>NC_053393.1:116397327-117597327 GCF_905171765.1 Bufo bufo | reverse complement strand
AGGAATTGCATGAAAGGACAAGCGGATAAGGCGGCAGAGCCCTGGCGGATCTTACCTGAGAGAGCTGCCTGGGGTTAGGACATCCGAACAAGGCAGAGCTGGAGCTGAAGCTGATGGCACCGCGGCGGCTCAGGACATGCTTGGGCACCGGTCTGTCCAGGGGCAGCACCGGCAGCTGGTAACATACTTCCATTGAACAAATGCCTCAGGGGGGAGGGGAGGGGGGAACTCACCGAAATCAGGACAAGCGGACAAGACACGGAATAACAGGGTGACGGGAGCAGAGTCACAAGGAGGAGGAATCACAGGGGCCCCACCAATGTCTCTGCCATCACAGCCTCATCAGCATCCATTCACTGGGACCCAAGGCATGCTGAGGGGCCACTCCTGCAGTAATGAATGGACCCCCTCCTCTGCACACAGGTCTCTAGGCTGAAGTCTATATACACAGGGCTCCTCAGATGGAACAGCGCTGTGGCCCTTCGGGGCCCCTGATGACAGTAGCCGGGCTCCCAGGAGCAGCCCGGGGCTGGCACTGATGCGAGGAGCTGGTCGGATCCGGGCGGCAGCTTGCTCTTCTCCTCCCTCCGTGCGGGCTCAGCATTCCCATCTTCACCACCGCCGCCGCCGGGTCACAGCTGCATCTCCCCGGCTGTGGGCGAGATAACAGGCCGCGATGGGGCCTCCCCGGGATCACCGCTTCTCTGCTAGCCCGGAGCGGGGAGGGAGGGCGGCAGTCGCCTCCCGCAAATCAGGGGCTGTCTGTGCGGGGAGCAGGGAGGCTTTGTGTGCAGCAGATGCCCGCAGTCACGATGAGCAGACTGCCCACCTGCATCCCCCCTCTGCCGGCGTCTCCTGCGCTGCCCCGAACAAAGGAGGAGGAGGAAAGGAGAAAAAAAAAAATCCGTCCCCGGGGATCACGCCTCTCAGCAGGTGCCCATACCGCCGGCTGCCGCGGCCACCACACTACAGGCTGCCTTCCAGGGGGCTGAAAGGACACTTGATGACATCAGGGTCATGTGACCGGGCTTACGTCATCGCACACACGTGACTTCTAAGGAGGCGGCAGAATTGAATGGCAGAATGTGCTTGGCTTTGTAGTTCTCCGGCAGCTGGCACACAAGGGCAGAGGTTTCCTGCAGTACAATACATCAGCAGCAGTGCCCAGATTTATTTGGGTCATTTAGATTAACCCCTTAAGGACCAGGCCATTTTTTTGCAAATCTGACCAGTGTTTAACTTTAAAACGCTTTGACTTACCCAGGCCGTTCTGAGATAGTTTTTTCCTCACATATTGTACTTCATGACACTGGTAAAATGGAGTCCAAAAAATTCTGTTTTATTTATAAAAAAATACCAAATTTACCAAAAATTTATAATACATAGTAATACCTCCAAAAATAGTTATTACTTTACATTCCCCATATGTCTACTTCACGTTTGGATCATTTTGGGAAAGACATTTTATTTTTGGGGGACGTTAGAAGGCTTAGGCCTCTTTCACACTTGCGTTGTTGGGATCCGGCATGCACTTCCGTTGCCGGAGGTGCCCGCCGGATCCGGAAAAACGCAAGTGTACTGAAAGCATTTGAAGACGGAACCGTCTTCCAAATGCTTTCAGTGTTACTATGGCACCCAGGACACTATTAAAGTCCTGGTTGCCATAGTAGGAGCAGGGGAGCGGTATACTTACAGTCCGTGCGGCTCCCGGGGCGCTCCAGAATGACGTCAGAGCGCCCCATGCGCATGGATGACGTGATCCATGCGCTTGGGACGCCCTGACGTCACTCTGGAGCGCCCGGGGAGCCGCACGGACGGTAAGTACACTGCTCCCCGCTACACTTTACCATGGCTGCCAGGACTTTAGCGTCCCGGCAGCCATGGTAACCATTCAGAAAAAGCTAAATGTCAGCTCCGGCAATGCGCCGAAACGACGTTTAGCTTAAGGCCGGACCCGGATCAATGCCTTCCAATGGGCATTAATTCCGGATCCGGCCTTGCGGCAAGTGTTCCGGATTTCTGGCCGGAGCAAAAAGCGCAGCATGCTGCTATATTTTCTCCGGCCAACAAACGTTCCGTTCCAGAACTGAAGACATCCTGATGCATCCTGAACGGATTTCTCTCCATTCAGAATGCATTGGGATAATCCTGATCAGGATTCTTCCAGCATAGAGTCCCGACAACGGAACTCTATGCGGAAGAAAAGAACGCAAGTGTGAAAGAGCCCTTAGAAGTTTAGAAGCAAATCTTGAAATTTTTCAGAAATTTTCCAAAACCCACTTTTTAAGGACCAGTTCAGGTCTGAAGTCACTTTGTGAGGCTTACATAATAGAAACCACCCAAAAATGACCCCATTTAGAAAACTACACCCCTCAAGGTATTTAAAACTGATTTTACAAGCGTCGTGAACCCTTTAGGTGTTCCACAAGAGTTATTGGCAAATGGGGATGAAATTTAAGAATTTCAATTTTTGGGCAAATTTTCAATTTTAATAATTTTTTTCCAGTAACAAAGCAAGGGTTAGCAGCCAAACAAGACTCAATTGTCATGGTCTTACCTGCTTGCTGCTCTCCTTCGTTTGACATGTGCTGGCGACCATCTTGGTTTCTGGGTTTCTTGTAGCCTTCCACCCTGCGGCTCCTCCTTCCCCTGGGAGGAGCTGGATGCCTAGCTCATATATATAGGAGGTCTGTGGCTTCAGTTCCTTGCTTGGTCCTCTTGTGTTCACATGCTTTTAAGACTGCTGCTGCTTCTGGTTCCTGATCCTGGCTTCGTCTGACTACCCTGCTGGTTCCTGATCCTGGCTTCGTCTGACTACCCTGCTGGTTCCTGATCCTGGCTTCGTCTGACTACCCTTCTGGTTCCTGACCTCTGGCTTCGCAAAGACTCTGCTCGGTTTCACCATCCGTTTGGACTTTTGCTTTACAGCTTTATTTTCAATAAAGCCTTCTTATTTTCACTTATCTCTTGTTGCACGTCTGGTTCATGGTTCCGTGACATCAATATGTATTGCCCTGATTCTGTAGTTTGCAGAAACACCCCCTATGTGGTCGTAAACTACTGTACGGGCACACGGCAGGGCGTAGAGGGAAAGGTGCGCCGTATGATTTTTGGAAGGCAGATTTTGCTGGACTGGTTTATTTACACCATGTCCCATTTGAAGCCCCCCTGACGCACCCCTAGAGTAGAAACTCCCCAAAAATGACCCCATTTTGGAAACTACGGGATTAGGTGGCAGTTTTCTTGGGACTATTTTTATGGTACATATGATTTTTGGTTGCTCTATATTACATTTTTGTGAGGCAAGGTTACAAAAAATTTAAATTCTGAAATTTCATCTCCATTTGCCAATAACTCTTGTTGAACACCTAAAGTGTTAACAAAGTTTGTAAAATCAGTTTTGAATACCTTGAGGGGTGTAGTTTCTTAGATGGGGTCACTTTTATGGAGTTTCTACTCTAGGGGTGCATCAGGGGGGCTTCAAATGGGACATGGTGTCAAAAAACCAGTCCAACAAAATCTGCCTTCCAAAAACCATATGGTGTTCCTTTCCTGCCGTGTGCCCGTACAGCATTTTACGACCACATATGGGGTGTTTCTGAAAACTACAGAATCAGGGCAATAAATATAGAGTTTTGTTTGACTGTTAACCCTTGCTTTGTTAATGGAAAAAAATAGATTAAAATGGAAAATTTGGCAAAAAATAGCTGTTTTAGCACCATTTTTATTTTTTTGACTGTGTTCATTTGAGGGGTTAGGTCATGTGTTATTTTTATAGAGCAGATTCTTACGGACGCGGCAATACCTAATATGTCTACTTTTTAAAACTTTCAGTTTTTATTGATTTTTCAACATAAGAAAATCAGACAGTAAATATGTCATTTGCATAAGCCAGAACAATGTTAAGATTTGCAAGTACAACTTTGACATTTATATTGTGATGTTACATATTTAAGCCAACAAAAGAATACCAGCTAAGGCTACTTTCACACTAGCGTTCGGAGCGGATCCGTCTGATGTTTCATCAGACGGATCCGCTCAGATAATGCAGACGTTCGCATCCGTTCAGAACGGATGCGTCTGCATTGAAACTTAGAAAATTTTCTAAGTGTGAAAGTTGTCTGAGCGGATCCGTTCAGACTTTACATTGAAAGTCAATGGGGAACGGATCCGCTTGAAGATTGAGCCATATTGTGTCATCTTCAAGCGGATCCGTCCCCATTGACTTACATTGTAAGTGTGGACGGATCCGCTCGCCTCCGCACGGCCAGGCGGACACCCGAACGCTGCAAGCAGCGTTCAGGTGTCCGCTCACTGAGCGGAGCGGAGGCTGAACGCTGGCAGGCGGATGCATTCTCAGTGGATCCGCCTCCATTGAGAATGAATTGGGGCCAGACGGATGCGTTCGGGGCCGCTCGTGAGCCCCTTCAAACGGTGCGCACGAGCGGACACCCGAACGCTAGTGTGAAAGTAGCCTAATAAATGTCACTTGTATAATCCAGCAACTATCACTTAATATATGTTAAGCATATTGATGACATATACAACAAATTGTAACATAGTCAATTCAAGAACAAGACTAATAGATTGAATCCAGAACTTGTGATCCATTTCTAAGATATATTTTATTCTATACTTTAGTGTACCGCTATATATGCTTACCCTATACTGTAATCCATCCACCGTCCTCCATCCACCGCTCTCTCCCGCCATGTATGTATACCACAGTATCAGTCCCTACAGAGCTACAGAGTGAATCTTAACTGCAAACGGGCAAGAGTTCCACAATTCCCAATATGTCTACTTTTTAAAATTTATTTAGGTTTTACACTTTAATATTCTTTTTTAAACAAAAAAAATAATTTTTTTGTCACCTTACATCACAAAAAGTGTAATAGCAAGCGATCGAAAAGTCATATGCACCCCAAAATAGTGTATATGTGGCCAAATAGAATTAAAATTGGGGAAGGGGATTATAAATTTAGTACTCCATGGAAGTGTGGTACTCCCTGAATCAACCGTCAATGCAGAGGCCCGGATGATCGGGGCACTTGTCACACTGAGTGGTGGTGTCCTTCCGTATCCCCCTCCTGTGACACACTCTGCACTTTTTTTGGGACCGTCCCTTCTTTCCAGTATGGAGGACCAGGTACTCCGGCCTGCTCTTTCCCGGTCAGAAAAGATCAGGGCCTCGAGGACTGCCTCATAGAACTGCAGGAATTTCCCTGTGTTGCTAGCGCTCTGGGACAGCACAAAAGAGTTGTACAAGGCAACCTGCACCAAGTAGACCTCAACTTTTTTGTACTATGCCCGGATTTTGCACATGGCGTTATATGGCTTGAGGATTTGATCAGAGAGATCAACTCCTCCCATATACCGATTGTAGTCCACAATACAATCGGGCTTGAGGACCGTTGCCGCAGGACCTCGCACCTGACCAGCAACAGGTTTCCACTGGTAAGGGCACGGGTCTCACCCCTGGGGATAGGTACCTGGAGGGGGTTGGTAGGGAGGCCGCGTTGATTTTTCCGCACGGTCCCACAAGCGGACGTGGATCTGGCAGCGAGGGACTGGAACAAGGGGATACTAGTATAAAAGTTATCCACGTACAGGTGGTAACCCTTATCTAGCAGTGTGTGCATAAGGTCCCACACAAGTTTCCCGCTAACACCCAGAGTGGGGGGACATTCTGGGGGTTGAATACGGGAATCTCGCCCCTCGTACACATGAAACTTGTAAGTGTACCCTGAGGTACTCTCACAAAGTTTGTACAGCTTCACGCCATACTCGCCCGCTTAGAGGGAACATACTGATGGAAAATGAGTCTCCCCTTGAAAGCAATGAGAGACTCATCAACAGCGACCTCCCTTCCAGGTACATAGGCCTCCAAAAATTTGGCCCCAAAGTGATCGATGACCGGCCTGATTTTGTACAGGCGGTCATAGGCAGGATCACCTTGGGGGGGACATGCTGCATTATCTGCATAATGCAGGCATTTCCTAATGGCCTCAAAACGGGAGCGTGTCATGGCCGTACTGTAAAGTGGGGTCTGGTAGAGGATGTCCCCACTCCAGTACAGCCTGACACTGTTTTTTTTTGACTAGGTTCATGTGCAGCATAGGCCCCAAAACGTCCTCATCTCGGCTGCACTGACCGGAGTCCAGCCACCGGCCCTAGCCAAAAAGAAGCCCGGGTGTTGAGCAATGAACTGTTGGGCGAACAAGTTTGTTTGCTCCACCATCAGATTCACAAAGTGGTCACTGAAAAAAAAACGAAAAAAGTCATATTCAGTGAAGCCCACTGTGGGAATCTGGATTCCTGGTTGGCCTACAAAGTCAGGAATCACGGGCTCAAAATCCTCTGGGGTGCACCAGACAAGTTCACTGGTAGGGGGCTCAGGTGGACTTATCTGGTGTGCTGGAAAACTAGTACTAGGGCGGCTCATACTAGTGTGGGCCACAGGGTCCCTAGCATGGCGGTTCCCTTGCTCCGCCTGGCGGCATCTCCGCCGCCTTGGGGGCTCATCATCATTAGATGATGAGGAGGACGCGGATGACAAGAGGAAAGTGGGGTCATCCTCGTCCTCACTGGGGCGCTTGGAGTCGGAGGCAAGCTGGGCGTATGCCTCCTCGGCTGAGAATGTCTGGCGGGCCATAGGGGATTGTGTGTGTGTGATTTTTTTTTTTTTACAATGGGACTCAACTCAGGTGACGGATGCCGCTGTATGTCATCCGTCTGAGGCATCCGCTTAAGGGGACTTTCACACTAGCGTTTTTCTTTTCCGGCATAGAGTTCCGTCCTAGGGGCTCAATACTGGAAAAGAACTGATCAGTTTTATCCTAATGCATTCTGAATGGAGAGCAATCCGTTCAGGATGTCTTCAGTTCAGTCTTTTTGACTGTTCAAGACGGAGATAATACCGCAGCATGCTACGGTTTTATCTCCGGCCAAAAAAACTGAAGACTTACCTGAATGCCGGATCCGGCATTTTTTTCCATAGGAATGTATTAGTGCCGGATCCGGCATTCAAAATACCGGAAGGACAGATGCACAGACAGAGAAAAAATAAATGCCGGCAGGGCCGCTGATAGAAATCATGGGGCCCCGTACAGCATACATGACGGGGCCCCCTTCAGCTCCACCCCCTGATCCCTCCTTCAGCCACACCCCTGGCCCCGCCCTTGGCTCCTCCCCAGACGCCGCCTTCTGTAAGCCCTGTAAGGCTTCATTCAGACGTCCGGATGCGTTTTGCGGATCCGATCCATCTATCAGTGGATCCGTAAAAATCATGCGGACGTCTGAATGGAGCTTTACAGGGGGTTGATCAATGACAGGGGGGTAATCAATGACAGGGGGGTGATCAGGGAGTCTATATGGGGTGATCACCACAGTCATTGATCACGCCCCTGTAAGGCTTCATTCAGACGTCCGGATGCGTTTTGCGGATCCGATCCATCTATCAGTGGATCCGTAAAAATCATGCGGACGTCTGAATGGAGCTTTACAGGGGGTTGATCAATGACAGGGGGGTAATCAATGACAGGGGGGTGATCAGGGAGTCTATATGGGGTGATCACCACAGTCATTGATCACGCCCCTGTAAGGCTTCATTCAGACGTCCGGATGCGTTTTGCGGATCCGATCCATCTATCAGTGGATCCGTAAAAATCATGCGGACATCTGAATGGAGCTTTACAGGGGGGTGATCAATGACAGGGGGGTAATCAATGACAGGGGGGTGATCAGGGAGTCTATATGGGGTGATCAGGGGTGATCAGGGGCTAATAAGGGGTTAATAAGTGACGGGGGGGGGGGTGTAGTGTAGTGTAGTGGTGCTTGGTGCTACTTTACAGAGCTACCTGTGTCCTCTGGTGGTCGATCCAAACAAAGGGGACCACCAGAGGACCAGGTAGCAGGTATATTAGACGCTGTTATCAAAACAGCGTCTAATATACCTGTTAGGGGTTAAAAAAAACACATCTCCAGCCTGCCAGCGAACGATCGCCGCTGGCAGGCTGGAGATCAACTCTCTTACCTTCCGTTCCTGTGAGCGCGCGCGCCTGTGTGCGCGCGTTCACAGGAAATCCCGGCTCACGCGAGATGACGCGTATATGCGTCGCTGAGTGCAGGGCTGCCACCTCCGGAACGCGAATCTGCGTACAGCGGTCCGGAGGTGGTTAATTGGTTATGTCGAGGCTGCCCGGGCCCCCCTGCCAGCCGGGCCCGGTACAACTGGGCCAGCTGTACTGGCCTATCAGCGGCCCTGAATGCCGGATTAGTTTTGCCAGATGACTCCGGAAAGACGGATCCGGCATTTCAATGCATTTTTCTGACTGATCAGGATCCTCATCAGTCTTACTAATGCCATAAGTTGGCATACGTTTTGCCGGATCACTCTGCCTAGTAGCCTAAGACAGAAACGTGATGTGAACTGAGCCTAAGTCCTCTTTCACACGGGGCGAGTTTTCTGCGCAGGTGTAATGTGTGAGGTGAACGCATTGCACCCGCACTGAATCTGGACCCATTCATTTCTATGGGGATGTACACATGAGCAATGTTTTTCACGCATCACTTGTGTGTTGCGTGAAAATTGCAGCATGTTCTATATTCTTCGTTTTTCACGCAACGCAGGCCCCATAGAAATGATTGGGGCTGCGTGAAAATCACATCCGCTAGCAAGTGCAGATGCAGTGCAATTTTCACGC
Organism: Bufo bufo; assembly: GCF_905171765.1. Lineage (NCBI taxonomy): Eukaryota > Metazoa > Chordata > Amphibia > Anura > Bufonidae > Bufo > Bufo bufo. The sequence continues at coordinate 117,588,622 of NC_053393.1, read as the reverse complement.
ATGGTTGCTAGGAGACGAGGGATGAGCGACCCGGGACCCCATTTACTTTATTATAACATGGTTATAATAGACAATAATAGCATTCTTTAATACAGAATGCTTAGTATAATGTCAATTGAGGGTTAAAAAATAATAAAAACATCCTCTTCTTTGTTCTTCTTGAAAGACCTGCAAAAGGACCTTCACTGACGCCACGTGGGGAGCGCGGTGACGTCAGAGCAGGTCCTGCTGAATGAAGTTGAAGAACCATAAAGTTCCATTGCAAAAAAGAAGAAAATGTATATTTTTTTTTGCAGGACTGTGCAGGATACAAGAACATGATGTGCTGCGTTTTTGTATCCTTTTTTGCCTAACTTACACATCAAATGGAGGCATAAAACGTGGTGAACCCAGCCTTAACGTGCAGGTATACGGTTTTGTTTTTTTAACAGTGGAACTCAACTCTGGTGAGGGATGCCATTGTATGTCATTCATCTAAGGCAGGCATCCTCAAACTGCGGCCCTCCAACTGTTGTAAAACTACAACTCCCACAATGCCCTGCTGTAGGCTGATACCTGTAGGCTGTTCGGGCATGCTGGGAGTTGTGGTTTTGCAACAGCTGGAGGGCCGCAGTTTGAGGATGCCTGGTCTAAGGCATCCCTTTAGCAGCTTAAGCCACGCCTCTAACTCCGCCCAGTGTTTTTCTATACGCACCCAATTCTGCTTCATCCACTTTGTGCCCCCACACAGTAGTTATAGTCCTCCGTACCCCCTACATAGTAGTTATGGCCCCTTAGTTTTACTCCATAGTGTCCCCAGACACAGCAAAATGCCCCCTCACGATAGCACTGTTTGCGGTCCCCTTGGTGCCCACCTTTCAAAACTGTAGCCCTCTTAGTGCTTACCTTACAATAGTCTAGCCCCCTCAGTTCCGATCTGACAATGATGTAGACCCCTTAGTGCCCACCTTATAATAGTGTAGCCCCCTTAGTGCCTACTTGACAATATTGTAACCCCCTTAGTTAGTGCCCATCTTACAATAGTGTAACCCCCTTAGTGCCCACTTGACAATAATGTAGACCCCATACATAGTGCCCACCTTATAATAGTGTAACTCCCTTAGTTAATGCCCACCTTACAGTAGTGTAGCCCCCTTACGTGGTGCCCACTAACTTTCTTCATTGTATCTAGTGTGAGATTGAGAAACAGCTCTTATTGTTTGAACACTGTGTGTGGATTAAAGGGAACCTGTCACCTCCAAAACACATATAAAACCCACATCATTACCGTACAGTAGCCCCCAGTGTGTTCACCATGATGTTTTTCATTCTTCCATCGGTTGCTGCATACTGTAAAAAAAACGCATTTTTAATCACCCTTCTCGCTATCTTCAGAGTCCGCTTGAAGTCAAGGAGGCAATGGCCTCCTTGCTTCAAGTAAAAATATGCCCGCCCCTTACCCGTCCTCTTCACTTTGATTGACATCCTGCCTAGAGGCTGGGATCGCGCAAGTCTCGGGCATGCCCGGTGCGCTCCATGTTTCTGCGCGATCCCACAGTCAGCTTTGTTCTCACTGTGCATGCGCCGGCCATTTCAAGTGTGCGCACATGCCCGGCGTTTCTTGTCCGCAGCGTCAGCGTGATTACTGGCTTCAGGCGCAGGAGAACGCAAGCCAGTGGTCACGCTTCGCCCCCGACCTCACCAGCATCAGGCACAAATATTATATTACCTCAAAAGAAATGCCAGGTGAGGGGAAAGGCGGTATCCAGCTATGCCGGATACGGGGAAATTCAGCAGGCTATTCCGGCAGAGGAGATAGTTATAACGTTTGTGTGAAACAAGCCTTAAAATCTTCAGCACCTCAATCAACGCTGAACATTTTGTTTGGGCTGATGGTTTTCTGTAATACTACCTAACATATGTGCTTTGTAAGGCCTGGGCTCATGGGCGTCGCAGTCGCTAACGGACCAGGAGCCTGAGGGGGCCCAAACACCCTTGTGCCATATAAGAAGACACTGGTATTATAGAAAGTGCATGGTGGTCAAGTTACACCTCTGGCTGGAGGGAAGGGGTTAGGTCAAGAATTTGGCATGGGGGGGGGTGCTGTTTAAATTTTTGCCTCAGGCAGCACAAAAGCTAGGGGGTCATTTCCTATCCAGAAATACACCTATATTAGGAATATTTCAGGTGCAGATTGTGGGGCAAAATCGGTGACTTCTCTCACTCATGCCAGGTCTAAACGTGGGCATGGCGTAAGTGCGGAAGGCCCGTCTCATTTGCCAATTTCTACGCTTATTTCAGGGGTAGAAAATGGTCTAAATGTAAGACAGCAAGGAAGCTGTCTGACATAGAAACCGCTAATACGCCGGTCTTAATAAATGTACCCCTATGTGCTTCCCTGCCCCCTGGCCACAAAACACTGAGGGAAGAGGGACCCAAGCTGAACTCTTGCACCAGGGTCCATGAGCCTTTAGCTACGCCCCTGTCTGGTAATAATGTCTTTTATGGCATATGTTATGTCTGAAAAGATGTCTGGTTATTTTACATTATATTGAAATTACTACAATTACAATGCAGTATAAAAAGGGACAAAAATTATAAAAAATATAACTTACATGAAATAAATGATGAATAAATGGTAAATAAAAATCCAACAATGCCAAAATTCCCCGCTGTGTGCAACTTCCTGCTCCAGTTCTCAGCATGGCAGGAAATTCCGCCCAGCCAATCACTGGCTGCAGCGATGACCTACTTCAGCCCAGGCTCGGACTGGCCCAACAGGGAGGCGGGGGATTCCTCGGTGGGCCCCCAGTCTCCTGTGCCCAGAGATAAGATGGAGGAGTAATTATTTCTCCTTTCTCAGGAGAGGTAATTATTGTAGCCACTAGGTGGCAGTATCGCACAGTGATGCAGCCTCCTACTGGTGTACATTGTACAGGAGGCCCCGCAGTATCTTCTAGACTTCTGGGGCTGCTGGCTGTAAAGGAGGAGAGAAGGTGTCTGCCTCCTCCTGCCCTCCCTGCTGTCAGGAAACTGTGGCTGCTGGAGAGAAGGACTCCTCTGCGGTGCTGGGCTGATTTCTCAGGTGTGTGACAGTAGTGTGCCCTAAGGGGAAAATGGGGGATTTGTTTATAGCAGACACAGATCTATGAATGTCTGCTGTTCTCTGCAGAGTTCAGTGTGGCATTAGGGGGACTCTGCCTTAGGCCCCGCCCAATGCCTCTGCTTTAGGTGCATCCCCATAAGTGCCCCAGCTCCAGATGCCACCGCAATGCCCCACTCTAAAAGCACCCCTAATATTGCCTCTTCTCCAGTTGCCCCTTAATACCTCTGCTCCAGGATCCCCACTATTACCCTGCCTCAGATGACCCTAATGCCTCTACTTTAGGTGCACCCCCATTAGTGCCCCAGCTCCAGATGTCCCCACTCTAAATGCACCGCTAATATTGCCTCTTCTCCAGTTACCCCTGCTCCAGGATCCCCATTATTACCCTGCCTCAGGTGACCCTAATGCCTCTGTTTCAGTTATGAACCTCCGTTTGTGCCCTTTGCTCACGTTGCAAATAGCTTTGTTAAAGGGGTTGTCCGGGTTCAGAGCTGACCTATAAAGCTCTGCTCCTGGCCATAACTCCTATCCGTATGGGCACCTCTCGATGGTAGAGATACCCATACACAGGAACCTAGAAAACACTGGTGACCATCGGATGCCCTAAAGGTAATGATAGGGCAGAGACAACCGTTCCTTCCCTGGTGAAAGAACCAGCGTCTCGCTGAGACCTAGTAAACAACCAGGAGGGGGGAATACCAAACACAACAATCGGAACACCTAACTTCTGAGGATGATAGATGAACAGGACTTCAACAAGAACCACACTCCAGATATTCCAAAACCAAATGAAGCTATCCAGACCAAGGAGTGATGGGTAAAGTCAGACTAAATAGGGGGAGGCAAAGGTCACATGATCCACACCTGAACAGGAGGTGTGGACATATCAGCAACACACATACAAAGTGAAACCAAAAGAGGCTGTCAGATCACTCATGTGCAGCTAGTCTTTCAGACCTTCTAACACCTGTCACAGGTGTGACAGCTGCATGTGTCTTGTTTATGACTAACTTAAAGGGCTTCTGTCACCCCACTAAAGTCATTTTTTTTTTTTTGGGCTAGTTAAATTACTTATATTGCGATATATGAAAATATAATCGTCTTACTTACTTTGATTCAGCAGTTTCTTCTAAAAACGAAGTTTTATAATATGTAAATTAGGTCTCTACCAGCAAGTAGGGCGGCTACTTGCTGGTAGCAGCTGCAGAAAACCACCCCCTCGTCGTGTTGATTGACAGGGCCAGCCGGGATCTCCTCCTCCGGCCAGCCCTGTCGGCATTTCAAAAATCGCGCGCCTGTTTTCATTCGGCGCAGGCGCGCTGAGATGAGGAGGCTCGCCTCCTCAGCACTCCCTCAGTGCGCCTGCGCCGATGATGTCTTCTATTTCGGTGATGTCATCGGCGCAGGCGCACTGAGGGAGTTCTGAGGAGGCGAGCCTCCTCATCTCAGCGCGCCTGCGCCGAATTAACACAGGCGCGTGATTTTTGAAATGCCGACAGGGCCAGCCGGAGGAGGAGATCGCGGCTGGCCCTGTCAATCAACACGACGAGGGGGCGGTTTTCTGCAGCTGCTACCAGCAAGTAGCCGCCCTACTTGCTGGTAGAGACCTAATTTACATATTATAAAACTTCGTTTTTAGAAGAAACTGCTGAATCAAAGTAAGTAAGACGATTATATTTTCATATATCGCAATATAAGTAATTTAACTAGCCCGTGCTGCCGGCCCCTAATAGAACAGTCCTTTCCTTGTCTGCAGTGTCATACCTCTAATAGAGGCAGACCACGCAGCTGCTATGGGGCATGTAGGGGAAGGGGGCCTGGCTGTGGAGGAAATGCCCCACCCCCTTATTACCATTAGTACAACAGCTCTGGTCTAAAGTACTTGCCAGGGGCTCTGGCTCCTCCTCCCAGCTCCCCTCACTGCTTCTCCTCAGCAGGCTGTGCTCTGGCTTCCTGCCTCCTCCCAGCAAGGCCCCGATCGTACCATGAGGAGATGCCTCTAGCAGCAGCCTGCACATGTCCTCAGGGGCTGCACTGCTGAGGAGAGGTCCGTTTTTCAGAACGAATGACTGAGTAAATGTATATATGTGTGTGTGTTCTATATGTACAGTATATATGATGTTTGTGTGTCTGTATATATGTATATATATATATATATATATATATATATATACACATACACACAGATGTAGCAGAGTTAACACACACATGATGAGTTTTCACATTTAGTAGTGTTGAGTGAACTTGTGTTTCAAGTTCAGCATTCAAGTTTTGGGTTTTCTAAAAATCCCGTTATGGATTCCGGTACCATGGACTACAACGGAATTCTATGACGGCATCCACCACGGATGCCTATAAGAGGCTTTCCGTATTGCATGCCGTCATAGCAGAATCCATAACGGAGTTCTTAGATAACCCGAACCTTGTACGCCAAACTTGAAAATACAAGTTCACTCAATACTAGTTATAACTGTAACTGTTAAAGTGGTTGTCATATTCCCTTCTTCCCCCACTCAGCCCCTTTGAGTGCTCCAATGCTCTTCCTTGCCCTGCTCTGAATTGCGCAGGGCAAGGGCTTTTTCTGCAGAACCTGTGACGTCACTGAATCTCCAGAAAAATTCTCCAGATTCAGCGCAGGGCAAGGGAAATGCTCCGATGCTCATGTCACAGGGGCTGAGTGGGGGAAGAAGGGGATAAGTCCGGGGTTCATCTCTGAACCAGGACAAAATAAAGCCATCTGATCGCTGCACTTTGATGCCGTATTAGTCTTCATTCACATCTCTGGTGACCGGCATCTGGTAGAGCAGGGGTCAGCTACCTTCGGCACTCCAGGTGTGGTGCAACTGCAACTCCCAGCCTGCACACTTGCTTGGCTGTTCTCAGAACTCCCATGGAAGTGAGTGGAGCATGCTGGGAGTTGTAGTTTCACAATAGCTGGAGTACTGGAGGTTGCTGATCCCTGTGGTAGAGAACATCCTGCTAGAGTTCACTAATCCACCACTGCTGGTGTCTGCCCTTCACGAGTAGAACAGTTTTTGTCAGGCCGAAACCCTGCTGGTAGTCTGCCATAGTCTATGGCGGGAAAGCTCAACCTGCAGCCCTCCAGCTGTTGCAAAACTACAACTCCCAGCATGCCTTAATAGCTTTAGGTTGTCCAGGCATGCTGGGAGTTTTGCAACAGCTGGAGGGTGCTGGTTGGGCATCCCTGGTGAACGGCAGAATCTAGCAATGTTGGATCCAGTCAACTCCGGCAGGATGTTCTCTGTCGGAACAGCCTGCCGGATACAGTCACCTGAGATATGAATGAAGCCTTAGGCCGGGTTCACATCACTGTTCCTTTTTCCGTTCTTCTGATCCGTCAGAAGGAGAGATAAGATAAATAAACAAAACACAGATCCTGTATTTTAAGCATCCGTTATGCTCAGTTACGCACATTTTGCATCCTCTTTAGCCATTTCCATCTGATATCTGTTTTTTTATGCAAAAAAAAGTTCTACACAATGTATATTTTTTTCTTACTTTCTAAAATAACATATCTCAGACGGAAATGGCTAAAATGGATGCAAAATTAATGCAACGGCACTAATACATTCCTATGGGGAAAAATGCCGGATCCGGCATTCAGGCAAGACTTCAGTTTTTTTCGCCGGAGATAAAACCGTAGCATGCTGCGGTTTTCTCTTTTACCTGATCAGTCAAAAATACTGAACTGAAGACATCCTGATGCATCCTGAACGGATTGCTCTCCATTCAGAATGCATGGGGATATGCCTGATCAGTTCTTTTCCGGTATAGAGCCCCTAGGACGGAACTCAGTGCCGGAAAATAAAAACGCTAGTGTGAAAGTCCCCTAACAGTAATGTGAACGCAGGCTTGGACAGTAGGGCTATATAGTACATTATACCTACTAATGTCACCCCTTGTGTACATGTTGTTTCATAAGCACCCCCCAGTAGTAATGTGTAATGTAGAACCAATGTACCTACAGTTCATGGGTGAGGGAGTGGAGGGGCTGGGGTAGAAGGTTGGCGGGACCAGGGATGGGTAGTCAGCGGGGCTTGAAAAGGACCATGGGGGCCCAATTCAGATTCCTACTATGGGGCCCAATAAATTCTATGTACGCCCCTGCTTGTCTGTAATGCCGACAATAATAGGACATGTTCTATAATTTTGCCGAACGGACATACAGACACGGAATGCACATGGAGTCATTTCCGTTTTTTTGCAGCCCCGTTGAAGTGAATGGTTTCACATACAGGCCACAAAAATAAATAAATAAATGGTAAAGACATGGAAAAAATGATAAGTTTGTGTGCAGGAGCCCTAAGGTGGGCCCCCAGAATCAGTTACACTGGTGGGCCCTATGTACACCAGTCCGACACTGCCTCAGGCCATGACTGCCTGAGCAGCACTAGAAAGGTGGAGCGCAGAGGGGACCTGGGCACCATTGGAATGGCAGCAGTAGGTAAATATAAGCTAGTTTATTTTATTTTTCTTTATCATTGGGCAGCATTTCTAATGTTCTGGAATAACCCTAAGGGTCCATTCACACGTCCGTTGATTCTTTCCTGATCTGTTCTGTTTTTTTGCGGAACAGATCTGGACCAGATCTGTACCCATTCATTTTCAATGGGTCCTGAAAAAAAATCAGACATTGAGCTGTCCGATTTTTTTCAGGACCCATTGAAAATGAATGGGTACAGATCTGGTCCAGATCTGTTCCGAAAAAAACGGAACAGATCAGGAAAGAAACAACGGACGTGTGAATGGACCCTTAGAGGGGATTATGGGACTAAAAGAAAAACATAACGTCTTCCGTTCAAAGCCACTTTCATCTATTGGTTGTGCTTGGTATTCTAGGTCAGTGCCATTCAAGTGAACAGGGATAAGCTGCAATACCTGCTTATGGACAAGAATGGCGCTGTTTCTGAAAATAATTAACCATGTGTTTTTTAATTAATGCAAGCTATTTATTGCTTACTTATAAGTACCCCAAAAGCAGATTTGTACCTATGGCTGACCTGTTACATGTGCGCTTGGCAGGTGAAGGCATCTGTGATGGTCCAATGTTCATATGTTCCTGCATTGCTGAGAAAAATGATGTTTTAGTATTTGCAAATGAGCCTCTAGGAGCAACGGGGGCATTGAATGGGTAAGAATGGGACCGCGATCCGCAAGATAGAGCTGAAGTTAAGACATGTCCTATCCTTTGCAAAGCGGAGGCACGGATTGGAAGCCCACGGAAACACTACAAAGCACTTCTGTGGGATATGTCTTATGTTTGCCGTATCTTGCAGATCGCAGAACCTGTTCTAGTCAACGGGTCCGCATCCGCAGCACGGAGCGTACACAGCCAGTTCCTGTGCAGCAGACCGCTTTATGTTCATGGGCATGAGCCCTAGCTATAATGAGGACTGGCGGAGATCCGGCTGCAACTCGGCAAATATGGCCGGAAAAAAAAACGCTGCTGCGCTGCGCGTGGATCTCAAACTCCAGTGTGAAACTAGCCTTACAAACAAAATCTATTTTCTATGGGAAGCTTTAGAAGGAAGGAACTGTGTTTCGCGACCGCACAGACTTTCTTAGCGTCCACAGACAGGAATTACCCATTTATGATCATATAACTGAAGCCCTTCAGTGGTTGCTCCATGCTTGTAGTTTTCTGCAGTTTGTAGATATCTTTGCTGATGACAGATAAGAATACCTGAATTCCCCAACACTTGTTGAGACCTGCTAGATCTTGCTGTAATTGACCAATAAACCGTGCGGGATTGGGAAGCCTCTTATAAAAAAAGCAGCAAGATCTAACAGGTCTCCTTCCCCTCGCTTCTTTGGTCATTGTAGATACTTGGACTTCACTTGGACAGATGCCCACCCAAAGAATTTAAGGGCTTATGCACACGAACGTATTTTCTTTCCGTGTCTGTTTAGTTTTTTATTAAAAAAACGGAAGGTACTCCGTGTGCATTTTGTTTCTGTATGTCCGTATTTCCGTTCTGCAAAAAAATAGAAAGTTCTATTATTGTCCACATTACAGACAAGAATAGAACTGTTCTATTAGGGGCTAGCTGTTCTGTTCCGCAAAATACGGAATGTACCCGGACGTCATCCGTATTTTTTACAGTCGTGTGCATGAGCCCTAACGCTGGGTTCAGACCTGAGCGTTTTACAGCGCGTTCCTACGCGCTGTAAAACGCTCAACAAGGAGAAACCAATGCTTCCCTATCGGCATGGTTCTCACCTGGGCGTTTTATAGCGCGTACGATCGCGCTGTAAAACGCCCGACGCCCCAAGAAGTTCAGGAGCTTCTTTGGGGCGTAGTGTCGCGCGTTCCCGTACATAGACTTCCGGGAACGCGCGACTATGGGCGTTGCTTATTGCCGGAGCCGTGTCTGTAAACGCGCGATACAATCGCGCATACAGAGCGCTCCTTCGGTACACTCAGGTCTGAACCCAGCGTAAGTGTACCTGTCATGCAAATCATGAGCTGTAAACATAGGCACTGACTCCATAGATGTGTGGGTGTATCAAGCTGGCCTGTAAAAAGGCTTTATAGTGATAAACCTTACAAAAACTGAAAATGAATATAAAAAATGCAAAAAAAAATCACATAGTACATGACAATCTATTTCTAACACAGCTAGAACCAGCCCTGTACCACACATGGATCCAGAGATTTCCCCATTCATTGCTCTGCGAGATTTATATCAAGCTGACAGCTCAGGGGATGTGTCCTTTCTCAAGGGGGGGTGTCCTTTAAGGCCCATTCACATTGCCGTATGAACAGGTCCGCAAAATTGCGGAACAAGTGTGGACCCGTTAATTTCAAAAGATGCGGACAGCACACTATGTGCGGTCCGCATCCAGAGTTCCGTTCCGCGGCCCCGCAAAAAAAGATAGAACATGTCCTATTCTTGTCCGCAATTGCCGGCTATGTGCGGTCCGCAAACTGCGGAAAGCACACGGGCCGGCATCTGTGTTTTGCGATCCGGCTCGTCTGCATGAGCCCTAAGGTGTAGCTATGCTGTAGCTCCCTTTTGTAAGGGCTCGTTCACACGACCGTATGTCTTTTTCTGTGTTTTGCGGGCCATTTTTAACGGATCAGTTTTTCCGGGTTTTTTTTCAGTAGTGTTTCCGGTTCCATTCTGTTTTTCCGTTCCGTTTTTCCGTATGGCATATACAGTATGCAGTAATTACATATACAAAATTTGACTGGGCATAACATTTTCAATAGATGGTTCAGCAAAAACGGAACGGATACGGAAGACATATGGATGCATTTCCGTATGTGTTCTGTTTTTTTATGTGTTCCGACTCATTGACTTGAATGGAGCCACGGAACGTGATTTGCAGGCAATAATAGGACATGTTCTATCTTTCAACGGAACGGAAATACGGAAACGGAATGCATACGGAGTACATTCCTTTTTTTGCGGAACCATTGAAATGAATGGTTCCGTATACAGAACGCAAAAAATGGCTTGTATAAGAAACGCAAAAAACGTTTGTGTGAACGAGCCCTAAAAGGCTGCCTTTACACGCGGCAGATTTCATAGCAGAAAATTCCATGACTGAAAATCAGATCCATTCACCTTAATGGCGCTTGCAGAAATCCATGTGCCTGCCATGAATGGAACTGATTTTCAGTCCTGGAATTCTCTGCCCCAAAATCTGCCGCATGTGAAGGCACCCTGACTGTCACAGTAGATACAGATGGTGGCAATGTAACGCCCCACTAGGGGGCATTACCACTCTTTTTGCCCCATCACTATCTCTTATGGTTGATCTTGTGTCATCATATGTACTTATTTCAGATCCTGCACAATGTATATTTATATTTCCGTGCAAATTATATGTTGACATGTAATGTGCCTGGTTCACCAGCAGAAGGCGGAACCTATGGCAGAGCTAGTTTACATAGAATGGAACTTGTCTGTCCATTCTAGCCCTCTCTAGAGAGGGAGGAGTTTAGTTAGTGAAGGTCAGTTATGCCTTCCTCTCCTTGGGGACAGGTGGAAGTGTAGAGGATCCCCTCCTTGGGGAAGGAGCAGGCCCTCTTCCCTGCCAGGCGAGCCTGCAGAAGACAGAGTAGCTTACCCCCTGTCAGCATAGCAGACCTGAAAGAGTACAGATGTAGCAGAGCTGATTGTGTTTGCCTGCCGGAAATTAATGCCAAAACCTGCTGATAACCAAGATAAAGTTGGAAGATTGTTTCCTGATTAAGTTTTTTCAAGTAAAGCTGTTAACTACTTCAATATGAGTCTGGACTCAATTTATTCTACAAATCCCTCAACTATTCACCCTATCATCACTGCTGCGGACGACCACGCTTAGGAGCACTGTGACAAGTACAAAGCCGCACCTAAAGGAACACTATAGGTAACCCTTATACCACTCTGGCATTCCTACACCTGGGTTCCACCATCACCTTCTACATAGGGGGACTTAGTCCCTCGTTGCTGAAATGCAACTGGCGTCACGACAAAAACTATAAAAACTCACATACCACCTTAGAAGAGACCCCTAGCGTGGGACATGCCCGCTGTAGCAGTATTTACTCACATTATCTGTCACATGTGACAATCCAGCACCTGCATCTCCCAGGAGTGCATTGCATCAGCTCTTCCTAAGGGCTCACGCACACAAATGTTGTGTGGGTCCGCATCCGAGCTGCATTTTTTTGTGTATCGGATGCGGACCCATTCCATTCAACGGGGACGCAAAAGATGCGAAAAGCATTCCGTGTGCTGGCCGCATCAGTTGCTCTGTCCCGTGGCAGCGCAAATTTTTTTTTATATAGAACATGTCCTATTCTTGTCCGTTTTTCGGACCAGAATAGCAATTCTATCATGGGCTTCCTGTTCCGTTGCGCAAATTGCGGAACGCACACGGACGGCATCCATGTTTTGCTATCACACAGTCGTGTGCATGAGCCCTAACACCCACCTCTCCTGCATAGAAACTAGTCCTTCACACACAGTCCCAATAATTCCACTAGTAAATGCAGTACAATTTCCTTTCTAAAGGCTGTAAATGGGGTTGACTGGCCCTGTGACATATTTGCTAGGTGGGGCTGCTGCAGACAGACAAGAGAGAGGAGGTGAAAAGCAGCCCCGGAGAGACAGCCAGCAAAGATTAAAGAGAGACAGAGCCTTATACCAGCTTCTGAGGAAGCAAGTGAGAGAACTTATTGGAATGTATAGCAGCCACCAAGAGAAGCTGCTTAACACAGGCTATGAAGATAATGGGGGGAATCTATCAAAACTGGTGTAAAGTAAAATTAGTTCTACTAACAACCAATCAGATTCCACCTTTCATTTTTCAGAGCTCCTTTGGAAAATGGAAGGTGGAATCTGATTGGTCTCTATGGACAACTAAGACAGTTCTACTTTACACCAGATAAATCTCCCCCAATGACTTTCTAAAACTCTGGGCTTCCAGCACATTTATCTGAGGAGCTTCATGGACTTTTGGCAGCAATTAGTCCCCGTTTACCTGCCTTGCAACCATCACCACCGTACCTCCAACACCAAGGGCACCCCACCTTACATCAGGCAGGCAACCGCAAAACAAGGGCCCCTCCCTTCACTGTGCAGCGGCCCAGGAAGAGCTGGAGAAGGACCACCAATGTGAGTACTACTACCACCATCCGCGCCGTGGCTTCCACTCCCATCAAGCCTCCCCTGTGGGACAGCTGCAGATATACACTTAGGCCTCTTGCACACAAACGTTTTTTTTTTTTCCGTCTACGTTCCGTATACGGAACCATTCATTTCAATGGATCCGCAAAAAAAACTGAAGGTACTCCGTACGCCTTCCGTTTCCGTTTTTCCGTTCCGTTCAAAGATAGAACATGTCCTATTATTGTCCGCATAGTGGACAAGGATAGGACTGTTCTATCAGGGGCCAGCTGTTTCGGTCCGCAAAAAAAACGGAATGCACATGGACGTCATCCGTATTTTTTGCGGACCTCAAAATACAAAAAAAAAGCCATACGGTCGTGTGCAAGAGGCTTTATGGAACAGATTTATCAAACTGGTGTAAAGGAAAACTGGCTTAGCAACCAATCAGATTCCACCTTTCAAAGTAGCTCTGAAAAATGAAAGGTGGAATCTGATTGGTTAAGAGGGGCAGGAGGCGCTACCAGAGAGGAAATGATGCAAAGTACGACACATTTTGGCGCATTTTTGTCGCACATTCGGTTGCAAAGGGGATTTGCAGCCGAATCTGCAACTTTTCCCCGCTCACAGCAAGGGAGCTGGTGTAGATTTAAGCGAGTAGCACGCCCAGCGCCTAAGTTATGTAGAGCCCGGCGCCTCTACATAACTTAGGCGCATTAAGCGCCAGCGAACATAGACTAAAACCGGCGTCTAAATCGCTGGTCTTAGTAAATGTCCCCCTAACTATTTTTATTGCATGCATATTGCAATTTCATTTGAAATGCTCTATTCGTAATACTTTTTGTGGGGCAGTTTTCTAGAATTAGAAAAAAGTGTGTTTTTTTTTTGTTTGTTTTCGGACCAGCCGCTCTTATCTATAGGATATATATGTCTGGTATTGCAAATCTTCAAGTGAATGGGACTGAGCTGAACCAAACACAACCTATAGATCAAAGAGACGCTGTTTCTGGGAAACCTTTTAACCCTAAAATATAACTGGTCATAGCTTTGCTTGTTGTTGTGCCGAATGTAGTGAAAACAGGCCTAAGTGACATCAAGATACCTCCTGTGCCACTTATCACTGGAGAAACACGCCAGGCGGTATTCCACTTTTATATTTTGTATACTGTAGGTTAAGTGACACCCAGTAAACATGCACGACCTGTCCACGCTGTCCTGGAAGGTCATTTTGAACTGCTATTGTTATGCTACCAAACAAGAGGAATAAGCTTCTGTATACAGACTGAATACAGCTCTATTCACATTATGTGTTTAGTCTCCATCAGATGTATAATGTAATTGTAATTAACGTACCTAACCACCATCCTGTCTGTCTCTCCACTCAGTAGCCACTGCATCAGTCTGTGCAATGGTGCTGGGGAAGATGAGGAGCAATGGATGTGACATCACATGGCCTTTCCTTTAAAGGGGTCATGCCATGATTTATGTGCGGTGGCCGGGTTTGGGGTGGCCCCAACACTACGTTGGGTCACCCAGACACCATTGAAGTGTCATCACGTGTTGCTGCTCTCCGTAAGGGGTGGTAAGGCATGCTGCACCCCAATGGGAAATAAGTCTAGAGAGTCAGGGTCTGCAGTAAACCAGTGTGCTTCTTTACTAGAGGAATTCAGGTGCAAAACAATACAGGCGAGGCATAGAGCTGGCTTTTCCAGTCTCCTCCCCGGCAGAAGAAGGGTTTGATGCTGAGGAAAGGCCTGAGCTAGCTGTTCTCTCTCTCTCTCTCTCTCTCTCTCTCTCTCTGGAGGTCCACAGTCTGTGGCTCAGTAGTCCGGCTGGCTCCTTGGTCACAGGGCTATTGACCCATGGTCTGCTGCTTAGCATCCCCATCTCAGCGTCTTCTTCTGATCACCCATGCAGACTGGCAGAGTCTCCTTTTCTATGCAGTGACACCTAACTGTAGAAGACAAGGGGCTATGGCTGCTCTCCTTATATACAGTTTCAGGCTGAACTAGAACTATCTGGTGGGTGGAGTAGAGAGACACAACCCAAACAGATACAAAGTTGCAACTTTCGTATTTCATAGTCTTGCATTAGAACTTCAATCATACCTAATAACAATAATAAAGTCTTCAGACATAATAACAGAGCTAAACTAGACATCCAAAAGATCAGTCTGTTTGGTTTTGGTGGTAAGTCTGGCTTTCTCTCTCTAAAACATACTCTTCTTTAAATATTATGACAACTGTGAAAAACTACCAGTTTCTCATTATTAGCTAGAAAGTCCCAAACATTATCAGTACTCATTAACCCTCTCTAAAGTTCTGTGGAAATGAACAGGATATAAAGTATATCACAACAAACATATAAAATGCAGTTATACAGTATTAAACAGTATAAATTGGTGCAAGTTAACCCTTTGAAGTAAAATAAAGTAAGGAGTTCATGACTTTGCATAGGGGCAAATGTCCAGACTTCAAGTGATCCAGGGCACTACACATGTAAACAATTAAAATCATATATCATATACACTGCGTGCAGAATTATTAGGCAAATGAGTATTTTGACCACATCATCCTCTTTATGCATGTTGTCTTACTCCAAGCTGTATAGGCTCGAAAGCCTACTACCAATTAAGTATATTAGGTGATGTGCATCTCTGTAATGAGAAGGGGTGTGGTCTAATGACATCAACACCCTATATTAGGTGTGCATAATTATTAGGCAACTTCCTTTCCTTTGGCAAAATGGGTCAAAAGAAGGACTTGACAGGCTCAGAAAAGTCAAAAATAGTGAGATATCTTGCAGAGGGATGCAGCACTCTTAAAATTGCAAAGCTTCTGAAGCGTGATCATCGAACAATCAAGCGTTTCATTCAAAATAGTCAACAGGGTCGCAAGAAGCGTGTGGAAAAACCAAGGCGCAAAATAACTGCCAATGAACTGAGAAAAGTCAAGCGTGCAGCTGCCAAGATGCCACTTGCCACCAGTTTGGCCATATTTCAGAGCTGCAACATCACTGGAGTGCCCAAAAGCACAAGGTGTGCAATACTCAGAGACATGGCCAAGGTAAGAAAGGCTGAAAGACGACCACCACTGAACAAGACACACAAGCTGAAACGTCAAGACTGGGCCAAGAAATATCTCAAGACTGATTTTTCTAAGGTTTTATGGACTGATGAAATGAGAGTGAGTCTTGATGGGCCAGATGGATGGGCCCGTGGCTGGATTGGTAAAGGGCAGAGAGCTCCAGTCCGACTCAGACGCCAGCAAGGTGGAGGTGGAGTACTGGTTTGGGCTGGTATCATCAAAGATGAGCTTGTGGGGCCTTTTCGGGTTGAGGATGGAGTCAAGCTCAACTCCCAGTCCTACTGCCAGTTTCTGGAAGACACCTTCTTCAAGCAGTGGTACAGAAAGAAGTCTGCATCCTTCAAGAAAAACATGATTTTCATGCAGGACAATGCTCCATCACACGCGTCCAAGTACTCCACAGCGTGGCTGGCAAGAAAGGGTATAAAAGAAGAAAATCTAATGACATGGCCTCCTTGTTCACCTGATCTGAACCCCATTGAGAACCTGTGGTCCATCATCAATTGTGAGATTTACAAGGAGGGAAAACAGTACACCTCTCTGAACAGTGTCTGGGAGGCTGTGGTTGCTGCTGCACGCAATGTTGATGGTGAACAGATCAAAACACTGACAGAATCCATGGATGGCAGGCTTTTGAGTGTCCTTGCAAAGAAAGGTGGCTATATTGGTCACTGATTTGTTTTTGTTTTGTTTTTGAATGTCAGAAATATATATTTGTGAATGTTGAGATGTTATATTGGTTTCACTGGTAAAAATAAATAATTGAAATGGGTATATATTTGTTTTTTGTTAAGTTGCCTAATAATTATGCACAGTAATAGTCACCTGCACACACAGATATCCCCCTAAAATAGCTAAAACTAAAAACAAACTAAAAACTACTTCCAAAAATATTCAGCTTTGATATTAATGAGTTTTTTGGGTTCATTGAGAACATGGTTGTTGTTCAATAATAAAATTAATCCTCAAAAATACAACTTGCCTAATAATTCTGCACTCCCTGTAGTACATGACAATCTCTTTCTAGAACCAGCCCTGTACCTCACTCCCCATTCATTGTTCCAATTGTTCTGCTAAATTATCTTCAGACTAGCAGCTCAGAGGGTGTGCCCCTTCTGCTGCAGCTCTCTCCCTGTAACTGCCACAGCTCCTAACAGAACATATGGCTGATGAAACTGATGGCGTGCAACCACCTCAGGGAGGTAGACAAGAAATAAGAAAAATAACAAACATGCAATTAATTACATGCAATTGCAAAAGTATTAAGATCTAGGTGCTGGTTTGAAAAATGTATAATGTGTTTTTGTGTTTTTGCACAACCCCTTTAAAAGTTGCTATGCCGTCCAGCCAAGCATTGGTTGGCTTATCATAGACTTGAGACACCGAACCATTCAGCATCCAGTCAGAGGCAGGGTATTTAAACCAGGCACTAACACTGCACTTGTGCCTGAGCTGAAGACTTGGTCTTTGAAGGGATATTCCGGTTGTTTTAAAGGATAACTGTCACATTTAGACCCTAATTTCAATTTTCATATATGTAGTTACTAATAACATGATATTCCAGAATCAGTTACTATTAGACTGACTTACCCCATATTTAATAAGATTCAGCCTTTAGCAACCAGTCTGCATAAAACTGCAATTTCCCACCTGCCCTCACTAGCCAGTAACAATAGGCCCCCAAAAGTGTCAGTAACCAGAGCCCTCCCCCCTAAAGGGTTAATCTCCTGCAGCACAAAGGGGTCCTCTTACCACATGTTGCTTTCATTTATACACTGAGCAGATGGCAGATCTCCCTTCCCTGTTGTGCGCTGCTTCACCTCTGCATTCTTCAGCTCTGCTGAGTGTGGGAGCATCTGCCAAGCGCAGGGACAAGGAGAAGTGCACACAGCCCAGGCACTGTTATCAGCTGCTGGGGAGGACCTGGCTTTAATCATTTATTTACAGTCCCTGGTTGTCAGTAATCTGACCTTGCACACTGCGTGCTCCGTCTATCAACAGATAGACGGACCATGCCTAGCAACCCTATTTGAAAGGGACACTGACAGGGCCAATAAGCATATTGAGGTATATATATGGCAGTACAGGTCTTATAATGGGTATTACAATCATCTAGGTATCCCCCCTGTCCACATTATACATACAGTAAACTTAAGTTTTATAACCTGCTCCAACGGTCTTCAATCTGCCCAAGGGGCGGCGTTTCACCTCTCTTGCACCCAGCCAGCCTCCCCCAACTGCCGCTTTGAAGCGCCGCCCAGCTCATGAATATTCAGTTTGCTGGGCGGCTTCTGCGGTCCCGCTCTGAAGCGCTGCGCTTAACAGTGCCCTGCGCATGCGCCGGATCTTGTGAAGTCCGGTACAGTAAGCGCCGCCCAGCTCATCAATATTCACTTCGCTGGGCGGCGCTTACTGTCCCCGACTTCACAAGATCCGGCGCATGCGCAGGGCACTGTTAAGCGCAGCACTTCAGAGCGGGGACCGCAGAAGCCGCCCAGCAAACTGAATATTCATGAGCTGGGCGGCGCTTCAAAGTGGCAGTTGGGGGAGGCTGGCTGGGCGCAAGAGAGGTGAAACGCCGCCCCTTGGGCAGATTGAAGACCGTTGGAGCAGGTTATAAAACTTAAGTTTACTGTATGTATAATGTGGACAGGGGGGATACCTAGATGATTGTAATACCCATTATAAGACCTGTACTGCCATATACAGTCAGGTCCATAAATTTTGGGACATCGACACAATTCTAACATTTTTGGCTCTATACACCACCACAATGGATTTGAAATGAAACAAACAAGATGTGCTTTAACTGCAGACTGTCATCTTTAATTGATGGTATTTACATTCAAATCAGGTGAACGGTGTAAGAATTACAACAGTTTGCATATGTGCCTCCCACTTGTTAAGGAACCAAAAGTAATGGGACAATTGGCTTCTCAGCTGTTCCATGGCCAGGTCTGTGTTATTCCCTCATTATCCCAATTACAATGAGCAAATAAAAGGTCCAGAGTTCATTTCAAGTGTGTTAATTGCATTTGGAATCTGTTGCTGTCAACTCTCAAGATGAGATCCTAAGAGCTGTCACTATCAGTGAAGCAAGCCATCATTAGGCTGAAAAAAAAAGAAAAAAACATCAGAGAGATAGCAAAAACATTAGGCATGGCCAAAACAACTGTTTGGAACATTCTTGAAAAGAAAGAACGCACCGGTAAGCTCAGCAACACCAAAAGACCCGGAGGATCATGGAAAACAACTGTGGTGGATGACCGAAGAATTCTTTTCCTGGTGAAGAAAACACCCTTCACAACAGTTGGCCAGATCAAGAACACTCTCCAGGAGGTAGGTGTATGTGTGTCAAAGTCAACAATCAAGAGAAGACATCACCAGAGTGAATACAGATGGTTAACCACAAGATGTAAACCATTGGTAAGCCTCAAAAACAGGAAGGCCAGATTAGAGTTTGCCAAACGACATCTAAAAAAGCCTTCACAGTTCTGGAACAACATCCTATGGACAGATGAGACCAAGATCAACTTGTACCAGAGTGATGGGAAAAGAAGAGTATGGAGAAGGAAAGGAACTGCTCATGATCCTAAGCATGCCACCTTATCAGTGAAGCATGGTGGTGGTAGTTTCATGGCGTGGGCTTGTTTGGCTGTCAATGGAACTGGTTCTCTTGTATTAATTGATGATGTGACTGCTGACAAAAGTAGCAGGATGAATTCTGAAGTGTTTCGGACAATATTATCTGCTCATATTCAGCCAGATCCTACAGAACTCATTGGACAGCGCTTCACAGTGCAGATGGACAATGACCCAAAGCATACTGCAAAAGCAACCAAAGAGTTTTTTAAGGGAAAGAAGTGGTATGTTATGCAATGGCCAAGTCAATCACCTGACCTGAATCCGATTCAGCATGCATTTTACTTGCTGAAGACAAAACTGAAGGGAAAATGCCCCAAGAACAAGCAGGAACTGAAGACAATTGCAGTAGAAGCCTGGCAGAGCATCACCAGGGATGAAACCCAGCGTCTGGTGATGTCTATGCGTTCCAGACTTCAGACTGTAATTGACTGCAAAGGATTTGCAACCAAGCATTAAAAAGTGAAAGTTTGATTTATGATTATTATTCTGTCCCATTACTTTTGGTCGCTTAACAAGTGGGAGGCACATATGCAAACTGTTGTAATTCCTGCATCGTTCACCTGATTTGGATGTAAATACCCTCAAATTAAAGCTGACAGTCTGCAGTTAAAGCACATCTTGTTTGTTTCATTTCCTAGCAACCCTATTTTAAAGGGACACTGACAGGGCCAATAAGCATATTGAGGTATATATATGGCAGTACAGGTCTTATAATGGGTATTACAATCATCTAGGTATCCCCCCTGTCCACATTATACATACAGTAAACTTAAGTTTTATAACCTGCTCCAACGGTCTTCAATCTGCCCAAGGGGCGGCGTTTCACCTCTCTTGCACCCAGCCAGCCTCCCCCAACTGCCGCTTTGAAGCGCCGCCCAGCTCATGAATATTCAGTTTGCTGGGCGGCTTCTGCGGTCCCGCTCTGAAGCGCTGCGCTTAACAGTGCCCTGCGCATGCGCCGGATCTTGTGAAGTCCGGTACAGTAAGCGCCGCCCAGCTCATCAATATTCACTTCGCTGGGCGGCGCTTACTGTCCCCGACTTCACAAGATCCGGCGCATGCGCAGGGCACTGTTAAGCGCAGCACTTCAGAGCGGGGACCGCAGAAGCCGCCCAGCAAACTGAATATTCATGAGCTGGGCGGCGCTTCAAAGTGGCAGTTGGGGGAGGCTGGCTGGGCGCAAGAGAGGTGAAACGCCGCCCCTTGGGCAGATTGAAGACCGTTGGAGCAGGTTATAAAACTTAAGTTTACTGTATGTATAATGTGGACAGGGGGGATACCTAGATGATTGTAATACCCATTATAAGACCTGTACTGCCATATACAGTCAGGTCCATAAATTTTGGGACATCGACACAATTCTAACATTTTTGGCTCTATACACCACCACAATGGATTTGAAATGAAACAAACAAGATGTGCTTTAACTGCAGACTGTCATCTTTAATTGATGGTATTTACATTCAAATCAGGTGAACGGTGTAAGAATTACAACAGTTTGCATATGTGCCTCCCACTTGTTAAGGAACCAAAAGTAATGGGACAATTGGCTTCTCAGCTGTTCCATGGCCAGGTGTGTCTTATTCCCTCATTATCCCAATTACAATGAGCAAATAAAAGGTCCAGAGTTCATTTCAAGTGTGTTAATTGCATTTGGAATCTGTTGCTGTCAACTCTCAAGATGAGATCCTAAGAGCTGTCACTATCAGTGAAGCAAGCCATCATTAGGCTGAAAAAAAAAAGAAAAAAACATCAGAGAGATAGCAAAAACATTAGGCATGGCCAAAACAACTGTTTGGAACATTCTTGAAAAGAAAGAACGCACCGGTAAGCTCAGCAACACCAAAAGACCCGGAGGAAAACAACTGTGGTGGATGACCGAAGAATTCTTTTCCTGGTGAAGAAAACACCCTTCACAACAGTTGGCCAGATCAAGAACACTCTCCAGGAGGTAGGTGTATGTGTGTCAAAGTCAACAATCAAGAGAAGACATCACCAGAGTGAATACAGAGGGTTCACCACAAGATGTAAACCATTGGTAAGCCTCAAAAACAGGAAGGCCAGATTAGAGTTTGCCAAACGACATCTAAAAAAGCCTTCACAGTTCTGGAACAACATCCTATGGACAGATGAGAACAAGATCAACTTGTACCAGAGTGATGGGAAGAGAAGAGTATGGAGAAGGAAAGGAACTGCTCATGATCCTAAGCATGCCACCTTATCAGTGAAGCATGGTGGTGGTAGTTTCATGGCGTGGGCTTGTATGGCTGTCAATGGAACTGGTTCTCTTGTATTAATTGATGATGTGACTGCTGACAAAAGTAGCAGGATGAATTCTGAAGTGTTTCGGACAATATTATCTGCTCATATTCAGCCAGATCCTACAGAACTCATTGGACAGCGCTTCACAGTGCAGATGGACAATGACCCAAAGCATACTGCAAAAGCAACCAAAGAGTTTTTTAAGGGAAAGAAGTGGTATGTTATGCAATGGCCAAGTCAATCACCTGACCTGAATCCGATTCAGCATGCATTTTACTTGCTGAAGACAAAACTGAAGGGAAAATGCCCCAAGAACAAGCAGGAACTGAAGACAGTTGCAGTAGAAGCCTGGCAGAGCATCACCAGGGATGAAACCCAGCGTCTGGTGATGTCTATGCGTTCCAGACTTCAGACTGTAATTGACTGCAAAGGATTTGCAACCAAGCATTAAAAAGTGAAAGTTTGATTTATGATTATTATTCTGTCCCATTACTTTTGGTCGCTTAACAAGTGGGAGGCACATATGCAAACTGTTGTAATTCCTACACCGTTCACCTGATTTGGATGTAAATACCCTCAAATTAAAGCTGACAGTTTGCAGTTAAAGCACATCTTGTTTGTTTCATTTCAAATCCTTTGTGGTGGTGTATAGAGCCAAAAATGTTAGAATTGTGTCGATGTCCCAATATTTATGGACCTGACTGTATATACCTCAATATGCTTATTGGCCCTGTCAGTGTCCCTTTAAGGTTTCATTCACAAACAAATTTGCTCTGGTGTTTATTTCCCATATCACATTCGTTTATGGCTTGTTTTCAGACCAATCTGCAAAAATCTTCGGTAGTCAAAAAAAGCTTGTGTGCCCTGCACTGCATATTTACCATATACTTTCCACCAACATCTGGAGCTGACGTTAAGCACAGGTAAAATAGGCAGTACAGGAAACAAAAATTTGGAATTAAGGGGTAATTGAATACACAGTGAAAAGTTGAAATAGGGCCACCAAGGTGATATTAATCACCACAATCCAATACTCCAAAAAATATATATACGACAGTTATCCTTTAAGTTATCTCCTTTCCACAGGATAGGGGATTACTATTATATCGGTGGGGGTCCTACTGTTGGGACCCCTACTGATCACGAGAACAGGGTCCCGTACCCCCTGCAGCCCCACAAAAATTAACGGAGCGGGCGGTCGCACATGCGGGCAGCCACTCCATTAATTTCTATGGGAAATACAGAGATAGCAAAGCAATATACTCAGCTATCTCTGGAACTCCCTTTGAAATTAATGAAGTGGCCAGTGCTTCATTTCAGGGGGGCTAAAGGTGGTACGGAGCCCCCGTTATCGTGATCCCTGTTTTAGGACCCCCAACAATCTAATAATAATCCCCTATCCTGTGGATAGGGGATAACGTTAAACAACTGAAACACCCCTTGAAGCCTCAATGTATTAATCTTGGTTAGTTCCACTGATTAAGTGCTAATGATTTGGCTGCATCTGAGCACTCTAGGTTTTGACCTCATCTTGTTCTACTGAATAACCTCTTGTCTGCTGATTTGGCTACATCTCTACCCTCCTGGTTTTGACTTTGGCTAGCTTGATTATTCTATCTGTTTTCCTTTGGTGATCTGGATATGTAACACCCCAGAGTTGTGTTACTACACTCCTCCACCCCGCTACTATCTTCTAGGAGCCGTTATATTGTCATCTAATGTGATTTTGATTATGTATTCACAAATGTGCATGTAAAACCTATATTAAATACCATGTTTTACAGGTCAATCAGCAGGTGGCAGCATCGTTGGTAGAGATAGTTTTAATGTTATGGTCGTTCTATTCTGCCCCCCTGCTGAAGAGAAGTGGAGGTTTCCAGCTTCCTGCACCAAGGGAGGAAAAAAAACAGTTAGAACCAGTTCTAGTTGGCCCCTGTATAGGGAAGACAGCAAGGACCAAGTCTCAGTCTGAGACTTGATCAAATTCCCAGTCTGAGCTCTGCAGCTCAACTGGATGAAAAGAAAGCAGAAACTGCAGGCAACCTCCAGAATTCCAGGAAGAAAACATCCCCTGAGAAATCACCTGTGAGTAAAGTCCAGAGACCTAGTAGAAGCCATATTCCTCTTCAGCTAGTCAGTCCCCACAAAGCAGAAGACAAAGAGAAGTTCAGAAGCTAAATCCCTGCCCCAGTTACATTGCTACTAAGCAGACGTCTTATCCTGCAAGCTCCTGATTTATAGTGCAGAAGATTTATTCCTGCCAACCATTGCCAAAACCTGCTGGGACCCAATACCAAAGCTGTATACTGCTTGGATGAAAGTTATTTTCAGTAAAGAAAAGTTTGAACTTCATCTAAAGGTCTGGACATAATTTCTGCTGCAAAATTCCTCTATTACTCCTACTATCACTACACTCAAATTTATTGCAAGTGAGCCAGGAGTCCGGCCGTACCCAGGTAGGAGACACAGTTGACACAATTATCACCACCTATAGAGACATTATATGCCATTACACCACTCTGGCATTCCTAACCTGGGGCGTGAGTTATAACACCTTGGGAGGGCCCTGTGATAGTACCCTGTGCACGCTGCAATTGGCGTCACAAACAAACTATAGATTATTAAAGGGATTCTGTCACCTCCTTTTACGATTTTAAGCTGGCACCATCGCTATGTTGACTAAAGTAGCTTATTTCCAGGACTCCTCTTTTTACTTTATTTCGTTTAGTAGTTTTGATGTAAAAGCGATTTTTATGTTATGCTAATTAGGGTCCAAGGTGCCCAGGGGCATTTTTCTCACTCTCCGGTGCCCAGTGACGCCCCCCTGCAGTGCCCAAGACAGCCTCCTGATAGTCAAAACACCTCCCACAGCCCGGCAAACGGTTCCGCCCCCTCCGCACGTCATAATCTACTTTATACATATGCCCCGTCCTCATTCCTGTCTGCAGCCAGAAAACTCGCGCAGGCGCAGTACCGCCTGCGGCCTGCGCGATCATCAACGTCCTGAGGGCAACAGCGCTCAGGTCACATCACTGGGCTCGGCGCATGCCCAGTGAGACTTTTGAGGCTGTTTCCCTCAGGAGGTTGATGATCGCGCAGGCGCAGGCCGCAGGCGGTACTGTGCCTGCGCGAGTTTTCTGGCCGCAGACAGGAAGGAGGACGGGGCATATCTATAAGGTAGATTATGACGTGCGGAGGGGGCGGAACCGTTTGCCGGGCTGTGGGAGGTGTTTTGACTATCAGGAGGCGTTCTTGGGCACTGCAGGGGGGCGTCACTGGGCACCGGAGAGGGAAAAAAAACGCCCCTCTGGGCACCTTGGACCCTAATTAGCATAACATAAAAATCGCTTTTACATCAAAACTACTAAACAAAATAAAGTAAAAAGAAGAGTCCTGGAAATAAGCTACTTTAGTCAACATAGCGATGGTGCCAGCTTAAAATGGTAAAAGAAGGTGACAGAATCCCTTTAACTATCCATATCCTGACCCACTGCATAAGCGGCGTCAGTGTACCCGTTCCTGGTCACTGCAGATAGGTCTGCAAACTAGCACCGGTTTTCTGTCACTTTACTCCACCAATGACACCTGGGTGATTTAAGGTTATTTGCCATGCTGCACCTCTACAGTACTAGCAAATTTAAAACAGTGGTAAGTCTAAGTGCAATTAGCGGTAAACCAGGTCCTTTACCTGTGGCAGTTAGGCCTCTGTCCCAGATTTGCTCCGGATGCGTCGCGTGTGCATTGCGGGAAACCCGCGCGAGTGCGCACGCAATTTCAGTCAGTTTTGACTGTGATTGCGTTGTGTTGTTCAGTTTTTATCGCGCGGGTGCAATGCGTTTTGCACGCGCGTGATAAAAAACTGAATGTGGTACCCCGACCCGAACCCGGACTTCTTCACTGAAGTTCAGGTTTGGGTTTGGTGTTCTGTAGATTTTATTATTTTCCCTTATAACATGGTTATAAGGGAAAATAGAAGAAG
The DNA here is from genome assembly GCF_905171765.1 of Bufo bufo. Taxonomy (NCBI): domain Eukaryota; kingdom Metazoa; phylum Chordata; class Amphibia; order Anura; family Bufonidae; genus Bufo; species Bufo bufo. The sequence continues at coordinate 117,562,945 of NC_053393.1, read as the reverse complement.
AAGAAGAAAAGAAGAAGAAGATCCCTTTATTGTCCCTCAGTGGGGAAATTTTGGCATAACAGCAGCAATCACATTCACAACAGGAGCAAAAATAAGAGTAATTAGAAATTAAAGAGTAAAATACAAGAAAAACATAACACAGAATTTACTTAAAAAATTCACTACTGGGTTTCTGGGAACAGTGGTGGTTATAAATCCTAACCACTGCTGGGAGGAAGGACCTCCGATAAGGTTCCTTCGTGCACTTAGGATGCAGCAGTCTGTCACTGAAGGAGCTCTCCAGCTCCACAACAGCTTTGTGCATGGGGTGGGAGACATTGTCTAACAGTGATGCTAATTTTGCTATAGTTCTTCTGTCACCCACCTCCTGCACTGGATCAAGGGGACAATCTAGGACAGAGCTGGCCTTCTTAATGAGTTTATCTAATCTCTGTCTCTCAGCCACAGATAAGCTGCTCCCCCAACAAACCACACCATAGAATATGGCCAATGCCACCACTGAGTCAAAGAAGATCTTTAGGAGCGTCCCCTATCTTCATTTAGCAGGACCTGCGCTGATGTCACCAAAGGTCCTTTTGCAGGTCCTGATAAAAGAAGAAGAAAGAAGACGATGCCGGCTGCGCGAACAAGAGGATGAGGTGAGTTAATTATTATTATTTTTTTAACCCCTCAAGCCACATTATAGTAAGTAACCATGTTATAAGGGAAAATAATACAGTGAATTTACTTTAATGGGGTCCAGGGTTGCTCATCCCTATCATCTCCTAGCAACCATGCGTGAAAATCACACCGCATCCGCACTTGCTTGCGGATGCTTGCGATTTTCATGCAGCCCCATTCATTTCCATGGGGCCTGCATTGCGTGAAAAATGCAGAATATAGATCATGCTGCGATTTTCATGCAACACACAAGTGATGCGTAAAAATCACAGCTCATCTGCACAGCCCCATTGAAGTGAATGGGTCCGGATTCAGTGCGGGTGCAATGCGTTCACCTCACGCATTGCACCCGCGCGGAAAACTCGCCAAGTGAAAGGGGCCTTAGTGCACGTATAATATAAACCTTAGGGCTGATTCACACGACCGTATGAATGAGTCTGCATTTCTTTCGCAATTTTGCGGAATGGGTGCGGACCCATTCATTTCAATGGGGCCGCAAAAGATGTGGACAGCACACTGTTTGCTGTCTGCATCTGTAGTTCCGTTTCGCGGCCCCGCAAACTGCATGCGTTTTCAGATTTTTTTTTAGGCGCACCAAAAATGCAGTACAGCCTTGAGGTGTGGAACACACACTCAGGTTTTTTGATGCAGTTTTAGGTATAGATCATAAAAGGGCAGAAAGTGTTAAGGAAACTTAAAAAAACTGAACATGTGGCAGCACCCTTAGGCTTCACATTTCCGTGTCAGTATTAAGTACATGAAAAAAGTGTTATTTAAACCGTGAAGATGTCCGTGAAGCATCTGTGGATGGTCCGTTTTTCTGTTTTTACCCTATGTGTGTTATCTTTAATCCACGGACCCTGCTCAGCTAAAAATGGATTTCAAGAGCATTTCCTATCTGTCTTCCATGAAAATCGGGCGCACCACAGATGCCTTCCGCGTTGTGTCCGTGATTTTCATGGAGCCATAGGCGTCAGTGCCAGCGTCAGCTGCTATGAGCATTTCTATCAATACAGATGGAAGCACTCATTGCTGTCATTTCACTTAAGCAGTACCCCTCAGGTGGGCCCTCTGAGTCACATGAGGCCGGCTGCTGCAGAACTTCAGACACGCCCCCTCTTCACTCCGTTCAGCAGAGCAGCAGGTTACCTTGCCAGCTTTAGACACGCAGAGTTTGTCAGTGAATCTGCACTGTGACTGTCTCTTCTCTGCGGGACAGGAGGGGGGGGGGGGGGAGCTCTTCGAGCTGCTGCTGGATGCTGCTTCATGCTATTTAGTTGTTTCAATGCTTCATTATGCAGGTTTGCCTCCACGTCACCTGCCCCCCCCCCCATATCCTGTCCTATCTCATCCTCATGGATCCCCTTTCCTCCCTCATGTATCCAGAGCTCCTGTTCCACCCTCCAATCTCCTGTTGCTGCCCTGCACCTGCTCCTGCCACCAAGTTTTGCATGAATCCCCCTCAGAGCCCCTTCCACCTACTTGCTGTGTTTACCCCTCCTGTCCATCCAGGGCCCCGGGCCCCTGTCTCACTCCTTTGCCTCTCATTATGGTGGCGTCTGAACAGCATCCACCATAAGGACCTTCTGACGTCACAGGGTCATGTGACTGTGCCCCCAACCTCGTACTGTGCCCCTCACTCAAGTACTGTGCCCCCTTATACCCTGCATTGTGCCTGCTTACCACACCCTGTACAGTGCCCCTAGTAATTTTCTGTACTGTGCCCTCTTATACCCTTTTATCCGGTCACGGTATGGCGGTGTTATCCGGTCACTGTACAGAGGTGTTATCTGTTCACTGTATGGTGGTGGTATCCAATAACTGGATGGCCATAACTGTATCCCTTTCTTTGCCCACGCCACCTTTTTTAGACCTAGCATGAGTGGGAAAAAGATGCAGATTGCGGTGCTAAGGACCTTGGCGCCACAATCTGTGTCAGAAATACGCCTAATATAGACGTATTTCTATATAATAAATGACCCCCTAATTGTATTATTATTCAGGGGTAGGGCTAATATATTTTTATTATATATATTCTATTGTACAGTCCTGATTAAAAGTTTAAGACCACTTGAAAAATGTTGGATCAGCTGAAAAACAGCCTGTTTCAGTTTAATCGTTATTTTCAATTAATTTAATGCTCAAAAAATGTTTTGTCTCACTCTCATTTCTTCTTGTTGCATGTTGAAGCTCTACTTGGAACCTTGTTAAGAACTAACAATGTAAAATATGATTTTGCCATTTTTCAAGTGGTCTTAAACTTTTGATCAGGACTGTATTATACTGTGCCCTGTATTTCCCAGTAGATAAATTGGGAAACACAGTCCTCATCCCTGACCACCATCCTATTTGTGCCATCCATTTAATGCATACCAAAAATGTACCGTATTTTTCGCCCTATAAGACGCACCGGCCCATAAGACGCACCTAGGTTTTTGGGGAGGAAAATAAGAAAAAAAAATTTTTGAACCAAAAGGTGTGCTTTTGGTGGGTTTGGAACTAATGGTGATCTGTGGATGACAGACACTGTTATCGGGGGATCTGTGGATGACGGACACTTATGGGGGGGGATCTGTGGATGACGGACACTGTTATGGGGGGATCTGTGGATGACGGACACTGTTATGCGGGATCTGTGGATGACGGACACTGTTATGGGGGGATCTGTGGATGACGGACACTGTTATGGTGGGGATCTGTGGATGACGGACACTGTTATGGGGGGATCTGTGGATGACGGACACTGTTATGGGGGATCTGTGGATGACGGACACTGTTATGGGGGGATCTGTGGATGACGGACACTGTTATGGGGGGATCTGTGGATGACGGACACTGTTATGGGGGGGATCTGTGGATGACGGACACTGTTATGGGGGGATCTGTGGATGACGGACACTGTTATGGGGGATCTGGGGATGACGGACACTTATGGGGGGATCTGTGGATGACGGACACTTATAGGGGGATCTGTGGATGACGGACACTTATGGGGGATCTGTGGATGACGGACACTAATGGGGGGATCTGTGGATGACAGACACTGTTACGGAGGGGGATCTGTGGCTGGCACTGTTACAGGGGGGGGATCTGTGGATGGCACTGTTACAGGGGGTGATCTGTGGATGGCACTGTTACAGGGGGGGATCTGTGGATGGCAGTCATATATGTGCCATCCACAGACCCCCCACCCCATAACAGTGCCATCCACAGACCCCCCCCAGCCCATAACAGTGCCATTCACAGACCCCTACCCCTTAACTGTGCCATCCACAGATTCCGTGTGCCCCCCGCCGCCGCCGCCCCAGTATACAAATATAAAATGTATTATTGAATTAAAAGTTATTAAACATGCCCCCCTCACTCCTAATAGTACCGTATATCCTAATTGCTTCTGTATAATGCTGGCAGGCGGGCCGGGCGGCTGGCGCGTCACTCACTGACGTCACTTGCCTGCGCCGCCTGCTTCATTCATAAAGGAGGCGGTGCAGGCAAGTGACGTCAGTGAGTGACGCGCCGGCCGCCCGGCCCGCCTGCCGGCATTATACAGAATCAATTAGGATATACGGTACTATTAGGAGTGAGGGGGGCATGTTTAATAACTTTTAATTCAATAATACATTTTATATTAGAATACCGGAGCGGTGGGGCGGGGCTATAGTACAGTGACCGCACCGCCCCACCGCTATTGCCGGCCCCCAGCTCCTCCTCCCAGTCCCTCCCCCGGCCCCCGCTCCGTACATCGCATCCAGCGATGTTAAACTGTCAGCATTCGCCCCATAAGACGCAGGGGCATTTTCCTCCCATTTTTGGGGAGGAAAAAGTGCGTCTTATGGGGCGAAAAATACGGTATACGTTAACAGATGCCTCAGACTGATGCCGTACAGTGGCGTCCGTTCACCATGCAGTTCCATTGTAAGAAGAAAAACATATACGTTAACGTATGCATTTTTTTTACTGGACTCTGCAGGATACAAAAACGTGGAGTGCTGCACATTCGTATACATCAAACTTATAGGAAAAACGTGATGTGAACCCACTGGGGGGGCATACTAACATTTTCTGTGGGGCCTAGTCCGTTCTAGCTACATCACTACACAGCTCCTTCTCTCCTCCAGGCCTGGCCCAGCAGTGACACCATGACGTGTGTCTCACTGCTGCAGCGGGCCTGAGGAGAGAAGGAGCGCAGGGAGCTGCGGTTAGTGAATGACAGGACCGCCGGCTCCCCTGCGCTCAAGCAATGATAAGTATGTAAAGGGGGGCACTGGGGGGTCATTACACTGTGAGGGCCCGTTACACAGTATAATGACCTCCAGTGCCCCCCATTTAGTATAATGATCCCCAATGACCCCCCCATTCAGTATGATGACCACCAGAGACCCCATTCAATATAATGACCCCCAGTGCCCCCTCCATACAGTATAACCCCCAGTGTGGGGCGACAGGGGGTCATTATTCTGAATGGGGGGCGACTGGGGGTTATTATTCTGAATGGAGGGCCACTGTGGGGCCATTATACTGTGTGTGGGGCTACTGGGGGTCATTATACTGTGTTTGGGGGCATTGGGGTCATTATACTGTGTGAAGGGCCACTAGTGGTCATTATACTGTATAGGGGCCACTGGTGGTCATTATACCGTGTGGGAGCCACAGAGGGACATGTAAATGTACAAATATGCCTCAATGGGGCCCACTGGGATTTATCGCCCAAGGGCCCACATGAACCTGGAGCTGGCCCTGATAGGCGTGATTGGTCCGCATCACGGACCAAAGTACAGTATTACATGTCTTTGTGATTTTTTTTTACTTACCCACAGTCAGTAAAAAAATACTGATGCGTGAACAGACACATTTAAATCAATGGGTACGTGTGCTGTCCGTGGAAAATGCATACAGCACACGTCGCTGAAAAACGGAGTGTGGACGAGGCCTCACAGGGGTTTTCCACTTTCAGGATATTGTTGGCCTATCCTCAGGACAGCTTATCAATATGAGATCAGTAGGTGTCTGACTTTCAGCACACCTGACGACTAACTGTTTGAAGGGGGCATGGCACCTGGATGAGCACTGCAAGAGGTTGCCAACCGTCCAGACTTTTCTGGGCAGTTTGTAAAAATAGGCAACTTTGTTTCCCATGTCCATGAAAAAATAGACTTTTTTGAGGCTGGTGGTGCCTGGTCAGGTTATTTTGGTGGCAATTATTACTACTTTAGGTTTCCCAGCAAATGCTGGTAAGGATAGTTTCACACTAGTGCTAAACTGTTCCAGCAGGCTGTTTCTGTAGAGGAATAGCCTGCTGGAGTTCTGCAGATCCGGGATTGCTGGATTGTGCCGCCTGTCTGCTGGACCCCATTGACTGTATCCAGCATAGACTAGTTTTACATCTGTGGCAGAGGATCCAGCAGGCTGTGCCGGTAGGGAGTAGCCTGCCGGAGTTCTGCAGCTCGGGGATTGCTGGATTCTGCCACCTGTCTGCTGGACCCCATTGACTGTAATGGGGTCCAGTAGAGATTTGGCCAATACCCGGCAAATATGCCGACAATTTGCTGGACAGTAACCACTGCACTGTGTGGTTTGTGTCCAGCCAGTTCCCGGCATTCTCTGCCTCAACTGGTGGCCGGATCACCCCGCCGCAGATATGAAATTAGCCATAGCAGGATACTACCTTTCCATGCTGGAGCCCATTGACTATAATGGGACCTGGCGGGGATTCGGGCTGTTTCCTGGATCAGTACCAAACAAAAACCGCTGCTTGCAGAGATATTTGCCCAGCCGAATTTCGGCACTAATGTCAGAAACAGACTGGATCACGGCCAGGTCCCATTGTGGTCAATGGGGCTTGGCAGCGCTTTGGCAGTTTCAAGCTATGGTACCTCTGCACCGAAGCCCACTTTCGATTTCTATTTTAAAATGTTTTTAAAAACGCAGGAATACTGTACTAATTCACCGATGTCTCTCGCAACTGAGGGCGATATAAAGTTTGCCTACACAGAGCCAATACATTTTAATCCTGCACGGACACGCTTTAAAAACAACGTTTTGGAACAAATCAACTTTGGATCTATGATTCGAAGCTCAATTCGCTGAAGCCTAATGAATATACTGCAGCTGATATTGATATCAGGAATAGCAATGTATTAAATTCCTGGATTCGTCTTTGAATTCCCAGCAAGTGAGATGTTTCCCACCTGTTTAATATTTAAGAGCGTGCGCCAATCTTTAACTTTTATTTGACTTTGATTTGGAGATGGTTCTTTTTGGTGCAGCAGCGGTTATAGTGTGAACTGCTACCAGCAAAGCTATAGGGCCAGATTTATCATTACTCTGACTGCTGTTGGCAGTTTTGGAATATTTGGCACAACAAAGGAGTGAATGATTATATATATGACTAGACATTAAGGCCGTTACAATAACGGGTGCTAGAACAGTAGTGCTTAAACATTAGTAGGAACAAAGTAGACACAGCTTTGGAACCCACGCTGCCGTGTAGAGGGAGAGGTAATACTGCACTAATTCACACTCTGTGGGAGTGTGTCGCTGCTGGGTCGACGGAGAGTTAATTGCCAAAATAGCCTCCAATTTACATTAAAATTAAAAAAAAGTAGAGAGTTCGACCCGCTCTGAAAATTGCAGTAAACTGAAGTGAGATTACTGTAATAATATGTATTAAATAATATATACTCCCCCTTAAACTTATAGTGCCGCTAGTATTAATAATAACCTAAATAGTAGGCTAAATAATCAGTGTTCATAAAACAAGGATAAATCGCTTGCCTGTTTGTGTGATTTGCTGATGTTCTATCTTTTAGGGATAGTTGCGCTATCTTGATGTGAGGTAGGTGAGTCTTCGGCTTCTGCTCTCAGCGCGCGTGGTCCCGGCCGGTGACGCTCGCGCGTGAGGGAAGCCGCAGTAGAAATCCAGGAAAGGAATTTTCTGTGTGACGTCACACTAGGTACGGGTACCTGCTTTGGTCCACTGGTGGCTGAGACTGGTGGCTGTGGCTGGTGGCCGAGACTGGCTGCTGTGGCTGAGACTGCTGGCACTGACTGGTGGCTGTGGCTGAGACTGCTGGCACTGACTGGTGGCTTAGACTGGTGGCCAAGACTGGCGGCTGTGGCTGAATCTGTTGGCACTGACTGGTGGCTGTGGCTGAGACTGCTGGCACTGACTGGTGGCTGAGACTGCTGGCTGCGGCTTAGACTGCTGGCACTGTCTAGTGGCTGTGGCTGTGGCTGAGATTGCTGGCTGTGGCTTGTGGCTGACGCTGCTGGCGCTGAGACTGCTGACTGCAGCTGGTGGCTGAGACTGCTGGCACTGACTGGTGGCTGTGGCTGAGACTGCTGGCTGCGGCTGAGACTGCTGGCACTGACTGGTGGCTGTGGCGGAGACTGCTGGCTGCGGCTTGTGGCTGAGGCTGCTGGCACTGAGTGCTGGCTGTAGCTGAGAATGTTGGCACTGACTGGTGGCTGAGACTGGTGGCTGTGGGTGAGACTGCTGGCACTGACTGTTGGCTGAGACTGGTGGCTGTGGCTGGTGGCTGAGACTGGTGGCTTGTGGCTGAGACTGCTGGCACTGAGTTCTGGCTGTGGCTGAGACTGCTGGCTGTGTCTGAGACTGCTGGCACTGACTAGTGGCTGTGGCTGGTGGCCGAGACTGGCTGCTGTGGCTGAATCTGCTGGCACTGACTGGTGGCTGTGGCTGGTGGCAGAGACTGGTGCCTGTGGCTGAGATTGCTGGCTGTGGCTTGTGGCTAAGACTGCTGGAACTGAGTGCTGGCTGTTGCTGAGACTGCTGACTGCGGCTGGTGGCTGAGACTGCTGGAACTGACTGGTGGCTGTGGTGGAGACTGGTGGCTGAGACTGCTGGAACTGACTGGTGGCTGTGGCGGAGACTGCTGGCTGAGGCTTGTGGCTGAGACTGCTGGTAATGAGTGCTGGCTGTAGCTGAGAATGCTGGCACTGACTGGTGGCTGAGACTGGAGGCTGTGGCTGAGACTGCTGGCACTGACTGGTGGCTGTGGCTGGTGGCCGAGACTGGTGGCTGCGGCTGCGGCTGAGACTGCTGACTGCGGCTGGTGGCTGAGACTGCTGGCACTGACTGGTGGCTGTATCTGAGACTACTGGCTGTGCAGTAAGCCGGATTGGGACAGATGCACACTGGCGCAATATTAATAGTTTTTAGTTCGTGACGCCAATTGCAGCTTGCGCAGGTTATAGTCTCAGGGCCCTTTAAGATGTAATAACTCATGTACCAGGTGAGGAATGCCAGAGGGGGATAATGTCTCTGTGTAATGTCAACGGTGTCTCCTACCTGGGTACGGCTGGACTCCTGGATCCTGGCTCACTTGCAATAAAATTGAGTGTGGTCAGTAGGAGTAATTGAGGAATGAATGCAATCCAGAGAGGAAATATAATCCAACTCGTCTTTACTTAATGCAGCTTTGAATCCATACAAGATACAGCAATAGTCTTGGGTCCCAGCAGGTATTGGCAATATGTGGCAGGAATCCATATGTATTCTGCTTCTTATCATATGCCTAGTAGAACTGGCAGGTATCTATCTTCTGCTCTGTCTGTAGTCTGCTTGATATGGGCCTGACTAGCTGAAGGAGGAATTTGGCTTCTCCGGGTCTTTGGATAAGTACTCACAGGACTGCTCGCAGGGTATGATGGCTTCTTCCTGGAGATCTTTAGTTCTGGAGATGGCTGCTTGCTTGTCAACCAGCTGAGGTAGATGACTCAGGCTGGGAAGGGTGATCCTGGGCCTCAGCCGAGGCTTGGATCCTAGGTTGGGATCCCTGTTTCTGGGAGCTCCTACCAACACAGCCTTCCCCAAGAGGGGGGCTGGTACACACTGGATCTAACTGGTTTCTTCCCTCCCTTGCTGCAGGGCGTGGGGCAGCCCACTTCTGCTCAAAGAGGAGGGGGGACTAGACTGGAATGTACTATTCCAGTCTAGGTATACTAAACTGAACTAAACACATTGCTGCCACCTGCTGGTGTACATGGAAATTACAGCAAAATACATAAAACAGGCCTGGATAATGCATATAACGGAAAATACATTGTTAATTTACACAAGATGGCAATACATATGCACCTGACATGTTGTAGCAGGGAGAAAGAGTTTAGTGACATACTCTGGGATGTTACAGCTGCAGCTGAGACTGCTGGCACTGACTGGTGGCTATGGCTGAGACTGCTGGCTGTGGCTTGTGGCTGAGACTGCTGGCACTGAGTGCTGGCTGTGACTGAGACTGCTCTGCTGACACTGAGTTCTGGTGCAGTGACTAGGAACGGGTTTGCTGACGGCACTTTTAGTGCAGTGGCCGAATCAGGTGGATAATACAGTATATCCTGTATTTGTCGTGACGCCAATTGCAGCGTGCGCAGGGTATTATCCCAGGGCCCTTCCAAGGTGTTATAACGCACGCCCCAGGTTAGGAATGCCAGAGTGGTGTAATGGCCTATAATGTCTCTGTAGGATAGTGATAATTGTGTCACAGTGTCTCCTACCTGGGTACGACCGGACTCCTGGCTCACTTGCAATAAATTTCAGTGTAGTGATAGTAGGAGTCATAGAGGATTTTTGCGGCAGAAATCATGTCCAGACCTTTAGATGAAGTTCAAATGTTTCTTTACTGAAGAAAACTTTCATCCAAGCAGTATACAGCTTTGGTCTCTTGGTCCCAGCAGGTTTTTGCAATCATTGGCAGGAATAAGTACTTCTGCTTTAAATGTGGAGCTTGCAGGATAAAACGTCTGCTTGTTAGCTTGTAATTATGGCAGGGTTACCGTCTGCACTTATCTGGTACCTTCTTCTTTGTGGGGACAGACTAGCTGAGGAGGAATTGGCTTCTCCTAGGCACTAGACTTATCTCCTAGATGGATTCTCAGGGGATGCTTTCTTCCTGGAACTCTGGAGGTTGTCTGTAGTTTCTGCTTTTATCATCCAGCTGAGCTGAAGGTGCTCAAGCTGGGTATATGGCCAAGTCTCAGCAGAGACTAGGTCCTTGCTGTCTTCCCTATGTAGAGGGTCTCCTAGACGCTATCACACAGCCTTCCCCTAGCAGGGGGGAGGCTACACTAACTTTAACTTCCTTCTCCACCCATGCTGCAGGATGTGGGACCAGCTCACCTCTCCACACACAGGGGGAGCTAAGCTGGAATAATCCATTCCAACTCAGATATACTAAACACTGTAGCTTGTACATGCCAATGTGTTGCTGCCACCTACTGGTAACCAGGCAAATTACATGAACAATTGCATTTAACATGGATTTATATGAACATTTGTGGAAGACATAATGTAAATTATATCAGATGACAGTATAAAGACTCTTAGGAGATAGTAGCGGGGTAGAGGCATGTAGTAACACAACTCTGGGGTGTTACACTGGCTGTAGCTGAGACTGCTGGCACTGACTGGTGGCAGAGACTGGTGGCTGTGACTGGTGGCACTAACTGATGGCTGAGATGGCTGGCACTGACTGGTGACTGACACTATGACTGGTGGCTGTGGCTGGTACTGACTGCTGGTGCTGAGACTGCTGGTAGCGACTGGTAGGTCAGACTGCCGACAGGAGCTCCTCTCTATATGGCTGATAGTGCTGTGACTGACGAACCGAAATGGCGTCTGGGACTGGCAAACAGAAATGGCGGCTGGGACTTACGAACAGAAATGGTGGCGCTCCGACCTGCTTGCCGGCGCGCAGGTGTGGGTGGTGCAGGCGGCATGTGGAGCGCCGTGTCCTGATTGGTCGGCGCACTGGTGTGAGCGGTGCAGGGGGCGTGTTATTATTAGGGTTATTCCTGCAGTATAGAAATCTTTTGCTAGGGTTAGTTGTGCATTGTGTGTGTATATATACACTCACCTAAAGAATTATTAGGAACACCTGTTCTATTTCTCATTAATGCAATTATCTAGTCAACCAATCACATGGCAGTTGCTTCAATGCATTTAGGGGTGTGGTCCTGGTCAAGACAATCTCCTGAACTCCAAACTGAATGTCAGAATGGGAAAGAAAGGTGATTTAAGCAATTTTGAGCGTGGCATGGTTGTTGGTGCCAGACGGGCCGGTCAGAGTATTTTACAATCTGCTCAGTTACTGGGATTTTCACTCACAACCATTTCTAGGGTTTACAAAGAATGGTGTGAAAAGGGAAAAACATCCAGTATGCGGCAGTCCTGTGGGCGAAAATGCCTTGTTGATCACCAAAATTGGACTGTTGAAGACTGGAAAAATGTTGCCTGGTCTGATGAGTCTCGATTTCTGTTGAGACATTCAAATGGTAGAGTCCGAATTTGGCGTAAACAGAATGAGAACATGTATCCATCATGCCTTGTTACCACTGTGCAGGCTGGTGGTGGTGGTGTAATGGTGTGGGGGATGTTTTCTGGGCACACTTTAGGCCCCTTAGTGCCAATTGGGCATTGTTTAAATGCCACAGGCTACCTGAGCATTGTTTCTGACCATGTCCATCCCTTCATAACCACCATGTACCCATCCTCTGATGGCTACTTCCAGCAGGATAATGCACCATGTCACAAAGCTCGAATAATTTCAAATTGGTTTCTTGAACATGACAATGAGTTCACTGTACTAAAATGGCCCCCACAGTCACTAGATCTCAACCCAATAGAGCATCTTTGGCATGTGGTGGAACGGGAGCTTCGTGCCCTGGATGTGAATCCCTCAAATCTCCATCAACTGCAAGATGCTATCCTATCAATATGGGCCAACATTTCTAAAGAATGCTATCAGCACCTTGTTGAATCAATGCCACGTAGAATTAAGGCAGTTCTGAAGGCAAAAGGGGGTCCAACACCGTATTAGTATGGTGTTCCTAATAATTCTTTAGGTGAGTGTATATTACTCTTTTCATGAGGCAAGGTAACCAAAAATTGGCTGTTCTGGCACAGTTTTTATTATTTTATTTTTTTACAATGTTCACCTGACAGAGTAGATAATGTGATATTTTTATAGAGCAGGTCATAACGACTCGGTGATACCTAATAAGTCAATTTTTTTAATTCTATTTTGGATGTACACAATAAAAAAAAATTTGACAAAAATCATGTTTTTGTGTTTCCATTTTCTGAAAGCCGTATTTATTTATTTTTTTGGGGCGATTGTCTTACAGTAGGTAGGGTCTAATTTTTTGGTGGAAGAGATGATGGTTTGATTGATAGCATCTTGGGCACATATGAATTTTTGATCGCTTGGTATTACACTTTTTGTGATGTAAGGTGATAAAAAATTGCCTTTTTGGCACATTTTTTTTTTTTTTTTTTACAGCGTTCACCAGATGGGTTGGATTACATGCTATTTTTTATAGAGCATAACGATACCTAATATGTGCATTTTTTTAAACTTTGTTTTATTCAATAAAAGCATGTTTGACCAAAAAATCATGTTTTTGTGTCTCCATTTTCTGAAAGCCATATATATATATTTTTTTGGACTATTGGCTTATGTAGGGGCTCATTTTTTGTGGGATGAGGTCACGTTTGATTGGTGCTTATTTTGGATACATAAGACTGTTTTGATCACTTTATTTTTTGAGAAGTGCGGTGGTCAAAATTGCAATTCCATCATAGCTTTTCTTTTTTTTTATGGTGTTCCACCATGCGGTAAAAGTAACATGATCCTTTTATATATCAGGTCCTCACAGACACGGCGATATCAAACATGTTTAGTGCTTTTTATTTTTTACTTTTTTAACCAATTATGTGTGGATATAGAAATTTTCTTTTTATAATTTTGTTTTACTTTTTTCTCTTAAAAAAATATAAATTTGGACCCAGACCCACTTAGTTCTTGAAGATCCAGTGGGTCTGATGGCTTACAATACACTGCAGTACACTATATAGTGTACTGCAGTGTATTGAACTCACACTTAGCCTGATCAGGCTCCTGCCTTTAACAGGAGCCTGATCAGGCTTAGATATACCACGGCAAGCCGGATGCCTGTGAAGGCGTCCGGTTATCATAGTAACTACCGGGACGCTGCCACAGCACATTGGCTGCCACAGCTCCCTCCCTCAGTTTATTCTTCAAGCATCGGCCACTGCCACAGCAGAGCAGCGGCCCGATGGTTAGTCCCTCCATACAGCAGTCCCTAAGGACCACGGCATGGAAGGGGTTAAACGGCCGACAATGGTGCTGCACGCTCTGCATCTTGAAAGGGACGGGGGTGTTGTATGCGGCGGGGCATTAACCCTTCAAGCATTGGGCCGCTGCCAGGGCAGAGCAGCGGCCTGATGGATAGCTCCTTCCAGACAGCGGCATGTCCTGATTGGTCGAACCGCGGCATGGAAGGGGTTAAACAGTTATTTGAAGCAGAGTGTCAGCGCCATGTCCTGATTGGTCAGCGCAATGCTGTGGGCAGTGCAGCCGCGTGTGGAGCGCTGTGTCCTGATTGGTTGCCCCGCCGTGCATGCCCAGTGCAAAACTGGTGACACACACGGACACAGCTCACTCACATTGCGCTTTTATTATATAGGATAAGCTTATTTCATTTAGATACATTTTTCCTTGGGTCCATACATCAGTTGTTAAGCCGATTAGATAATTAGTAACGAGTCAATTAATTCAATTTGATTTAACTAATCAACGGAGCATAAATCTTTGTGCTTCACAAATAACATAACCCCCAAGGGCCATACCTTATGTGTATGCATCAAATATACACTGAGATAATTGCAGAGTGGAGTGTGCTCTGCTTGGAAGGGAACCAAGCAGTGAAATCTTTTGTGAATTCATAGCCAGGTCTTCAGCTGTAATTAATTTACTCGGCCTGTTTGTACTTAAAGGGGTTGGCCACTTTCTGGCTACTATTGACCAATGTGTATGTAAGATGACCTCTGTATATGACACTTACACATATAGGGCCAGATTTATCATTAGCTCAGGTCAGAATAATGGAGTGAAAAAGTCCCAAAAAAAGTCCCAAACGCTAAAACTGCGCACAAATTTGCGACTTTTTTCTGCTCTGCACTATGCTCGCCAGTTTTCTGAAAGTGGGCGTGTTTTCTTATGTATCTCTAGACAGATTTACTATTGGGACTATTTAAAAAGTCGCAAAAAAGTCGCAATTTCACCAGGACCATGCTTATCTTATGAGACTTTTTAATAGAACATGCAACTTTTTCATAAAAAAGTGCGACTTTTTCGTAAAGATGTGCGACTTTTGTAAAGCTGCTTACTGACGGATAAACTGCTACCGTCAAACCACATTTATTACAGTCTTAAAGGGCCGATCATAAATCTGACTTGGCTAAAACTGACTTTTGCCATATGTGAAAGTGGAGTGAGCCGTCAGAGTAATGATAAATCTGGCCCATAGCCTTTATTGTAATTCTGTGCCTTTTTCTATATTTCATTAATATTTCATTCAATATTTTTTTATTTTCGATTGGTACAGAACGACCACTCTGTACCACTGATGGAGGGTCATGTGACCAGAAACATCACTCAGTCTCCTCCATTCACACACATTGCACATGTACTAAACTCCCAAAAGTGCAAGTGCAGATGGCTGGTGCAGTGTATTTGAATAGAGGAGACATCACATGTAGGCGATTTACCTGGTCACATGACCCTCCATTAGAGGCCATTTTATGGACAGAGCCTCCCTGTGGACAGCAGAAGAAGCCTTGGCAAACAAGGGGACATGCCTTATGAAATATCAAAAAATGAGTAAGTAACATATAATCATCTTAGAAACACATTGGTCAATAGTAACTAGAAATGGCCAAACCTTTTAATTTCAGTGACTTATTTTAAAAATGAATAGATAGTAGGACATTTATAAAGAATAATGATTTGGGTTACAGGGGCGGGCTGGGCCAGGGGGAAGGAGGGCACATGTCCCCCGGGACGGGATGTCCAGGGCCGCTGCCCGCTCGCTCCTCTGAAAGGGGCTTTAACTACAATCCCCAATTCCTCAAGTAACTCACAAGTGACCATAATATATGACTGACCACACATATCTGTACCCACTGCATCTTTTATACCTCGCACCTGACACATAATATACACACAGAGTACTGATACAAGAGGTACTATACATACAGGGGGCACATACAAGAGGCACTATACATACAGGGGGCACATACAAGAGGCACTATAAATAAAGGGGGTACATACAAGAGGAGCTATACATAAAGGGGTCACATATAAAAGACACTGTACATAAAGGGGGGACATATAAGAGGCACTACACATAGAAGGGGGCACATACACTCACCTAAAGAATTATTAGGAACACCATACTAATACGGTGTTGGACCCCCTTTTGCCTTCAGAACTGCCTTAATTCTATGTGGCATTGATTCAACAAGGTGCTGATAGCATTCTTTAGAAATGTTGGCCCATATTGATAGGATAGCATCTTGCAGTTGATGGAGATTTGAGGGATTCACATCCAGGGCACGAAGCTCCCGTTCCACCACATCCCAAAGATGCTCTATTGGGTTGAGATCTGGTGACTGTGGGGGCCATTGTAGTACAGTGAACTCATTGTCATGTTCAAGAAACCAATTTGAAATGATTCAAGCTTTGTGACATGGTGCATTATCCTGCTGGAAGTAGCCATCAGAGGATGGGTACATGGTGGTCATGAAGGGATGGACATGGTCAGAAACAATGCTCAGGTAGCCCGTGGCATTTAAACAATGCCCAATTGGCACTAAGGGGCCTAAAGTGTGCCCAGAAAACATCCCCCACACCCATTACATCACCACCACCAGCCTGCACAGTGGTAACAAGGCATGATGGATACATGTTCTCATTCTGTTTACGCCAAATTCGGACTCTACCATTTGAATGTCTCAACAGAAATCGAGACTCATCAGACCAGGCAACATTTTTCCAGTCTTCAACAGTCCAATTTTGGTGAGCTTGTGCAAATTGTAGCCTCTTTTTCCTATTTGTAGTGGAGATGAGTGGTACCCGGTGGGGTCTTCTGCTGTTGTAGCCCATCCGTCTCAAGGTTGTGCGTGTTGTGGCTTTGCTGCATACCTCGGTTGTAACGAGTGGTTATTTCCATCAACGTTGCTCTTCTATCAGCTTGAATCAGTCGGCCCATTCTCCTCTGACCTCTAGCATCCACAAGGCATTTTCGCCCACAGGACTGTCGCATACTGGATGTTTTTCCCTTTTCACACCATTCTTTGTAAACCCTAGAAATGGTTGTGCGTGAAAATCCCAGTAACTGAGCAGATTGTAAAATACTCAGACCGGCCCGTCTGGCACCAACAACCATGCCACGCTCAAAATTGCTTAAATCACCTTTCTTTCCCATTCTGACATTCAGTTTGGAGTTCAGGAGATTGTCTTGACCAGGACCACACCCCTAAATGCATTGAAGCAACTGCCATGTGATTGGTTGACTAGATAATTGCATTAATGAGAAATAGAACAGGTATTCCTAATAATTCTTTAGGTGAGTGTATAAGAGGTGCTATACATAGAAGGGGCACATATAAGAGGCAGTATACATGAAGGGGCACATATACAAGGCATTACACATAGAAGGGGGCACATATAAGAGGTCCTATACATAAAGGAGGCACATACAGTACAGACCAAAAGTTTGGACACACCTTCTCATTCAAAAAGTTTTTTTCATTTTCATGACTATGAAAATTGTAGATTCACACTGAAGGCATCAAAACTATGAATTAACACATGTGGAATTATATACATAACAAACAAGTGTGAAACAACTGAAAATATGTCATATTCTAGGTTCTTCAAAGTAGCCACCTTTTGCTTTGATTACTGCTTTGCACACTCTTGGCATTCTCTTGATGAGCTTCAAGAGGTAGTCCCCTGAAATGGATTTCACTTCACAGGTGTGCCCGGTCAGGTTTAATAAGTGGGATTTCTTGCCTTATAAATGGGGTTGGGACCATCAGTTGCGTTGAGGAGAAGTCAGGTGGATACACAGCTGATAGTCCTACTGAATAGACTGTTAGAATTTGTATTATGGCAAGAAAAAAGCAGCTAAGTAAAGAAAAAAACGAGTGGCCATCATTACTTTAAGAAATGAAGGTCAGTCAGTCAGCCGAAAAATTGGGAAAACTTTGAAAGTAAGGGCTATTTGACCATGAAGGAGAGTGATGGGGTGCTGCGCCAGATGACCTGGCCTCCACAGTCACCGGACCTGAACCCAATCAAGATGGTTTGGGGTGAGCTGGACCGCAGAGTGAAGGCAAAAGGGCCAACAAGTGCTAAGCATCTCTGGGAACTCCTTCAAGACTGTTGGAAGACCATTTCAGGGGACTACCTCTTGAAGCTCATCAAGAGAATGCCAAGAGTGTGCAAAGCAGTAATCAAAGCAAAAGGTGGCTACTTTGAAGAACCTAGAATATGACATATTTTCAGTTGTTTCACACTTGTTTGTTATGTATATAATTCCACATGTGTTAATTCATAGTTTTGATGCCTTCATAGTCATGAAAATAAAGAAAACTCTTTGAATGAGGTGTGTCCAAACTTTTGGTCTGTACTGTATATGAGGGGCTATACATAAAGGAGGCACATATGAGAGGGGATATACATAGAAGGGGAAGATATAAGAGGCAGTATACATGAAGTGGGCACATATACAAAGCATTATACATGAAGAGTGCACATATAAGAGGCAGTATACATGAAGGAGCACATATACAAGGCATTATACATGAAGGGAGCACATATAAGAGACACTATACATGAAGGAGGCACACATAAAAGGTGCTACACATAGAAGGGGGCACATATAAGAGGTGCTATACATAGAAGGGGCACATATGAGAGGCAGTATACATGAAAGGGGCACATATACGAGGCACTATACGTAAAGAGCCACATATAAGAGCCACAGTACATAAAGGGGGCACTTAGAAGAGGCACTATACATAAAGGGGACATAGAATGTGGCACTATATACAGAGGGCAGAGAGTGTGTGGCACTACATACAGAGGGCACAGAGCATGCGCCACTATATACAGAGGGCAAAGAGTATGTGACACTATATACAGAGGGCACAGGGCATATAGCACTGTATACAGGGGGCACAGGGCATATGGCACTGTATACAGAGGGCACAGAGCATGTGGCACTATATACAGAGTGCACAGAGTGTGTGGCACTACCATTGGGGGGCCTGTGTGTAGCACTAATGCTGCTATTATATTCAGGGCACAGCATGGGGCAGTAAGATCAGTTTGTGTTAGTATGCAGGGTGCCAATGTGTTGGTAACGAAAGAAGCTGAAGACATCTTCTCTGCAAAATCTGCAGAGCCGAATTGTGGCCGGGAGATGTCATCATGGGGGTCTGAACCAGATGGAGAAGAACTCAGGAGGAGACGTCACCTGTAAGTCACTAAATGGAAATGATTATTCTGCTACTGACTGTGTATGATGAGTGAGGTAGTCACCTGGATGATCTACAGCTGATGATGGATGATACCATGCTGTTTTGTGAAACAACTCCCAGCATCCCTTTACTGCTGTTCTGGCCATACTGGGAGCTGTAGTTTCACACCATACAAGCTTATATGGCGAGGGCTGACCTGACTACTCAATTGATATCTATACTGAACTTTTAAAATCTGGTAATGTATATATGTACAGCACATGGTTCTGGTGCTGTATATATACAGTATGTTATGAGCTTGGTTCTGGTGCTGTATTCATGTAGTGAACATGGTTCTGGTGCTGATTTTGACTTATGGGTTTGGTTCTGGTGCTATATTTATGTAGTGCACTTGGTTCTGTTGCTGTATGTATGTAATGAGCTTGGTTCTGGTGCTATATTTATTTAGTGAACTTGGTTCTGGTGCTATATTTGACTTATGTATTTGGTTCTGGTGCTGTGTTTATGTAGTGGTCTTGGTTCTGCTGCTGTATATGAATTATAGGCTTGGTTCTGGTGCTGTATGTATGTAGTGGTCTTGGTTCTTGCTCTGTATTTGTGTGTTAAACGTGCAGCTGATGGTATACTTTGATCTAGTACCATCCATTCACATCTGGGTTTGGGCCACTGTCACAGATTCTGTCAAAAAGACTGGACAGAACAATCCTGCATGGAAGACTTTTCTGACCGGTAAAGGAGCAGCATCCTGAGCAGACACCATTATAGTCTATAGAGTAAATCTTGTCCCTCTAATGACCGTGCTGTTGCTATGGACCCAGTCATGTCCTGTATCTGGGATTGCATACGTGTGTGTACGATCCCAACATGAAAACACAACCAGCGGCCACCTTTTAACTATTTAAAGCCTGTTTACCTATGCCGCCTTTATATGGTAGGCAGATTTAAACAGGTTAAAGGTGGGCCGCTACACATGGGCCAGTGCTGTGTGCTTGCCC
This sequence comes from Bufo bufo, assembly GCF_905171765.1. Classification (NCBI taxonomy): domain Eukaryota; kingdom Metazoa; phylum Chordata; class Amphibia; order Anura; family Bufonidae; genus Bufo; species Bufo bufo. Next base: position 117,542,920 of record NC_053393.1, on the reverse strand, counting down.
CTGAGGCTAAAATTTGCCAGCCAGCCCCTGTTGGGTTAGATGACAGTGATGACCATATTAGGCTGCCTATACATAATGTGGTTCTGCAACAGGATCCGGAACAAATCCGGACTGACGATCGGGGCAATAATTGGAAAGGGGCGTTCCTAGGAATGCTTGTGACCGATAATTTCCCTGTGTAAAGGTGCTGAATCTTTCATCAGGCCAAACATTGTTGATATGAACACCAAACTTGTTGTTTCTGGGCAGCAGATCGTTGTATGCAGTACCCTAGATCTGGGGGTATCTGCACACGTTTTATGTATTGTTTTTATTTGTTTTCATGTTTTGGCCGTACAATCCAGCTAGGGAAGGTACGGTTATCAGGAACAGGCCTAACCAACCTGTTCCTCACCTCTTGGTAGGAAAGAAATAGAAGAAGCACATGTCAAAGCTCCTACTCCTAGGAACCAGATCTAATTCTTCTGTGAGACCAACACTCCAGAGAGACCTTCAGAATTCAGAACATAGATTCCAGAAAGTGGTAAAAGACAACAGAGTGATCAGCAAAGTTACTGCTTTACAAACACTGCTGCAAGGTGAGGGACTACGGCTCAGACACCCATCACCTAAACCACCGCTACATCAAGCTTGTATTACAGTTGACACCTATATCCACAAGTGCCTGATAGTGCCAATCAATTGCCATCCAACCATCCCCCAAACCTCCTCATCTGGTGCAAGAATCTTTGTACTTAATACTTTGTACTTAATACTGCTGGATGTACTGTAGTAAAGAAAGACTTATACCTTTAATTCTGGACTGATTCTTCAAGCCACCTTTCCACGGCACCGATCCCCAGGGAGCAACAGCCTGAGGGAGTACACCGTGACACAACACCTCATCAGGGGCCACTACTACTCTTATGCTTTGCAACAGCTCCTCAGGGGCTTGCTGAATAAACTGATCTGCTGCTCAGAAACAATAAATCTGTATGGGAATGAGCAAGTGCAGTAGCAATGGCTTCTCCCCGTACATAGGAGATGAAAATGCAGCTCCCATCTGGTCTGACAAGCAGGCAATTATTCGGTATGAACAGTTTGTTCCAATAATGGCCTGCAAGGTTGGCCCATGTAAAGGGAACCTTATGGCATGGTTTCATTGGTCTATATAACCTTTTTGCTGGCTGCCAGGTAGCTATATATGCTGGTAGAGAGAGAGCAAGAGAGTGTGAATATGTGGCAGGAATAGGCAGTATTCATGAACATCAAATGCTAATGTGGACTACAAATATTGTTTTTGGACTTTTCTAGTTAGACAGCAAAATACAGATAGATTTCAGTGCATAAGATAGAATCTGTTAATTAACTTCACACAAATATCTCCACAAAGATATGAGATATGAGACAAATGCTTCCTATAGATATCAGATGGTGGTCTGATACTCAGCGGACAGTGCGGCAGCAATGAATATTGAGTTATCCAACCAAATCAGTAAGCTGGGCTTGTCTGGTGAAGGTTATCACTCAATGAGTATTCACTGTTTTGAAATTGGCCAGAGTCCAGACTGTAAGGCTACTTTCACACTGGCGTTTTGGCTTTACGTTTGTTAGATCCGTTCAGGGCTCTCACAAGCGGTCCAAAACGGATCAGTTTTGCCCTAATGCATTCTGAATGGAAAAGGATCCGCTCAGAATGCCTCAGTTTGCTTCAGTTCAGTCACCATTACGCTCTGGAGGCGGACACCAAAACGCTGCCTGCAGCGTTTTGCTGTCCTCCTGACGAAGCGGAGCCAAATGGATCCGTTCTGACACACAATGTAAGTCAATGGGGACGGATCCGTTTTCTCGGACACAATCTGGCACAATAGAAAATGTCATGGCTATAGAAGACATAATGCAACCAGATCCGTTCATGACGGATGCATGTGGTTGTATTATTGTAACGGAAGCGTTATTGCAGATCCATGACGGATCCGCAACAAAACGCTAATGTGAAAGTAGCCTAACATCTATGATTACTTTTAGTTTCAGAGAGAAGAGATGAATTGAAAGGACTGCAAAAGATTGAAACAAAGAAATAAAGGGGGGTCATTTACTAAGCTGAAATACACCTAAATCAGGCATATTTGAGGTGCAGATGGCGGCGCAACGTCTAGTTGCGGCATTATCTGCGACTTCTCCCCGCTCATAGCAGTTTGAAAACTGTGGACGGGAAAGGGGACGGGTCGGCAGGGCCGTCTCATTTACCATTTTCTATGCCTGTTTTAGGAGTAGAAAATGGTCTAAATGTAACACACCTCGGAAGCTGTCTTACATTTAGAACTGGCGCTGGATGCGCCAAAGTTATGGAGAGGCCAGCCCCTCTTAATACATTTGGCGGATTCACCGCCAGCTATGGGGCTTTATTAAGACCAGCGCTTTAGACACCAAGATTTTGTGCCCCAAGATTCTCACAAGCTGGACATACATTTGTCTATGGGAAACTAAGGGGGGAGTCTTTGATATCTTCTGCCCCACTGGGGGATGCGCTTAAAGGGGTTGGTTGTTTGTGAGAGGATTTTATGGCACTTATTATATGGCCTTTGATGAACTTCTGCACCATTTTCAACATTTAAGGTTTTCCCCTTGTTCACAAAATCTTTTGTGCTGTCCACAGGGAGGTCCTGCCCATAAAATGGCTACTGCTGGACTGTCATCTGACCAGGCAAATCACCTCCATGTGATGTCTCCTCCAAAAACACTACACCTGCGCAAAACTCCCAACAGGTCAGATGACAAATGTAGTGTATCTGAATTGAGGAGGCATCTCATGGAGTTGATTTGCCTGGTCATATGAGCCTCCATCAGCAGCCATATTATGTACAAGACCTCTGTGTGGACAGCAGAAAAGACTTGGCAACCAAGGGGAAATACCTTATGAAATATAGAAAATAGTGTAGAATTTCAGCAAAGACTATATTAGTAAATGCCATATAATTGTCTCACAAACACATTTGTCAACGATAACCGGAAAGTGGTCAACCCCTTTAATTTATGATGAGGCACAGGTGCATCCTCTGGCAGTCTGTGCGCCTAAAATGAAATCTATGCCAGTTCATAGCTGGCATTGATTTCAATCATTATTTGCACTAGAAAATGGGTGTAAATGATGACAAATGTACTGTCCTGATGGCCCCACCAGCACTCTGCCCCACCACATCCCCTTTTAATTTTTTTGCACAAGAAAACTGGTGTTGGGGGATGATAATGATAGAGAATTCACAGCCTGTATCCAACTAGACAGTGATGGCAGAGAATACGATTTAATGGTAAACTGTCACCATGATCTTGGACTATTGTATGTGGTACTACATGAGTAGTACTGCAGATAAGGAGTCCAGATCTCTATTTTTATTTATTTATTTTTCTACTGCCCCCCCCCCCCGATAACCTGCTGTCAGTGTGCTGTGCTGAAATACACAGTCTGAACTGCTGTGCCATACTAACATAATGGATAGGACTGCTGTGCGCAACAGTTCCAACAATGTATTTCAATGCAGCTTTGAGCACTGACAGCGGTAGAACAAAGGACAGTAGGAAAATCATAAACAGCGATCTGGACTACATTATCTTCCATTCCTTTCTCAACTATTGTTGGCTTTTATATTTGAGGAAAAAATCCAGATGATTAAAGATGATAAATGGGAAATGTTGGCGTCCTTTGCGGCAAATGTATTAAATGTTGCACGTTGTTTGCTAAATTTTGAACATCTTTAAACCTAATACTTTTGCTGACAAATGCTAGTGCTTTTACACCACCTGCCTACTGGAGTGAGCTTGTGACTTTTCAATAAAAATTGCAGTGATAAATCTGGAGTGAAACTCATTAACATAGCTAACCATGCCCACTATCCCAGCCATTTTTCAGAGCTGGAGTGAGTGGTGTAAAAATGCAGAAAGTCAAATTTTTTGCACTTTTTTATTTTATTTTTATTTACAAAACACAGTCCCTTATCTGTAAGAAGCTGTAAGTTAGAGGAGACGTTTACATACAGAAGGACCTTATCATGAGGGTAATATTTGAACTTGAATATCTGTACTTTTGATTGAGTCTATGTTGGCATACTTTGCCCCAAATTTATTAAATATTGCATGTAAAATTTTAAATCTTAAAACCCAACACATTGGTTTCGAAATGCTACTCCAGTTCTTTTTTGCCACCCCCTACTGGGGTGAGCTTGCAACTTTTTTTTAAACGTTTTTAAAAAGTTGTATAAATCTTGAGTGAAACTAACATAGCTAACCATGCCCAGTATACTAACCACTTTCCAAAACTGGAGTGAGTGGTGTAAAAGTGCAAAAAGTTGCACATTTTGGTGCAAATAAGCCCAAAAAGTCACAAAAGCCCTATTTTGCAACTTTTGGAAGCCAGAATTCTGTAGGGTAGAGCCTGATAGATTCTCACCACTGTATCCTGTTTGCAACTACTGTGTGAACCGACAAATGTAAGTAACATATCCAAAAGCATCTGTTCTGCTACTAGAAAGTCTACTTCCGTTGCAGGTTTTCCATGATTTGGGATCATGAACTGCTAGACCTTCTGTTCTCTGTTGTCTTTCCCATCATTTAAAACAATGGCCATGAAAAGGTGAGAGAACCTTTTGAGCTGCTTTTGAGATAAGTTGTGACCTTGTGTGAAAGGTATCTGTTTTGGTACATAAGAAAAACATTTTAGTAAACATGATCTGAATATGACCTTGCTACTACAAATCTGTTTGGACTTCCTTATTATCGTTCCCTTGGTATTTTCTTAATTTGTTTTTCAGAGGTTGAGGAAATGGATAATTTGCTCCTATAATAAGTAATATGCAGTTTTACTTTTTAAATTTCCTCTAGAACAAAATTCTATATACTTTTTTACAATGAAAGGAGCCAGGAAATCAGTGGCCTATGACCAGAAAATAATACAGTTTCTATACACTCTTACAATTGACAGGAACACGGATTTGAAGTGCATTCATCTGTACAAAGAGAAATGAAGTAGCACAAACTAACGTGCTGCTGGATAAAGACTGGCTTTATAGGGGTTTTCTGAGATCTTTATACACCCAGGTGTTGGACCCCCACCAATCAGATACTAATGACCTATCCAGAGGATAGGTCATCAGTATAAAAATCCTGGAAAACCCTTTTAAGTTTTATGTAGGCCCTTCGAGGGAATCTTTCAGCTCAAAAACACCATCCAAATTAGAATAAGCGGTGCATGCTGTAAGTGACGCAGAGTCCGGTTATGTAATTTTTATCTTCATGCTTACTTTCAGTCTGACGCTGTGCTCTGACAAACCAGTAAATGCATTGAGAGGACTCCTGAGCTCACACATCTGATGGAGAGGACTCAAAGAGGAGTCCTTTCAATACATTTTACGGCTGGTTTGTGGGAGGACATTGTCAGAAGACAAGTGATTATGAAGATAAAAATTACATAACTGCACTCTGCACCACTTATAGTATACATTGCATTCTCTAGCTTGGGGGTGTTTTGGAGCTGACAGATTCCCTTTAAGAGACATAGTCACAGTGAAGAACCTCAAATGCAAACCTCAACAGGATCCAGATAGACCATATTATAAAACATTGAGATCCATTGGCTGCTGTTTGACTCATAAGATGGATCTGATGCAGCATTATTGTCAAGGTCCCTCCAGTGACAGAGGTTAGAATATCTGAGAGACTGGCTGCACTTTAAGTCATCTGACAGCCTATCTGTTTTCACTTGTTGCAGTGTTGTTGTTGGTGATGACCACACCTCTTGTCTGTCACGACCATGGTCATGGTCGCGACTCCTTGAGCCGCATGCAGTTGCCCGCGGTCTGCTCTTGTTGTACCACAGGTGAGGGCTGTTAGTATGTTGCCTCACGTGTGGTTGCCGTTGGCAACATGAGGTTGTTGGCAGTGGAGCAGCCTGAGCTGGTTGCTAGGCGGTCCGCTGTCTATGCATGCACATGCATCAGGCAACGTGTGTTTGTATGTGTGCACTTTCTTTGTTTGGTATGCACGGGATTAAGTTGTATGTGCACTTCCCCTTTAAGTGGCTACCTTACCTTGTCTGGTGTTGGAAGGGTTAACTCCCATCCTAGTGTGTGTCTGTGTGGGTGTGGCTACTTGGGCTATTAAGCTTCTGCTGGATGGCTGAAGCAGAGGGGTACTCCAGCCATGCTGTATGCTGGAGTCATCCTCCTGGTCTTCTTATGCCATCTATCCAGTGAGGGCCACCCTTGTGGTCATAGACGTTAAGATGTTAAGAATATGTTAAGATGTTAACTTTATGTTCTTGTGGTCTCTCACCTTTTGCAGCTATGGTTTCCTGGGTTCCTGTGTGATGTGTGGTGTGTGCTGTGTCCTTTTATGTTGGTGTGGACATCAGCACTTGTGCACAGGTTCCAGGCTGTGTGTCTGTGGCAGCTAGGTGTGGTACTAGTTTCACTTACCTGCCATTGCCATATGCTGTATATGTTCCCCTTTCCTTGCAGCTTGGTCAGTGAGACTCCTGTTCGTCCGTGTCTAGGAGGAACAGGTCGTCTTACCCTGCTCCTAGTCCAGGGATTTCCTGAGGGCTAGTAGGGACCCGAGGTTCAGGAGTATGAGCCCTCCTACCATCTGGGTTGGCTCATAAGGTTAGGAGTCAGGGTCAGAGTTAGGGATGCATTAGGAGGTGACCTGCTCCCTGATTCCTGTCCTGGCCTAGCAGCTTCCCACTATCCCTTTAACATCGTACGGCGGGGGGTTTCCCCCACTCTCCGCCGTGACAGTGTCTCAGGTGTAGCTTGTGGTCATTACTGCTTCTCTATTTAGTCTGGACTCACACTTAATACCATGCGGTTGATATTATCTGCCTGGAGTTGGAAGAGCTGGTATGTGGTCCTCATCTGAGTTCCTGCTCATCCATTTTCTATTGAAGATAAATGTACTTCTCTTGGTATTTTGTTGTTCCCATTTGCTCTTTGTTTACCAGGGAGAACCTGGTTCATCATTCATCTGGGAAGGAACCAGTAGTCTCAGACCCTGTCAAGCCTAGGGATTTTCAGGGTTACTAGGGCCTAGGTTTACGGTGTATGAATATTCCCACCTTCAGGGTCTATTCATACTGATAGGAGTCATGGCTAGTTTTAGGGTTTCCTTAGGTTGTCACCATTTCCCTTTCCCTTGCCTTAAAGGGATTCTGTCATCTGGATTTTGCCTATAGCGCTGCGGACATGCGCTGCTAGATCACTGCTAGAAAATCCGCAATATACATTCCCCATAGCTCTGGGTGCTTTCATTTAGGCAAAAAAACTATTTTATATATATGTAAATGAGGCAAGTAAGGAACCCAAGGGGCTGTTACTAATGTTTCTGGAGCCCAGCCACACCCATTGTGAAGGAACCCAGCACCTCCCGCATCCTCCGAATGTCTGGGTTCGCTTTAGAGAGGCTTGCAAAATGCGTGAGTATGCGGCATGTCAGTGCCGGCATAGTGTTCCTTCCCTGTGCTGACATCAGCCTCAGTGAATGAACTGCGCATGCGCTAGCTGCGAGATTATGGCGCTCTAACTTTGTGACGTCCGGGAGCAAGGAGGAGATTTGGAGGATGTGGGCGGTGCTGGGCTCCGTCACAGTGGGCGTGGCTGGGCTCCAGAAATGTTAGTAACAGCCCCTTGGGCTCCTTACTTGCTTCATTTACATATATATAAAATCTTTTTTTGCCTAAATAAAAGCACTCACAGCTATGGGGAATGTATATTGCGGACGTGCTAGCGGCGATCTAGCAGCGCATGTCTACAGCTCTATAGGCAAAATCCAGATGACAGAATCCCTTTAAGGCCTAGTTCCTGGTCATTTTCCTTCTGTGGTCATTCTGGTGTTCCTCCCCTCCCCCTACACTGTGACAATCATGGCTTGTAAACAGAATACATAATACCAATGTGAACATGGTCTTACCCTGGTATGCCTTGAAAAGTGAAAATGAGACAATCTGAGCAGTCTGGCCACTGGGAAATCAAAGAATACAGGTTCACTGGACTAAAATTGATCATAAAGTGACTGGAGCATCACTAATCACCACAGATGCTGAATATCCACCATACAGTTTGTTTCACTAAGACCAGGTTATATTTCAGGTTATATTTATTTTCTACATACTTAAATCCAATTATTGAAACTAAAATGAATTACATAAAGCATTCCCTTCAACTCTCTATGGTACTGTCACCGCCAGTTCTGGGAGAAGGTCTGACAGACGTTCTTCTCTACCTCTTGTATGACGTTCTTTGTTCTGGTTTCACTTTGTCATCTCCTTTCCTTCTGCCAGGTGTCACTTATTTAGACTAATTGTCTTCCTTTATATTCCCTCCCATACTGCATCACTTTGCGGTTTATACTACTTCGTGGATGAAGTGTTCACTGCTGGAGGCTGCTGCTGCTGTTTGCTCAGATAAGTCTTTTCCTTTATTGTGTTTCCTTGCTGGCTTGATTCTAGGTGACCCTGACTCCGTCCGTATTAAGTGCAGGGAGCCGGTGGTCGTGTCCCCTCACTATTATAGGGTTTTCAGGTGTCACATAGTCTTAGGTACGTGGGCATGCAATCGTCTACCATTGAGACCCTTGCATGTGCTTAGCAGTCAGGGAGAGCTCTTAGGGTTTTAAAGGGCTCACCTATATGCTCCTTAGTTTGGGATCAAGCCAGTCGGTCGTTTATTTATAAGTTCCAGCTATCTGCAAATTCACCCGTGACATTATAAACCGCCTAAACCGTCTGAAGCATGGATCCGGTTTAAGCCTTGATTGACCGCATGCAAGGTCTTTCGCTGGAGGTAGCAGATCTCCGTAAAACTGTGTCTCAGTTTCAGTTGACCGGTTCTGCTGGCGTTCATGGAGTTTGTTCCGATCCTAAGATCTCGCTTCTGGATACGTTCTCCGGGGGTAGTGAGAATTTTGTTTGCTTTAGAGAGGCTTGCAAACTCCATTTTCGCCTACTTCCCCATTCCTCTGGTGATGAGGAGCAGAGGGTGTGGATCATCATCTCGCTGCTCAGGGATAACACTCAGTCTTGGGCCTTTTCGTTGCCGGTGGGGGCACGGCCCCTCCAATCGGTGGATGAATTTTTTGTAGCCCTGGGGCAGATATATGATGACCCGGATCGTATTGCTCTGGCTGAATCTAAACTGCATCTTTTATGCCAGGGTAAACAGTCCGCAGAGATATATTGTTCTGAATTTCGGAGATGGGCAGCTGATACGGGTTGGAATGATGCTGCACTCCGAAGTCAATTTTGCCATGGTCTTTCGGAAAGATACATTTGCTTTTCATGAGAGACCAGCGTCGTTAGAGTCTGCCATGTCTCTAGCTGTTCGTATTGACAGGCGTCTTAGAGAGAGAGAGGAGACTACTCTTTCCTGTCATATTCAGCCCAAGGACAGTGGGGCTGTCTCATTCAGTGCGCAGGGGTCTCAGTCTGTCTCAATCCCCTCTGAGGAGGAGGCCATGCAGCTGGGTTTGCTTGCCTCTGATAGTAGAGGATTCAGCTCTCAGAAGAGGGTTTGTTTCTGTTGTGGGGGTATAAATCATTTGGCTAATGTTTTCTGAGGGTAATAAAAAAAAAAAAAAAGAAACCCTCTAAAAACTTTCCATTTGTTACTATTGGCAAGGTTGATGCGGAAATTGAAGGTTTGCCGTTTGCTTGTAGTTCCTGTTTTCTCCTACCTGCCAGGGTGGCGCTAGACAGCAAGAACATTGTTTGTGAGACTTTTGTAGATAGTGGAGCAGCTGTCAATCTCATTGATAATCAATTTGCAACAATCCATGGTTTCCAGGTGTGCACTTTGGAAAAGGATATACTTGTTTTTGCTATTGATTCCACTCCACTTTCTCAAAGATCGTTAAAGGGCATAGTTCACAATATCCGTTTGACTGTAGGTGACGCTCATGTTGAGGATATGTCATGGATTTCGTCTTAAGCGGATTACCTACTCATCTAGTGTTGGGGCTACCCTGGCTCACTAAACATAACCCCACCATTGATTGGCAAGCAAGGCAAATAAATGGTTCGAGTGAGTTTTGCAGAGAGAATTGCCTCACGGCGTCTCTTTCAGAGGTTTCTATCAAGACTGTGCCATCTTTTCTCTCTGAATTTTCTGATGTGTTTTCCGAGAGTGGTGTCCAGGAGTTGCCCCCTCACCGGGAGTACGACTGCCCTATTAATCTCATCCCAGGCACCAAGCTACCAAAATCACGATTATACAATCACTCCCAACCTGAAAGAGTCGCTATGCGTACTTATATCTCTGAGAGCCTGAGAAAGAGACACATCCGACCCTCGAAGTCACCTGTTGCCGCTGTTTTTTTTTTTTTTTTTTAAGAAAAAAGATGCTTCTTTAAGACCTTTTCTGGATTTCGGGGAGCTTAACCGTATCACGATTCGTGACCCATATCTGCTTCCTCTGATCCCGGACCTGTTTAACCAGATTGTTGGGGCTAAAGTTTTTTCTAAGTTGGATTTAAGAGGGGCATACAACCTAGTCAGGGTCAGGGAAGGGGACGAATGGAAAACGGTCTTCAATACCCCTGAGGGTCATTTCGAGAATTTGGTTATGCCCTTTGGTTTGATGAATGTTCCGGCCGTCTTCCAACATTTTGTGAACAGCATTTTTTATCATTTAATGGGGAAATTTGTACTGGTGTATCATGATGACATTTTGATTTTTTCTCCTGATTTCAAGACTCATCGGGACCACCTATGCCAGGTCTTGCTGATTCTGCGGGAGAATAAATTGTACGCTAAACTGGAAAAATGTGTGTTTGCGGTTCCGGAGATTCAATTTCTTGGTTTTCTTCTCTCCGCTTCTGGTTTTCGGATGGACCCTGAGAAGGTCCGCGCTGTGCTTGATTGGGAGCTTCCTGAGAATCAGAAGGCGCTGATGCGGTTTTTGGGTTTTGCCAATTATTACAGAAAGTTAATTTTGAATTATTCCTCTGTTGTTAAGCCACTCACTGATATGACTAAAAAGGGGGTGGATTTTTCCTCGTGGTCAGTAGATGCGCTTAAAGCCTTTTCTAGTATTAAAGAGTGTTTTGCTTCCGCTCCCATTTTGGTACAACCTGATGTCTCTCCACCTTTTATTGTTGAGGTGGATGCTTCTGAGGTGGGTGTGGTCTTATCTCAGGGTCCCTCTCCTGCCAAATGGCGACCGTGTGCCTTTTTCTCAAGGAAACTCTCCTCTGCAGAGAGAAATTATGATGTGGGAGATAGTGAGTTGTTGGCAGTGGCGGATTACAATAGGGACGTTCGGGTCGGCACCCCCGGGCCCAGCACCGCTGGGGGGCCCAACGTCGACCCGAACGCCCACATACTGTGGCGGGGCACGGGAGCGCATAGCTCCCTGTCCCGTCGCCGATCACCGCCATAGGCTTCAGGCCGCACATAGGCCTGAGGCCTATGCGGTAGTGAAATCCCGGCGCAGACGTGCGTGATGACGTCATTGCGCGTCTGTGCCGGGACGCAGCACTGCCTCATCCCGCCTTCCTCTGCGAGCCTGGCCCTAGGTGAGTATTTATTTATTTTTTATTTTTTTTATTTTTTTATTTCATGTGCCTACTTTGGGGGACATGTGGGGGGTGGGGGACAAACAGTAGGACATATTAAGAGACATCGAGTACATGGGGAGGGGGAGAATGTGGGGGCTGTGGGGCCAAATTATTATGGGAGGGAATACTATGTGGGGACAAATTACTGTGTGGGGACAAATTATTTTGGGAGGGACTACTATGTGGGGGCAAATTACTATATGGGGCAGTGTGGGGGCAAATTATTATGGGAGGGACTACTATGTGGGGGCAAATTACTATATGGGGCAGTGTGGGGGAAATTACTATGTGGGGGCAGTGTGGGGGAAACTTACTATGTGGGGGCAGTGTGGGGGAAACTATTGTGTGGGGACAGTGTGGGGGAAATTTCTATGTGGGGACAGTGTGGGGTAATTTCTATGTGGGGACAGTGTGGGGTAATTTCTATGTGGGGACAGTGTGGGGAAATTGCTATGTGGGGACAGTGTGGGGAAATTTCTATGTGGGGACAGTGTGGGGAAATTTCTATGTGGGGACAGTGTGGGGTAATTTCTATGTGGGGACAGTGTGGGGAAATTGCTATGTGGGGACAGTGTGGGGAAATTGCTATGTGGGTACAGTGTGGGGTAATTTCTATGTGGGGACAGTGTGGGGTAATTTCTATGTGCGGACAGTGTGGGGAAATTGCTATGTAGGGACAAATTACTATGTGGGGGCAAATTAGTATGTGGGGGAAACTATTGTGTGGGGACAGTGTGGGGAAAACTATTGTGTGGGGACAGTGTGGGGGAATTGCTATGTGGGGGCAGTGTGGTGGAAATTACTATGTGGGGGCAGTGTGGTGGAAATTACTATGTGGGGCAGTATGGGGCAAATTACTATGTAGGGGCAGTGTGGGGCAAATTACTATGTAGGGGAAATTACTGTGTGGGGGCAAACTACTATATGGGGGCAGTTTGGGGGGAAATTACTGTGTGGGGGCAAATTACTATGGGGGGATTACTATATGGGGCAGTGTGGTGAAAATTACTATATGGGGGTGTTGCTATTGGGGAGGCACTGTAGGGGCAATTCTATTATTTTTGGGGACACTATACAAGGATTATTGCCTGGAGCACAATAGAGGGTGGTATTATTACTGGGGGCACTCTAGGGGACATTATAGCTGCTGTGGACACTATAGGAACATTTGGGGTAATTTATCAAACTGGTGTAAAGCAGAACTGGCTTAGTTGCCCATAGCAGCCAATCAGATCTCACCTTTCATATTTGACAGCTCTTTTGGAAATCCAGTTCTACTTTACACCAGTTTGATAAATGACTCTAATTATGTCTATTAGGGTCACAATTTTTTCAGCAGCATAGTACCTTGGACATTGGGGAGCAAAACGGGCACAGTATTGGGGGTGTCAGCAGGATGACACTGTTGGGACACCAGGATGAGGAGGTTGATGGAAAAATTTAGAAATCTAACGTGTCTGTGTTACAAACTGTAGAGACGAGATGCGGCTGAAAGAATTTGCCATGGTGGTCTGGGTCAAATGGAGGAGAAGAGGAAAGAGAAGGTCTACATGACAGGAGATGTCACTGGATGTAAGAGGTATGTGGTGCTGTATTCTCCTCCATGTCTTTTTTATTATAATTATATGTATTTTAAATTTGGCGACCAAATTTTTCAGTTTAGGACCCAATTTGGGGTATTTTTTTTAGTCTGAAGATGTCATATGGCCTAGGAAGAGACTGTGGCGCTCATGAAGAACCGCAGCCTCTTCATACAAAAAAAAACTAAACTAAAATAGAGGGAGGGGCCCAAGTTGGGTAGACAGCCCCGGGCCTATCATGCACAATCCGCCCCTGGTTGTTGGCCATCAAATTAGCTTTTGAGGAATGGCGCCATTTGTTAGAGGGAGCCAGACACCCTATTACCGTGTTTACCGACCATAAGAATCTGGCCTACTTGGAATCGGCCAAGCGTCTGAACCCGAGACAGGCCAGATGGTCTTTGTTCTTTTCTAGGTTTAATTTTGTTGTTACTTTCCGCCCTGGGGTTAAAAATGTAAAGGCGGATGCCCTGTCACGTTGTTTTCCCGGGAGGGGGGAACTTTGAAGACCCGGGTCCCATTTTAGCTGATGGGGTGGTCGTCTCTGCTCTTTATCCTGATTTGGAGGCAGATGCTCAGGCAGCCCAGGCAGAGGCTCCTGATCTTTGTCCTCCTTGGAGGTTGTTTGTGCCTCTAGCTTTACGACACAAGGTTTTTAAGGAGCACCACGATACTGTCCTTGCTGGGCACCCGGGGAGTAGAGCCACAGTGGATCTCATTGCTCGGAGAATCTGGTGGCCGGCTCTTCGTAAGACGGTTGAGGGTTTTGTGGCAGCCTGCTAGACCTGCGCTCGTGCCAAGGTCCCTCATTCACGGCCATCGGGTTCTCTCCTCCCGTTACCCATTCCTTCCCGTCCTTGGACGCATCTGTCCATGGACTTCATTACGGACCTGCCTCGTTCCTCGGGGAAGACTGTGATTCTGGTGGTAGTGGACCGTTTTAGCAAAATGGCACATTTCATTCCCTTTCCTGGGTTACCCAATGCTAAGACTCTGGCGCAAGCGTTTGTAGATCACATTGTTAAATTGCATGGCATTCCTTCAGACATCGTTTCTGATAGGGACACACAATTTGTTTCCGGATTCTGGAAGGCCTTCTGTTCTCGCTTGGGGGTTCGGTTGTTGTTCTCTTCTGCTTTTCACCCGCAGTCGAATGGTCAGAACGAACGCGTCAATCAGAATCTGGAGACATATCTGCGCTGTTTTTTGGCGGAGAATCAGGAGGATTGGTATTCTTTTTTGTCCCTTGCTGAGTTTGCTTTCAAATAACCGTCGCCAGGAGTCTTCTGATAAGTCACCATTTTTTGGTGCATATGGGTTTCATCCGCAGTTTGGGACATTCTCTGGAGAGGGGTCTTCTGGTTTACCTGATAAGGAGAGATTTTCCTTGTCTTTGTCATTTATTTGGCAAAAGATTTAGGGTAATCTGAAGAGAATGAGTGAGAGATATAAGCGTGTGGCGGATAAGAGACGTGTGCCTGGTCCGGACCTGAATTTGGGTGATCTGGTGTGGTTGTCCACAAAGAATATCAAACTGAAGGTTCCCTCCTGGAAGTTGGGTCCTAAGTTTATTGGGCCTTACAAGATCTTGTCAGTCATCAATCCCGTTGCCTTCCGTCTTGATCTTCCTCAGACTTGGAAGATCCATAATGTTTTTCACAGGTCCCTATTAAAACCTTATGTCCAACCCACTGTACCCTCCTCTTTGCCTCCTCCTCCGATTTTTGTTGATGGTAATCTTGAATTTCAGGTCTCTAGGATTGTGGATTCTCGCATTATCCGCGGTTCTCTTCAGTACCTCGTTCATTGGGAGGGTTATGGTCCTGAGGAGAGGATGTGGGTCCCAGTGGCGGACATTAAGGCCACTCGTCTCATCAGGGCTTTCCATAGGTCTCATCCTGAGAAGGTGGGCTCTGAGTGTCCGGAGTCCACCTGTGTCACCGCCAGTTCTGTGAGAAGGTCTGACAGACGTTCTTCTCTACCTCTTGTATGACGTTCTTTGTTTTGGTTTCACTTTGTCATCTCCTTTCCTTCTGCCAGGTGTCACTTATTTAGACTAATTGTCTTCCTTTATATTCCCTCCCATACTGCCTCACTTTGCGGTTTATACTACTTCGTGGATGAAGTGTTCACTGCTGGAGGCTGCTGCTGCTGTTTGCTCAGATAAGTCTTTTCCTTTATTGTGTTTCCTTGCTGGCTTGATTCTAGGTGACCCTGACTCCATCCGTATTAAGTGCAGGGAGCCGGTGGTCGTGTCCCCTCACTATTATAGGGTTTTCAGGTGTCACACATTCTTAGGTACGTGGCATGCAATCGTCTACCATTGAGACCCTTGCATGTGTTTAGCAGTCAGGGAGAGCTCTTAGGGTTTTAAAGGGCTCACCTATATGCTCCTTAGTTTGGGATCAAGCCAGTCGGTCGTTTATTTATAAGTTCCAGCTATCTGCAACTTCACTCGTGACAGGTACTACTAGTAGTGGACCATGCTACAGTTCCCCGCACAGTTCGGTGGCCAAGAGCGCCCCTGGACGGTGAAAACATAGAAAGGTCACCAGAAAGTAGCCGACACTCTGACCCAAGGCGCACCCGCACGGGAATGACACAGGACCACAACCTGATGAATATATCCTAGCGAGTGCTTGTAATCTTCAATTAATCTATTCTTCATTTCATGTCAAAAGGATATAATACATTTGGATGCGTTTCGGCCCGTCCAGCCTTCGTCAACTCAAATTAATCAAGTGAATTTACAAACTTATACCTCAGTATTCATATCACGTGCAGTGATGTCAGACGCCGAGCCATGGGCGGTAAACATCAATCAACAGCTACACGTCATATCCTGATTACAAACCAACAAGACAAATAAATGATAAACACATTATAAACGATGTAACTTATATCGCAGTATGTCATCTTAAGTTCGCTGTCTGCAAAGAAAGCGGAGAAAATGATTATAATCAATATTCATTGACACAGTATAACCTACATATGCATGATCTCATATTCCCTATTAAGTTCCTTAGGTTGTAACGTATCCAGGGTATGTATCCAATATGCTTCTCTACGTAACAGTTGAGATTTAATATCTCCACCTCTCCTATGTCGCTTTACTTGTTCCAATATATGGAACCTCAATTGAGAAATGGAATGCTGGAACTTATGAAAATGTGAGGGCAATGGTAATAACAAGTTACCTGTTCGGATGTCAGATTTATGTTTACTGATGCGATCCTTTACAGATTGCATAGTGTCTCCAATGTACAACAGTCCACAGGGGCACTTTATCAAATAGACAACATTAGATTAATCACAGGTAAAAAAGCCTTTCATCTTAAAGGGACTCTGTCACCACTTTCTAACCCCCCCTTTTAAAAGTATTGTTATCTCCATGGCGCCCCTGTGATTACAAAGGTGTTGTTAGAAGATAAATTCGCCGTCTCCTTTTGATAAAAAGAGCTTTTATCTAACCTGTCAATCTTCTTGATAAGGTGCCCAGGGCGTTTCTGTTGGTCTCAAGCTGCCGCCCGCCGCCGCCGCTGTTGGTGCCCAGCTCCTCCCCTGATGCTTTCAGCGCCGCCTGAATATAATGAAATACGCCTCCGGCTCTCGCTCAGTGCCCCCTCCTTTTAAAAGATCCCGCGCGTGCGCACAGGCCTGTGCCTGATGCGCCCGTGCGGACATTTACAATCAGCCTCATTGAGCGAAGTGCGCATGCGCGCACTTCGCTCAATCTCCTCATCAGACGAGCACTGCAGCCGGCCGGCTGCAGTGCTCGTCTGATGAGGAGGTTGAGCGAAGTGCGCGCATGCGCACTTCGCTCAATGAGGCTGATTGTAAATGTCCGCACGGGCGCATCAGGCACAGGCCTGTGCGCACGCGCGGGATCTTTTAAAAGGAGGGGGCACTGAGCGAGAGCCGGAGGCGTATTTCATTATATTCAGGCGGCGCTGAAAGCATCAGGGGAGGAGCTGGGCACCAACAGCGGCGGCGGCGGGCGGCAGCTTGAGACCAACAGAAACGCCCTGGGCACCTTATCAAGAAGATTGACAGGTTAGATAAAAGCTCTTTTTATCAAAAGGAGACGGCGAATTTATCTTCTAACAACACCTTTGTAATCACAGGGGTGCCATGGAGATAACAATACTTTTAAAAGGGGGGGTTAGAAAGTGGTGACAGAGTCCCTTTAAAGCCTTTCCCTGTATTTGGATGGTAGAAGAATTCTCCTTTGATCACATGGGAGCATTGCACACAATGTAAACACGGGTAAGTACCGTTTTTCTGACTACCAATTGTTTTTTGTGTCCAAGAGGCTTTTATAGTACCAATGTCCGCGTGAACCAGTTCGTTACGATAAGTGGGACCACGTTTATTACACATCAAAGGCATGTTACGAATTGTAAACTTAAGCTCAGTAAGCTCTCCATTCAGACGGTCAAAAAAGGCCACGAGTGACTCGAGTGGCACCGCCCATATGCAAAATATGTAATCAATAAATCTTTTCCATATTAGAACATTTTGTTGATAGCACGGATCAGTATACACATATTTTTCTTCGAATGATGACCTAAATGCATTTGCATAGGGCGGGGCCACATTCGAGCCCATCGCGGTCCTGCGTCGCTGAAAATAAAAAGTATCCTCAAACATGAAATAATTTTCAAACAGCACCAAATGTAATAATTGCACAATCATCTAAAAATGTCAAAGACCCCCGCATTGAATTTGTACATAAATTCCACCCATTTAATGATAAATTTGATCAGATCATATGTAAGCACTAGTCATTGCTGGGTAAGGCATACCCCCAGGTTCCAGAGTTTCGTAACATGCCTTTGATGTGTAATAAACGTGGTCCCACTTATCGTGACAAACTGGTTCAAGCCGACATTGGTACTATGAAAGCCTCTTGGACACAAAAAACAATCGGCAGTCAGAAAAACTGTACTTACCCGTGTTTACTGTACATTGTGTGCAATGCTCCCATGTGATCAAAGGAGAATTCTTCTACCATCCATATACAGGGAAAGCCTTAAAGATGAAAGGCTTTTTTACCTGTGAATCATCTAATGTTGTCTACTTGATAAAGTGCCCCTGTCGACTGTTGTACATTGGAGAGACATTGCAATCAGTAAAGGATCGCATCAGTAAACATAAATCTGACATCCGAACAGGTAACTTGTTATTACCATTGCCCTCACATTTTCATAAGTTTCAGCATTCCATTTCATAATTGAGGTTCCAGATATTGGAACAAGTAAAGCGACATAGAAGAGGTGGAGATATTAAATCTCAACTGTTACGTAGAGAAGCATTTTGGATACATACCCTGGGTACGTTACAACCCAAGGGACGTAATAGGGAGTATGAGATCATGCATATGTATGTTATACTGTGTCAATGAATATTGATTATAATCATTTTCTCCGCTTTCTTTGCAGACAGCGAACTTAAGATGACATACTGCGATCTAAGTTACATCGTTTATTATGTGTTTATCATTTATTTGTCTCGTTGGTTTGTAATCAGGATATGACGTGTAGCTGTTGATTGATGTTTACCGCCCTTGGCTGGGCGTCTGACGTCACTGCACGTGATATGGATATAAGTTTGTGAATTCACTTGATTAATTGGAGCTGACGAAGGCTGGACGGGTCGAAACGCGTCCAAATGTATTATATCCTTTTGAGATGAAATAAAGAATAGATGAATTGAAGATTTCAAGCACTCGCTGGGATTTATTCATCAAAACATAGAAAGGGACCTATAACTATATCTTCATTGATTGCCTTCTCATTCTCAGGATTGTCGGGACCACTAGCCTATAGACAGTGACTAGAGCAGCAGGGATCGCACATGATATGAGGTCCTTCTCACAGTGAAAGGGCAGTGAGGACGAATGCAGGGCTCAGGATTCCCCTGTGGATAGGTGAAAAAAGTTCTTTGTGGGAAACCCTTTTTAATTTAAATCACAATGATATCAGTTATCATCAGCTGAAAACTGGTACAGGATATTCCGAATGCTCACTAGATGTTATCAAAATTAGTTGAATTGCACATATAATGATGAGCTGACAATTGGACATCAACTGAACCGCCGACAATCAAATTTGTATGTAGCGCTTCAGACCCCCAACAGATACAGTCGGAGGAGAGAAGGATCAGGCACATTTCTTTGATCTTGTCCTCAAACATAAGGTTTGTTTTGCCTCATTGTGTCAAGGTTTACAAATTCAATTAGCAAAATGTTCCCAATGTGCTTACATGTAAACTAAGGTGCAGTCAGATGGAAATCTCACAGGCTACCATAGCTTGCTTCAACGCACAGGGACGCTTGACATAGCCAGAAACTCAACTGTTTTCATAGAGGAAAAAAGTCTAGTAGAACGGTATATTTTGATAAGCAGTAAAATGTTTTCCTATTGGCTTGAATTCCATTAGAAGTCATGTAGTATTGTTCATTTATTTAATTTCAGCAATTTTTGGCCAATCATTTATGTTCACATCAAGCTACGCTGGTTTATGTACTTTATAAGCACCATTACGTGTTGCATAGTCAGTAAAACAAGTCTAATGACCTTCCTAAGAGTCATATCACCAAACCCAAATATACAGTACTTATATCAGGCCGGTGAGGTGTGTTTTTCTGTCTGCATCCGTTCTGCAATCCGCGGACCCGCAAAAAAGATAGAACATGTCCTATTCTTGTCTGTTTTGCAGACAAGTATATTGATTTCTATTATATGGCAGGATGGAAAATGCATAACCCACCGGACTGGTATTTGTGTTTTGCGGATCTGGAATTTGCAGGCCGCAAAAATGGATGCGGTCGTGTCAATGGACCCTAAAGATGTGTTTCTCTACTGCAAATACATATATTTGTAAGATTGGGTTTACAGAATATGCTTTAGGGTCCATTCACACAACCATATACATTTTTGCGGTCCGCAAATTGCGGATCTGCAAAACATGGATACCGGCCCTGTACATTACACATTTTGCAGATCGGAACATCCTGCTCTATGATAGAAATGCCTATTCTTGTCCGCAAAATGGATGAGAATAGGACATGTATCTTTTTTGCAGGGCTACGGAATAGAAGTGCGGAGTTGGACAGCACACGGTGTGCAGTCTGCATCTTTTGCGGCCCCATTGAAATTAATGGGTTCAAGTCTGATCCGCAAAATAGTTTGACAGTTGTCAGACATTTCTATGGTGATTAGAGCAATGGACAGTATAACATGTCTTTTAATCATTAGTTGAGAACTGAAGGGCCCCAATCTGTATATGTGAGTCCCAATCAGATAACACAAACTTGTCATGCTATTAACCCCTTCAGGACTCTACGATTTTCCATCTTTGCATTTTCGTTTTTTACTCCCTGTCTTCCCGTAGCCATAACTTTTTTTATTTTTCCGTTGATATAGCCATCAGTGATGGTCAGTTTGCAGTGTTTTCGCCAGCGAACACATGCGGGATGCCATCTTTAGTAAGGAAGACTCACCCGTCTGACGATGCACAGGTAAGCCCTTACCTGTTCCTGTGCCGCGAGCCGGTCTGAAATCAAAGGCGGTCTCCGGGAGCAGGCAGTTCCGAGAACAGCCGCCGGGGGCCTTCATCGGGCTGTTCTCGGAACTGCCTGCTCCCGGTGACCGCATTTGATTTCAGACCGGCTCGCGGCACAGGCACTGGTAAGGGCTTACCTGTGCATCGCCGAACGGGTTAGTCTACCTTACTAAAGATGGCAGGCCGCATGTGTTCGCTGGCGAACACTGCAAACTGACCATCACTGATAGCCATACGAGGGCTTTTTTTCAGGACAAGTTGTACTTTTTAATGTTATCATTTACTATTGCATACAATGTAGTGGGAAGCTGGAAAAAAATCCAAAAGAGGTGGAATTTAGTACTCTCAAATGCCGTGGTCACATTTGACTATGGCATATGAAGGGTTAAATATCTTTGATCGCAGATATTAGCCCCAGGCCTCTGCTGTTTATAGAAGCAGAAACCCAGCGGTCATGGCGTCAGCAGTTTTTGCGAGTGGCGCCATCTTTAAAAACCAGACTTCTGCCATACATCTGGAAAGGGTTAAGCATGAGGGGTCTGATAGCAAGATGTATAGAACAGAAGATAAGGACACATTTATCACGCCACACACAGATGTAGCAAGCATTAACTTTAACATGCCAAAAACCATTGAAAAAATCAAGTTTAAGGGATTGTCGGAGTTATTTTTTTGTTCTTTGTATGTTTCTATCTAATCAAAGTAACAGCTTTACCATGCACTTACTGCATCTCCAGTTGCTCCTTTCTTAGATTTCACTGAGGGTCAGATTTCAATGTGATGTCAGCTTCTCTACCTGCTCTGATAATGTTTTGTGCACAAGCCTGAGAGAGCAGCTCTGTGTCTGTACACTAGACGTCACTGTGATGGCCATGCCCCCTGCACTGGCTGAGCTGCTGCTCTCTGCCCTGTGTCTCCCTCCCACTGGATACTTCAGGAAAGATTAACCCCTTCAGGAGAACAGACTCAGGGCTGAAGGCTTTACTGAGTAGCTGCAGGCAGTGAGGAGACAAATGCTGGGCACAGAAGCTGACAAAGGAGTTCTACAGAGCATTGCACAAGAACAGGTAGGGAGAAGATCCTGTATATATCAGCAGTGTCATTGTACAGCTGGGACTTGTAGTCCTACACATACAACATGCTGCTGAGTATCCCAGAAGTCAGACATGTCACTCAGGGCAGACTTTTCACTCCCTTTGCAGAGCAGGGGAAGGGGCAGAGATTGTTGTTATTGCAGGTAAACAAAGGGCCAGAAGAGAACCAGGGAAATTAGTAAATAGAATGTTTTTTACCTCAAATTTGCTTAGCTCAGTTATATATTGCTGCCCATCAGATTTACAGTGCTATATATTTTTTTCATAACTCGGACAACCCCTTTAACCATTTGAGGACGTGACGATTATCAATTTTTTGCATTTCTGTCTTTTACTTCTGGCTTTCTCTGAGCCATAACTTTTTTTTTTTTGCTCACATATAGGAGTATGAGAGCTCGTTTTGTTGAGGGACCATTTAGGGTTGCGTACAATGTTGTGAGAAGCTGGATAAAATTTCAAAAGGGGTGAAATTGGGAAAAAAAAAACTGCGATTCAGAGAAAATCCCTTCCCCCATCTTTCTTTTCCTTTCACTGTCAGCCATCACAATCTTCATCCTTTTTTGCTTTCTTTTCCCTATTTAAAGTAAACAGATTTTACAAGTAGAAAATCCACAGTATATTATAGTAGCAGCAAAGTGGATGAGCTTTTACTGAATGTCATCCATGTGTTGAGGACACAGAATCCAAAAGGAAAATGGAGGTTGTGGATTTTAAATCTCTACTGCAGATTTCCAGTAAAATCCACAACAAATCCACAACCTGTATGCAATATTGTTAAATTGCATCACCCATTTCTGTTTATATGCGTATATGTGTGCACTTGGAAGAAATTGGGCACTCTCTGGCTACTGTTAACAAATGTGTATCAGATAAATATATGGCACTTATTAATATAGCCTTTGTTAAAGGGGTTGTGCAGTGCAGAGATATTGATGACGTCTCCTCAGGATAGGTAGATTGGCTGCCCCCGACATTCAGCTGTTTCAAGAGGTAGCGGTTCTCGTGCAAGCTCTGCTTCCACCTCAAAATACCGTACCTGCCATCATTACAACTAGTGATGAGCGGCAGGGGTCATATTCGAATTCGCGATATTTCGCGAATATTTCGTCGAATATTCATTGAATATTCGCAAATTCGAATATTCGTTATATTCTACGATTTTTTTTACTCAAAAAATCGGCAAGGTAATGATCGTGTAATATGCGAATTTTCGTATTCGAATTTTCGCATTTTCGAATTTTCAAATTTTTATTGCGAATTTTTCAACTTTTAGACAAAGAATATTATAGCACTATATTAGCTAAATTGCTCCATATTAGTTTTTTTTTTCGAATATTCGCTATATTGCTAAAACAAGAATATATAGCAATATAGCGAATATTCTAAAAAAAAGAATATAGAGCAAAATTCGCAAACAACACTACTCCTAAAGTCAAGTATATTGCAGCCTTCTTATTGGCCCACAAGCTAGAAGCAGGGAGGGATCATGTGTACTGATAAAAAATAAAATAAATCGAATATTAAAAAAAAAAAAAAAAAAAAATATTTCAAATTAAAACGAATATATATCACTACATTCGAAATATTCGCGAATTTTCGAAGTACCTATATTCGCGATAAAAATTCGAAATTCGAATATTCGTGATCAACACTAATTACAACTGCTCATCCCATTCAGGAGACATCAATATCTTTGCACTGCACACCCTCTTTAAAGGGGTCATCCCAAAATAAAAGGGTAATGTGAAAAATGAAAATGATACATAATCAAGTACATGACAACCTCTTTTTAACACAGCTAGAACCAACCCTGTACCTAATATGGGTCCAGAGACCTCCACATTCATTGCTATAATTGCTCTGTTAGATTTTTTTCACACTGTCAGTTTAGGAGGAGTGACCTTTTTTTAGGACTGTGCCCTTTCTGCTGCATCTGGTGGCAGTTGAAGCATGGAACCGAGCATGTGCTTCCATCTTAGTGAGCAGGACAGAGAAATTAGAAAAAGCGCAAACAGCAGGTGGCGCTATACAGCTAAATTATATTGAATAACTCAGTAGCTATAATACATTTTTGATTACATGCAATTAAAAAAGCATTCAGATCCAGGTGCTGGTTTGAAAACTGTAGAATATTTTTCGTGTGATAACCCCTTTCATGTTTTGCATTCTTCTACATTTCATAAGCCATGGCCATTGTTCAGCAAGTCTTCTGTGACTTTCTCCTGTCAATAAGGTGGGGCATAGGACCCGACATGCCACGCTGCCTCCATTCATACACAGCACACGTGTGCTACATTGCAGAGGGGTGTAAGTGTCGATGGCGCAGTGTGTTTTAATGGATTAGGCTTTATGACAGCAAGACTTTTATAAAGTCCAATAGATAACAACACATTGCTAACTTTTCTTTTAGTTATACTTTTGAATATTTATGTAGATTTTAGTTTTAGCTATATTGTGGTGTTTTTTTTAAAGGATACCGGTATCTTGCGTTCATGTTGAAACACAGCACCATAGATCTACCATATATATTACATTTTATATACTTTTATATGACAGTATCTGAGAATCTGTCCAAATAAAAAGATATTTTTTTTTTTTTTGCTGATACTAGTTTCATTATATACCTTAATATATTTCATGTTTGTTTGATCAATGCTTTGAATACAAAATATTTTATTAACGCCCCCACCCTGGAGAAATGACACACGATTTTTAGTCATAAAACAGTCACCATTGCAAAAAGCATGGCAGATACGTGACACACATGACATTTATGTTGCATGCGGAACTGCTATTACTGTTAGTATTTAGGTAGCTGTTGTGCTTTTGTTTGATACCCTTTCTGTGAAGGAGCAATTGTTGGCATATTGGGACTGTATGATTCAGACCTCCATTTATAAGGAGATGTAAAGTGCAGTATGTGGTAAGTATTGTTTGGTAGATCTCTTTAAATAGGTCAGGGGAGGAACAATAAGCAGACTTGCGTCATATGTTCGGGGACAGAATGACGAGTAGGCAGGACTAAAATAAGATAAACCTCATTCTGCCATTGGTTTTTTGGTATGTACCATAAGCCATGGCAGAAGAGCACTGACTCAAGAAAGAAAAGATTTAAAGATGTACACTGCATATGGTTTTTAAAACAGTGTAATAGACAGTTATCTGCACAGAAACATGGCTGTACGTATAGTCATGTCAAATTTACCTAGGAAAAGACAAGTGCAACGAAATGCACAGTATGAGTTCATACCCACACCTATTGCAAAGAGGTGCATGGAAACAAGCACTGTGCCATGCAGCCTGCATAGACAAGCATTGGTGGTAGTACAGCGCCTGTCACAGGTTTTGCATATTGTTTTATTTTCATGCTGTTGTGAAGCCTAAGGCCTCTATCACAGGAGGGAGTTTTCCATCCGGATGCAATGCATGTAGTGAATGCACAGCATCCGGACTCAATCCTGACCCATTCATTTCAAGGGGTCTGTGTAGATGAGCATAATTTTTCACGGATCATCTTTCCATTCCGGAAAAATCGCAGCATGTTCTATAGCGTGCGTTTTTTTACACAGCCCTGGCTCCATAGAAGTGGATGGGGCTTGTGTGAAAAATGGAAGGCATCCGGACGCAATGCGTTTTTTACTGATGGTTGCTGGAGAGGTAGATTGTTCTTCGGTTTTTTTTAACACCTGAAAAATGCATCAAAAACTGATTGCATCTGCACAAAAAAAACTGAAACACTGAACGCAATCGCAGACGAAAGTGATTAAACTTGAGTGCAAAACCATTAGCTTTTTCCCAAACAGATCCTGACTCATTCTGTATCGCTCGTGTACAGGGGCGTGGCAAAGAGGGGGAAAACAGGGCACATGCCCGGCGCACCGCTGGGCAGTTTGTTTACATGGTGTCCGCTCCCTGCTTCACTGTTCAGCTGGTTTCCAGCACCCCCCACAGGCTGCACATTTGGCACGCCCCCCTGGGCACTCTCTAGCAGGGAGAATATCTTCTCTAGAGTGTCTCTCTCGGGTTCGGGCCTCACCATCACGGTCCGTCCAACGTCAACCTCTAGAGCCCCCAATGCAACTTCGGCTCGCTGCTCGGGGGTCAAGTTACACATTTTAACCGCACTTCGCACCCTCTCAGTCCAGTCCTGCAACGTCATGTTTTTACCATTAAATTTTGGCAGATGATGCAACAGCGCCCCCATGGGGATGTATCCTACTGGGGCGGACATGGCGTTGGGGGCAAGCTAACCTTGTGCAGGTGCACCCTGAGCTGGGTCCTGATCCGGTGACATTGGCGCCGGGGGAAGGTCTCCAGCCGCTTTCCCATCCATAACAGTTGCTGTTTCCTGCCGACTACGCCAAGTTGTAAGCCGAGTACCGGGGTGGGCTCCCCAGGATACAGCGAAGTCACGAATGAGGAAAGCAACACCAACACCAGCTGTGCAAAACAGAACTTTCTTTACTGAAAGATATAGCAATGAACACAATCCCAAATATGGAGGAAAAGAAAATGAAGTTACATACACTCAGCCACAGCTGAGAACCCCTGTGCTGCACAGCGAGATGCCCCCTAGTGAATACCGAGGAAGTTTGCTATAATTTACCTACTGGCGGGCACACTAAAACTACCCCACAATACATGTTACTACCCTGTTGATGACATGAACGATTAAGTGAGTGCTTAGTACGAAGTTATCTGCGGTGCAGCACAGCAGCTTACAATCTTATCAACTCTAGAACACCCGCCCTCCCATAACTAGTCCAGGAACCTGTATCAGAGTATTGTTCCTGAGCAATGAGCTGAGCTGAATTGAAGTCGTGGGCCAGTTGTCAGCCCTCAATTGCACAATGTCCCTTTTAGTTATGGGGTCCTTGCAGTAAACGTGGCAAACACTTTTGGCCTTATAACACAGAGTCCCTATCTAACTAACGGGCCTAGTCGCAGTCTCTTAGGCGCCAATCGGAAATTAGGTGCATGCACGATTTTTATGACCTGGGTCTTGTTCTGTATCCGATGATGTCTTTAAATTGAACAGCAACAAGTCTCTTCAGCAAACATGAGGTCCTGCAGGATAGGCAGCGCTCCATTCCAAAGCTCCTAACAGCCTTTTTGGAAACAATCCTTTGACTCCGGACAGGATCTGGGTACGGGTCAGTGATCAGTCCGTCACTGCTGCGACTCCAGCCACTCCAGGACACCATGACTCCAGTATTCGACCGGATTCTGTTCACACACAGTCCTTCTCTGTTCCTCTCAAAATGGAGGCAGCTGCAGCTTCCTGGTTCTTCTCCAGACTGCCCAAACCCCACCTCTGAATATTCAAACACTTCCAATATGTTTGCTGTGTTGAGAAACAGCGGCATCTTGAATCAATATGCACGTATACAGTATTCAGACAATGGTGACTGTTTCTCCATCTCACAATACATCCAGAATCCATCTTAACTCACAAAGATTTACCTTTTAATCATATTGTGAACAAGATCATTTATGCTCATCTGTTTAGTAGTTATGCATTATTCTCATCTTCCAAAACCTCCCCTGAAAAGAAAAATACCACGTTAACACACTTGTAGCATGGTGTGACATTGTGTAATGTGTGAACTTTAACACCAGGTGTAGGTCCATGCAGGGTCAGACTGAGCTTTCTAGGGCCCACCAGTAAAATGTATTTATTTTGCCCACCATACGGTTACAGTCAGGTCCATAAATATTGGGACATCGACACAATTCTAAAATTTTTGGCTCTATACACCACCACAATGGATTTGAATTGAAACAAACAAGATGTGCTTTAACTGCAGACTGTCAGCTTTAATTTGAGGGTATTTACATCCAAATCAGGTGAACGGTGTAGGAATTACAACAGTTTGCATATGTGCCTCCCACTTGTTAAGGGACCAAAAGGAATGGGACAATTGGCTTCTCAGCTGTTCCATGACCAGGTGTGTGTTATTCCCTCATTATCCCAATTACAATGAGCAGATAAAAGGTCCAGAGTTCATTTCAAGTGTGCTATTTGCATTTGGAATCTGTTGCTGTCAACTCTCAAGATGAGATCCAAAGAGCTGTCACTATCAGTGAAGCAAGCCATCATTAGGCTGAAAAAACAAAACAAACCCATCAGAGAGATAGCAAAAACATTAGGCGTGGCCAAAACAACTGTTTGGAACATTCTTAAAAAGAAGGAACGCACCGGTGCGCTCAGCAACACCAAAAGACCCAGAAGACCACAGAAAACAACTGAGGTGGATGACCGAAGAATTATTTCCCTGGTGAAGAAAACACCCTTCACAACAGTTGGCCAGATCAAGAACACTCTCCAGGAGGTAGGTGTATGTGTGTCAAAGTCAAAAATCAAGAGAAGACTTCACCAGAGTGAATACAGAGGGTTCACCACAAGATGTAAACCATTGGTGAGCCTCAAAAACAGGAAGGCCAGATTAGAATTTGCCAAACGACATCTAAAAAAGCCTTTACAGTTCTGGAACAACATCCTATGGACAGATGAGACCAAGATCAACTTGTACCAGAGTGATGGGAAGAGAAGAGTATGGAGAAGGAAAAGAACTGCTCATGATCCTAAGCATACCACCTCATCAGTGAAGCATGGTGGTGGTAGTGTCATGGCGTGGGCATGTATGGCTGCCAATGGAATTAGTTCTCTTGTATTTATTGATGATGTGACTGCTGACAAAAGCAGCAGGATGAATTCTGAAGTGTTTTGGGCAATATTATCTGCTCATATTCAGCCAAATGCTTCAGAACTCATTGGACGGCGCTTCACAGTGCAGATGGACAATGACCCAAAGCATACTGCAAAAGCAACCAAAGAGTTTTTTAAGGCAAAGAAGTGGAATGTTATGCAAGGACCTTAGAGCGAGGTTTCAAGAGAGGGGGTACCCTGATAGGACCCTCAGACTGGCGTATGAGAAAACCAAATCACGGACTCGGACAGAACTTCTCCATCCTGTAAACAGCAGGGAGAAGGAATCTCAAGGTACTGTCCGGGTGATAGGAACATTTGATGCCGCGGCCTCTCAAGTGAGGGGGATTCTGTCACGACATTGGAAGACACTCTTCATGGACTCTGACCTTTCGGATGTGCTGGGCCCGAGTGTCTCACTCACTTTCCGAAGGGGCAATAACTTGCGGGACAGACTTGTGCACAGCCACTTTGCTCCCGTGGTGAAGCCACGGACGTGGTTGAATACTCCTGTGACGGGCTGCCACAGATGTGGACATTGCAGCTTTTGCGGCAGCCTCTCACAAGGCAAGTCCTTCACTGGGGAACCAGATGACACTGTTTACCAGGTGAAGGACTTCATGAATTGCCGTACGGCGGGCGTGATCTACTTGGTGACATGCGTTTGTGGACTCCGCTATATAGGAAAAACTTTTAGGGAGCTACGCAAACGCATGGGGGAACATCTCGGGGATATCCGTAACAACAAGGATACCCCCGTAGCACGCCACGTGCAGACGGCACATGGTGGACGCACCTCGTCCATCACTTTCATGGCCATTGAGAGGGTGCCAAGACCCACACGAGGGGGAGACTGGAATAAGCTTATTCTACAGAGGGAGTGCTGGTGGACCTTCACCCTCAATACAGTCACCCCTCAGGGCCTTAATGAACAATTAAATTTTTCTTGTTTTCTCTAAATATCTATTTTTTCAGTCATATTCCTGTAAACAGTTTGTCTTGGTCATATAACCTCTGTATAATTGGTCTCATTGGGGGAACAGTGGTCTGATACGGCCAAGTACCCTAGAATATGAGGGATGGGGAGGTTGTGGTCCCACCAGACCCATGAGCGGTGATCCGCTCCCCCCCTGTACCTAGTTTATAGTCAGATTCCCAGTTTTCTATGATTGGGGTCATAAGCCCCTCCTATTGTCATTTCCTAATGAGGGGGGGTGACTAAATCTCTATGGCATGTAGACCGAAGGAGTGGTTATGCATGCCATTCTTAATACCCTATGGTGATGTTGTCCCGTTGGAGCCCGACACGGCTACTACTCGTTCACCTGGGACTGGTCTTGCGGCGCTCCGATCACGTGACCCCCGCGATATTATGAGGCCTGTGATGCGGGCAGATCGCGGCGGTCACGTGATGCGGAAGCGCATCCGTGCGTTCCACGTCGGGCCTATGGAACGCAGGGAGACTTCTCTGCGCATGCGCTATAGCGGCACTTCCGGTTACAAGACCCGGTGACGGACGCACTTGTTGTGACGTCACACGGGGCGCCGGGGGTGTGCCTGGTTAATGCACATGGCCCCACAGCCTTATAAAAGGAGCGTTTATCGCTACAACAACTGCCGGTCACCCCACCACTGTGGTCACAGCCTGCTGGTGGAATTTGAGCCATACGCCTGACCGCTGCCATACAAAAGTAAGTTACTGGCCTCCATGGCCCTATGTGGTATGTTGGTGTGGGGGCATATATATGCTGTCTTACTTACTTAGTTTCTGTCTTTGATATAACCTTTAGACTCAGCCGTAACCTGACTGTAGTACTGCCCCGTGTCCCCTGATGAATCCTGGGGCATACTCTGTGTGAAGAAACGCGTCGGGACACTTGAGTATTCCTTTCACCTTATCCTCCCATGTGGATAATTCTGTGGTGGGGTTACGCTTACTTTGGTAAATTGGTGTGTTTTCCTTGTTCCTCTGGACATATTTTTCTCTTCCTTACATGTGAGGGCCTTATCAGGGTCATCTATATAGGTTAAGAGTTCCTGTCTGGGCCACCCCTTGCGGGGCTTTTTGGACCCCGTCCCGAGAATATTGGTTATAGGGCGGACCAGGCCAAGCAGGGAGTCACTAGGGCTTACCAATTCACTTGTGACATAGCCGTGCTCGGCCTGCCATCTTGGTCCAGTCCACCACTCACACCTACCAATTTTTTAGTTACTGGTCACTCTCTATGTACCAGCTTGTGTATGTATGTGTCTTATTTGTTGTGTGTCTGTAGGGGCCATTGTTTTACTCCTTATTCATTAAAAGTCGTATTTTAGTAGTTACTGCCCCCTTTAGTTTAATAGTCTTGTTCAATGAGCAGTTATCAGGGAGACACTCCTGTCTTCTCCTGACTGACCACCTTTAGTCTATATTTAATTCAACAGGGGAATGTCAGGATTTCTGAGTACAGGTTTAGACAGGAACATTTGGGTATCGGAGGCCAGTGTGGTTTTTTCTGAGCAAACATTTGTTCAGAAGAAATACACCCCTACTCTGAATGGTGCCTTTTCGGAACTTACTCGCCTCTACAGGGAACATATCAGCTCTTGGTGGGAGGTGCAGGGCCTGGAGCACTATATTAAACAGGGTATAGTGCCCAGGGGTCTGCGTATCACTCTGTCTCCTGCACACCGTATTAGGAATCCTGAATTTCTGAAGAGGTAGGAGAGGGAGGCAACATCCAGTTCCCTGAGACTTATGCAGCTTCTCTTGGATGAGGAGAGGCAGGTCTTGGGTAGAGTAGAAAGCAGTCTCAACGAACAGATTGAGATTGCTAAGAAATTTCAGTCTGAGCCAGAGTTTTCAACCAAGGAGATCCAGTTGCAGAACGCGGTGGAGCGGTTTCAATATCAACTAAAGGACCGCAAACACAAACAATTCAATCGAGACTCTCAAGACTTTCGGGACAATAGGGCATATCAGTTTCTGACTAACCCACCAGTTACTCAGAATACAGATATCTCCTCTACGGACACGGAGGCATCTGACGTAGAAAGAGAGAGATTCCCTAAAAATAGGGGGCGAGGACGTGGGTCGAATAGATCTAGGGGGCGCAACTATCGCCCTAGACAGAATCCCCAAAACCCCCCCCCCAAACTCTCCCGATACCGGCATCTGGCTCCCCTTTTTTGGATCAGGGGGCACATTATTACCCCTTGAGGAGTCGGAACGCTCAGTCATAGGTGTTGCACCTGTGACTGATATACCTCCTTCACCAGATAAACGGGTAATTAATCTCTCTTCTCGTACTCTCTCCGAAGTAGAACTGAAACTGCTGGGTCGCGGACTCTCGTTTGTTCCTACCAATAAGTTTGATGCCTTTAGGTGGACGAGGGACCTCCACCTCTTTGCCCGAAAATTAAAGTGGCACAAGTTTCACAAGCTTAGGGATAGGAAAGAGAGCCGAGAGCTGGGTGTTCCTATGGATATCTTGAAGGATGTACATCTCCTCTACAACCTTGATCGACCGTTGCCTAACGCAGAAGGGCTAGGCCCTTTCACGGCCTTTAAAAACAAAAACACTAGAATGCCCCCGATGGGTGATGTGTCGTGTGTGGATGTGTTTTTACAACATGTGACCACAGACTTATCCACTATACACCATATCCCACAAAAATTTAACTGTAGCAGGGAAGAGAGGATGGCGATTGCCGATCTTGAAAGGGATAAAGATATTGTTATCAAGCCCTCAGATAAGGGGGGCAATATCGTAATAATGGACATGCCGGCCTATCGCAGAATGTGTCTCACAGTCCTGGAGGATGGGTTGGGATATGAAATACTCCCCAGCAACCCCACCACCGGCCTACAGGGGACTCTGAGACACATCCTGGATAGAGCAAAGAAAGCCTCCCTCATCAGTGGTGAGGAATACGAATTTTTGTATCCACTCCATCCGGTCACGGCTACATTCTATTGTCTACCGGAGGTGCACAAGGAGACTACCACAATCAGGGGACGACCTATTGTCTCGGGGGTGGGTAGTTTGTCCCAAAACTGTGGCATTTACGTGGACAAGGTGCTACGCCCTTTTGTGTCATCTTTGCCGTCTCATATTAGGGACACGAGTGATCTATTAGGAAAATTGGAGGACATCTGCATCGAGCCACACTGGTTTCTGGCCTCGGTGGATGTGGAGGCCTTGTATTCCTCCATTCCACACGAACGAGGTTTGGAAGCGAGCAGCCACTTTCTGAAGACCAGGGGCCAGCAATTTGTGGAACACAATACCTTCACTCTCGAACTCTTGAGGTTTATATTGATGAGCAATTTTTTCCTGTTTGATGGACGCTTATACCACCAGCTCAGGGGCACCGCGATGGGTAGCTCATGTGCCCCATTGTATGCTAACCTGCTCCTGGGCTGGTGGGAGGAGTCTGTGGTATTTGCCGAACCGTCACCATGGTTCGCCGATATGGTCGCTCTCTGGTCACGCTACATTGACGATATTTTCGTGCTGTGGAGCGGACCAGAGAGCGATTTTGAGAGGTTCATCTCGAAGTTGAATATCAATAACTTCAACCTGAGGTTTACCTCGGTGATTGTGGAGGACCGCCTTCCCTTCCTGGATGTGGTGATCTGTAGGGACGGGAGGGGCGGCCTCAGTACCTCCATCTATCGCAAACCCACCTCCACCAACTCCCTCCTCAGGTGGGATAGTTGCCATCCTGTGCCCCTCAAGAGAGGGATCCCGACCGGACAGTACCTGAGATTGAAACGTAACTGTTCGGAGTCCGGTGATTTCAGACGCCAGGCGAGGGACCTTAGAGCGAGGTTTCAAGAGAGGGGGTACCCTGATAGGACCCTCAGACTGGCGTATGAGAAAACCAAATCACGGACTCGGACAGAACCTCTCCATCCTGTAAACAGCAGGGAGAAGGAATCTCAAGGTACTGTCCGGGTGATAGGAACATTTGATGCCGCGGCCTCTCAAGTGAGGGGGATTCTCCTCATGGACCCTGACCTTTCGGATGTGCTGGGCCCGAGTGTCTCACTCACTTTCCGAAGGGGCAATAACTTGCGGGACAGACTTGTGCACAGCCACTTTGCTCCCGTGGTGAAGCCACGGACGTGGTTGAATACTCCTGTGACGGGCTGCCACAGATGTGGACATTGCAGCTTTTGCGGCAGCCTCTCACAAGGCAAGTCCTTCACTGGGGAACCAGATGACACTGTTTACCAGGTGAAGGACTTCATGAATTGCCGTACGGCGGGCGTGATCTACTTGGTGACATGCGCTTGTGGACTCCGCTATATAGGAAAAACTTTTAGGGAGCTACGCAAACGCATGGGGGAACATCTCGGGGATATCCGTAACAACAAGGATACCCCCGTAGCACGCCACGTGCAGACGGCACATGATGGACGCACCTCGTCCATCACTTTCATGGCCATTGAGAGGGTGCCAAGACCCACATGAGGGGGAGA
The DNA here is from genome assembly GCF_905171765.1 of Bufo bufo. Taxonomy (NCBI): domain Eukaryota; kingdom Metazoa; phylum Chordata; class Amphibia; order Anura; family Bufonidae; genus Bufo; species Bufo bufo. The sequence continues at coordinate 117,508,924 of NC_053393.1, read as the reverse complement.
CTGGAATAAGCTTATTCTACAGAGGGAGTGCTGGTGGACCTTCACCCTCAATACAGTCACCCCTCAGGGCCTTAATGAACAATTAAATTTTTCTTGTTTTCTCTAAATATCTATTTTTTCAGTCATATTCCTGTAAACAGTTTGTCTTGGTCATATAACCTCTGTATAATTGGTCTCATTGGGGGAACAGTGGTCTGATACGGCCAAGTACCCTAGAATATGAGGGATGGGGAGGTTGTGGTCCCACCAGACCCATGAGCGGTGTTCCGCTCCCCCCCTGTACCTAGTTTATAGTCAGATTCCCAGTTTTCTATGATTGGGGTCATGAGCCCCTCCTATTGTCATTTCCTAATGAGGGGGGGTGACTAAATCTCTATGGCATGTAGACCGAAGGAGTGGTTATGCATGCCATTCTTAATACCCTATGGTGATGTTGTCCTGGTCTTGTGGCGCTCCGATCACGTGACCCCCGCGATATTATGAGGCCTGTGATGCGGGCAGATCGCGGCGGTCACGTGATGCGGAAGCGCATCCGTGCGTTCCACGTCGGGCCTATGGAACGCAGGGAGACTTCTCTGCGCATGCGCTATAGCGGCACTTCCGGTTACAAGACCCAGTGATGGACGCACTTGTTGTGTGACGTCACACGGGGCGCCGGGGGTGTGCCTGGTTAATGCACATGGCCCCACAGCCTTATAAAAGGAGCGTTTATCGCTACAACAACTGCCGGTCACCCCACCACTGTGGACACCACCACCCTGGGTCACAGCATGCTGGTGGAATTTGAGCCATATGCCTGACCGCTACCATACAAAAGTAAGTTACTGGCCTCCATGGCCCTATGTGGTATGTTGGTGTGGGGGCATATATATGCTGTCTTACTTACTTAGTTTCTGTCTTTGATATAACCTTTAGACTCAGCCGTAACCTGACTGTAGTACTGCCCCGTGTCCCCTGATGAATCCTGGGGCATACTCTGTGTGAAGAAACGCGTCGGGACACTTGAGTATTCCTTTCACCTTATCCTCCCATGTGGATAATTCTGTGGTGGGGTTACGCTTACTTTGGTAAATTGGTGTGTTTTCCTTGTTCCTCTGGACATATTTTTCTCTTCCTTACATGTGAGGGCCTTATCAGGGTCATCTATATAGGTTAAGAGTTCCTGTCTGGGCCACCCCTTGCGGGGCTTTTTGGACCCCGTCCCGAGAATATTGGTTATAGGGCGGACCAGGCCAAGCAGGGAGTCACTAGGGCTTACCAATTCACTTGTGACATAGCCGTGCTCGGCCTGCCATCTTGGTCCAGTCCACCACTCACACCTACCAATTTTTTAGTTACTGGTCACTCTCTATGTACCAGCTTGTGTATGTATGTGTCTTATTTGTTGTGTGTCTGTAGGGGCCATTATTTTACTCCTTATTCATTAAAAGTCGTATTTTAGTAGTTACTGCCCCCTTTAGTTTAATAGTCTTGTTCAATGAGCAGTTATCAGGGAGACACTCCTGTCTTCTCCTGACTGACCACCTTTAGTCTATGCAAGGGCCAAGTCAATCAACTGACCTGAATCTGATTGAGCATGCATTTCACTTGCTGAAGACAAAACTGAAGGGAAAATGCCCCAAGAACAAGCAGGAACTGAAGACAGTTGCAGTATAGGCCTGGCAGAGCATCACCAGGAATGAAACCCAGCGTCTGGTGATGTCTATGCGTTCCAAACTTAAGACTGTAATTGACTGCAAAGGGTTTGCAACCAAGTATTAAAAAGTGAAAGTTTGATTTATGATTATTATTCTGTCCCATTACTTTTGGTCCCTTAACAAGTGGGAGGCACATATGCAAACTGTTGTAATTCCTACACCGTTCACCTGATTTGGATGTAAATACCCTCAAATTAAAGATGACAGTCTGCAGTTAAAGCACATCTTGTTCGTTTCATTTCAAATCCATTGTGGTGGTGTATACAGGGAGTGCAGAATTATTAGGCAAGTTGTATTTTTGAGGATTAATTTTATTATTGAACAACAACCATGTTCTCAATGAACCCAAAAAACTCATTAATATCAAAGCTGAATATTTTTGGAAGTAGTTTTTAGTTTGTTTTTAGTTTTAGCTATTTTAGGGGGATATCTGTGTGTGCAGGTGACTATTACTGTGCATAATTATTAGGCAACTTAACAAAAAACAAATATATACCCATTTCAATTATTTATTTTTACCAGTGAAACCAATATAACATCTCAACATTCACAAATATACATTTCTGACATTCAAAAACAAAACAAAAACAAATCAGTGACCAATATAGCCACCTTTCTTTGCAAGGACACTCAAAAGCCTGCCATCCATGGATTCTGTCAGTGTTTTGATCTGTTCACCATCAACATTGCGTGCAGCAGCAACCACAGCCTCCCAGACACTGTTCAGAGAGGTGTACTGTTTTCCCTCCTTGTAAATCTCACATTTGATGATGGACCACAGGTTCTCAATGGGGTTCAGATCAGGTGAACAAGGAGGCCATGTCATTAGATTTTCTTCTTTTATACCCTTTCTTGCCAGCCACGCTGTGGAGTACTTGGACGCGTGTGATGGAGCATTGTCCTGCATGAAAATCATGTTTTTCTTGAAGGATGCAGACTTCTTCCTGTACCACTGCTTGAAGAAGGTGTCTTCCAGAAACTGGCAGTAGGATTGGGAGTTGAGCTTGACTCCATCCTCAACCCGAAAAGGCCCCACAAGCTCATCTTTGATGATACCAGCCCAAACCAGTACTCCACCTCCACCTTGCTGGCGTCTGAGTCGGACTGGAGCTCTCTGCCCTTTACCAATCCAGCCACGGGCCCATCCATCTGGCCCATCAAGACTCACTCTCATTTCATCCTTCCATAAAACCTTAGAAAAATCAGTCTTGAGATATTTCTTGGCCCAGTCTTGACGTTTCAGCTTGTGTGTCTTGTTCAGTGGTGGTCGTCTTTCAGCCTTTCTTACCTTGGCCATGTCTCTGAGTATTGCACACCTTGTGCTTTTGGGCACTCCAGTGATGTTGCAGCTCTGAAATATGGCCAAACTGGTGGCAAGTGGCATCTTGGCAGCTGCACGCTTGACTTTTCTCAGTTCATGGGCAGTTATTTTGCGCCTTGGTTTTTCCACACGCTTCTTGCGACCCTGTTGACTATTTTGAATGAAACGCTTGATTGTTCGATGATCACGCTTCAGAAGCTTTGCAATTTTAAGAGTGCTGCATCCCTCTGCAAGATATCTCACTATTTTTTACTTTTCTGAGCCTGTAAAGTCCTTCTTTTGACCCATTTTGCCAAAGGAAAGGAAGTTACCTAATAATTATGCACACCTAATATAGGGTGTTGATGTCATTAGACCACACCCCTTCTCATTACAGAGATGCACATCACCTAATATGCTTAATTGGTAGTAGGCTTTCGAGCCTATACAGCTTGGAGTAAGACAACATGCATAAAGAGGATGATGTGGTCAAAATACTCATTTGCCTAATAATTCTGCACGCAGTGTAGAGCCAAACATGTTAGAATTCTGTTGATGTCCCAATATTTATGAACCTGACTGTACATCTAAATATTACCTGCTCACACGGCAGCAAGATGCTACAAGATGATTGATTATGGGGTCCCTGCAGCAACGCTGAGAAGGCAGGTGTCTGGGAAAGGAGGACACTGGCTGTCCTACCTCTGTGGCTATAAGTCATCTCAGACACATGAGCGTGTCTATAATAATAAACGAGGTTTCTTAAGGTGCCATATACTGCCTATCTATATGTAGTGCAGTAAGTCTACTGTGTTATGTGCCACTTGTGCAGGGGGTGGATGACAAGGGGCTCCCTTGCTCAGGGGCCCACCGGGGGATTCACCTGTACCCCTGTGGGACAGTCCGAGCCTGGATCCATGTATAGATGAGTAATATCCTATGTATAAAAAGTGTCTCATTGGTGTTGCAAACTAGCTAAAGAGCAATCCTATTTGCACAATAACAAATGGAAAATGATTAGTTCAAATGAAAAAAACAATTGTTTATATTTCAGTGTAAGGGATGCCCCTCCAAGGAGTATTGGAGCACTTTACCACCTGCCTAATAAAACCATATGCCTTAACTGATGACCGCCATGTTGTTTTGTTATATCATATATTATGCTATGTTAAAGAAGTTGTGTGCTAGAAAGGAGGATTGTTTGTGAAGCCTAACATACATTTTATTGTTGGCCCTGTATATGAATGCACTATACCTTTAAGACTTTAGCAGTGGGACCTTGGCTGAAGTCAGGGATCAAATGTGAGGTTGCTGGAACATTGCTGTTCATGGGTTATTTTGTAGGTGGGGCCTGGTCATAAATAGATGGAGCATCTTATTGTTAGTAAGCTAAATCGTATGGTAGGGAGCTGCCGCGCCAGAGTTCACCTGTTGTTAGCCGTCACTGAGGAGGATCTGTGGTTGGACCTGGGCCTGCTGACAGAGCTAAAGACCCTGAAATCCATCAGTTTGGTGAAGGACCACCACCTACTTCATGAACCTACTCTAGACACCTGCCATTGACTAGGCTATTTGAGTGAGTGCTCACCCCACTGAGGAGACCACTCTAAGTAACACAGACAACTTCTGGCCTGGAGACCATAAAATGGTAGTCCCAAGCCTGATGCACTGGAGTGAATAGTATCTATAGACTGTGAGCCTTGCTACTGCCCATTAACTGTGTAGAAGTGGCCCTGACAACTGTACCGAGAGATGCACTGTAGCTTGAGTAAAGGGACTGTGCTGTAGCTAGTGACCACTGCCTATGAAGATTATTTTGAGTACACTGTAAGTGTGGTAAGATTCTTTCCAGTTACTTGGGGCAACTGTCTGGTATACCCCCTATCTGCAGACCCTAACAACATATTGATTTACATACATCTGTATAAGCAAAGAGAACTAATATAAAGGGGCAGAGTCTGACAACCACTACTGCTATGCCTCAGTGCTCTTCACACTCCTCCCTCCTCTTTGATTGACAGTACTAGACACCTTGCCTGTGTTCTCACACCTGCATGGTGGCTCACTAATGGTCACTGGTGGTGCTGCGGTCAAGGAGGAGCAGAAGTGGAGCATGGAGGTATTAGTGGTTCGGACTGTTACAGTCAATCATGGTGGAATTCCTTACACAGTAGCTCCCTAGGGCAATACAGTGAAAAGAGGGCACACCCTTTCTTCCCCCAGGAAACACCATGATGTTGGAGCTCCAGCCTGATGGCAGTCAGATGTCTGAGATATATAGTATTTGTATGGGTGCAAGCAGGGTGTGTACAGTTCAATGGCCTGCGTATGGTGCAAGAGTCAGTAACCAGATCAGATGTACACTATTGGAAGAATAAACATCTCTCTTTACTGAAGTGCAAAATAAGAGTTATAGTACATCCAACGATAGCAACACACAGTTCAATTCTTCCTAGATAACGATGTATAGATTTAGGCAAGGATAGGAGTTATGGCCCTCTTCTCTCTCTTTCTGTCTCAAGTCTCTTCCTGCAGAATCGATGGTGGGAAATCGTACACTTACAATGGTTGTTTAGATTGCAGGTTACCTTACTGACTCCAATGGCCATGCAGAATCTAGGTTTTCTCGTTCTCTCCTTTTCTTACTCCTTCTCTCCTTCCATAGATGATGCAGAGATCCGTGAGTCTCTGTGGCTTTTTAGGCGTCAGAAGAGGGGGCACAAGTTACAGCTATCATTCCCTTCCAAACTCAAATCTAGACTATAGCCAGGGGTGGAGTCAGTTCACACCTAACCTCCTACAAGTGCTGGGCTAGGGTTGTTAACCCTGGCTGTGCCTTCCATACATGGTTGTACTGGGTACAATACATAGCATGACATAATATTACATAATATAACATAAAGAAATTAACAATTTGCAGATACCCTCTTGCTCTAGGGTACTGCAGTGGTCCAGCGTTATTGTGGTGGACCATTGTCATCAGTGTATTTTAACAAAATCATGCATTCCACTAGGAATGCATGGTTTTGCTAATGTGCTGTGACAAATATGCTGGTAATCAATGGTGGCAGTGGAACCTATACAGGGCTATACAGGGTGGAGAGAATAGTGACCTTTTGATCCTCTCAGCAGCTGCACTCCTCAGCTGTCTGTGAAGCCGTCGTCCACATCTGTCCACCCGGAAGTGAAAGTGCTGAAGCAATGGTCAGCCTCCTGGTACTTGGAATAACTAATTTGCATATACATAAAAATAAAGGTATCTCGGCAGTTCTACTTAGAAACAAAAGAAATATATCAATTTAATCAACATGATCAACCCTGCCAAGCAATATGCCTAGTTGATCATGCTGACAGATGCTCTTTAAAGCTCTTTTAATTTTTGATTGGAATCATCCTTTACCCCTTAAAGGGGTTCTCCGGAAATTAGGAAAATTAAAATACTTAAATATTATTTTATTATAAATATATTCCCAAATACCTTTCATTAGATATAATGGCTCATTTTGTCTGTGGAGCAATCATTAGGAGAAATAAAATGACTGCTGTCCTATTAGTACACAGAAAACCTGTCCTAATCACACAGCAGGACAAGTTACTTCACAGCACCGAGCTAAGGAGCTGCCTCATCTTCTTCTATGATCCTGAATACAGGTTAATACGATTCAGCTAAATCTCTGTAGGAACGAGGAGGCATGAAGTACAGAGAGGAGGGTGGGAGTGATGTGGATAATGTGCAGAAGCACTTGTATGCAGTGTCTATTACCACAGTTTGTCCTGTCTGTCTTCTCTGTCCTTCATGTCTGCTCATGAACTCCATTGCCACAGAGATTCAGTTAAAGTTCTTATAATCTGTATTCAGGATCATAACCCCTGACAAGTAGGAGAGGAGGATGAGGCAGCTCTTTACCTCAGTGATCAGAAGTAACTTGTCCTCCTGTATGATTAGGACAGGTTTTGTGTGTACTAATAGGACGGCGGACATTTTGTTTCTCCTAATGATTGCTCCCTAAACAAAATTAACCATTATAAATAATGAAAGGTATATGGGAATATATTTACAATAAAGTAATATTTAAGTATTTACATTTTCTACCAGAATATTTTGATCCTAAAAGACCAGACAAACTTTAGAAATCATGCACATGTGGGTGGTTTAACAGCCCTAACATTTTTGTTAGGCTTTAGATCATTTTAATTTGTTTTTCTCATAACACATAGGACTGTTTTAGCTTTTTAAATACAAATTTTAAATTTTTTTTATTCTTAGGTTAAATTGTACAAAAAATATATACAAAATATTTTAAAATTAATAGATCTTGCCTTTCATGCATTTTTGTGTTCTTGTTCTTCAGAATATACACATCATTTTATCTATTAATTCTTCTTTACATTTTAGAAATATTTATTTCTATTTAGAAATAGAAATATTATTGTGTATAAAGGATTCCAACAACATGCTAGGAGCATGGGTACACGGCAACATGTGTAGTGCGACAGGAAAGTTGTGCTACATTCCAAGTATGTATTGTCAATGGTGTTACAATGAGACACATGACATGCTGCGATTTCGATGCGACAGTAGCCAAAAATCCAGAAATGCTGGATTTTGTGTCGCAAGTCATAGGTTGCTTGTGACTCTTAGGCCTCATGCACACGACTGTTTTTTTTTAAGGTCTGCAAAAACGGGGTCCGTAGGTCCGTGATCCGTGTCCGTTTTTTCTTCCGTGGGTCTTCCTTGATTTTTGGAGGATCCACGGACATGAAGAAAAAGTCGTTTTGGTGTCCGCCTGGCCGTGCGGAGCCAAACGGATCCGTCCTGACTTACAATGCAAGTCAATGGCGACGGATCCGTTTGACGTTGACACAATATGGTGTAATTGCAAACGGATCCGTCACCCATTGACTTTCAATGTAAAGTCAGGAGTTAATATACCATAGGATCGGAGTTTTCTCCAATCCGATGGTATATTTTAACTTGAAGCGTCCCCATCACCATGGGAACGCCTCTATGTTAGAATATACCATCGGATTTGAGTTAGATCGTCAAAACTCAGATCCGACAGTATATTCTAACACAGAGGCATTCCCATAGTGATGGGGACGCTTCAAGTTAGAATATACTAAGAACTGTGTACATGACTGCCCCCTGCTGCCTGGCAGCACCCGATCTCTTACAGGGGGCTGTGATCAGCACAATTAACCCCTCAGGTGCCGGACCTGAGGGGTTAATTGTGCGTATCATAGCCCCCTGTAAGAGATCAGGTGCTGTCAGGCAGGAGGGGGCAGACCCCCCTCCCCTGTATTTAACTCATTGGTGGCCAGTGCGGCCCCCCTCCCTCCCCTGTATTTAACTCATTGGTGGCCAGTGCGGCCCCCCTCCCTCCCTCCCCAGTATTATATTCATTGGTGGCCAGTGCGGCCTACCCTCTCCCCCCCACCTAATTAAAATAACCTTCCCCCATCATTGGTGGCCAGTGCGGCCTCCCCTCTCCCCCCCCCTAATTAAAATCACCCCCCCATCACTGGCCACCAATGAGTTAAATACAGGGGAGGGGGGTCTGCCCCCTCCTGCCTGGCAGCACCTGATCTCTTACAGGGGACTATGATACACACAATTAATCCCTCAGGTCTGGCACCTGAGGGGTTAATTGTGCGGATCACAGCCCCCTGTAAGAGATCGGGTGCTGCCAGGCAGCAGGGGGCAGTCATGTACAAAGTTCTTAGTATATTCTAACTTGAAGCGTCCCCATCACCATGGGAACGCCTCTGTGTTAGAATATACTGTCGGATTTGAGTTTTCACGAAGTGAAAACTCACCTCTGAAAAAGCTTTTATGCAGACGGATCTGCGATCCGTCTGTGTGAAAGTAGCTTATGGCCACGGATCACGGACGCGGATGCCAATCTTGTGTGCATCCGGGTTTTTTCACGGACCCATTGACTTGAATGGGTCTGTGAACCGTTGTTCAGGACAGGTCATATTTTTTTGACAGACAGGAAACACGGATCACGGCCGCGGATGAACAACGGTGCATTTTCCGAGTTTTCAACGGACCCATTGAAAGTCAATGGGTCCTCAGAAAATCACGGAAAACGGAACAACGGCCACGGATACACACAACGGTCGTGTGCATGAGGCCTTACTCTATTGACTTGCACATGACACCCGACTTGCCTGCGACCTGGCTGTGTTTTCACAGCCAAATCACAGTTCTAAAATAGTTGTTTCGGACAATTCGCACATATTTTTATGTTGCGCAACTTTTCTATGACTTGCTGTTGCGTCTTGCGCAACACATGTCACGTGTTGCCGTACCCTTATGCATCCAACAAAATTCAGGAGATGCATGACCACATAAAACCAAAGATCTAGGTCTATCATTTTTATGCAAAACTTGCTAGTTAAGTTAGCTTTGATAATGATTTTCATTGCTTCCATGCATCTAGTAATTTTTTCTTTGAAAGGGAAGTAGGATGATGGTGAATACATTGACGTCACTTGGGTTCATAAACAAGAACTGTTTCCTGTCAGTTTAACCACAGAACTTTCTAAACTGTAACATACTGTTAAAAAATCTAATTAAGCTGTGAAAAAAAACATAAGGGAGTATACTGTTATTAGCAAATCTACTCGTACACAATGTTTCTCAACCACAGAAGTCTTTTTTTTTTTTTTCGTTATCAGTGAAGAGCAGTTAAATGTCTTGCAAATGTTATGTTGAAAGTCAGCACTTATGAATGCCAATGGATATGTCTGAACACATCTGTTAATAAAGTAACAAGATTCAGCTGATAAATACAAAATATTTATGCCTCATTATTTAAATTAAAGAGGTTCAGCTCTGAACCCGGACATTCCCCCATTTTCACCCAGGCAGCCCCTACTGAATCTTGCAGGGCAAAGGCATTTTTAGGAGATCCGGTGATGTGCTGGGCTCTCCATGGGGAAAGCTAGGTGGAGGCTTCCGCCTAGCAGTGAACCCGGTGACATCACTGGCACTGTAAAATGGCTAGGACAGTGCTAAAGCCCGACCATCAGAGCTGGTGACGTCACCGAATACACTGCTGGGAGGAAGCCTCCACCTAGTAGTTTTAAAAACAAACAAAAAGCCATTGCCCTGCGCGATCCAGCGCAGGGCAAGGGAGAGCTTCGGCGCATGAAATGGGGGTATGTCCGGGTTCAGCTCTGAACCCTGAGAACCCCTTTAAGAACAGTTCATTTTTGATAGTCACATTCCAAAAAGATGGCAAATTAAGTGTCTTCTGGTGCTGCTGGAACCCCCAGTAGTCAGATGCAGTGTCGGACTGAAATCCCTTGGGCCCTCCAGAGAAAATGATTCTGAGGGCCCACCCTTTGTGAATATAGGACCTTAAAGAGGACTTTTCATGGGTCGAGACATTATCAGTATAAGGATATGTAGGGCATAGTGCAGGGATCTAACTGCATTTACTATTTCTTCTGGGCGCCGCTCCATTCGCCCGCTGTGTCCCCCGTTGTATTCTCCCACCTGGTATGTTAATTTTAGCATCAGTACAGGGAGGAGGAGACTTCCCTGTTTCTCAATGGGCGTCTCCTTCTCCCTGGCTGTAGCGCTGTCCAATCGCAGCGGAGAGCATCACAGCCAGGGAGAAGGTGAGTTTTTTTCTTCTCCCTGGCTCTGACGCTCTCTGCTGTGATTGGACAGCGCTACAGCCAGGGAGAAGGAGACGCCCATTGAGAAACAGGGAAGTCTCCTCCTCCCAGTACCGATGCTAAAATTAACATACCAGGCGGGAGAATACAGCGGGCGAAACGGAGAGGCGCCTAGAAAAAATAGTAAGTGCAGTTGGATCCCTGCACTATGCCCTACATATCCTGATACTTAGTTTATAATGTCTGGACCCATGAAAGGTCCTCTTTAAGGGATATGTTTTATTAGGGATCCATTATTGTCAGAGCTTGGGCCCTCCAGAGGATCCCCTGGTACTCTGGAGGGCCAGTCTGACCGTAGTCAGATGCAACCTTTGGAGAACTCCTATAGCAAGTGCTCAGTTCCTCTGCATCACCACCAAAGACAGAATAAGGCACTAAACTGTCTCTTTAGACGTCATGTAATGTACAGACATGTTTTGTCTTCCAGAAAAAGAGATGCTCTTTGTATCCTCACTTCAGTATGACCAGTAGATGAGCTCCATTATCTCAGAATTCCCCAATAGGTTATTTGAAAATTAGCTGGTCATCCACTTTGTATTTCCCAATATTTCATATTTACTTTAAGTGGCAAGACAGTCTTTTAAAGGGGCTGTCCATTTTCAGGAAGAAACAGGACAACAAATGGGACCTTCCTGCAAAGAAATGAACTGAGCGTTATTTATCTTGCCGCGTCCTGCACTGCTGCTCCAGTTCTCCCATCCGGGCTCTGTTTACCTTGATCTGTTTACTAGTGGTGCAAGATCTGTCAGGTAAGTAATATTCAGTTCATTTTTGCAGGAAGGTACCATGTGAGTTGTGCAGGCATGGCAATATCAGCTCAAGGGGAGTGTCCTTTCTCAGATGGTGTGTCGTGTATAGTGCAACTAATGTGCTTCCATCTCAGTGAGCAGAACAAAGAATTTAGAAAAAGATCAAACAGCAGGTGACGCTATACAGATAGATTTCATTAAAGGGGTTTTCAGAGACTTTATAACTGATGACCTATCCTCTTGATAGGTCATCAGTATCTGATCGGTGGGGGTCCGACACCCGAGACTCCCGCTGAGCAGCTGTTTAAGAAGGTACCAGCATTCCTGTGAGCACCGCAGCCTTCTCTCAGCTTTTCCTAGGTCGGTGACAACACGTTCATCGATCACGTTGCCTAGGAGCAGCTCAGACCCATAGAAGTGAATGGAGCCGAGAGTGATACCAAGCACAACTGCCATACAATGGCACTGTGCTTGGTGAGCACGGAAAAGGCTGCGGTACTCACATGAGCGCCAATGTCTTTTTAAACAGCTGATCAACAGGGGTCCCGGGTGTCAGACCCCCACCAATAAGATACTGATGACCTATATGCAAACTATAGGGGAGATTTATCAAACTGGTGTAAAGTAGAATTGGGTTATTTCCCCATAGCAACCAAATTCCTTCTTTCATTTTCCAAAGGAGCTGTGAAAAATGAAAGGTGGAATCTGATTGGTTGCTATGGGCAACTAAGCCAGTTCTACTTTACACCAGTTTGATAAGTCTCCCCTTATATACCAAAACAGTTTTTCTAAACTATATATATAGGGGAGATTTATCAACTGGTGTGAAGTAGAACTGGCTTAGTTATGCTACTTTCGCACTAGCGTTTTTTTGCAGTAATGGATAAGCAAAAATGCTTCTGTTACAAAAATACAACCGCATGTCTCCGTCATGAATGGATCCGGTTGTATTATGTCTTCTATAGCCATTATGGATCAGTCTTGAACACCATTGAAAGTCAATGGGGGACGGATTAGTTTTCTATTGTGCCAGATTGTGTCAGAGAAAACGGATCCGTCCCCATTGACTTACATTGTGTGCTAGGATGGATCCGTTTTGTTGTGCCTTTTTCATAGGTGTATAACATTTATATCTAAATATCCTAGTTATAGTGGATTTGGTTATATATAAGAGGTCATATTGTGATATATTTACAATTTTTGTATGTATTTTAAAGTTGGCCGAAATAGGTTCATGGAAAGGACACTGTTCATAAGGTTTCTTCTCAATAGATGTACCAGTCTGAGAAAAGTCATTCTTGTCTCCTTATAGATTTATGACCGAGATAAGGATATTCTCTAGACGTATCTGGTACTAATTACCCCTACAGTTAATGTGTATTGGTGAAGCAGAAAATCTGTGGTGTCTGTATACACATATAATGAACCTTAGTTTTCTTAGTATAAGAATCAATAGAACATATGTATTGTTTTATGTTGTTAAATATTATGAAGGACGTCAATGCATCTATTATCTTATATATTTCTCACTAGGAACGCATGCACTCCTAAAATATGGTGAGAAGAATTGTAAGTATAGACTTTGTTAATGAGTTCCCGTTCAGGGAAAGCTTTGTTATTTTAACTAACAATTACCCAATTACCCATTGAAGTGATAGAGGAGGCACACATGTCTGTGAGAGTACAAGCTCTATTATATTCTTATCGGTACCATAAATTTGATAGTTGGGAGATGTCTAAAATGGTACCTAATGTCTATGCTTTAATTGGTACATGTATCGAAGTTAATCCCTGTAGCTCTGATTTAGGATTCCATATGTTATGAGTATGGAATGTAAGATAAAGTTAGACCTGGACACTTAACCCTTACTGATAATGATGCTAATAGCTTATGCAAGAATGCCACCTAGGTATAAATAAGTACCATTATACCAACAGCAGAACGGACTTTAGAGCTGACTTCCCATAGACTCTGCATATCATATGCCTTCTCGGGTAACGTATAACTTTATTATGTGTAGTATTGATTGATTGAATTAATTGGCCTGATATTTAGTAACTCCCCGCTTTAGTGTGGATCTATTATGTTAAAAGTGTTACATGAATATTATCACTATTCAGTAAAGCTGCATATTACTGAATAAAAGATCTAATATTTATATTGGAGAAACTCTCTGATTGGAATATTCACATTACATAGTCAATATCGGGCCTGATAATTTATAAGTTGCGTCGCAACACTACCTGATATCCGAGATTGGTCTTAGTTTGAGCAGAGCAAGGGTTTGTATTTATCTTTATCACTGTTAAGTTACTGTGTATAGTCAACTGATTGTATTTCTCATAATTGTGAGAACATGCATTTTATGTTTCAGAGGTAATAAGGAACGCTGGTATTTGTGTTAGAGCCATCTAGTGGCGAAATTAGGGCACTACATATTACTGCGTGTTATTGCATATTATTGAATTTTATATTGATTAAGCTTTTATTGTATTCTAAGTTATTGTATAATAAATCATTTATATTTTTGCATAGACGCTTGTACCATGTTTTACTGATTGCACAATATAATTAAACTAAAGAACTCTTTTTGAGGTGTTTTATATGTCCACCTCTAGGATCGATTCCCCTTGAAATTTTTCCTTTGATCCTTTCTTTTAGGCTGAATTCACACGAACGTGTGTGACCCGTGCTGCGGGCCACAAATTGCGCGCCACAATGCAAGATCGCCGGCCGTGGGTCAGCCGCATCGGATTGCGGACCCATTCACTTTAATGGGTCCGCGATCCGCCCGTTCCGCAAAAAGATAGGACCTGTTCTATCTTTTTGCGGAATGGAAGTACAGGACGCAACCCCACGGAAGCACTCCGTAGTGCTTCCAAGGGATCCCGTTCCGTGCGGCCGTTCTGCAATTCCGGATTTGCGGACCCATTGAAGTTAATGGGTCCGCATCCGGCGGGCCGCATTACGGCCACGGATCACACACGTTCGTGTGAACTCGGCCTTATATAAAGCATTTGCTTTATAGTTCCAACAGTTTGGCTCCGGTTCGTCAGCGTTTTGGTGTCCGTCTCCAGAGCGGAATGGTGACTGAACGAAGGCAAACTGATGCATTCTGAGCGGATCCTTGCATTAGGGCAAAACTGATCCGTTTTGGACCGCTTGTAAGAGCCCTGAACAGATCTCACAAACGGAAAGCCAAAACGCTAGTGTGAAAGTAGCCTTACCCATAGCAACCAATCAGATTCAAACTGTCATTTTTCACAACTCCACTAGAAAATGAAAGGTGGAATCTGATTAGTTGCTATGGGCAACTAAGCCAGTTCTACTTTATTCCAGTCTGATAAATCTCCCTCATAGTGTTTTTGAATCTGCTTTTGTTTTATGATTTACAGCAGCAGTTCAGAGAATAGCTGATTTAGGCTACTTTCACACTGGCGTTTTGAATTCCGTTTGTGAGATCCGTTTCAGGGATCTCACTTACGGTTCAAAACGGATCAGTTCAGCCCCAATGCATTCTGAAAGGATAAGGATCCGTTCAGAATCCATCAGTTTGGCTCCGTTCCGCCTCCATTCCGCTCTGGATGCGGACACCAAAACGCTGCTTGCAGCGTTTTGGTATCCGCCTGGCGATGCGGAGCCAAACGGATCCGTCCTGACTTGCAATGTAAGTCAATGGTGACAGATCCGTTTTCACTGACACAATATGGTGCAGTTGAAAACGGATCCGTCCCCCATTGACTTTCAATGTAAGTGAGGACGGATCCGTTTTGACTTAGACTTTTTTTAAAAAAGAATAATGCAAACGGACCCATTCTGAACGGATAGAAGCGTTTGCATTATAGGTGCGGATCCGTCTGTGCAGATACCAGACGGATCCGCACCTAACGCAGTTGTGAAATGAATCATTCAAATAACAGGGCATCTTAAGAGTCCTGTATTGTTATTTATAGTCACTACCTCCCCGAGTCGGGAGTGGGTAATTGCCGTGCGCCCCCTCCTTTCCTTCAATTCTTCTGTTTTCATAGCTTCTCCCACATTTCCACTCGATCACAATTAAATTTCATCCATTGATCCCCCTTGGATGTGGTCTCTCTTTCTCACGCTCCCTCTCCAGCGTGGAACCCTGATTCGCCGCTAACCATGATCAACATGGTAGGTCGCAGAAAAGAACATTGAAAGTTGATAGAGCAGATATCCAATTGGATCGGGAACATTACGGGGACGTGCGAGATGGTGGGGCAATATGTTTGCACACACCTACACGAACTGACTGATGGTTCTGCCCCCTGCAACTTTTGGGTCTCCAAATTGGGCACATGGCCTGAGCTTGCCCTTTACGCCTTGGAGGTGCTGGCCTGCCCTGCAGCCAGTGTATTGTCTGAATGTGTGTTTAGCACGACTGGAGGGGGTTATCACAGGTTATATTTCCCAATATTTTGGGGTGGACCCTAATTTAAAAAAAAAAAAAAAAATTTAAAACCAAAAAGCAGTGTAGGTGTAACGGTCGCGTACACACACACACAGGGGGGAGGGAAGTGACCACTGCGCTCCACCCTTACCCCTGGCCCTGCCTACTTGCCTCGCGAGTCCTAATGACAGGGGACAACTAGACGGCAATCCCTAACTTGGAGTAAGTGCAGGGATGACAGACAGACAAACAACAGGACGTGAACGGACCGAGTCAATACCAGGAAAGCTGCAAAGTACAAATGGAGCAAGCAGAGAATTGTCAGGAGAAGCCGGGGTCATAAATACCAGGAGAGCAGAGAAGTACAAGAGGAGTCCTAAGAGAGTAGTCAGGTGGGAGCCGAGGTCACAATACCAGGACGGATGCGCAGTACAGGAGGATCAGGCAAAAGGATGGTCAAGGAACAGGATCAGGTAAGTATTCAGCAGTCCAACAAATACCAGGAACCTAGAAATTAACAGGCAACCTGTAGCCAGCAGGCTGCCTGTATTTATAGTGGGGAGTGAGGGTCATGTGACGTGGCCAGCGTCACATGACCGACAGACCAACCAGTCGAGCACCGAGTGATCAGCTCGGCGCTCAAGGCAGACTTAGGAGCAAGGAGCCACCCAGCTAGTAAAGCCGCCCTGGGAATGAGGTCAAACACAGAACCTCATTCCAAAAGCTAAGCAACAGTTCTGCGGGCAATGGGGGACCGAGTGCACCTTCGGAACCCCGTGACAGTACCCCCCCTTTTACGAGGGGCCACCGGACCCAAGACTTCAGGCGATGGCTTTTCAGGGTGTTCTAAATGAAATTTACGAACAAGTCTAGGAGCATGAACCTCCCTGGCAGGTACCCAAGATCTCTCTTCAGGTCCATACCCCTTCCAGTGAATCAGGTACTGCAAGGAATTACGCACCTTCCTGACATCCACTATTTTAGACACCACATACTCGACAGCATCATTAACAAGAACTGGCGGAGGCGAGGCTTTTGATGGTACTACCGGTTCAAAATATTTTTTAAGCAGAGATTTATGGAACACATTATGAATGTGGAATGACTCAGGCAGCTCCAACCTAAAAGATACCGGGTTACCTAGAAATTAACAGGCAACCTGTAGCCAGCAGGCTGCCTGTATTTATAGTGGGGAGTGAGGGTCATGTGACGTGGCCAGCTTCACATGACCGACAGACCAACCAGTCGAGCACCGAGTGATCAGCTCGGCGCTCAAGGCAGACTTAGGAGCAAGGAGCCACCCAGCTAGTAAAGCCGCCCTGGGAATGAGGTCAAACACAGAACCTCATTCCAAAAGCTAAGCAACAGTTCTGTGGGCAATGGGGGACCGAGTGCACCTTCGGAACCCCGTGACAGTAGGCTACCTACTCCTTCTCTAACGCAGCTTCCACCTACACCGCCACATCCACTGCATCCTCCTAGATCAAGATTATATTTTTTTTTTACGTATTTCATGTTATTTAAAGTCATTTCCCTATCCACATTTGTTTGCAGAGCACTTGCCATGCTCTTAACCACATTTTGATGCCATTTGCAGCCCTCTAGACCTTTCCATGACATTTTTACAGCCATTTTAGTGCTCAAAAGTTCGGGTCCCCATTGACTTCAATGGGGTTTGGGTTCGGGGTCAAGTTCGGGTCCCGAACTCGAACTTTTTTGTGAAGTTCGGCCGAACCCGTCAAACCCGAACATCCAGGTGTCTGCTCAACTCTACTCCTTACAGTATTAGAATGTATTGGCTCCGATGAGCCGAAGTTATTGCTTCGCGAAGTCTTGCAAGACATCGAGTAATAGCTTCATAAATTAATTTGTACTGTAAAAAAACATTTCCCAAACTCGGGTTTGGTTCCAAGTGGTACCTCGGAAACAAACCCGAGTTCAGGTAATGATTTTGTACAGTAAAAATTAATTTATGAAGTTATTACCTGATCTCACGAGACTTCATGAAGCAATAACTTTGTCTCATCGGAGCCAATACATTCTAATACTGTAAAGAGCTCCTGCTCCGTACAGTATTGGAACGAAGTTTTATGCGAATCGACTTCGGATGTTTTATCCGAAGTCGATTCGCTCATCCCTACTTATGATGGTAATTTATTTGATTGTTTTTATTTTAATTTGGGGGAAAGAGGGTTTATTGGAATTTTTAGATTTTTTTATGTTTTTAAAAACATTTTAAAAATTTTTTTTTCTTACTTTCTTAAAGTCACCCTAGATGACTATAACAAGCAAACATTAGATTGCCATTTGCATTCTATAATGGTATTTTATTCATTATAAAATACAGCATTCATAATATTCCACTGCAGTGCTGCCACCTAAAAACCTGTATTGGAATATATCAGTGATAAGCAGGCTCAGGCCTATTAGTAAAAAGTAACAGCTTCCTTGATCTCAGCCGGGTAAGCTGTTACCAGAGCAGGACTGCATAGCTCCTTCATTTTTACCATGGAGCCATGTGGTCACATTTGACCATGGCATCTGATGTGCTAAATGTCTGCGATTGGCATTAGGACTTGGGAGTTACTAAATGTTGGGATGTTAGCAGAGATCCTAAGATAGATTTATTGGGGTTGTGTATGGACTATACTGATCTGTTACTCATCTGGTTGTATGTGGTGGCCCGGAGGTCCTAGCAGCGAGCAAAGTTGAATAAGGATGTGGGTCTTTTTATGCGTAGGAATGAGGGATTTGTTGTATATCATAGGGAGTTGGAGGTGGAGTCTGTTGAATTCTTCTGTGAGGATGGTTTGCACTTCAACAACATTGTGGCTTCAGAATGGGTTGGGCCCTTAGAGAGTGGCAGATGAACATCTGTAAAGTGTCACCGATATTCATTTTGTGGTGGAAAAAGGGGATCCTTGGAGGCAGAAACCTATTATTATAGGTGCATGACAGTTGGGTCATCTGAGGTTTGATTAGATAATGTTTGAGGCTTCTGTTTGGGCTAAAGGCCTACAGTGGTATACATTTGATGATTTGGTGCCCTTGGGACATTAAAAGCAGATATGGGTAAGGTGTGGAACATGAGTGGAGGTTGCAACCAGAGACTGCAACTGTTGGTGTTGGAGATTGCCTTCACGGATCCTTTTCCCATTTTCCTGGGGTTATGATGTTTTAGGATGCTTTACAGTAATGTTGTTGTACTTTATGATATGTGTAAAATCAGTGCATATCATCTTTAAAGTATGTTAACTTGGTATTTGTTAATAAACATGACTGCTATGGCTTTACACCAAAAGAGTCTCTATGTAGTTATTAGAGGTTCAAAAAGGGTGTAGGTCACAGCCGTACAGCATCTTCCATCCTAGTAAGTTAATAACCACTATGTGATACCTGTACACAGCTTCCCGTGGCAAGTTTGCTGGGGGTCTTGGAATAGGACCTGGGATGACAAGCTGATCAGCATTTTGTTTGGGGACTGCAATCTGAAAGGTGTTGTCTCCAAGGAGAATCCTTTACTGATTAGTAGAACCTTCTCAAGCCTCATAAAATAGCTCACATTTTTCTACTTAACTACAAATAAAAGACATACCAGTAATTTATACATAAATCTAAGGCTAGAAAGCCTTATAACAGTTACCTCAAGAGATGCAGCTACCAATTCTTTACAATAACATGGACTATTGGTCTTTAACTGAAACTATCAAGAATAACTATTGACTACAGCCTAAAGTGTTTGTAAATGATCAATAAACTAAACAAAGTGGCGTCCAATAGTTTACAGAAATAATGCAAGGAACAATGGACAAAATAGCAGAATCTCTTCATTTTGAATATTTGCATTTGTGAACTTATAGCTAAAGAACATACGATAGAAAAGATAAAAGTAATAAGAGAACAATCACACACTAAAACTAATTGTCTGAATAGCAAATCTGAGGTTAAAAATCTGGCCTGGGCAAGAGAATAGAGAAGTCATGCCTTCATAAAACAGAACAAAGGCTCCATTCTCATGTCCATAACTGCCTCAAGAACTTTGATGTACTCATTAGTTTAATCTCTTTCCAACTCACTGTTATTTACTTGATACAATTGAGAATTTTGTTTTTGGTTTGAACAAGTACACTTAAAGTACTGTAAATGGCCACCAGGTCTACCTTAAAGGGGTTGTCTCACTTCAACAAATGGTATTTATTATGTAAAGAAAGTTAATACAAGGCTCTTACTAACATATTCTGATAGTCCATATTCCCTCCTTTGCTGGCTTGATTCATTTTTTCATTACAGTATACACTGCTTGTATCCAGAGGTTATGACCACCCTGCAATCCAGCAGGGTGGCCATGCTTGCACACTATAGGAAAAAGCTGTGGCTTTTCTAGTGGCTTTGATTGTGGAAAGACCAGCACTTTTTCCCATAGTATGCAAGCACGGCCACTGATTCTGAATTGCAGGTTACTCTTAATCCATGGAAACCAACAGTGTATAATGTGATGAAAAAATGAATCCAGCCAGCAAAGGAAGCAATATGGACAATCACAATACATTAGTAAGTGCCTTGTATTAACTTTCTCTACATGATAAATGCTATCACTCAGGCAAACGATATTG
Source organism: Bufo bufo (assembly GCF_905171765.1). Classification (NCBI taxonomy): domain Eukaryota; kingdom Metazoa; phylum Chordata; class Amphibia; order Anura; family Bufonidae; genus Bufo; species Bufo bufo. The sequence continues at coordinate 117,488,461 of NC_053393.1, read as the reverse complement.
CATCATAGAGCTGTTGAAAGGGAGCCAGCTATAAAGCAAGTTGTCAGAACAGCTTGTTCATCTCATCCCACATATGCCCTGTTTCATTCAGATGTGACTTTTTAAGATCTGGCAATTTAGACATTTGTTGTACCGGCACAACTCTAAGGGTGCATATACATGCCTGTAAGCGTTTTGCAGTCCGCAAACTATGGATCCGAAAAACACTGATAACAAACGTGTGCATGCTGCATCAATGGCTTCAATGGGTCCATGGGCCATGTGACAGACTTAATCATCACTGTGGCTGCTGAAGAAACCTGAGGGCTAGCCTCCTTCCTACAGACTATGGACGCAGAACTATGGAGACCCCCTCAGACCTAATGGGGTTACATGGAACTATTAACCCTCATGTATGTGTGGAGTTATAGGCCACATCTTTCCTATTGCCCATTAAAAGTGCAGGGTGTGAATCCCGCAACACAAAAAGGTTTAACTCTGCACTGAGACTCCCAATGAATGTGTTAGTTTATTTGTCCCTTTGTTCTATTGTGTTAGTGATGGGATTAAGATAGCTGACTCTAGGAGTAACCAACTCCGGTGTAGATTAGTAGATCACCCTATGATACACTCAGGAGATGATCCTATCACATGCATTTCCTCTCTCCCTATTCTTTCATTAAGACACTGGGGAGGGGATGTCTGTTTGCATGCTGTTCATGTTTGATTGAGTTGTGTTGTTAGACTACTTAAACTGTATATATACTGAGTTAGTCTTAAAGTCAGTTCCTGTTTTACCCTCAACATAGAGCCTCATCTCATGTGTGGGGGGAACAGCTATATTTACTCTGGGGATTGCTATCGGTATTATACTCGATTCTACCCACTGGAAGCTGGATCCTGGTCTTGGGCCCAGGGTGGGTGGAGGACAGCGAGACCCCAGCCAAGCTGTAATGCTGGAACTGGGGACTACAGTGCTGATGGTGTCCGGTGGAGTGCTTGGAAGTACTAGGTGAGTACTAGGAAGCATCGATTGACGGAGGCACCCAGTTGGGGTGCCAAGCGGTCTGTCACAGGCCACATGTTGTGGTAAAGTATAGGTGGGCGTTGGCTGCTGTCCATGGGAGATCCGTCACCTCATCCAGTCCCTGACATTCTCGATGGGGGAGAGAGCTGGCAATTGAGCTGACCAGGGGAGCTCCTGTATACCCTGAAGAGAATGCTGTGTAATGCAGGCAGTGTGTGGGTAGGTGTTATCTTGGAGCACCACATCTCCTGAGTCAAAACAGGCAGTAGGACTGTCTCTACGATGTCCTGGATAACTGAAGGCTGGTCAATGTTACCTCCGCGAATACCAGATGGGAGTGGACATAGTAGCTAATGGCACCCCGCAACATGACACTTGTTTTTAATCTTGTATGTCTGTGTGGCAGTTTGCTGGTCTGGAACATTTTAACACAAAGCCAAGGAGGAAAGACATCAGTGATGACCTTAGAGAAGAAATTGTTGTGCCAATAAATCTGAGATGGTTTAAAATGCCATTTCCACACAATTTGAAGCCCATCTTTCTACAATGGTAAAGATTATTCACAAGTGGAAAACCTTCAAGACAGTGTCACGACTGTGACTGATCCAGACAGGTCTGGGAGGAGAAGGTCGCAGCGACTTGCTACTCGCGATAACTTGTGAGTTTGCTCCATGGTTCAGGGTATGTCATCCGGGTTTTGCCTTGTGAACCTTTTTGTCCTGACTGGGAGTTTGTAGGCATCCTTCCCAGGTGAGTCCTGTCTGCCACTCCCAGATACTATATTAGTTTCAGTTTCACTTGCAGTCATTGCCAGATATAGTCCTTACTTCCAGTTCTATTCTGACCTTTGAAGGAGATCGTTTGATGGTGTTGCTGTGAAGCTCTTGTCCGGCGTGGACTGTCGTGATTGGGATCGCCTTCTCTGCTCGTGACTGGATAAGTCTATCTCTGCTATAGTTTGTTTGTTGCTGTCTTCTCCTGCTGTTCTCCTAGACATGAGTGATGGTGACTAGTGCTCCCATCGGCCTTTCCCCACTCTAGGCTTGTTAGGTGACTGAGGGTTTAGGCATCCTGCTCGCCGCACGGGTTCACACCCTGTCTAGGGTATCAGGGCAGACAGGTGCCAGCTTAGGGTTAGTCAGGGGTGGCCATACTATTCCCATCCGTAGATAAGGGTCCCCCTTCCCCTCCGTCTGGTGCGACACGACTGCTGCTGGGATAGCAGTCGTGACAGACAGTTGACAATTTTCCCAGAAGTGGACATCCCAGGAAATTAACCCCAAGGTCAGTGCATGCAATACTCAGAGAAATTGCAAAAAAAAAACAACAGCTACATCTAAGACTGAATTAGCCTGAATTAGCATGTGAATGCTCAAATTCACGACAGTACAATTGGAAAAATACTGAAGAAACATCTTGTTTCTAAAAAGAACATGGCTTAAATTTGTAAAGTTGTTTTCACAAACCACAAGACTTCTGAAATAGAGGTAAGACAATTTCTTGAAATTCGCTTTGGGTCCAACTCTAATGAATCAGCAAAATTTTCTGAATTAGGTCTGAATTGATTTTACAAGCATCAAAAGTGCTTCAACTGGCCAGCCAATTGGTATATTGCATTCTGAGGTCTCCTATGACTCATATTTTCTTACCTCTTCTCTTTCTTTTTTTCCACCCCCTCACCACTTTAAGCTCTTTGATGCAATGACAGCAATAGTAACTGTGGATTCTTCTGAATGAATGTCCAAAAATGATGCTTGACCATGTGCATACACACACATTAGCATCGAAAGAAACAGTTGCTTGTTTTGAACAAGCATCCAAAAATTCTTATTTTTTTGGGAGCAGCAGCAGTACATTGTGGATGTTGAAGGAGTAAGCTTTGTTGGGGTAATAGTGGCAGCAATAGTAACGGCAGCAGTAGCAGCACAGCTTGGAACTAAACATGATGGCAGGCAGTCAGCAACAGTGGCATGATCAGACCGGTGATAAATATTCACCGTCAGCAATGGCAGATCTATTCATTAACCTCAACTGGTTATGTGTGAAAATCACTATAGATGAATGCTTCCTTCATTTTGACAAATTAGATATTTTCTACACTTGTTCAGAACAAATTTGTCTGTTTGGGCGTGACAACGCCACCTACGGCACTGAAAATCCTCTCTGAGATAACACTGGAAGCTGGACACATTACAGCAAGAGCAAACTGGTCAAGTTCCGGCCACTGTTCCAATTTGCCTGCACAGATGTCCATGGGGTCAGGGAACAGGGTATGTACTGCAGAAAGACCATAGTCCAGGTCTGACTGAACCTGGTTGTTCAGTACATATCTGTCTGTTAATTTGCATCAGCCTGGTGCAGCACATGAAAAAATTGCTCCATCAGGTTCATAAGACCAAACTGTCTGTTGTAGTTTCTGCTACTTGGGGTAGCAGAGACAGCTGGAGGTAAGGCCTCCTGGTCACACATGTGGGCGACAGATGTCTGCTTTCTGAAAGCTGTGGCAATCTGTGTACAAAGTGTATCCTGGTAATATAGTCATTTTGCCTCCCCTTTGGCAAGAAGAAAACATTCTCTCATTTTGCTTTGATAGCGAGGGTCTAAAACTATGGCTATACAGTAGGCTCCCACTGTGATGATTGGTCATCATAGCCAGCACTGTACTTGCCCGTAACAGTTGTTCCAAATGCTGCACACAATTCCAAGGACTGTTTTTTTTATAGAAATAATGGCAGCTCTGTGTCTTCTATCGAGGCTGAGTGCACACCATCAGTTCCCTAAAGGCAGTATAATCCACTAAGTGGTAGGGCAGCGACTGCAACCCCTATAACTTTTCCAGGTGGGAGTTTAGCCTACACACCATTGGATTGCTGGGCACATATAGTTGTTTTCTGGCCACATACTCCGTTATTGATAAATGATGATGGAGCTGAGTAGGATAAAGAGTAGTAGTCTAAGTATGAGAAGCAATAACTGATTATGATGATGACAAGGACATTGTACTGCATGTGGATGCTGCTTTGCTGCCACAAATAAGACCAGAAGAAGGAGGACAGTCTTGTTCTGATCACTGTCAGCCAGTTTTATTTTCCCACTAGATCTGCTGATGCCTCATGTGCTGCAGTTGAGCCGTGGGGGCTATGTTTTTGTTTGAATGCCTTTGGCTTATTTTCATCTTTTTTCTTTTCAATTCTCGTTTTATTGGTTTTATATAACAAAACAAGAAACAGTTTACATCGTAGTAATGGAAAAGGAAACCGTGATCAATCAAGGCAAGATGTTATGCTACAATGCACAATTTATAACATAATGATAAACACAGAATAATGAGAAGGCGGGAAAGGGGAATGAGAATGGAGGGGTGAGGAGGAGGGGGGGAGAAATGGGGATTAGGTATGAAGGGTATGTTGAGTCCAGGATCAGGACGTGCAGCTCATGTATTCGTGAGGATTAGTTCGGGGTTCCGGTTATGTTAGCTAGCATGGTAAATGCTGGCGTAGTGTTTTGGAAGGATATCCAATCTTCCCAGATCTCTACTCCCAGGAAGACAGTTCCTCCATGTGATAGATATGGTTGACCTTATGTAGCCACTGGGAAACAGTTGGTGTTTTTTTTTTTATTCCAACATTGTGGTATAAGGGATTTTGGTGCAGCCATAAGGTAGTGGAAAAGTCTGCGTTTTTTTGAGGGGATGTTTTCCAATCTGACATGTAGTAGGACTGAGAGGGGGAATGGGGTCTCGGATAAGGAGCAAATTTGTCTAGACAGTTTAAGTATCTCGGTCCAGAAAGGCTGAATCACGGGGCAGTGCCACCACATATGTAGATATGTGCCTTTGGTTTGGGAGCATCTCCAGCACATGTCAGTGTTGAGGCAGTGCATCCGCTTGAGACGAACTGGGGTGAGATACCACCTGGTTATTAGTTTGAAAGAATTCTCCTGAAGGCGTTTGCATCTAGTGATCCCATGTGAGCTTAGGTAAATTTGTTTGGATTCCTTGTCTATGAATGTTGTTTCAAAGTCTCTACTCCATTTCGTGATGTATGTCCTGTCATTAGGGTTTCTAATGGATTGGAGTATATTGTAGACTTGTGACAAAACATGGCGGGGAGATTGGTGCGAAGCAATCAGCTTCTCGAATGGGGTTAGCTCTCTATGGGTGTTAAATGTGGACAGGATGGGGGTGAATAATGATTTGATGTGGGCCTTCTGTATCAGGTGCAACGAGGTGTGGGAAAGTTGATCGACAGGGCTATCTTGGTCTAGAAAAGAGTGTATCATAATGGACTTCAGGTCTGAGGGGTTAATTCCTGTATCCATGTATTTGGCTGAGTATAAATCTGCTATGTCTGCTATGGACATAAGGGGAGAGAGAATGGGGCTGAGATCTTCCTTGTAGAACCGCCAGATTTTAAGTGTTTCTTGGGTAATGAGGTTGTGTGTGAGTTGGGCCGGGGTAATGTCCTCTTTTACCCACAAGTGGGACCTTAATGGGCTTTGTGCGAGACATTCTTCTAGGGGTACCCAGAGTTTCTCGGCATCTCCTCTCGACCACTGTACTAATCTCGGGACATGTACCGCTTCATAGTAAAGTCTCTAATCAGGCAGCGCCATTCTGCCTCTTGTTTTGTGTTGCGTGAGTAATGCATAGTTTAGGCGAGGTCTTTTACCTTGCAAAGAAAACGGTTAGTAGTTCTTTTGATCTCAGTAAAGAAGGAGATTGGTAGGGGGACTGGCAGTGCCTAGAAGAGATACAATAGCTTTGGAAGAAGTATAGCTTTATTAAGATTTTTACGTCCCATCCACGACAGGTATGAGAGTGACCAAGAGTCAAGAGTCAACTGAAATGTCTGGGGTAGTTGTGCATAATTCAGTTTGTAGAGATCCTTCCAGTTTTTACTAATTTTGAGGCCTAGGTACGTGATGTGTGAGTGTGGCCACTGATATGGGAAGTGTTGTTTGAGGTCAGCTACTAGATTATTGCTGATATTGAGACCCAGGGCCTCAGACTTTGTTTCGTTTATCTTAAAATTGGAGAGGGAACCGTATTCGTGGAGAAGTGTCTGCAATGCCGGAAATGCGTTTAGTGGGTTGGTGATGAAGATTAGGATGTCATCCGCGTATGCGGCAGTGCTGTGTGTGTGCCTACTTGTGTAAAAACCCTTTATCTCTGGGTGTTCTCTAATAGTTTGTAAGAGTGGTTCAAGGGCTAGGACGAAGAGGGATGGGGACAAGGGACAGCCCTATCTAGTTCCATTTCGTATTTCGAATGATTCTGACAGTGATTTGTTGATCCGCAGCTTTGCCGTAGGGTGTGATTACATTGCAAAAAATTGCATTGGTGAAAGACGGGGGGAAGCCGAAATGGGTGAGCACTTGTCTCATGTAGGTCCAGTCCACCCTATCAAACGCCTTCTCCGCATCAGTCCCCAGCATGATTAGTGGTGTCTTTTTGTGTATGGCTAGTTGTTGTAAGGACAGAACTCTCATAGAGTTGTCTTTCCCTTCCCTCCCGGCTACGAAGCCCACTTGTTCCGCAGAGACCAGATGGGGGATTAGGGGTTTCATCCTGTTGGCTAACAGACTAGCGTATAGCTTAAGATCTAAGTTCAGTAGTGAAATTGGTCTATAGCTACCGCATTGTTTTGGGTCTTTCCCTTCTTTATGTATCAGTGTAATATATGCTTCCAATGCTTGCTTTGGAATGTGGGATCCCCGTAAGTATGCATTACAAGTGTCTGTCAGCTGCGGGAGTAGGACTGTGGAGAAGGATGTGTAATAAGCGCATGGAGGCCGTCTGGGCTGGGGGCCTTGGATTTAGGGCATCTCTTCAGGGTGGACTGGACCTCATCTTGAGTAAAAGGTTTGACCAGATCAGTGTGGACTGAAGGTGGGAGAGTAGGTAATGTGATACGGGAAAGGAACTGGTCTATGTGTTTGGACTTATCCTGTGTCTCATTCCCTGAGGTGTGAGGATTAAGTTGGTATAGTGAGGTGTAAAAGGCTATGAATTCCTTTTCTATTTGTGAACTATTAGATGTAACCTCTCTGGATCTTGTTTTAATTTCTAGGATTTGGGTTCTGGGTTTCCTTTGTTTGATGAGGGACATCATAAGTTTTGACGCCTTGTCGCCATGAGCATAAAAGGAATGCTTGACAGACATAAAAATTTTTGCTGAATTTTTGTTGAGTATGCCTCTAAGTTGTAGGTGGGCGGACGTTAGTTGTTGGAGGTGAGAGGATGCAAGGGATTGTTTGTGGGCTCGTTCGAGTTCCTCAATCTCCCCTTGTAAGTTTGAGATCTTTTGATCTCTTTGTTTTTTATAGTATGAGCCCAGGGATATAAATTCTCCCCGTATCGTGGCCTTATTGGCCTCCCATGTCATGGGGACAGAAACCTCATTGCTTCGATTCTGTCTGAAGAAGAGGTCTAGACGGTCATTTATTTTAGTGTGAACAGAAGGCATAGAGAGTAGCGTTTCATTGAGACGCCAGGGTGGTTTGATGGTTATGGGGGCCTGCAGTCTGAAAGTCAGTTCGATTGGAGAGTGATCTGAGTGGATACTTGAACGAATTGTTGAGGATTGTACCTTGTTAAGAGAAAACTTTTGAGTGAAAAAATAGTCTATTCTATGGTAAGAATTATGAGGGGCTGAGTATAGTGTATAGTCTCTTCCTGTGGGGTTGAAGAAACGCCACATGTCTGTTAGTGAGAGAAAGTGTAATGACTTTTTAATATGTCTGAAGGATTTGTATGAGAGTGGCGATTTCCAGGAGGTAGTGTAGATGAGGGGATCTAGCGCTACGTTAAAGTCTCCTCCTACTATTAGGTCACCTTGTTTGAGGCTGTCTAGGAGTCCCAATGAGGTGCGAAGCCAGGGGGCCTGTTGGGTGTTTGGCGCGTAAAAATTTGCTGCTAAGGTGACTAAGGATCCATCTAGTTTCCCAATGAGGACTACAATTCTACCCTCTGAGTCTACGTATGAGTCTGTAAGATCAAAGAAGATGTATTTTGCAAATGCTATTGAGACTCCTCTGGAGTTTTGTTAGGGGTATGGGAGTGAAACCATTTGTCATAGTAGTGTTTGTGGAAAGTAGGAGTTTTCTCTTTCAGGAAATGGGTTTCCTGAAGGAAGATGATGTCTGCTCTTGCTTTCTTAAGATCGTGTAGTATTTGTGAACGTTAAACAGCGGAGTTAAGGCCCCTGGTGTTAAACGAAATCAGTTTTAGTAAAACCATGGGAGTGGTAAGAGATCAATTAGCACTGTTGTGTATAGAGTTGGTCCAGTGGTGAGGATATCTACGTTACTGTCCGAGCGATCCTGGTGATTTATATGGGGATGTGTGTGGATGGGGTGTGAGGGGGAAAGTCTGCGGTTTGTAACAGACATAAAGTAACAACAGGGTATACAACCAGTTAAACAATATAAAGGCAAGGGTGAAAAACTAACTTAATGAGAGAAGTGAGTAGGTTCCAAAGGAATATGGTATCAACAAGGTAGAGTGCACCATGTTGTAAGTCCCTGGGCCATTAATAGTCAGGATCAATAGTAAATGAGGAGGAGGTAGAGGAGAGTCTGCTGTCTTTTAGGGGTGGCTCCAGTCCAGAGCCTCTCCGACTCTCACTGCATAGGGAAAGAGGTGGGAGTGTGGATGGCGGGGGAGGGGGAACCAATTACCCTTTGCCGCCCGTTCGGGGCGAGGAGGTGTAGTGAAGCAGAGACGCAGCCGGTGATAATGCTGCCCTACGCCGTAAAGGGTGTTCCTCCACCATCCCAGTCCCACCAGTTACGTCATCCACAAGTATTAAATAAACAACAAACGTTATAAACTTAGAATTAAACTAAGAATTAAACTTGCTGTGGTAGACTGTAGTATTCGTTGTCTTTGATTGAAGGATATCATGTCGGATCCACCGCAATGCGCCTTGGTGTCAGCTTGCCTTGTCGCTTGCAATTCCTTCCGCGTTTTTCCGTACTCACAATCTCCCATAGTGTAGACGGTGAGATGGATGGCTGTGAGGTTAGGTCCTGTATTGGAGACCAATCTGGGATGTCGATGTCGGTGATGTCCAGTTGTTGCATGACTTCTGGTAGCTCTGCGTGTTCTTTTAGGATCAGTTTCCCCCCCCTCCCCTCCCCTAGTTAGATGGAGAGGCCGAAGGGAAACAGCCATCTATAAGGGATGTTCCGGCGTCTTAGAATTTCTGTTAATGGTCTCAAGATGTTTCTCTTTGAGAGAGTGGATTGGGCAAGATCTTGAAAGATGGAGATGAAAGACCCCTCTATTTTGTGAGGGGGATTTGTCCTTGCTTGTTTCAGGATGTCATCCCTGACTTTGGAATGGAAGAGGCGACAGATCACGTCGCATGGGGGCTCTGTTGGTGATTGTTTCTCCCTGAGGGCTCTATGGGCTCTTTCAATTGAAATTTCCAGTGGGTAGGTGTCTCCCACGACAGATAAAGATTTGTTTAACTGTGGCAGGAATTGCTTCAGGAAGGACTGTTTCAGGGATTCCATTCAGGCATAAATTATTTCGTCTGGCCCTGTTTTCTTGGTCTCCCATCCAATTTACAACTTTATTTAGGTGAGATTGGCAGGAGCTGAAAGTCGTTGATGCTGCATCTGTATAAGAGATGAGATGAGATTGAGTGGTCTCTAATTGTTCAACCCTATTGCCTATACTTCTGACATCCTGCTTGATATCCTGCAACTCTTTCACCACAGATTCTAGGGCTTTAGCTAGCGCCTTTCCCAGGAACGCCCTGGAAATTGGGAGACTTTTGTCGCCGTGTGTGTCTTCTCCGTCGCTCTTCATCTCATGTGATACGGGGGTGGCTGCAGAAAGATCCTGGCAGCTATCAGCGTAAGACAAGGCTGCGGTAGTGGGTTAATGAGCGGGTATGGTGCGTTGTTTCTGTACAAATAAGCCCAGTGGTCTGGTATTAAGATAAGATAAGATGCCTTTATTGTCACTGTACAATACAATGTAATACAATGTACAATACAATGAAATGTTGTTTGGAGCAATCCTAGATGCCATGGACAGAGGAACAAGAACTGACATTTAAACTAAAGCATTACACTAGAAAAAAACAAAACATTGCACTAGAAAGCATTACTATTCACAGTTCACAGCATATATATAGCAAGAGCAAGGTAGGAAGTGCTTATGAGTATATATACACACTGATCAGACACCACTGCAGACAAAAGATCATCATGCGTTCATGAATGCAGCAGTCACTTTCAGTCCTAGGAAGGGGCAATAATCTCCGAGCATTTAGGAGACTGATTGTTTTGGGGTAAAAGCAGCCTAGTGGTGCGGGCATGTAGGGCTCTAAAACGCCTACCAGAGGGTAGGGGAATGAAAAGACTGTGGCCGGGGTGAGTTGGATCCCCGCAGATAATTTTTGCCCTGTTGCTGCAGCGAGCAGTGAAGATGTCATCCAGTGATGGTAACTAAATACCAGTGATTCTGCCAGCCATTCTGATGATGCGCTTGAGGGTCTTCTTGTCCTCAGAAGTACCACACTGTGATGCAGTATGTGATAACAGATTCTATGGTGCACCTGTAAAAATTGACTAGCAGCTGTTTTGGGAGTTGTGCTTTCTTCAGACTCCTCAGAAAATAAAGCCTCTGAAGGCCTTTTTTGGTAATTTCTGTTGTGTTTTTTATCCATGACAGGTCCTGACTAATATGAACTCCCAAGAATCTGAAACTTTGAACTATCTCCACGTTTCCACCATTAATGCTAATGGGATGGTGTCCATTTCGTTTCTTCTTCCTAAAATCCAGAATTAGCTCCTTTGTTTTCTTGGTATTGAGTATGAGGTTGTTGTTCTTGCTCCATCTCTCTAGGTTCCCAACCTCTTTCCTATAGGCTGTTTCATCATTGTTGGAGATCAGGCCTATCACGGTCGTGTCATCTGCAAATTTTATAATGGTATTGGTATTGTGAATAGGTTTACAGTCATTTGTGAAGAGGGAGTAAAGGAGAGGGCTCAACACACAGCCTTGCGGTACGACAGTATTTAGTGTTAAGGATGAAGAAAAGTGCTTGACCATGTGTACGATTTGTGGTCTTTTTGTAGGAAAATCCAGTATCCAGTTGCACAGGTGTGAGCTGAGACCCAAGTTGTTCAGTTTCGTTGCCAACTTGTTGGGAGGGATGGTGTTAAAGGCCGAGCTGTAATCAATAAACAGCATCCGCACATAGCTGTCTCTCTGCTCCAGGTGTGACAGCGCAGTGTGAAGGGTAAGTGAGACAGCATCCTCAGTTGACCTATGTGCTCTGTAAGCAAACTGATATTGGTCCATGGAGGTGCAGATCTTGCTCTTCATGTGCCTGAGGACAAGTTGTTCAAAGCACTTCATAGCAATAGGAGTGAGAGCCACTGTCGATAATCACTTAAGGTCTTCACCCCTGCCTGTTTTGGAATTGGGACAATTGTGGAGGACTTCAGGCAAGTGGGAACAATGGCCTGCTCTTGTGAGCTGTTAAACATACTGGTAAACACTGTTTTCAGCTGTTTAGCACAGTTTTTTAGGACTTTTCCAGGAACTTCATCAGGGCCAGCTGCTTTGTGGGGATTAATGTGGTTTAAGGCCCATTCTACCTCATGTGCTCTCAGCATCAGGGAACATGATGGAGCCTCTTGCTGGGCTAATTTGATGATAGGCAGCTCATTGTCTTTGTCAAATCGTGCAAAAAAATGATTTAGGTCATCAAGAGAGAAAGAATTTCCAGTGTTGATAGAACAGGTGTTGCTCTTATAATTCGTAATGGACTTGATACCCTGCCACATGCGTCTGGAATCAGAGCTTGTAAAATGATGTATTTTTGTTTTGTAGCAGTGCTTTGCCTCCTTAATGCCCCTCTTCAGATTGGACCTGGCTGTTTTGTACTCCTCTGGGTCTCCCTTTCGGAAAGCAATGTCACGTGCCTTCAAAAGGTTTTGGACATTTCTGTTTATCCATGGTTTCCTATTTGGGAAGGTCCGAATAATTTTGGTATCAGTGACATTGTCCATGCTAAATTTAATATAGGATAGGACAGAGGAGGCATATATGTTTAAGTCTGTGTGATTTTCCTTTGTAGCTGCCTGTTTAAACAAATCCCAATAAGTGTCCTCCAGACAATCCTGTAGTCTCATTGTGGCTCCTTCAGGCCAAACTCTGATTGTATGCAAAGTAGGCTTAATCCTGGTGATAAGAGGTTTGTATGCTGGAGCTAAAAACAAAGAAATGTGATCCGACCTGCCAAGATGGGGGGCAGGTGATGCTGTGTAAGCATTTGCTATGTTGCAATAAACACGGTCTAATGTATTTCTCCCCCTAGTTGGGAATTTAACAAACTGGTGAAATTTAGGGAGCACAGTTTTGAGATTGGCTTGGTTAAAATCACCCGCTAAGATGAACACTCCATCTGGATGGATATTTTGCAGACTGTTCGTAATATCATGCAATTTGGACAGTGCCAGCTTAACATTAGCTTGTGGAGGAATATAAACTACGGTGAGATACACAACTGTGAATTCCCTCGGTAAGTAGAACGGTCTGCATTTAAGTGTCATAAGTTCTAAATCAGCAGAGCAATATTGTTCAGCAATGACTGTGGAGGTACACCAAGCCTTATTGACATAAATACACACTGCACCTCCCTTATTCTTACCGGACTCAGCGTTTCGATCCATTCGGTAGACAGTCCGATCCGCAAGTTCAATAGCCTCGTCCGGGATGTTAGTATTTAGCCAGGTTTCGGTGAAAAATGAGGTGCAAGTGTTCAACCTATAAGATGAGATCCTCCGTCTCAGCTCATCGATCTTGTTCACTATAGACTGGGTATTTGCGACTAACAGGCTGGGTAGTGCTTGCGTGTTTGGGGGGTTCTTTAATCGAGTATTGATGCAGCCCCTCTTGCCCCGCTTCTGCTTCCTTTCCCGTCTCCTCCTGTGTCGTCGCTTCAACGGTATAATCATCCAGTCGGGCACCGATGTCCTTAGAATCTGATCCGGGATATTAGGGGGTCGTGGTGGAACAGGACCTTTCATTCTGATGTCCAGTAGCTCTTGCACACTATATGCTGTGTGTGCTGTAGCAAACTGAATACAGTTGCTCGCTGTGCTTAAAATTATGGTAATAACTATGTAAAAAATAAGAAATTCGCATCTAAATGGAGAGCTCCAGGCTGCTGCGTCCATGCGCGCTGCCATCTCTGTATTATGTTTTGATAGATGCGTCTCTGGGCTTTGGGGGCCTGATCTTGACCATATCTAGACTCAGCAGGAAATGGTGAGTACAGGTTTGTGGACTTTTGCTGGATAGAGACTATCCTCTTCTGAGGCCCGTTAGGGAATTTTAGTATTTTACATCTCCTTTAGGAGGCTGTATTACCGGCAGTTAAGATGAGGGAGCCTGTGTGTAGTAACCCCGATACTTTGTTAGCTTTTGAGCAATGAGTTGGGCAGTTGCTATCGCTAGCGGGCGGATCCTGTGATATTTATGTGGTTCAAGCGGCTTCCGCCAAGTGTATCTAAGAGGGAGCCCCTGGAGATATTAGGCCTCTGGCCCTTTAAATTTGTAAGAACTATCTGAGAATGGGCAGATAGTCCGGTTGGGTGCCCTGGGTGTACACTAGTCCTCCCTGTCTGGGTTAAGGTAGGTGTGGGATCTTGGTCTAGATGATAAGGGCAGATTTGGCCTGGTGCTGTATTGGGGGTCAGGCGTGTGGTCACTCACTGGTTGTGTGAAGCAGTCTGCTGGCCAATTTCTCTGGTGGCGCCTAAGTTAGTTTGTGCAGCAAGTTTATTCACTTAAGTGCTTAGCGCTTATATGTTTAGCGCTGGCTGGGTGCACTTTCGGTGGGGACCGTCTCTGGTGCTGGGGTCCCGTTGCGCAGATGTGGGCAGGCCGCAGGCCTATGTTGGAGTTCCAGGCGTCTGGACTGAGCGGCCTTGAAGGTGGTAAGTCAGGCCGGGTGTTTGCGCTTGGAGTGAGCCGATGTCAGTCTGCTACCTCCCTAGTTGTTGTTTCTTCCTGGTCTCTGACAGCCGATGACACCGGGTCCGGTACAGGGCGCACGAGGCCGCTGAAGGTGGATGGCCCGTGTCGGATCTTGTGAGACTGCTCCTCCAGTGTTCGGTGTCTCGGGGCTGCCTCAGGCTTGTGGGAGGAGAACGGGGTGGCTGGCCGGAGGGCAGCTGGCTTGGAGATTCAGGCGGAAGGCTGGTTGAGAAGTCCGGTGTGGCCTGCGCTCAAGGCCTAGGTTCCTAGCGGCCTGCAGGCCTTAGCTCGGACCCGGGCAAAACGCTGGCCGACAGGCGAGTAAAACAGTTCTGTGTGCTGCCTGGACTCCTCTGTGTCTCGAGGGTGTCGAGTAATGCCGGTTCGAGTTGGGTCACAGCTTAAATGGCTGAGGATTAGGTCCGGGCTTGAGGAGCAGCGCTGAGATTGGCTTATTTTCATCTTAAAGATTTTGCGCAGGGCACATGGTTTTATCTGCTGGCACTTTGGAGAAAAATGGTAGATAGAGCTACCAGCAGCCAAACTTTACCTAGGTCTGGCACATTTTGAGCCTGCACCCATGGTATCAGTGGCATCACTAGTTCCTGAGCTGACCACAAGAGAAGAAGATCTAGCCATAGCATTTTTTTTATATATTTTGCCTCTGCTTTTTATTGTTGCTACAGCCACCACACTCCTCCTCTGATGTCACCTCCTCCTCAGCACCCAGATCTGACTCCCGAGTTCTGTCCAACACACCATTGTCGCCCTCCCGGACACTTTTATGAGACAGTAATATAACATTGTGGGTTTCTTGGCCCCCCCCTCCACGATACTCTTGTCTGTATTTGCCCCAAATGCCACTGTCGCTACTGCCTTACAACTACCACCATATGTACAATGCAAAAAACAAGGGTAAACCGACACTTCCAAACAATATTAAATAAAGTGCAGGTGCACGCTACCATGGCACAACATGCAAACAAACACTGAATTTCATTACAGCTATACTAACTATAAAAATTTGAAGCGTTCTGTGCACATTTTTGTGCCCATCTACCAATGGCAAGGTGACTTCTTCAGATGGGAAACTTCACTATCCGACTTTCCTGTCCTGGGTTTAGTCCTACAAAATTTATGGTGCATGCATGCATGCTAACATAGCTGACATGCAAAAACAAACAGACAAACACTATATGTAGCAGCACACCACTCCATGAGCAAAGACAAATGCAGAGTTGCAGATATTAGAAACATAGATTTTCCTTAGGAAAAACGAAGATGCCCCACTAGGAGGGGGAAGTGAAGACAGAGATGATGCAAGTGAAAAGCTTCTCTGGGGCTGCAAGGAGGATGAGCAGGAGGAACGCACTAGCGGATGTTTTCGTGGAATTCTCTGGGCTCAATTATCAATGTGGAATGCTCACTCTCAACTTATTTGGGTATGAATCCATCCTTGCAGATCACGCACACCCATATTTGCTGATTGTCTACACTGGGGTGGATGGGATCTTCCAGCAAGGCAATGCAACATTTCACACAGCTAGCAATGTTCAACATTAGTTTGAAGAACATGACCAAGACTTCCAAGTGCAAAGCTGGCTCCCTAATTTCACAGATTGAAACCAACTGAGCATCTGTGGGACCACCTGAGATCGTTGTGTCCACTGAATATATCCTCTCCCATGCACCCTGATGCACTGCTGGCAACATGGCTTCAGAAATATGTGACATCCTACCAGGACCTTATTGAGTCACTTCCAGCCAGTCTAGCTGCTATCTGTACTGCACACTATGTTACTCTCTGGATATTAGCTGGTGGTCATAATATTTTGACTTGACTGTGTATATATGCAACAAAGGAGAGAAAAGAAAAAAGAATGCGGCACTCACCAAAAAATACTCTTTGCGGCTTTATTCACATAAAAAGGTCAGCGTCATGCGGGCAAAACACAGCTAGAAGGCAACAGCCGTTTTGCACAAAATAAAGCTGCAAAGAGTATTTTTTGGCGAGTGCCGCATTCTTTTTTCTTTTCTCTCCTTTGTTGCAAATACTACTTGTTTTTTATGCTGAGCACAACCACTACTCACATTCGATCAGTGCAGCACCAAATTAAATCCCACACCTACAGCAGTGCCGACTGTATCCTCTACATATTACTATATATATATATATATATATATATATATATATATATGTATATAAACTTGTAATTGATTAGATGGCCCACTTGACTACTAAGTTCAGAAAAAAGGGAGATTTAAAGGCTATGTACACCTTTGGGGGCATTTTTTTTAGTATTGCATTATACTCATTTTCAGCCCAAAAACTTTTTTTTGATTGGTCTTTTTCTGTACAATCTTGAGATTCTCTAGTAGCAGGCTCTGAATTTTTACTTTGTTCCATCAGGCAGCTCAGCTGACGGCTCCTTATCTCTGACCTCCTAAACACTCAATATATATTTACACAGGCAAATTGTCGGGAACGAGTGTTCACAATAATCTGCCTGCCTAAATCCAAGTGTTTATGATCTTTTATTAATTTAGAGATAAAATTTATTAGATGATCGGCACAAAGTGAAAGTATGATTCACACAGCTAGACAAATAGTTAACCCTTTGTGACAGAACAGCTGAATATTTTTTTTAATGAAGACCCATTGAAAAAAAAGATTTTTAGCCGAAAATGAGTAAAATGCAATCATAAAAATTTGCCCACAAAGGTATACATAGCCTTTGCCCCTTTCACTACCAGTGCCGTACATGGCGCTAGTAGCGTTGTGCAAGCATGACGCCTGCTCGCGCGTGCTGTTTTAAACAGTAGAGACCTGCGGCTAATTACCGCAACTGGCAATTATGCCGATCGCAGTAATTAAATGCTTTAGATTCTGTGATCAACTGATATTACGGCACCTGAATGCGCTCTCGCTTCTGGGCTTAGTACTGAAGCCTCGTGTGGCCAATCGGGACTTCAGTACATGCGCTGAATGTGCTGAGTCTCTATGAAGAAATTCAGAGCATTAATGCTGCAATTCTTATTTTGGCCACAGATGGCAGGCCAACATAAGAAATTAGCAAAATGCAAAGAAATTGTCATTTTTTAATCCCTTATAAGTCAAAATTAAAAATTAAAAAACATCTTTATAAGGTAATTTATAAGCCTTAAAATGATAAAAAATGAAAAAAAGTATAATTACGGAAAACCCCCCTTTCCGTATAATAAAAAAAAAAGTAAATACTAAATATAAACATCCTTTGTATCACCGCGACTAAAAACGCCCATAATATTAAAATGTAAAAAAGAATCCAATACGGCGAATGGCGTAACAGAAAAAAGGGTCAAAATGGGCGAATTGCCATTTTTTCATTGCTTCTCTTACCTAAAAAAATTTAATTAAATTTGATCCAAAAGTCATGCACACTCCAAAATGGAATTAATAAAAACTATGAATTGTCCCGCAATTTTTTTTGTCCCTAAACAGCTCAGTAGACATAAGTATAAAAAAGTTATAGGGGTCAGAATATGGTGATGTGAAAAAAAACAAATAAAAAATTCTCAAAGTTTACATTAATTTTTACACTATTTACACATAAAAAACCTATACATATGGGGTATCGTTGTAATAGAATTGACCTAGAGAATGAAGGGCATGGGTCAGTTTTGCTGTAAACAAAACGCCGTGGGAACAAAACCCGTAAAACGGTAGAGGGATTGCGTTTTTTTCCAATTTCACCCCATTTAGAATTTGTTTCCTGCTTCCCACTACATTTTATGCCATAATTAATGGTGGCATTAGAAAGTACAACTTGTCCCACAAAAAATAAGTTCTCATACAGCTATATGACTGGAAATATAAAAAAGTTATGGCTCACGGAAAATAGGGACGAAAAATGAAAACGCAAAAACGAAAAAAAAAAAAAAAACTCTAGTTGCCAAAGGGTTAAATTAATAAATTTTGCTAAACAGTTTCCCACAAAAGCACTTATTAATCCGTTTAAAAAACGTGCAGATAATTGTTGTTTCCAAAACTGATGAGATCAGAAAAAATTCTACATTTGCTTAAACCAACAACTGGATCTCAATATGTTTGTAATTCAATAAAATGTATCTGTATAGTGCCACCTGGTGTTTTCTTTTTGTCTTTTTTGTGCACCTGAGTAAGGTCTCTTTCACACTAACTTTTTAGTTTTAGTTAAAATTATCAGGTTTTTACTTGAAAAGCTGATCAGTTTAACTGACTTCTATAAAAAAAAAAAAAAAGAAAAAGAAAAGAAAACTGACTAGGTCAGGGAACATTAACACATTGCATCTCTATTGTCAGTTTTGCATCTCTGTCAGTTGTTTTAAAGGATGGGAAAGTGCAGATTTCTACACTTTTCCATCCAGCAAAGAAAATAATATTGATGTGGCACTTTCAGTTACACTCCGGCAAACAAATCAATTGACAGTAATAGGAGGATCAGTTAAACTGAATGCATACAATAGTATATTTTTTCAATCAGTTTAATGGATTGTTACAGTGACGTTTCACTAGTGCCATTGTACTATGTGGTATAGGCGCTGGCTTCTTGTGGGTTTGAATGTGTGCTGTTGTGTTCAATGGCGGTTCATCTTGCCCGTGTTCTGTGCATCCTGTCCTTGGTTACTTGTGGGTGTGAATAAGTCTCAGTTAATGTTCCCTGGCCTAGTCTATGCATCTGTTTGAGTAATGAGTTTAAGCCTGCTATATAGTTTCTCAGTTTGTGTCCTGCCCCTGGCAGTGCAATTTTAGATTCTGTTGGATCTTTACACGTTCTGCAAAGTCTGTTTGTCATGTGCTTGAGTCTGTTTCATGCATGTTCTGGATTGTGTCCACTTCTGTTTGCCAATGTATTCCCAAGTTCAAGTTCTTGAATGTTCAGTCTTGCCAAGTTCTGCATCTGTACCTGCTACTGTATGTCTGAACTGTGTCATGCAGTTCTTTTCCTGTTCCATTTTGCTAAGTTTCTGTACTTGGATCTGTTTTATCTGAACTGTGACCTAAAGTCTGTATGTTTGGGTTCCTGTAATCTTGAAGTCCTTATGTCTGAGTTCCTGTAGTTTGTATGCCGTTCCTGAAGCCTGTATGCTTATGCTTGGGTACCTGAAGTCTATCTGTCTGCCAGTGCTCTGTGTTTTGTCTCTTACCTATAATCATGTTTGCCTTGGATTCGCCTATACTCTGTCTGGTTCTGATAGAGTGCCCTGACTGTGCTTTGCACTAGTGTCTCTCACTCGTGTGTCAGCTGCCAACTACACTGGAACTATCCCAGGAAGTAGCGGTCTGGTTTCTAACCCACAGCGAAGTCCATATATACTGGGGAGGAGCCAGAAAAATGCTCTTATAGTTAGCCCAAGGTCAAACTGGTCAGTTGGCACCGTGGTTCCAAAACCATTGTTCTGTAACACAGATCCTTTAAAAAAAATTAGCAAACATTATCCTCCCCCTGACACACCCCTTGTCCTAAAATTCAACCAATCACAGGTCATTTGCCTTGTATTCAGGTAAAAATTGTAAAACTGCATCAGTTAAAAATAAATAAAAATGCAAACTTTGCTTCAGATTTTGGAACAGATCCCGTTTCTCTAAGAAACTGAAGTAAAGGAAGCCTAATTTCGATGAGGTGGATGCACATTTTCATTTCCACCCTTCTGCTGCCACCAGCTGGATCTTTTGTTTGTAGCGGTAGCAGTTTCAGGGAGAGAGCAGAAGAAGAAGAAAAGAGAAAGGACACATGCCATGAGCTGCATCAGAAAGAACATATCCCCTGAGAAAGGACACACCCCTGAGCTGCAGCAGAAAAGACACACACCCCTGAGCTGCAGCAGAAAAGACACACACCCCTGAGCTGACAGCAGAGCAATTACAGCAGTGAATGAGGAGATCTCTGAATTTATGTGAGGTACAGCGTTGGTTCTAGCTTTGTTGGAAAGAGATTGTCTTGTAGTATATGACAGGATGTCCTGTCTTCTAGATTTGCTCCAGAAGCCATTCATTCTCTCTCACCATCCTATTTACTTACAGGTATCTCTGATTAGGCCAATCCATGACTGGGAGGCACACTGCTCCAGGAGAGCTTCCCGTATGGTGCTACAATGGGATAGAAGGCAAGATAACACTATGCTTTTCCACAAACCCTACATCCCAGTCAATATCCAGTCAAAATAGAGGTGGTCATAAAGAGATTAACCTGATCTTCTCTGCAAAATTGTTTAGTGAACAAACCCCAGCAGCAGAATTACCCTTTAAAAAAATCTAAAAGTAGTCACAAATTTTAGGCAGGTCTAAATTGGCAGCAGGCAGGGCAAACACAAGTAGGTGGGTCAGAAAACTGTTATCTGTAGCCACATTGGTGGTTGTTGGGGCTAATGGAAAAATACTATGGAATACCCTTTTACGACAATAACACAGGGCACCCCAACCCTTATATGCTGCTCCATGTTCAAATATGGAGCACCATCATTTTATATACAGCCCTATAGTGATATAAGGAGCCCTGTCACACTATATATATATATATATATATATATATAGTTCTATAGTAGATAATGAGCACCATAATGATATACAGAGCCCTATAGTAAGATATGGAAGAACAGAATTTTCTATACATAGCCTTATAATGATATAGTATATACAGAACTGTTATTACACATACAGCCCTATAGTGGTACACAGCACCTTATATGCAAACCTGTTAACCAATAGGAGGAACGCAATTATATCATACGACCAGCGGTGGATGTGGCTTGTAAGTAAACTGTGTCCATTCTTTGTATTGTATATAACAGATGTAATGTCTGTATGGATGTGCGGTAGTGCTAGTGATGCTACATGGTGAACTGGATTACTGGTCTTTAATGAAAGGCAGGCCTGAAATGCTGAGCTACTAAATAGTAGGGGGCAGCCAGCCACATACCCTATCCTAACCAGCTAACCGGGATTTCTGCTTGTAAAGTCTATGGCCAATCCGATACTGACTGGTGCATTACAGGAGACCAACAAAAAAAATCTAATAGTAGTCACAAATTGTACCAAACTGTACCAAACTGTGATCCTGACAAACACTGCAGTTATCTCATCAGTGGTGATATCACCAACTCAGTGAGGCCCAATTGTGCGATAACCGGCTGTAGAGCCTAAAAAGAGAAATACCATGTCTCCAGCATGGGTTACTCCTGTTGATAGGTGCAGCCACCCCTTCTGATGGACCCCATATTTGACATCGTCACCTGTGAAATTGCGATCTTTTTTCTGGGCTCTTAAAGGATGACAGCTGCATGTTCTCGTGCTCAGTATAGGACTTAGTACCTTTTGTGAAACCTGTGACATCACCACCTGTTTTGAACCTTAAAAGGATTATAGTACAAAAAGTGTTTATTAGAATTTAACAGAACTTCACATCTGCAGTAAGAAAAAAACACAGTGCAGCAGCACTCTGCAAACACAAATAACGTACAATAATGTCATAGTTATAGAAAATATTCTGGTGCTGATGCTACGCTTAGTTTGTAAATTTGAGATTCTTGGCGATCTCTATTAGACGGGAACCTAACATTAAATACTACCTGTTACTGGCCATCATAAAATACAGGGAATGCAGGTTCCACATGCATGCTGGGTCCACTCTGCCTTTTTCCATTTTTGTGCCATAATGGCCTCCATTAAATCCAGGGAATGCAGGTACCAACATGCATGCTGAGCCCACTCTATACCTCTCCTGGTGCCAGACGGCTTCCAATCAATGCAGGGAGAGCAGGCTACAGCTTTATACAATCTGCAGTGTAATTTCCCCAATGGAGCTTTAAAAGGGACACATTACACATCTTAAGTGGGCCACACTTTGACTCAAGTGCACTTTCTAACGGCACAACAGCACTTGTGATGTCACCTTCCAACCACACAACCATCTGTAACATCACCACCAGTTCTTTAGAGGTAGGTGACATGCGACAATGTCACTAACATTGCTAATCATGACATCATACCCCTGTGATGTCATAACCAAAACAAGTGCCCTACATGGTGTCCACTAGCACATGACATCATTACCCTGTCAGCATCACATTCCTTCACTCACAGCAGCACACCTTCCCAGATTTCCTTCTTCTTCCCCTTTTTAGAACATCCTCCTGCTACCACCTATGGCAGAAACATGAGTGTTTCTGTCTACTGTCTTTATGCAGTGACCTGGAGCTCACTGCAAAGCACTGAAAGTGTTAATGTGCTGTGTTTCATGTATTATATTTATGTACTACTTGTCCCATAAGGTTGTATAGGGAGTGGGAGTCCCAACTGGTTAGGTAGGGCTGGCTCCACCCTTCCTCTCCAGGAAGAAATACAGGGAGTGCAGAATTATTAGGCAAGTTGTATTTTTGAGGATTAATTTTATTATTGAACAACAACCATGTTCTCAATGAACCCAAAAAACTCATTAATATCAAAGCTGAATATTTTTGGAAGTAGTTTTTAGTTTGTTTTTAGTTTTAGTTATTTTAGGGGGATATCTGTGTGTGCAGGTGACTATTACTGTGCATAATTATTAGGCAACTTAACAAAAAACAAATATATACCCATTTCAATTATTTATTTTTATCAGTGAAACCAATATAACATCTCAACATTCACAAATATACATTTCTGACATTCAAAAACAAAACAAAAACAAATCAGTGACCAATATAGCCACCTTTCTTTGCAAGGACACTCAAAAGCCTGCCATCCATGGATTCTGTCAGTGTTTTGATCTGTTCACCATCAACATTGCGTGCAGCAGCAACCACAGCCTCCCAGACACTGTTCAGAGAGGTGTACTGTTTTCCCTCCTTGTAAATCTCACATTTGATGATGGACCACAGGTTCTCAATGGGGTTCAGATCAGGTGAACAAGGAGGCCATGTCATTAGATTTTCTTCTTTTATACCCTTTCTTGCCAGCCACGCTGTGGAGTACTTGGACGCGTGTGATGGAGCATTGTCCTGCATGAAAATCATGTTTTTCTTGAAGGATGCAGACTTCTTCCTGTACCACTGCTTGAAGAAGGTGTCTTCCAGAAACTGGCAGTAGGACTGGGAGTTGAGCTTGACTCCATGCTCAACCCGAAAAGGCCCCACAAGCTCATCTTTGATGATACCAGCCCAAACCAGTACTCCACCTCCACCTTGCTGGCGTCGGACTGGAGCTCTCTGCCCTTTACCAATCCAGCCACGGGCCCATCCATCTGGCCCATCAAGACTCACTCTCATTTCATCAGTCCATAAAACCTTAGAAAAATCAGTCTTGAGATATTTCTTGGCCCAGTCTTGACATTTCAGCTTGTGTGTCTTGTTCAGTGGTGGTCGTCTTTCAGCCTTTCTTACCTTGGCCATGTCTCTGAGTATTGCACACCTTGTGCTTTTGGGCACTCCAGTGATGTTGCAGCTCTGAAATATGGCCAAACTGGTGGCAAGTGGCATCTTGGCAGCTGCACGCTTGACTTTTCTCAGTTCATGGGCAGTTATTTTGCGCCTTGGTTTTTCTACACGCTTCTTGCGACCCTGTTGACTATTTTGAATGAAACGATTGATTGTTCGATGATCACGCTTCAGAAGCTTTGCAATTTTAAGAGTGCTGCATCCCTCTGCAAGATATCTCACTATTTTTGACTTTTCTGAGCCTGTCAAGTTCTTCTTTTGACCCATTTTGCCAAAGGAAAGGAAGTTGCCTAATAATTATGCACACCTAATATAGGGTGTTGATGTCATTAGACCACACCCCTTCTCATTACAGAGATGCACATCACCTAATATGCTTAATTGGTAGTAGGCTTTCGAGCCTATACAGCTTGGAGTAAGACAACATGCATAAAGATGATGATGTGGTTAAAATACTCATTTGCCTAATAATTCTGCACTCCCTGTAGAGTTAGCTGCAGTGAAGTGACCACCAAGAACAACAAGGAGCAGATCCTTTAGGGCAGGATTCAGCAACCTCTGGCACTCCAGCTGTTGTGAGACTACAACTCCCAGCATGCATGCAAACTTACTAGACTGTTTTTGGAACAATTAAAAATGTAATAATAAAGATATGGCACTCATATATTGGAGGACTGCTCAAAACAAACTATTTTATTTATGTTCAACAATTAATAATAAAAGTCACAATATTAAAAGGTCGCACAAGATACAGAAATTAAAAAACAAATGGATAAAACATCACAAATGACGGTAAGTAAAAATCACTTGAGGTGTGGATTTAACTGATTATCACATAAGTCAGCAGCATATGGGTGCTTGGTAAATTCACCACAAGAAGATCTAATTATCGATAATTCATCAAAGTTCTCGATTAAATAGTCACCAGATATTCAGTTGATATAATCGTCGATTAAATAGTCACCAGATATTCGGTTGATATAATCGTCGCTTCTTGGAACTATAATGCACTTATATACTTTGCAATTGTTAGTTCAAGTGGTTGAAAGAGCCAAATAGTTCTTATATACAGTTCATAGGCTTATCGAAATTTTGAATAAATCTGGAGTTTTTAGCTCTAGGTGGTGTCCCACCTATTGTCGAGCTACCTTATTCCCTTACCTCCAACCTCGGAATGCGGCTTGTTTCGTTTGGCCGCCGCTCCTTCAGCGTCCCACGTGCTCGAATCCTCACTAGCCCCGATCAAGCTGGGAGTGAGCCTCCAGGAAATTAACGAGCACAGATTTCTGTATAGGACGAGTCAGTCTCTTAGAAGGTTATTGATGAGGAGGTAAAAATGAAGATATTCTTGCGTACGCCAAAGTGGTGGTCTTATGGGGTCCAGATTCCTCCCAGACGCATTTCAAAGTCCCAAAAGGTACTGACTTCTTCCTCAGTGGTAACCTGGCTCTCACTAAACCACCTTTTTATCCTCTTTCCTAATTGGATCCAGATGGTGAAAATTCCGGTGTCAGATCAGGATTCATGGCAACAAAGATCCGGCCCGGATTGTAATAGTGGAATATAATAGAATTGATACTAAAGTGAGATTAATTAAAGATATAGCATCTCTCCTTATTCAATAAGTCTCATACATGTACATTGTATCAAGATCTTACTTCTAATTGAAAAAACGCAAGTACGGTAGTGGTGCGGTTCTCATGCGTTTTTTATCTACCGATGCGTTTTTCCCACAAATGCTGCTGAAACTTTACCCTTAATCTCTTGGATAAAGGATTTAACGTTATTTACATTCTTTCTTGAGTTATATCCTAATTTTTACTTAACTCCTACTAGTTATGTCAGTAGCATTAAGATACATATAAACTAAAATATTCACCAGTACTACAGGTAAGATATTCTTTTATTTTATGTCTAAATTGATTTACCGGGGATACTATTTCATGTGTCTTCCGTGGAAAACATGTTGATCGGCAATTTATGCAAGTGCCGCATCTGAAAAAGCCTTTTATATCTAACATTGTTTGTATCCTTCATTATAGTCAGTCAGCCGAAAAATTGGGAAAACTTTGAAAGGAAGCGCTATTTGACCATGAAGGAGAGTGATGGGGTGCTGCGCCAGATGACCTGGCCTCCACAGTCACCGGACCTGAACCCAATCGAGATGGTTTGGGGTGAGCTGGACCGCAGAGTGAAGGCAAAAGGGCCAACAAGTGCTAAGCATCTCTGGGAACTCCTTCAAGACTGTTGGAAGACCATTTCAGGGGACTACCCCTTGAAGCTCATCAAGAGAATGCCAAGAGTGTGCAAAGCAGTAATCCAAGCAAAAGGTGGCTACTTTGAAGAACCTAGAATATGACATATTTTCAGTTGTTTCACACTTGTTTGTTATGTATATAATTCCACATGTGTTAATTCATAGTTTTGATGCCTTCATAGTCATGAAAATAAAGAAAACTCTTTGAATGAGAAGGTGTGTCCAAACTTTTGGTCTGTACTGTATATACACATAAAATATTTAGTATGCTTTTAGAGAACATTTATAAAATCTGATACTCCAGGTTTTTGGTGTTGAAATATCGCAAATGCTGTCACACGTGGGGATTTACACACAATTTTGCAACATTTAGAGAGCTGCGCCTCCCCAGGCCTCATTCAAAAGTGGAGTGAAAACTTGGTCGGGATTACAAAATTATGTCAAATTTATGAAGGAAATGTTTTTTTAAAGTTACAACTCCATGACGGTCATCCACCAGGCATACTTTCACTGAAATAGATGCATCTAAATTGCACTTGTGCCAAGTTTATCAATACTGTGCATCATATTCATAAATTTGGGACAACTCTAATCTAAAAATTGACCTCAAATACGCCTACAATGATACTTTCTTCTCTAATGTTCAGTGATTAAAACAAGCCAACTGCTATAGTTTCAGGGTTTTCCACTTTGGCAGATATAGCAGTGCCCTCTTGTGGTAAAACATGAGAATATGAAAATCTTCATATGTATTCATCATGTACAGTTGAAACCAGAAGTTTACATACACTATTTAAAAAGACACACATGCATGTTTTTCCTCAATATCTGACATGAAATCAGAATAAACCTTTCCTGTTTTTGGTCAATTAGGATTACCATAATTATTATTATTTGCCAAATGCCAGAATAATGAGAGAGAGAGAGAGAGAGAGAGAGAGAGAGAATGTTTTATTACTTTCTGCAAAGTCAAAAGTTTACATACATTTCATTAATATTTGGTACCATTGCCCTTAACCACCTCCGGACCGCCTAACGCAGGATCGCGTTCCGGAGGTGGCAGCGCTGCGCACAGTCACGCATATACGCGTCATCTCGCGAGACGCGAGATTTCCTGTGAACGCGCGCACACAGGCGCGCGCGCTCACAGGAACGGAAGGTAAGAGAGTTGATCTCCAGCCTGCCAGCGGCGATCGTTCGCTGGCAGGCTGGAGATGTGTTTTTTTTAACCCCTAACAGGTATATTAGACGCTGTTTTGATAACAGCGTCTAATATACCTGCTACCTGGTCCTCTGGTGGTCCCCTTTGTTTGGATCGACCACCAGAGGACACAGGTAGCTCAGTAAAGTAGCACCAAGCACCAGTACACTACACTACACCCCCCCCCCCCATCACTTATTAACCCCTTATTAGCCCCTGATCACCCCTAATCACCCCTGATCACCCCATATAGACTCCCTGATCACCCCCCTGTCATTGATTACCCCCCTGTCATTGATCAACCCCCTGTAAAGCTCCATTCAGACGTCCGCATGATTTTTACGGATCCACTGATAGATGGATCGGATCCGCAAAACGCATCCGGACGTCTGAATGAAGCCTTACAGGGGCATGATCAATGACTGTGGTGATCACCCCATATAGACTCCCTGATCACCCCCCTGTCATTGATTACCCCCCTGTAAAGCTCCATTCAGATGTCCGCATGATTTTTACGGATGCACTGATACATGGATCGGATCCGCAAAACGCATCCGGTCGTCTGAATGAAGCCTTACAGGGGCATGATCAATGACTGTGGTGATCACCCCCCTGTCATTGATTACCCCCCTGTAAAGCTCCATTCAGATGTCCGCATGATTTTTACGGATGCACTGATAGATGGATCGGATCCGCAAAACGCATCCGGACGTCTGAATGAAGCCTTACAGGGGCATGATCAATGACTGTGGTGATCACCCCATATAGACTCCCTGATCACCCCCCTGTCATTGATTACCCCCCTGTCATTGATTACCCCCCTGTAAAGCTCCATTCAGATGTCCGCATGATTTTTACGGATGCACTGATAGATGGATCGGATCCGCAAAACGCATCCGGACGTCTGAATGAAGCCTTACAGGGGCATGATCAATGACTGTGGTGATCACCCCATATAGACTCCCTGATCACCCCCCTGTAAAGCTCCATTCAGATGTCCGCATGATTTTTACGGATGCACTGATACATGGATCGGATCCGCAAAACGCATCCGGTCGTCTGAATGAAGCCTTACAGGGGCATGATCAATGACTGTGGTGATCACCCCCCTGTCATTGATTACCCCCCTGTAAAGCTCCATTCAGATGTCCGCATGATTTTTACGGATGCACTGATAGATGGATCCGATCCGCAAAACGCATCCGGACGTCTGAATGAAGCCTTACAGGGGCATGATCAATGACTGTGGTGATCACCCCATATAGACTCCCTGATCACCCCCCTGTCATTGATCACCCCCCTGTCATTGATTACCCCCCTGTAAAGCTCCATTCAGATGTCCGCATGATTTTTACGGATGCACTGATAGATGGATCGGATCCGCAAAACGCATCCGGACGTCTGAATGAAGCCTTACAGGGGCATGATCAATGACTGTGGTGATCACCCCATATAGACTCCCTGATCACCCCCCTGTCATTGATCACCCCCCTGTCATTGATTACCCCCCTGTAAAGCTCCATTCAGATGTCCGCATGATTTTTACGGATGCACTGATAGATGGATCGGATCCGCAAAACGCATCCGGACGTCTGAATGAAGCCTTACACGGGCGTGATCAATGACTGTGGTTATCACCCCATATAGACTCCCTGATCACCCCCCTGTCATTGATCACCCCCCTGTCATTGATCACCCCCCTGTCATTGATCACCCCCCTGTCATTTATCACCCCCCTGTCATTGATTACCCCCCTGTAAAGCTCCATTCAGATGTCCGCATGATTTTTACGGATGCACTGATAGATGGATCGGATCCGCAAAACGCATCCGGACGTCTGAATGAAGCCTTACACGGGCGTGATCAATGACTGTGGTTATCACCCCATATAGACTCCCTGATCACCCCCCCTGTCATTGATCACCCCCCCTGTCATTGATCACCCCCCTGTCATTGATCACCCCCCTGTCATTGATCACCCCCCCTGTCATTGATCACCCCTCTGTAAGGCTCCATTCAGATATTTTTTTGGCCCAAGTTAGCAGAATTTTTATTTTTTTTTCTTACAAAGTCTCATATTCCACTAACTTGTGTCAAAAAATAAAATCTCACATGAACTCACCATACCCCTCACGGAATCCAAATGCGTAAAATTTTTTAGACATTTATATTCCAGACTTCTTCTCACGCTTTAGGGCCCCTAGAATGCCAGGGCAGTATAAATACCCCACATGTGACCCCATTTCAGAAAGAAGACACCCCCAGGTATTCCGTGAGGGGCATATTGAGTCCATGAAAGATTGAAATTTTTGTCCCAAGTTAGCGGAACGGGAGACTTTGTGAGAAAAAAATTAAAAATATCAATTTCCGCTAACTTGTGCCAAAAAAAAAAAATTTCTATGAACTCGCCATGCCCCTCATTGAATACCTTGGGGTGTCTTCTTTCCAAAATGGGGTCACATGTGGGGTATTTATACTGCCCTGGCATTCTAGGGGCCCCAAAGCGTGAGAAGAAGTCTGGTATCCAAATGTCTAAAAATGCCCTCCTAAAAGGAATTTGGGCACCTTTGCGCATCTAGGCTGCAAAAAAGTGTCACACATCTGGTATCGCCGTACTCAGGAGAAGTTGGGGAATGTGTTTTGGGGTGTCATTTTACATATACCCATGCTGGGTGAGAGAAATATCTTGGTCAAATGCCAACTTTGTATAAAAAAATGGGAAAAGTTGTCTTTTGCCAAGATATTTCTCTCACCCAGCATGGGTATATGTAAAATGACACCCCAAAACACATTCCCCAACTTCTCCTGAATACGGCGATACCACATGTGTGACACTTTTTTGCAGCCTAGGTGGGCAAAGGGGCCCATATTCCAAAGAGCACCTTTAGGATTTCACAGGTCATTTACCTACTTACCACACATTAGGGCCCCTGGAAAATGCCAGGGCAGTATAACTACCCCACAAGTGACCCCACTTTGGAAAGAAGACACCCCAAGGTATTCCGTGAGGGGCATGGCGAGTTCCTAGAATTTTTTATTTTTTGTCACAAGTTAGTGGAAAATGCTTATTTTTTTTTTTTTTTTTTTTTCATACAAAGTCTCATATTCCACTAACTTGTGACAAAAAATAAAAACTTCCATGAACTCACTTTGCCCATCAGCGAATACCTTGGGGTCTCTTCTTTCCAAAATGGGGTCACTTGTGGGGTAGTTATACTGCCCTGGCATTCTAGGGGCCCAAATGTGTGGTAAGGAGTTTGAAATCAAATTCTGTAAAAAATGACCTGTGAAATCCGAAAGGTGCTCTTTTGAATATGGGCCCCTTTGCCCACCTCGGCTGCAAAAAAGTGTCACACATCTGGTATCTCCGTAATCGGGAGAAGTTGGGGAATGTGTTTTGGGGTGTCATTTTACATATACCCATGCTGGGTGAGAGAAATATCTTGGCAAAAGACAACTTTTCCCATTTTTTTATACAAAGTTGGCATTTGACCAAGATATTTATCTCTCCCAGCATGGGTATATGTAAAAAGACACCCCAAAACACATTCCTCAACTTCTCCTGAATACAGAGATACCAGATGTGTGACACTTTTTTGCAGCCTAGGTGGGCAAAGGGGCCCACATTCCAAAGAGCACCTTTCGGATTTCACAGGTCATTTACCTACTTACCACACATTTGGGCCCCTAGAATGCCAGGGCAGTATAACTACCCCACAAGTGACCCCATTTTGGAAAGAAGAGACCCCAAGGTATTCGCTGATGGGCATAGTGAGTTCATGGAAGTTTTTATTTTTTGTCACAAGTTTGTGGAATATGAGACTTTGTATGAAAAAAAAAAAAAAAAAAAAAAAATCATCATTTTCCACTAACTTGTGACAAAAAATAAAAAATTCTAGGAACTCGCCATGCCCCTCACGGAATACCTTGGGGTGTCTTCTTTCCAAAATGGGGTCACTTGTGGGGTAGTTATACTGCCCTGGTATTCTAGGGGCCCAAATGTGTGGTAAGGAGTTTGAAATCAAATTCAGGAAAAAATGAGGAGTGAAATCCGAAAGGTGCTCTTTGGAATATGGGCCCCTTTGCCCACCTAGGCTGCAAAAAAGTGTCACACATCTGGTATCCCCGTACTCAGGAGAAGTTGAGGAATGTGTTTTGGGGTGTCTTTTTACATATACCCATGCTGGGTGAGATAAATATCTTGGTCAAATGACAACTTTGTATAAAAAAATGGGAAAAGTTGTCTTTTGCCAAGATATTTCTCTCACCCAGCATGGGTATATATAAAATGACACCCCAAAACACATTCCCCACCTTCTCCTGAGTACGGAGATACCAGATGTGTGACACTTTTTTGCAGCCTAGGTGGGCAAAGGGGCCCATATTCCAAAGAGCACCTTTCGGATTTCACAGGTCATTTTTTACAGAATTTGATTTCAAACTCCTTACCACACATTTGGGCCCCTAGAATGCCAGGGCAGTATAACTACCCCACAAGTGACCCCATTTTGGAAAGAAGAGACCCCAAGGTATTCGCTGATGGGCATAGTGAGTTCATAGAAGTTTTTATTTTTTGTCACAAGTTAGTGGAATATGAGACTTTGTAAGGAAAAAAAAAAAAAAAAAAAAAAAATCATCATTTTCCGCTAACTTGTGACAAAAAATAAAAAGTTCTATGAACTCACTATGCCCATCAGCGAATACCTTAGGGTGTGTACTTTCAGAAATGGGGTCATTTGTGGGGTGTTTGTACTGTCTGGGCATTGTAGAACCTCAGGAAACATGACAGGTGCTCAGAAAGTCAGAGCTGCTTCAAAAAGCGGAAATTCACATTTTTGTACCATAGTTTGTAAACGCTATAACTTTTACCCAAACCATTTTTTTTTTACCCAAACATTTTTTTTTTATCAAAGACATGTAGAACTATAAATTTAGAGCAAAATTTCTATATGGATGTCGTTTTTTTTGCAAAATTTTACAACTGAAAGTGAAAAATGTCATTTTTTTGCAAAAAAATCGTTAAATTTCGATTAATAACAAAAAAAGTAAAAATGTCAGCAGCAATGAAATACCACCAAATGAAAGCTCTATTAGTGAGAAGAAAAGGAGGTAAAATTCATTTGGGTGGTAAGTTGCATGACCGAGCAATAAACGGTGAAAGTAGTGTAGGTCAGAAGTGTAAAAAGTGGCCTGGTCTTTCAGGGTGTTTAAGCACTGGGGGCTGAGGTGGTTAAACTGTATGGCTTGGGTCAAGCGTTCTGGATATCCTTCCACAAGCTTCTCACAATAGTTGGTTGGAATTTAAGCCCATTCCTCCTGACAAAACTGCTGTAACTGAGCCATGTTTGTTAGTTGCCTTGCTCGCACCTGCTCATAAATTTTCAATAGGATTGAGATCAGGTCTTTGTGATGGCCACTCTAAAACATTGACTTTGTTATCCATAAGCCACTTTGTAACCAGTTTGGCAGTATGCTTCCGGTCATTGTCCATTTGGAAGACCCATTTCCGCCCAAGCTTTAACTTCCCGGCTGATGTCTTGAGATGTTGCTTTAGTATTTTCGCATAATCTTCTTTCCTCATGATGCCATCTATTTTGTAAAGTGCATCAGTCCCTCCTGCAGTAAAACAACTCCACAACATGATGCTGCCACCCCCGTCTTTCACAGTTGGGATGGTATTCTTAGGCTTCCAAGCTTCTCCCTTTTTCCTCCAAACGTAACAAAAAAGTTCAATTTTAGTTTCGTCAGACCACAGGACATGTCTCCAAAAATATAGGTCTTTGTTCCTGTGTGCATTTGCAAACATTAAACTGGCTTTTTTATGTTTCTTTTGGAGTAATGACTTCTACCCGGCAGAGTGACTTTTCAGCCGATGTTGATACAGTACTCGTTTCACTGAGAATATTGACACAATCTTACCAGCTTCCACCATCATCTTCACAAGGTCTTTTGCTTTTGTTCTTGGGTTGATATTCACATATCGGACCAAAGCACTTTAATCTCTGGGACACAGAAGCCGCCCCCTTCCTGAGCTGTATGATAGCTGGACATTCCCATCTTGTTTGTACTTGCGTATAATTGTTTGTACAGATGAACGAGGCACCTTCAGGTATCTTGAAATTGCACCCAAGGTTGGGCCAGACTCGTGCAAGTCCATAATTCTCTTCCTGATATCTTGGCAGATTTATTTAGACTTTCCCATGATGCTACACAAAGAAGCAGTTTGTTTAAATATATCCATAGGTATGTCTCTAATTAACTCAGATGTTGCCAACAAACCTAAAAGAAGCTTCCAAACTCATGACATCATCATATGGGCAGTCCAGAATTGTTTAAAGGCATAGTAATCTTAGTGTTTGACATTGCAGAAAGTAGCATAAATGCCTTAAAACATTCTCTCTCTCTTATTATTCTGGCATTTGGCAAATAATAATAATATTTATGGTAATCATAATTGACCAAAAACAGGAAAGGTTCATTCTGATTTTATGTCAGATATTGAGAAAAACATGCATATGTGTCTTTTTATAGGTCCTCTACTGAATAGACCAATTTATTTACATTTCTATGATTTATCAATAATTCAAAATCGTTATCACATTGGACCCTATTCATTCCAGATGAAAGGATTTTTATTTTTGACCCCCTCAGTGTTTTAGTGGTGGTTCCACTGTTCTCCAGTGCCCCAATGAGCCAGTCATAGCAATGACGCATTCATTGTGCCTATGCAATGCTGAGAATGATGGATTATCAGATTTACCACACTATGACAGATTTTAAGCCATTTCTATCTTGGGAGGTAATTACCAATGCAAATCCATATGTTGTGTACTGCGCTGACATGATTTGCCACATATGACAAATGGAGGGAAGTAAATAACAACCGCTCTGAGCATTTTTCTGTCTCAGAGAAGTATATGTAAGTAGTGTTGATCACGAATATTCAAATTGCAAATTTTTATCGCGAATATAGGTACTTCGAAAATTCGCGAATATTTAGAATATAGTGATATATATTCGTAATTGAGAATTTTTATTGCAAATTTTTCAATTGCCGAGTAAAAACATGATTCCTCCCTGCTTCTTGCTTGTGGGCCGATGACTCATTGGCCCACAAGCAAGAAGCAGGGAGGAATCATAACTTTAAATGGGAAAAATGATGAATATTCTAAAAAACTAATATATAGCACTATATCGAATATATTAGTTTTTTAGAATATTCGTAATATTCTAAAACAAGAATATATAGCGAATATTCGAAAAAAACAAATATAGAGCAATTTAGCTAATATAGTGCTATATTCTTCTTTGTCTAATAGTTGTAATTTTTTTCTCATCTGAAGTTCAGATTGCAAAAAAATTTCAACTATTGAAAAAAAAATTGTAGCACTATATTAGCTAAATTGCTCTATATTCGTTTTTTTTCCCCGAATATTCGCTATATTGCTATATATTCCTGTTTTAGAATATTACGAATATTCGAAAAAACTAATATATTCCTTTTTTCGAATATTCGTAATATTCTAAAACAAGAATATATAGCAATATAGCAAATATTAAAAAAAACTAATATAGAGCAATTTAGCTAATATAGTGCTATAATCTTCTTTGTCTAATAGTTGTAATTTTTTTCTCATCTTAAGTTCAGATTGGGAAAAAAAATTCTACTATTGGAAAAAAAGATTATAGCACTATATTAGCTAAATTTGTCTATACTTGTTTTTTTTTCGAATATTCGCTATATTGCTATATATTCTTGTTTTAGAATATTACGAATATTCGAAAAAACAAATCTGTCTCATTGGCCCACAAGCAAGAAGCAGGGAGGAATCATGTTACGAAAATTCGCATATTACACGATCATTACCTTGTCGATTTTTTGAGTAAAAAAATCATAGAATATAACGAATATTCGAATTCACGAATATTCAGCGAATATTCTACAAAATATTCGCGAAATATCGCGAATTCGAATATGACCCCTTACGCTCATCACTACATGTAAGCTGAATATCACACATGGTAACAGCTATAATCACCCCTATGAACAAAAATATACATTATGCTGCCCCATGAATAAAAATATTACTACTATAATACTGCCTGTTATGGACAATAGTGTAACTACTATAAAACTGTCCCTTATGGATCACAAATGAACTTTTATAATACTGCCTTTAATGGACATGATTATGACTAATGGTTAAGGCTGCAGCGCAGCCTGTAATTGTGGGAGGGGCATGCAGCATTTAGGCCGGCTCGCACCTCCTCTCCAGCCTGGCGTTCCTGCGGCGTGCTCAGCGTGCAGTCCGGTCCTCAGCAGTGTCCTCACTTCCGGGTCCGCCCCCTCAGCTTCCTCCAGCTGCGTCTCCAGCGTTCGGCTCTCCTCCGCTCCTGGCGTGTCAAGGCTATCACGGTAGGTTAAGCGCAGGCTCTGCCTGTCACCTCACGCTGCCTGGGTGAAGCGGCCTCCAGGGTATCGGATCCCTCGTCTGCCTGGCCGGGGTCCCTGTCCACTTCATCGACTTCTCCCCTTGTCCTGGGGCATGTAGTCCTCACCACTTCACTGCTGCATTTTCTCTGTCTCACCTGGGCTTGGTTCGGGCCTGGGTGCTTTGTGACGCGCTCCTGCGGGCTGTGTGTCGGCCGACAGGGGGGGGCCATTCATCCCCCGGGAAATGGCTCTCCCCTAGGCGTTTTTTGCAGCACGTGCATCCGTGCTGTGGGACGCCCGACACCCCGGGAGGTACTCGTGCGTCTTTTTTGTGGCATGTTGTCGTGCGTTCCCATAGTCGGGGGGGGGGGGGGGGGCGCGACAATAGGCGTATGTGGTCCTGAGGCCGCATATCCGGCTGCCTACGGCTCGTGCCTGCAGGGCGCGACATCCTGGACGCCCAGGTTTTGAACCAACATCGGGCAGCCCGCCTACCCGCGGCGAGTTGGGGTCGGTCTGTTCCTGCATTCCGCAGGTTCCGTTCCTCGTTTGCGGGTGGATGTGTGGTTCCTGCCGATGTTTTACAACATTCCCGTCCCCCAGCTGTAGCATGTTCTTCCTCCACCTACTGCGGAGTCTTGGTCAGTACTCTGGGTTGCCAGCCTCCGCAGTCACCAGTACACGTATCACGGGCCTCACCTTAGGTTGTCCATTCCCTTACACGACGGCTCTCAGTGTTCCGGCTCACTACATTCTCGCCTCAGTCCCTGTCGTTGCTTGGTCTTCCCGGATCGCCCGGGCTCTCTCTCTCACACGGTGTTCATCCTGTCTCAAGCCTTGGATCGCCCAGGGTCGTTTCTCTCCGGTTCACCCGGTCCACGTTTTTCTCTCCTGGATCGCCCAGGTCTCTTCCCTAGTCCGCCTGGGGGCTTCTTCTTTCTCCTGGATCGCCCAGGTCTCTTCCCTAGTCCGCCTGGGGGCTTCTTCTTTCTCCTGGATCGCCCAGGTCTCTTCCCTAGTTCGCCCGGGGTTTCTTCTTTCTCCTGGTTCGCCCGGGTTTCTTCCCTAGTTCGCCTAGGGTACTTCTTCTCCTGGATCGCCCAGGTCTCTTCCCTAGTTCGCCTGGGGGTACTTCTTTCTCCTGGATCGCCCAGGTCTCTTCCCCAGTTTACCTAGGATTCCTCCTTCCTCCTGGTTCGCCCAGATCTGTTTCCAGTTTCTCGGCCATCTGGTCGCTCTACATGTCACGGGTGTGGGTTGTCCATGCTTCTTGTTTCCAGTCGGCATGTCCCTCGTGCCCTGGGTCATGTCTCAGGCTCTTTCGTTCCCTGGGCCAGCCTGGTCGACTGATCTTTCAGCGTCTTACCTGTCACCACTTCCTTTAGGGGATCGCCTCCCGTTTTTCTTCCCAGCTGTCGGTCACCTGGTCCTCATACACATTATCTTCAGATCGCAGGTTCCGGTCCGTTTTTCGGCTCACGTCAGTCAAAGGTTTAAATCCTTTTTAAGGTAAGTTCAGGTCATGTTAGTTCCTCTGAGGACCGTATTTTCGTTTGCTCTTCCCTTCTGAAGGTCTGGGCTTTTCTTTAGCTTACCGGTTCGTTATCGGTTTTCGGATCTCCGGTTCCTTGGTCTTGGGCTTCTTCTGGTAAGTATTTTTGAATGGTTTTGTTTCCCTCACCTTTCATCTTCATTTTAAGCTGTCCCTTCGTGACCGCAGCTTCGTTTTCCCTCTCATTTTCCTTTTCCGCAGGTTAAGGATGTCGCACGTGTCGGAGATGGAAGACAATATTTCCCTTCCTGGAACATCGGCTTCGGGTCACTCCGTCAGCGCTTCCTTGTGGAGCTGGACTGTGCCTAGGCTAGTCACCGAGCTTAACCGCAGGGGGATTCGTCATCCCGCGTCAGCCCGCAAGGCGGAATTATACCGCTTGTTGATGACGGCCCCGAGTTCAGTGGAGGGTCAGTCTAGCTCACCTTCCATCCAGCAAGCCCTGTCCCAGATTCAGTCCTCCATCAACGGACTTGCCAGTTCTTTATGCGACATTCAGGCCAGGGTTGCAGCCCTCGAGTCCAGACCCTCGGCAATCCCACCCTCCCCAGTGGTGGCACCCTCCCCACCTTTAGATGTGGCAGGTAGGCCAGCTTCTGGTCCTCTGATTGCCCCGTCTCACTTCATTCCCGAGCATATTAAGAAGGACATCCTGGCTGGGAAGGATGTGAATTTGGCCTCCATTCTCATCGCCTCCCAGGACATCTCGGAGAATCGGATCATCAATTGCGGGGAGGTTTCGGTGGTCTTGAAGGCCAAAGACGCCAGACTTAACCGCAAGTTGTCCATTCCCGAGTTTCTCCTGGCCTTTAGCCTGTATCGGGACATTGTCTGTTCTGCCAATCCGTCCAGGAGGGAGGAGCTTGATACCTACCTGTATCGGGTATCGGACCTGGGCCACAAATACGGTGGCTCAGCGTTCTACGATTATCACAGGTCCTTTTCCGCTAAGGCGGCAGCAGCCCTGTCGCAGTTTCAGTTCATGACTAATTGGGCTGATCTCGACATGGAGCTGTTCTGCCGTCATTTCGCCGGTCTCAGAGCTCCCTCCTGCACCTCTTGCCAGTCCATATTTCATTCCTCTGACTGGTGTCCCAATCGGGCTCATCCTTCCCAGCCAGGAGCTGCTCCTAGTACCTCCGGGGCCACCAAGGCCTCGGCAACTCTGGACAAACTGGGCAGACCAATCGTCTTTTTAGGTAGCAGCCAGGTCTGCAACAATTTTAATGCGGGGGGTTGTGCCTTTAACGCCTGTCGAGCTCTTCACATCTGCTCGGCATGTTTTCGGGCCCATCCGCGTTCGGCTTGTTCCAGGAAATCTTCCAAGAGCTCCTGACTAGCCGACATTGATATAGACCTTCTGGCTGTTCTGCTGCAGGATCACCCAGACCGTCTTTTCGTGGCCTTCCTCTTGGCCGGGTTCAAGGAGGGCTTTCACACAGGGCTCATCACCCTGCCTCACGGGTCATGGGAGGGTCCCAATTTGCGCTCAGCGTTCGGTGACCCGGAGGCCGTGGATGCCCTCCTTCGATCCGAAGTTGAAAAAGGGTTCATCATTGGTCCCTTTCTCCACATTCCATTTCAGTCCTGGCGGATCAACCCTATTGGGCTGGTTGTGAAACATTCTTCGAATAAAAAACGCCTCATTTACGATCTGTCAGCGCCTCATATGTCACCCATCCCAAGCCTGAATTCTCTTATCCCTTCTGAGGAGTATTCTATGCAATACTCGTCAGTTGAGGAAGCCATTCAGCTCATTCTCCAGTCGGGGGTTGGGTCTTGGCTTGCCAAGGTAGACATAGACGATGCCTTCAAGCTTCTCCCGGTCCACCCGCATCTTTGGAGATACTATGGCATCAATTGGTCGGACAGGTTTTATTTTGCCAACCGCTTAACCTTTGGGTCCAAGAGCAGCCCCTGGCTGTTCGACCAGTTTGCCAGGGCTCTCCATTGGATCCTGGTGCATCACGGAGGTCTTCCTATGGTAATTCATTACCTGGACGATTTTTTGCTCATTGAGAACCCTCATCCGGTCCCCTCAATTCCCGCTACCCTCTTGGAGTTTTTTTCCCTCCTCCAGGTGCCCGTGGCCTCCACCAAGACCGAGGGCCCTGCCACCAGGGTAACCTTTCTGGGCATCACGTTAGATTCCATCAAGATGGAGGCCAGTCTGCCCCCTGAAAAGTTGACCCGGATCCGCTCTGCCATCTCCCGGGCGGTCAGCGCTCTGTCCCTGACCAAGGCGGAGCTTCAGTCCTTACTGGGTCTGCTGAATCATGCCACGAAGATCATGCCCCAGGGCCGATCTTTTCTGGCCAGCCTGTTGCATCTTCTTTCCACAGTTCCTGACCAGGATTCTGTTGTCCACCTGGACGGCCACGCCATCTCGGACCTTGCCATGTGGAATACCTTCCTTGCAGGTTGGAACGGCATTTCCCTTTTCGTTCCCCGCTGGGACTCGGCTTCCCCGATTATTTTCTCGGACGCAGCCGGTTCCATCGGCTTTGCCGCCATCTTCAGGTCCCACTGGCTGGCGGCCAGGTGGCCTCCGGAAATTCTAGCAGACCCAGCTGCCATCAGTTCTTCTCCCCTCCTGGAATTATACCCCATCGTGGCGGCCGCCTTGGTCTGGGGCAGCTCCTGGTCCAACTTGCCGGTTTTGTTCGTCACGGACAACCTGTCCCTGGTCGATATCATCAATTCCGGCAGGTCCAAATCTCTCCGGGTCATGGCCCTGCTGCGGAAATTAGTGTGGCTGTCCCTCACCCACAACTTTCATGTCCGTGGTGCTCACATTCCAGGGGATTCCAACACTGCCGCTGACGCCCTCTCCCGTTTCTGTTTTTCCACTTTCTTTCAGGAAATGCCCGAAGCGGATCATTCCGGCACTCAGGTTCCTCCACTCAGCTCATTCATCCTGGATTAGCATCTCTGGTGATCCAGGCAGAGAGACTGGTCGAGAGTTCCCTTTCTCACAATACGGCTAGGAACTACCGGGCAGGGTTTACGGCTTTCAGCAAGTTTGCTCGAGAATTCCCGAGGGGTCAGCTGGAGGAAACCTCATATGTCATGGCGTTCATTGCATTTTGCCACACCCGCCTCTCCTTGTCGCACAGCACCATCAAGCTATACTTAGCAGGGCTCCAGCATTATCGCTTGATCGCCAGGCCAGATGGGGGTTCCATCCTCGCTTCACAAGCCGTCAAGGCAACACTCAGGGGTCTGCAGAAGAAGGGGAAGGGTCCACGCACCCGTAGGCAGCCGGTGTTGGGGGAATTGTTCAGAGCCCTATCCTCTGCCTTAGACGGCAGTCCTTTTGGGCCCTCTCTCAGCACGGTTCTGAAGGCGGCTATTTACCTCGGGTTCTACGGCTTCCTCAGGCCTGGTGAATTTACGTCGGGCTCCGGGCGTCATAGCTTCCTCCAGAAACGCCACCTAGTCTGGTCCACAGACCATTTTGTCCTCCATCTCCCGTCCTCCAAGACCAACCAGTTTGGTCCCCCCTCCGAGATCAAGTTTTTCCCTTCAGGTAACCGTTGGTGCCCGGTCGAGGTTCTGTGGCAATTATCATCCTGCTTCACGGGCTCTCCACCAGACTCCCCTCTTCTGCCTTGTGTAGGTAAGCCACTCACCACATCGAAGTTCATGTCCCTTGTCCGGTCCCTGATGCAGGGGTTGGGTCACGACCCCAGTACTATTTCGGGTCATTCCTTTCGCATTGGGGCTGCGTCGGCAGCTTCTAAGCATCAGGTCCCCGCACATGTCATTCGCTGCATGGGGCGTTGGCGTTCGTCCTGCTTCGCCCGTTACATACCAGATCCCCAGGCAGAAATCTCTCAGGCCTTCCGTACGCTAGCTTTGTAATGTATTCAATAAAACTATGTTACCTATTCAGAAGTCTTTGGCCCCTTTTCTTGGCGTACCCGCGATCGTGGCTCCCGGCACACCCCAGCCACTAGGTTCAGGATTAAGGGTTTCCCCTTTCCCACGTCCACCATCCTTAGCCCTGACCACAAATGGTTAAGGCTGCAGCGCAGCCTGTAATTGTGGGAGGGGCATGCAGCATTTAGGCCGGCTCGCACCTCCTCTCCAGCCTGGCGTTCCTGCGGCGTGCCCCTCCCTCCCTCCCCTTTTCTTCCACTCTCACCTTGGGTATGCCCCCTTTTCTTGGCGTACCCGCGATCGTGGCTCCCGGCACACCCCAGCCACTAGGTTCAGGATTAAGGGTTTCCCCTTTCCCACATCCACCATCCTTAGCCCTGACCACAAATATAATATTGTTTTTAGGCAAGTATATAATTACTATAACATCTTCCCTTTATGACCAAGAACATAACAACTATAATATTTACCTCGTATCTACAAGAATATTACTCCATTTACCATTTGCCCCAATTTTCCATTTACCCCAATGGTAAGTAATTCACCTTCTATAATACTGCGCCCTACATCATAGAATATTCCTGATATACTACTACCCTTATTGACAGAATTTAGTGTCGTGACTTACTGGTGATGTCTCCTCCAAAGTTATTGTCCATCTGGTTCAGACCACCATGATGACTTCTCCAAGCCATTACTCGTCTCTGCTGATTTTGGTAGTCTGTGGCCCCTTTATATAGTGCCGCCTGCATTGTGCTCCCTTTATATAGTGCCTTATGCTCTGTTCCCCTTTTTATAAAATGCCTCTTCATCCAGCGATGCAGGCCTGGCCTCTTTCGGCCAAGTCTGCTCCTGCTGAGCGTCGCAGGTGGTGTAATTACATCATCACATTGCCTGCATCACAGAATAGAGCCAGAATGGCAGGGCAGGGGCCCTACAAACCCTGTAAATTGACCCGGTGATTGGGTGCTGGGGAGAAAGGGTCCAAAACACCGATGACTCACTGGAAAACCAGGAGAGTTGGCAGCGCTGTACAACATAACAAATATGTATGTAACCTATGACAGTGTCACTTTTAAAGTAATTGAGACCTTCAGTACAACCCATTGGTTATATGGATATTGCATGGCTATCTGTGTGCTTGATTTTATGTATCTGTTGACACCTGAATTCAGAGGGGTGTCCCCATACTTTTAGCTATGTAGTGTACTTTATGTTTCTACATGTGTAGTCATTTTTATTTATTTTTTATTGAAAACACCTTTATTACAATCAATCGTCATACATACATACTTTAGTACTGTGACGCAGCACAGGCCACGAGGCAGCACTTAATAAATTACTTACAATCTTCTTTGCGAGCATGGTATTGTTATTTAAAGCACAGGCTAACCTACAGTCGTGGCCAAAAGTTTTGAGAATGACAAAAATATTAGTTTTCACAAAGTTTGCTGCTAAACTGCTTTTAGATCTTTGTTTCAGTTGTTTCTGTGATGTAGTGAAATATAATTATATGCACTTCATACGTTTCAAAGGCTTTTATCGACAATTACATGACATTTATGCAAAGAGTCAGTATTTGCAGTGTTGGCCCTTCTTTTTCATGACCTATGCAATTCGACTGGGCATGCTCTCAATCAACTTCTGGGCCAATTCCTGACTGATAGCAACCCATTCTTTCATAATCACTTCTTGGAGTTTGTCAGAATTAGTGGGTTATTGTTTGTCCACCCGCCTCTTGAGGATTGACCACAAGTTCTCAATGGGATTAAGATCTGGGGAGTTTCCAGGCCATGGACCCAAAATGTCAACGTTTTGGTCCCCGAGCCACTTAGTTATCACTTTTGCCTTATGGCACGGTGCTCCATCGTGCTGGAAAATGCATTGTTCTTCACCAAACTGTTGTTGGAATGTTGGAAGAAGTTGCTGTTGGAGGGTGTTTTGGTACTATTCTTTATTCATGGCTGTGTTTTTGGGCAAAATTGTGAGTGAGCCCACTCCCTTGGATGAGAAGCAACCCCACACATGAATGGTCTCAGGATGCTTTACTGTTGGCATGACACAGGACTGATGGTAGCGCTCACCTTTTCTTATCCGGACAAGCCTTTTTCCAGATGCCCCAAACAATCGGAAAGAGGCTTCATCGGAGAATATGACTTTGCCCCAGTCCTCAGCAGTCCATTCACCATACTTTCTGCAGAAGATCAATCTGTCCCTGATGTTTTTTTTGGAGCGAAGTGGCTTCTTTGCTGGCCTTCTTGACACCAGGCCATCTTCCAAAAGTCTTCGCCTCACTGTGCGTGCAGATGCGCTCACACCTGCCTGCTGCCATTCCTGAGCAAGCTCTGCACTGGTGGCACTCCGATCCCGCAGCTGAATCCTCTTTAGGAGACGATCCTGGCGCTTGCTGGACTTTCTTGGACGCCCTGAAGCCTTCTTAACAAGAATTGAACCTCTTTCTTTGAAGTTCTTGATGATCCTATAAATTGTTGATTGAGGTGCAATCTTAGTAGCCACAATATCCTTGCCTGTGAAGCCATTTTTATGCAACGCAATGATGGCTGCACGCGTTTCTTTGCAGGTCACCATGGTTAACAATGGAAGAACAATGATTTCAAGCATCACCCTCCTTTTAACATGTCAAGTCTGCCATTTTTACCCTATCAGCCTGACATAATGATCTCCAGCCTTATGCTCGTCAACATTCTCACCTGAGTTAACAAGACGATTACTGAAATGATCTCAGCAGGTCCTTTAATGACAGCAATGAAATGCAGTGGAAAGTTTTTTTGGGGACTAAGTTAATTTTCATGGCAAAGAAGGACTATGCAATTCATCTGATCACTCTTCATAACATTCTGGAGTATACACTGCGTGCAGAATTATTAGGCAAATGAGTATTTTGACCACATCATCCTCTTTATGCATGTTGTCTTACTCCAAGCTGTATAGGCTCGAAAGCCTACTACCAATTAAGCATATTAGGTGATGTGCATCTCTGTAATGAGAAGGGGTGTGGTCTAATGACATCAACACCCTATATCAGGTGTGCATAATTATTAGGCAACTTCCTTTCCTTTGGCAAAATGGGTCAAAAGAAGGACTTGACAGGCTCGGAAAAGTCAAAAATAGTGAGATATCTTGCAGAGGGATGCAGCACTCTTAAAATTGCAAAGCTTCTGAAGCGTGATCATCGAACAATCAAGCGTTTCATTCAAAATAGTCAACAGTGTCGCAAGAAGCGTGTGGAAAAACCAAGGCGCAAAATAACTGCCCATGAACTGAGAAAAGTCAAGCGTGCAGCTGCCAAGATGCCACTTGCCACCAGTTTGGCCATATTTCAGAGCTGCAACATCACTGGAGTGCCCAAAAGCACAAGGTGTGCAATACTCAGAGACATGGCCAAGGTAAGAAAGGCTGAAAGACGACCACCACTGAACAAGA
Source organism: Bufo bufo (assembly GCF_905171765.1). Classification (NCBI taxonomy): domain Eukaryota; kingdom Metazoa; phylum Chordata; class Amphibia; order Anura; family Bufonidae; genus Bufo; species Bufo bufo. Next base: position 117,444,247 of record NC_053393.1, on the reverse strand, counting down.
CACACAAGCTGAAACGTCAAGACTGGGCCAAGAAATATCTCAAGACTGATTTTTCTAAGGTTTTATGGACTGATGAAATGAGAGTGAGTCTTGATGGGCCAGATGGATGGGCCCGTGGCTGGATTGGTAAAGGGCAGAGAGCTCCAGTCCGACTCAGACGCCAGCAAGGTGGAGGTGGAGTACTGATTTGGGCTGGTATCATCAAAGATGAGCTTGTGGGGCCTTTTCGGGTTGAGGATGGAGTCAAGCTCAACTCCCAGTCCTACTGCCAGTTTCTGGAAGACACCTTCTTCAAGCAGTGGTACAGGAAGAAGTCTCCATCCTTCAAGAAAAACATGATTTTCATGCAGGACAATGCTCCATTACACACGTCCAAGTACTCCACAGCGTGGCTGGCAAGAAAGGGTATAAAAGAAGAAAATCTAATGACATGGCCTCCTTGTTCACCTGATCTGAAACCAATTGAGAACCTGTGGTCCATCATCAAATGTGAGATTTACAAGGAGGGAAAGCAGTACACCTCTCTGAACAGTGTCTGGGAGGCTGTGGTTGCTGCTGCACGCAATGTTGATGGTGAACAGATCAAAACACTGACAGAATCCATGGATGGCAGGCTTTTGAGTGTCCTTGCAAAGAAAGGTGGCTATATTGGTCACTGATTTGTTTTTGTTTTGTTTTTGAATGTCAGAAATGTATATTTGTGAATGTTGAGATGTTATATTGGTTTCACTGGTAAAAATAAATAATTGAAATGGGTATATATTTGTTTTTTGTTAAGTTGCCTAATAATTATGCACAGTAATAGTCACCTGCACACACATATATCCCCCTAAAATAGCTAAAACTAAAAACAAACTAAAAACTACTTCCAAAAATATTCAGCTTTGATATTAATGAGTTTTTTGGGTTCATTGAGAACATGGTTGTTGTTCAATAATAAAATTAATCCTCAAAAATACAACTTGCCTAATAATTCTGCACTCCCTGTATGCAAATTGCTATTATAAAAACTTAAGCAGCAACTTTTCCAATATTTATGTAATTCTCAAAACTTTTGGCCACCACTGTACACTATACATCATAATGCATGCTACACTAGCATTCCTATTGAATCACAAAACCTTCCAACAAAGCATTTAGACAGTGATGAGGGGAGGGGGGGGGGGGGTAGAAGGAGGTGGTAGGGAGGGGAAATCACATGCCCTCAGCTTTGTTGAGAAGACAGAACCAAATGGGGGAGAGGGGGAAGGAGAGGGGTTTAGTCCTCTTCTTTGTTGTCGTCCAAGATGTAATCCCACAGCAGACTATGGATAAGTCTGCGGCAGTCCAGAATGGACATGTTCTCCCTCCTGAGAATAAGCTGGTTCCTGGCCAGCCATATAGCGTCCTTAAAACAGTTTATAAGGCACCAGGCCTCCTGGATGGCCTCAACAGTATGAATCCCAGGAAATAGTCCGTACAACACCGAAGTGTATTGCAGGCTGTTCCTGGGCAGAGAGTCTTTGAGTTCATTTTCCAGGGCATCCAACAGGCCCTGTGCAAAGGGCCACTCCCAAAACAGGTGGTACGATGTTTCTTCCACGAAAGGGCACCTGGGGCAGTACCGGGTTTTGCACAGGTTGCGGGTGTGCATGAATGACCGAATTGGCAGTCCTCCCTGAATGGCCATTCATGACAAGGCCTTGTGCCCGTTCGTTAACCTGTCTGACGACACATTAGTCCAAACTGTCTCTACGGTGTCGCCATGGATCCCTGGAATTGACTCCACCGCATCCTTTGCTGATGAGCTTGTGGATAGTCTTTGGTTTCCACAAGTCGGGCTTGAGGTTGGTGTTCTCTCAACGAACTTGACGATATCTTCGTAATACCAGGGAGCGTGCCAGTTGTAAGGGATGGAGCTGTCCCACTTGTCCCAGCCCAGACCCCTTCAGAGGGGCAGGAGGAAAAAGCGAGACATAGCCTTGCCCGCAGAGCTGTTAGCTGTTGTCAGAGTCCGACGAACGCTGTCACAAACAAAGGCGATCCGCAGCAAAGTGGGCAGTTCCGGAATGCCCTTTCCGCCCTTGCGGGGCTCTTTGTACATGATGGCTCGCTTCACTCTGTCCATCCCCAAACAAAGCGAAACACTGTCCTGGTGATGGCCCTGGAAACGGAGGCATGAGGGGGCCATGCCTCTGCAGTGTACTGTAGCACAGGTAGAACTTCATTATGCAGGACGAGTGGTTTGCCCTCAATCGTGAGTTGTCTGAGGCTCCACAGTCCAATTCTTTGGTTGACTTTGGCCAAGTGTTCTTCCCAAGACTTGAGGGCTGCGCCTTCCTTCCCGAACTAGACTCCCAGAACCTTGATGAAGTCCAATTTGATGCTAAATGGTAAGGGGGCAGAAGAAGCCAGTTGCCAGTGATATCGCCATTTGCTCCTTTGTCTCGTTCTCACAACCGAAAACGACCGCCAGAAGTACAATCGGGAAATCCTTGGTGTAGTGTGCGTCGATGTGTGCGCAATTCCTCCCAAATAACGTCACAGAGACGTTCTCAAGTAGGATCCAATAATGTGCCTGCTTCCAACAGCTAGGCGAGGTTTATTTATACCAGAAGATGGAAGGCGGTCTTACAATCATGACCAATGGGGAGACAGGTGATTGGCTGGAAGGCGGTCTTACAATCATGACCAATGGGGAGACAGGGATTGGCTGGCGAAGATGTGAATGATCGCGCAAACATAAGTTCCCACACTTATTCGCGCCCTTTTTGTTGCCGCGCTTATCCTCGCGGATGAAGAAATCTTTGTTTGACGGTCCCCATCCCTCCAGCCTCAGCCGGCGCCATGACACTGGTATCCTGTATGTAGTAATACCAGGCCGGGCACAAATCAGCTACAGGTCGGGACGACCAGACCATCGTGTGAAAGTTTCTGCGCGATGCGAACGCGAACGAACCTGGGCATCTCCATAGGATAGATGGCGACCATACTGCGAACAATAATTTTCCACAACACCAGTCCCCGAAGAGCATGGCTTCCGACTTCTTGCAGTTTACTTTGGCCCCTGAAGCTTGTCAAAACTCCTCTCAAGTCTGGACGACTGCAGTCACCGAACGCCGATCAGCGCAGAAGACTGTCACATCGTCCATGTACAGTGAGCACTTGACCTCGTAGTGTCCTCGTCCTGGTGCGGTGATCCCTCTGATCTCTCCATTCTGCCGGATAGACTCTGCGAAGAGTTCTATAACACAAACAAAAAGGAGAGATGAAAGAGGGCAGCCTTGTCTAACCCCAGAGCCCACCGGAAAGGGGTGAGTCTTCCAGCCGTTAACCAGCACCGTGCTGCAAATGTCACGGTACATCAAATTACAAACGAGCAGAACCTCCTGCCTAGACCCAGCTTACGCAAAACCTTGCCCATGAGACACTCGGTCAAAGGCCTTCTCCTGATCAAGTTTGACCAGGGCCCCGTGTACATGGTGGTCTTTGATGTATTGTACAGTGTCTCTCATGAGAGCGAGGCTATCTGCGATCCTGTGGCCAAGAATGCCGCAGGTCTGATCCGGGTGGACGATTCTGCCGATGGCAACCTTCAGCCGGTTGGCTAGCACCTTGGCGAGGATCTTATAGTCCACGTTCAGGAGAGAGATGGGACACCAGTTTTTCAAGTCACATCTCTCCCCCTTCCACTTATACAAGATCGTGATCATTTCTTCCCTCAACGATGGGGGCATTCTAATTCTACCCTCCACCACCATCTCCTCATAGAGTTCCAGCAGGTCCGGACAGATCAGATCTCCCAACGCTACATAGAGCTCCGCTGGGAGGCCATCACTGCCCAGGGTCCTGCCGGACCTAAAGGATCTAGCGGCAGAGAGCACCTCCCCCACCATCAGAGGGTCATCAAGATGGTTAGTGATACTTGACAGGAATTTATCGGCGGCTTTCGGGTCGGTGTTCTTCAGGGAGGAGAGGTCTGTGACGACTCCCATCACTTCCTCCTTCCCTGAACGTATGTTGCCATCCTTGTCATCCTTGTCTCGAAATTCGTTCAGGGACGTGTGGCCGGCGTGGAGTTTCTCTTCTCCAGGTTCTCCACTTTGGAGCGGAAGATGATTCACTTGGATTCCTCCTCAAAGTGCCTTTTCAGGTTCCTTTTGGTCTCCTCCAGCTCCTTTCTAACGCTCCAGCTGCATCGGTGAAGATCTTGCAGGGACCGCAGCTCACGCTCCAGTTCTCTGAAGGTCCTCTTCTTCTCACAAGCCTGTTGTTGTTTGGCCTGAAAGAAACAATGAAACTAGAATTTAACATACTCCCACTAGTCACTAGTCCATTCAAACAAGAATTTGTCATTTCACCAAGCTATGTAGACCTCTCTAAGCTCTGCAAGCACGTCCTCCCGATTCAGCAGAGCGCAGTTCAGTTTCCAGGATTCAGGGACTGGGGGGAACCCATTCCCAAGGATGCACTGGACCTGAAGGCTCTGTGATCGGAGAAGAAGCAGGGGATTATAGAGTGCCTATACCGCCTGACTGCCCGAGAGGTAAACACAAAGTCTATCCGAGAATGTAGTGAGCCATCGGGTCGGCTCCACGTATATTTAATGGAGCCTTTCCCCATGGAGCCCACAACGTCCTGCAAGGACGCTTCGGTCACCATCTCAATAAGCAGTTTGGAAGTGGCATCTAACTTGCTCGACCGTCCTCCTCGATCGGGCAGTTGAAGTCCCAGGCCATCACTACGGCCCTAGTGGTAGCTAGATGCATTCGTAGGGCCTGGAAAAGCTCCAGTCGCTCACCCTTGTCAGGGGAAGCATACACATTGATGAGCCTAACCGGCTCTCCCGCCCAGGAACCATCTACGACAAGTAGCCTGCCGCAGACTAGCTCCTGGACAGAGTCAAGTGTAAAAGCGCTTCCCCTGAGGAGGATGGCCAACCCGGCCGACTTACAGTCGCTACCACCGAACCAGTAGGACGGGCCATGGGACCACCACCTGGCCAGATGGTTGTGATACCTAGAGGGGGGCAAAGCACACTCCTGCAACATGTACACATCGGCAACCTGGGAAGCAAAAAAAGTTAGCATGGGAGCATGGCCTAGGGCAGGTGCCTGCTTACTCGCCTTCCTAGGTGGTTTCACCTTGGGTTTGGTCACCGCCGAAGTTGAGGCTGGGGTGGGGTTCCCGCTGGCCGGAGCTCTGGCTGAGACAGCTTCCTAGGTGCGTTCCCTTCTCGGGCAGTACTTGTAGGCGCGGGAGGCCAGAACGCACAGATTGCATACCGTCTTCTTGGGGCAGTCCTTGAAGTCGTGCCCTGCCACATGACAGATCCTGCAGGTGTCCTTCATCTGGTGGCCCTTCTTGCTGCACTTCCTGTAGACCTGCAGCATATCGGGGTAGTAGATGAGGGCCGAAGAGTTGCCCAAGGAGAATGACTGTGGCAGGTGCTGTACGGCATCCGGGTCTGAAGGGTCTTTGTTGAGGCGGACGATGACAGACCACTTGCCGGTCCAGAAACCGTTTCCGTCCAAGATGTGGGTGGGATCCCTTACCATGGTGCAGAACCGCTCCAGGAAGGTGACGATGTCCTTGCCTGGGATGTGTGGATTCCGCATAGAGATGATCACTCTCCTTTCTGCCCACAAAGCGCCTGAAAGGGGATTCCGGTCTGACCATCTCCCAGTACCTTTTGCAGATGGCCACGGAGGCAAAAGTGATCCAGAACATCCCTGCGAAGAGCGAATGGATGCTCACCACTTCTGGCTTTGCGAATCCCTGTTCCAGGACCATCTTTTTTCCAAACACGTCCTGGCTCATGTCCGGCACTCTCCCGTCCACTTTCTTTAGCTTCAGGACGACGGTCTGCCTCATCCAAGGCTCCAGGGGTGGGGAGCCGGGGCTGGGCTTCTTGCCTTACTGTTGCTTCAGGGGAACGGGTGCCGCAGCGTCAGTAGCCGATGAAGTGGAGGCTGAAGGGTCCTGGTGGGTTTCTTCCGTGGCTTTCCTTGGTTGTCTGGCATTCTTCTTGTTGGTCTTGGTCCGCTTGGAGGTTGAGGCCATGGCTTCTTCCTTCTTGCCTTATTCCTGGAGAATCTTCACAAAGCGTCTCAAGTGGGCGGAGCTATGCAAATATTCTCCTTCTTGCAGGGCAGAGTCCTTCCAGGGAAGGTCTTCACCGAGCTTCTTTTCTTCACCAGGGTTCCCCGAAGTCGAAGACCTTCAGGCCAAAGTCTTCAGTCCTCGTTGTCGGGGCTCCTCTTCGAGTCTTCGCAAAGATCTTCTCCTTGATTGCAGTTGGAGAAAATATTCCAGTCATCCAGAAAGCAAAGCTGTTAAATATTTTTTCCTCCAATGTATTCACTGAGGAAAACAAACTGTCAGATGAAATGCTGAATGTAAAAATAAATTCCCCATTAAAAGTGTCCTGTCTGACCCAGGAAGAAGTACAACAGCGACTTAAAAAGATTAAAATAGACAAATCGCCAGGACCGGATGGCATACACCCCCGTATCCTAAGGGAATTAAGTAATGTGATTGCCAGACCCTTATTTCTGATATTTGCGGACTCTATACTGACAGGGAATGTCCCACAGGATTGGCGCATAGCAAATGTAGTGCCAATATTCAAAAAGGGTCCAAAAAAAGACCCCGGAAACTATAGGCCGGTAAGTTTAACATCTGTTGTGGGTAAACTGCTATCTTAGAGCATCTCAATGGAAATAAGCAAATAACGCCATATCAGCATGGCTTCATGAGGGATCGGTCATGCCAAACTAATTTAATCAGTTTCTATGAGGAGGTAAGTTCTAGACTTGACAGCGGCGAATCAATGGATGTCGTATATCTGGACTTCTCCAAAGCATTTGACACTGTACCACATAAAAGGTTAGTATATAAAATGAGAATGCTCGGACTGGGAGAAAATGTCTGTATGTGGTGTAGGAGAGTACCTGGGGTGGTGGTAAACGGGAGGTACGTGCCAGCGGGGGTCCTGGCTCCGCTGGAGTAAGAGCCGGAAAAGTGCATTTTTTGCAGCGGTTACGCTGTTAACAACGGATCCGGGCCGGCTCTTATTGGGAGCAGGCAGATATGCGGGCGGGTGCCTGTCTCCCCACGGTCCAGGCCAGGTTTTGCAGGGAAGGGTTAAAACCTGACCAGCAACAAGGGTGTGGTGCACAGTGTGGAGCTTCTGTGTTCTCTGGCTGTGAGAGGGAGGAGTGGAGGTGAGCTGGGCTGCGTGCTGAGGCCTGTAAAGGAGTGTGCAGGGACCCGCAGCTGAATCCAGGAGGGATCCATGTCCTGTGGCTAGGAGCCGGACCCATGGACTTACTTCCCCAAGGAGAAAAGGTGACATTACTCCTGGCTTTAAATAGACTTTGCTTTATGTGACTGAAACAGGCCTCAAGCAGCCTGCAGCAGGGACTTGCTGTGTTTGAACTATTATTTTGCTGTGTGTGACCACCCTCCCTATGAACTGCACCGTCTTTCACAAATATGCACCGTGTGAATAAACAAAGCATTGTGTTTTACACTAAGACCGGTCTGTGATACCTCTATACTGCACTCGCTACCACTGCCTACCAGAGCGGATCCCCACAATTGGTGGAGGATGCGGGCAAACAGCAGTGAGGCCGAAAAATTGTGTTGTTTGAACTGTACGTCATATATTAAGCCGGCAAGTTTTGTGGCTCCAGATAAGATGGAGGAAGCCATTAGACACTTGGTGCAAAGTAATGAGGAGGCTACTCGGAGACATGAGGAAGCCCTGAGAGACCAGCGGCAGTTAAATAGTCTACTGGCCCAGCAACTGGCGACTATGCAGGAATCCATGCGTGTGTTACAACAACAAGCCGTCCCAGGGGGAACCGCAGTTCTACCTGCTGCCCGGGATAAGGTGGGCTCAGCGTTAAGAAAGATGGGCCCCGAGGATGATATCGAGGCGTTCCTGATGGTCTTCGAACGCACTGCGGAACAGGAAAGGTTACCTGCAGAACAGTGGGCCGAAGTAGTAGCACCATTTTTAGTGGGAGACGCACAAAAGGCCTACTTCGACCTCAGTCAGGAGGAAGCCAAGAGCTATAAGAGGCTGAAGGGGGAGGTGTTGGCTCGTCTTGGGGTTAATACCTATGTGCGTGCACATCGAGTCTACCATTGGGCCTTCTCTGAGTCCCGGCCTGCTCGGTCCCAGGCCTATGACCTGTTACACCTAGTAAGAAAATGGCTGCAGCCTGAGACATTGAGCCCCTCGCAGATGGTGGAACGGGTGGTGGTCGATCGTTTGGTGCGGACCCTGCCAAGGGCCATACAGCGCTGGGTTGGTCAGGGAGACCCCGGCAACCTGGATCAGTTAGTAAGCCTAGTCGAGAGGTATGTGGCGACCCAGGACTTGGTGCGGGACTCAACGCAGGTACGGGAATCCCGTCAGGCTCCCTCTCAGGCTAGGGATCCGGAAAAAGGGACCCAACCACAAAGGGGGGGGAAGGCTAGTCCTACTCCAGGGAAGAGAGACCGGAGAGGGACCACGGGGATTCAATGTTGGCACTGCCACGGCCTGGGACATAGGGCAGCGAACTGTCCTCAAACACCTGAACCCATGGACTGCGGGTTCGCTCGCCGGTCCTCTTTCTTTGCCCGGCCTGTATGTACCGCAGATGCCTGGCCGGACGCCGATATGCCACCTCTGTGCCAAGTCTTGATCGATGGGCATCCGATTAATGCTTTGCTGGACTCTGGGAGCCTGGTAACCCTAGTGCATGAGTCCTTAGTGTCTGAGACACTCCCAGAGAAGCAAACCCTGTCCATTGTCTGTATCCATGGGGATCGCCGGGAGTACCCCACTGCCAGGGTTACCATGTCCGTGTTGGGCAAAGAGGTGCAGCATGTCGTCGGAGTGGGACGCCAAATCCCTTATGCCGCCATACTGGGAAGGGATTTTCCTTTATTCTGGACTCTATGGAAGAGCGATATGCCTTCCCTTAGGGACAGACGACAATCTGGCCCAGTGCCCGAGGATCCCGATGCGGGGATACCAGCCGTAGGGGTCACCACATCACCTGTAGAGTGTCATCCCGATAGGTTTCCCCTAGAGGTGTTGGCAGGCGAATCAGTGGAAACCCCGTCCATCCCGGACCTGGAGGTATCCCGTGACACGTTCGGGACCGCCCAGCTCCAGGATCCGACATTATTGCGGGCGAGGGAAGGGGTGACAGTGGTAAATGGGGTGGCTCAGCACCCAGGGGCCGACTCGGTGTTTCCCCATTTAGCTTTTAACCAGGACCTGCTGTATAGGGTGGACAAAGTGCGGCACGAGGTAGTGGAGCAGCTGGTGGTACCCCAGCCATACCGCCGTGTGGTACTGGACTTGGCCCACTCCCACGTGCTGGGAGGACACTTGGGCGTAAAAAAAACCCAAGAGCGGATTCTGCAAAGGTTCTATTGGCCAGGGGTTTATGAGGAGGTCAAAAGGTTTTGCCAATCCTGTCCAGTGTGTCAGATGACGAGCCCCCAACCCCACTATCACAGTCCCCTAGTACCCATGCCCATCATTGAGGTCCCCTTCGAAAGAATAGGGATGGATCTGGTAGGCCCCATAAACAAGTCGGCCAGAGGGAACCAGCATATCTTGGTGGTCTTAGACTATGCCACCAGATATCCTGAAGCGATCCCACTACGTCATACTTCAGCTAAGCTCATAGCTAAAGAACTCATGGGCATGTTCGCAAGAGTGGGGATTCCAAAAGAGATCCTGACCGACCAGGGGACACCCTTCATGTCTAAGGTGACGAGGGAGCTCTGCAAGCTTTTAGGGGTTAAACGGTTACACACGTCCGTATACCATCCTCAAACCGACGGACTAGTGGAGCGCTTTAACAAAACCCTAAAAACTATGCTTAAAAGAACCGTAGCCAAAGACGGAAAGGATTGGGACTTGTTGCTGCCGTACGTATTGTTCGCAGTGCGAGAAGTGCCCCAGGCCTCTACGGGATTCTCGCCCTTCGAGCTATTGTACGGTCGACGGCCAAGAGGGTTGCTGGACATCGCTAAAGAGGCGTGGGAGCAACAGCCCACCCCACACAAGAGTATTATAGAGCATATAGAAAAGATGCAGGACTGTATCGAGACAGTCCTACCAATCGTCCGGGAACACATGGAGGCTGCCCAACTGGCACAGAGCCGGGTATACAACCGGTGTGCCCAGGTCCGGACATTTAACCCGGGTGACCGGGTACTGGTGCTAGTCCCCACCATTGACAGTAAGTTTTTGGCACGATGGCAAGGTCCCTACGAGGTGAAAGAGAAGGTAGGGCCAGTGAATTACAAGATATCCCAGCCAGGCCGGCGGAAGCCAGAACAGGTATATCATGTAAATTTACTGAAATCGTGGAGAGATAGGGAGTGTCTCATTGGGGACGGCCCAAGCACTGTCTTGTCTGCGGGGAAGATCCCAGCTCCACCCGAGGTCCCGGAGGGCACCTCCACGGTAAAGATAGCGGGTGGTCTGTCGACCAAACAAGCTCAGGAAGCCAAAGAGTTGGTGAGTCGAAATAGGGACGTGTTCTCTGAGCTTCCTGGTCGAACTTCGGTAGTCCGACATGACATCGTCACCGAGCCCCACGTCAGGGTACGGTTAAAGCCGTATCGTGTACCGGAGGCCCGGCGACAGGCCATTTCAGAAGAAGTAAGGTCGATGTTGAGGTTAGGGGTGATTGAGGAGTCAAGGAGCGAGTGGGCCAGCCCCATAGTCCTCATCCCAAAACCTGACGGTACTCTGCGCTTCTGCAATGACTTTAGAAAGCTCAACGAAGTGTCGAAAATTCGATGCCTACCCCATGCCCCGGGTAGACGAGCTCATAGAACGGCTAGGGAAAGCTCGCTATTTCTCGGTCCTCGACCTCCCAAAAGGATATTGGCAGGTGCCTCTCACGGAGGCGGCAAAGGAGAAGACTGCCTTTGTCACCCCCGAGGGGTTATTTCAGTACCAAGTTTTGCCCTTTGGCCTGCATGGCGCTCCAACCACCTTCCAGCGATTGATGGACGTAATACTACGGCCCCATCGTCCATATGCTTCGGCATATCTGGACGACATCATCGTGTTTAGCCAGGACTGGGAGAGTCACCTGCCCAAGGTACAGGCCGTAGTCGATTCACTTAGAAAAGCCGGACTGACGGCCAACCCGAAAAAAAATGTTCGATCGGGTTCGAGGAGGTCCGGTACCTGGGATACGTGATTGGGCGGGGAGTTGTCAAACCCCAGGTAGACAAGGTTGAGGCGATCAAGAGCTGGCCCAGACCTCTTACCACCAAGCAAGTACGTTCGTTCCTAGGGATGATAGGATATTACAGGCGCTTTATCCCCAACTTTGCCACAGTAGCGGCCCCATTGACAAGACTTTTAAAGGGGAGGAAGACTGTGATGGTCCGCTGGGATGAGCAGGCGGAAGAGGCGTTCTCCCGTTTGAAGTCGGCTCTGTGTGGGTCCCCGGTTTTGGTGACACCAGACTTCACACGGGAATTTGTCGTTCAGACGGACGCCTCTGGAGTGGGCCTAGGGGCAGTACTCTCTCAGGAAATCAGTGGGGAGGAACACCCTGTTGTCTTCCTGAGTCGCAAACTCACCCCAGCGGAAACCAGGTACAGCGTGATAGAGAGAGAATGCCTGGCCATTAAGTGGGCCCTCGAGTCCCTTAGGTACTATCTGTTAGGGAGAAGGTTCCGTCTGGTGACCGACCATTCCCCTCTTCAGTGGATGAGCCGGGCCAAGGAGGGGAGTGCCCGGGTCACCAGGTGGTTCTTATCCCTCCAGAATTTTAAGTTCAGTGTCGAACACAGGGCAGGCCGCTTACAGGGGAATGCCGATGCCCTATCCCGGGTACACTGTTGTACGTGTGTCCAACCGCTCAGGATTGCACAGGGTGTGCAACCCTTCAGGGTTGAACAAAGGGGGGGGATATGTAGGAGAGTACCTGGGGTGGTGGTAAACGGGAGGTACGTGCCAGCGGGGGTCCTGGCCCCGCTGGAGTAAGAGCCGGAAAAGTGCATTTTTTGCAGCGGTTACGCTGTTAACAACGGATCCGGGCCGGCTCTTATTGGGAGCAGGCAGATATGCGGGCGGGTGCCTGTCTCCCCACGGTCCAGGCCAGGTTTTGCAGGGAAGGGTTAAAACCTGACCAGCAACAAGGGTGTGGTGCACAGTGTGGAGCTTCTGTGTTCTCTGGCTGTGAGAGGGAGGAGTGGAGGTGAGCTGGGCTGCGTGCTGAGGCCTGTAAAGGAGTGTGCAGGGACCCGCAGCTGAATCCAGGAGGGATCCATGTCCTGTGGCTAGGAGCCGGACCCATGGACTTACTTCCCCAAGGAGAAAAGGTGACATTACTCCTGGCTTTAAATAGACTTTGCTTTATGTGACTGAAACAGGCCTCAAGCAGCCTGCAGCAGGGACTTGCTGTGTTTGAACTATTATTTTGCTGTGTGTGACCACCCTCCCTATGAACTGCACCGTCTTTCACAAATATGCACCGTGTGAATAAACAAAGCATTGTGTTTTACACTAAGACTGGTCTGTGATACCTCTATACTGCACTCGCTACCACTGCCTACCAGAGCGGATCCCCACAGTGGGTAAGTAACTGGCGAAAATGTCTGTATGTGGGTAAGTAACTGGCTGAGTAATAGAAAACAGAGGGTGGTTATTAAAGGTACACACTCAGATTGGGTTACTGTCACTAGCGGATACCTCAGGGGTCAGTATTGGGCCCTATTCTCCAATATATTTATTAATGATCTTGTAGAAGGCTTGCATAGTAAAATATCAATTTTCGCAGATGACACTAAACTGTATAAAGTAATTAACACTGAAGAGGACAGTATACTACTACAGGGGGATCTGGATAGATTGGAGGCTTGGACAGATAAGTGGCAGATGAGGTTTAACACTGACAAATGTAAAGTTATGCACATAGGAAGGAATAATGCAAGTCACCCGTACATACTAAATGGTAAAACACTCAGTAACACTGACATGGAAAAGGATCTAGGAATTGTAATAAACAGCAAACTAAGCTGCAAAAACCAGTGTCAGGCAGCTGCTGCCAAGGCCAATAAGATAATGGGTTGCATCAAAAAGGGCATAGATGCCCGTGATGAGAACATAGTCCTACCACTTTAGAAAATCGCTAGTCAGACCACACATGGAGTACTGTGTACAGTTCTGGGCTCCTGTATACAAGGCAGACATAGCAGAGCTGGAGAGGGTCCAGAGGAGGGCAACTAAAGTAATAACTGGAATGGGGCAACTACAGTTCCCTGAAAGATTATCAATAATAGGGTTATTCACTTTAGAAAAAAGGGGAGATCTAATTACTATGTATAAATATATCAGAGGTCAGTACAGAGATCTCTCCCATCATCTATTTCTCCCCAGGACTGTGAATAGGGGATATCCTCTGCGTCTGAAGGAAAGAAGGTTTGTACACAAACATAGAAAAGGATTCTTTACAGTAAGAGCAATGAGACTATGGAACTCTCTGCCTGAGAAGGTGGTGATGGTGAGTACAATAAAGGAATTCAAGAGGGGCCTGGATGTATTTCTGGAGTGTAATAATATCACAGGCTATAGCTACTAGAGAGGGGTCGTTGATCCAGGGAGTTATTCTGATAGCCTGATTGGAGTTGGGAAGGAATTTTTTATCCCCCTAAAGTGGGGAAAATTGGCTTCTACCTCACAGTTTTTTTTTGCCTTCCTCTGGATCAACTTGCAGGATGACAGGCCGAACTGGATGGACAAATGTCTTTTTTCGGACTTATGTACTATGTTACTATGTTACTAATGTGTGCCATTACGGCCCGAACATTCGACTGGAATTATAAAAATGTAGTATGGGCCCCCTCCCCAACCGAGCAATTTAAATACTTCAGTGATTGGCTGAGCATCAATCCCAGCCATTTCCTACATGCTGAGACAGGATCAGGAAGTAGAGCGCAGTGAGCACAGTGGCACCTTCGGAACAGCAATGTCGGGGATTCGACGAGTAAAAATGCTTTACATTTTTTATAACATTTCCTGCTCAGGAGAATTCTTTTAGATTCATAAACACAGAATTTTAACTGCACTGTATCTTCTTGTTTTTGATTAATATCCATCTGTCCTGTATTGTTACAAAACTATATGTTGCATATTTCCCTCATTTCTTATTTTTATTGAATACAGACAATAAAAAAAAACAACAGACAATAAAAAAAATTAACGGTCATTTACTGTACTAATGCAAAATTATTTGGTGTTGTAAAGGGGGAATGTTAGGGGTAGGTAGAGGCTAGACAGGTAGATACTTAGCCCTTCCAGGGTTACTAGGCCTTCTCCAGGTGCACGTCATGGAGCTGCTCTCTCCCATGTCTCTCTCTTTGTAGTCCAGTTCCAACAGCCCCTTGTTCCTGGCTTGGGGCTCATATATCAGCCTCAGAAACAGCCCACCTCCCCCCTCCTCAGGGATGTGACATCATAGTGTGACTGTGACGTATGCCTGCACTCAGGACAGCCAATTGGCCCCCTGAGGCTAGCAGCACCACACGCCCAGCCATGTCACAAACACAAGGTGGGGCAGAGCATAGTAACTAGGCTGATAAACTCAACAAAAGGCCTCAGATCTATTGATCCTTTAGCCTTTAAAGTCACCAGCCACCTGGAGACATATCCACCCCACTGCAGGAGCTGGCATTTAGGAGGGGGTTGGTTATGAAACAAAAACCGCCCCACCTCCTGGCTCTAAACGCTGCCCCTATGGGGGGCATTTAAGTATATATATGTATATAGATACTTGGGGCGCATCTATATACACATATATACTCATTATAAATCTGGGGCATACATGGGCAGTTATAGGCCCATATATATATATATACCTGGGGGAGAGCCATGGCAAATACACATATACAGATGTATGCACTGCATACACACATCCCCATATATATACAGTCGCAAGAAAAAGTATGTGAACCCTTTGGAACAATATGGATTTCTGCACAAATTGGTCATAAAATGTGATCTGATCTTTATCTAAATCACAACAATAGACAATCACAGTCTGCTTAAACTAATAACACACAAAGAATTAAATGTTATCATATTTTTATTGAACACACCATGTAAACATTCACAGTGCAGGTGGAAAAAGTATGTGAACCCCTAGACTAATGACATCTCCAAGAGCTAATTGGAAGGAGGTGTCAGCCAACTGGAGTCCAATCAATGAGATGAGATTGGAGGTGTTGGTTACAGCTGCCCTGCCCTATAAAAAACAGTTCTGGGTTTGCTTTTCACAAGAAGCATTGCCTGATGTGAATGATGCCTCAGACAAAAGAGCTCTCAGAAAACCTACGATTAAGAATTGTTGACTTGCATAAAGCTGGAAAGGGTTATAAAAGTATCTCCAAAAGCCTTGCTGTTCATCAGTCCACGGTAAGACAAATTGTCTATAAATGGAGAAAGTTCAGCACTGCTGCTACTCTCCCTAGGAGTGGCCGTCCTGTGAAGATGACTGCAAGAGCACAGCGCAGACTGCTCAATGAGGTGGAGAAGAATCCTAGAGTGTCAGCTAAAGACTTACAAAAGTTTCTGGCATATGCTAACATCCCTGTTAGCGAATCTACAATACGTAAAACACTAAACAAGAATGGATTACATGGGAGGATACCACAGAGGAAGCCACTGCTGTCCAAAAAAAACATTGCTGCACGTTTACAGTTTGCACAAGAGCACCTGGATGTTCCACAGCAGTACTGGCAAAATATTCTGTGGACAAATGAAACCAAAGTTGAGTTGTTTGGAAGAAACACACAACACTATGTGTGGAGAAAAAGAGGCACAGCACACAAACATCAAAACCTCATCCCAACTGTGAAGTATGGTGGTGGGGGCATCATGGTTTGGGGCTGCTTTGCTGTGTCAGGGCCTGGACGAATTGCTATCATCGAAGGAAAAATAAATTCCCAAGTTTATCAAGACATTTTGCATGAGAACTTAAGGCCACCTGTCCACCAGCTGAAGCTCAACAGAAGATGGGTGTTGCAACAGGACAACGACCCAAAGCATAGAAGTAAATCAACAACACAATGGCTTAAACAGAAGAAAATATGCCTTCTGGAGTGGCCCAGTCAGAGTCCTGACCTCAACCCGATTGAGATTCTGTGGCATGACCTCAAGAAAGCGATTAACACCAGACATCCCAAGAATATTGTTGAACTGAAACAGTTCTGTAAAGAGGAATGGTCAAGAATTACTCCTGACCGTTGTGCACGTCTGATCTGCAACTACAGGAAACGTTTGGTTGACGGTATTGCTGCCAAAGGAGGGTCAACCAGTTATTAAATCCAAGGGTTCAAATAATTTTTCCACCTGCACTGTGAATGTTTACATGGTGTGTTCAATCAAAACATGGTAACATTGAATTCTTTCTGTGTTATTAGTTTAAGCAGACTGTGATTGTCTATTGCTGTGACTTAGATGAAGATCAGATCACATTTTATGACCAATTTGTGCAGAAATCCATATAATTCCAAAGGGTTCACATACTTTTTCTTGCAACTGTATATATATATATATATATATATATATCTACATGAGAGGGAATATATACACGGCCATACAGGAAATATATACTAACTATAAGGGGACACATATAAGGGGGGCACAGATCATATAAGGGGGCACAGATCAACCAGGGACCACATATTTCCCACAGGGGCCACAATGAGCCCCTGTGGGCCACCAAGGGCAGATGTGCGCAGATGCTGGGCATATCTGCGCACATCATCCTATGATGTTGCAGTCAATGCATGCATATATATCATACATGCATGCACGTGTTTGCATGCATATATGGATATATATGCATACGTCTCAACCCTTCCTCAACAGTGTATTCTGCTTTCAGTCTAATTAGTATGGCTGGCTTAAACCGTCTAGTGGCATGCTCAACCTGCGGCCCTCCAGCTGTTGTAAAACTACAACTCCCACAATGCGCTGCTGTAGGCTGATAGCTGTAGGCTGTTCAGGCATGCTGGGAGTTGTAGTTTTGCAACAGCTGGAGGGCCGCAGGTTGAGCATGCCTGGTAGTCAGACCACCTGGTTACATACTAATATGTGTCTGAAATCTCTGTAAACCCAATCTTACTAAAACATTTATCTATACGGGATGGTAACTGATGTCTAAATCGATACTACACATTGAAGAGTCACTAATCCCCAATATAATGTGTTTAAATGTGTGAAAAAAAATTAACTACCAAGTGGCACCCAGACTCTTCTTGGACATATGCCTGTTCACCACCTTAGCTTAATTAGGCCTGGTGCATCTCCAAATATATTTAAGAATAATCTGGCTGTAATCTTGCCAAGTCTTTTTGGCAGACAAATCACTTTTACAGTCTTTATAATAGTACCAGGCAGGAAATTTCATGCTTCTTCAGTTCCTGTTATAATTATGGATATAGTTGGCTGGAATATGCCTAGGGTACAAAGGTTAATCTATTTATTCTTAAGATAAAAGCAGTCAAGCATTAGAAAAGATTAGAATGGTACTTTTCGGATTGCTTCACGCAGTTTTTGTGGCAGAGTTTCATGTAGATTTAGGGCGCAAAGCCAGAAGTGGATTCAAATTGAATGGGAATTACAATGGAAGAACTTATACATCTCCTTCCTACTGGAACCACTTCTGGCTTTGGTTCAAAAAACTGCATCTAATACTACAATGCATTTTTTTTGCCAAAAAAATGCTGTGTGTGAAACCTATCTTAAGGGGCGTTTGTCGCCACATACTTCTCAATTAAACCAGCTGACAACGGAGATGTGCACTTGTTGGATGAATAAAATGCTGTTTGTCCCATCTCGTTTAGTGGCTGCAATGTGGAGAAATCAACATTTTTATAATCTGCAAATTAGCTCCTTGGTGCCATTGCACCTCATTGCACCCAGAGGCTCTGCTTCCTTGCTTCTAGTCCATGCCCCTACCACTTTGACTGTACATGTGCCAGCCATCTTCTGTACTCTACTGCGTCTCCACCGATTGTGTAGTCAAACATCCAATTGTGTGACTTCAAGCAGGGACGGACTGGGAACTTAAAGTGGCCCTGGAAAATAAAATAAAAATTGGCCTATGTTTTAGGTGGGTCCAAACTGACGGAACGTGTGGCAACACAAGTAGGGCCAACATAAGTAGGCAGGGCCAGCAATACTGTAGTGCAGGACCATTCACCAGGACCTGCGCTGATGTCACCACGCTCACCACGTGGTGAGCGCGATTACATCATCAAAGCTCCTTTTGCAGGTCCTGTAAGAAAAAGAAAGAAGACGATGGCGGCTGATGAGGTGTGTTAATTTTTTAAATTTTTTAACCCCTCAAGGCACATTTTACTAAGCATTCTGTATTAAGAATGCTATTATTTTCCCTTATAGCAATGTTATAAGGGAAAATGATAAAATCTACACAACACCGAACCCAAACCTGAACTTCAGTGAAGAAGTTCGGTTCTGGGTACCAAATTCAGTTTTTTATCACACGCTTGCAAAATGCATTGCACTTGCGCGAAAAAACTGACTGAAATTGCGTGCGCACTCACGTGGGTTTCCAGCGATGCACCCGGGACGCATCCAGAGAAAATCCGGGATGCCAGTCTGAAAGAGGCCTTAATGTTCTGAAATTCTGGATATTGTAGAGTACAATACTTGATACTGGTTCATAATAATGCTTTTTAAAATTGTCTCTTGAGAACCTTTAGAATTTTATTCAGTTTTTCATTATTATACCATGAAATTTCTGAATAAATTTGAAATACTCATTGGACTTCATCTCACATGACAATCATCTCATATTAGTTTAATAAGATACATTTATTAATACATTTAAATAAAAATCAGATATTTTTTTTTTTAATTAGAACAGGTATAATGTCAAAAGATCAATTAACTATGAGTCAGGGATTAATCTGTGCCCAGAGAGGGAGACGAGACCTCTTGGTGACCAGGGAAATTGATTTAAAATCGTCGTATTTAGTGCTTTTATAGATGATCCGCATTTAGCCTCGGTTAATAAAGAAGAGAAAGGTTGCATGTAAGGGTACTTTCACACTAGCGTTATTCTTTTCCGGTATTAAAATCCGGTAAAGGGTCTCAATACCGGAAAAAAACGCATCAGTTTTGTCCTAATGCATTCTGAATGGAAAGCAATCCGTTCAGTATGCATCAGGATGTCTTCCGTTCCGTCCCTTGCACAGTATTTGACCGGACAAAATACAGCAGCATGCTGCAGTATTTTTTCCGCCCAAAATCCTGGAACAATACCGCACTTGCCGACTCCGGCATTCATTTCCATAGAGCTGTATTAATGCCAAGTGTTCCGGAAATTGTCGCATCGCCGGACCTGCCGTCTAACAGATCTGGAAAAGAAAGCTTTCCGTTTGTACACGGCTTGCCGGATCTGGCAGGCAGTTCCGTTGCCAGAACTGCCTGCCGGAATCAAAAAACGCTAGTGTGAAAGTACCCTAAGCCAAGGGCTAAGATTTCTTTAAAATGTGATATTCATCTTTGAACACCATTTTATACTGTAGTATACATATAGAATTACTCATATCATTATTTTGCAGGCTTCAGAGCTCAAATCTCAGAGCATCCGTTCAGTTCTTCATATCTCATCATCTAATTGACTTGATGCAGAACTGGCAGCTATCTCTGTATGCACAACAATATGGGGAATGCTGTCAATCTAAGTAAGGCTATCCACAGAACTAATAAGCGTAGAACGAGCAGGAATTTAAATGAGTACAAGTACAAATTATATTAAATCTGTTCCTACAAATCTGTAAATTTGCTCAGCTCCTCCTGCACAATAACAGGTTGCCTGCAGATCAGACACTGTGTTCAGTGTCACAACTTCCCATTAGCAAAATACTATGAAAGTTGGGCATGTTTTCTGCACAGGATGGTTTTAAAGCTTGATCGCCACTAGGAGGGGCTATGCGCATGTAATATATAATAAGCAGAGCTCTATAAATCAATGCAAACCATGCTAAATCATTTTACAAAAATGTGATGCTTTGTACATGATGATAGACTTTGTAATAAAGAGCTGGTATACAATATAAAACATTTCAATTTTATTTTTCAGCTACAAATGTTTCATTTTTTTTTTGCTACTTTTCCGTTAGCAGCCTTTATTAAAGCTCCATCATTTTTAGATGAGTCTTGTCACCTTGAAGAACATTTACCTATAAAAAAATCACTCTCGTCTTACTCACATGGTTAAGAATTATATTCAGCTGTTTCTCAAAGGGCATAAAACCATACAAGATAACTGCCAGCAACTGATATAATGATATAATTAGTATAAGAATTATATGACCATGACATCGAACCATACAACTAAACCTACAAAAATTGCTAGTCTGCATGATAATCATGAAAAATGCTTTATTAAACAATTAATGAAGAAAAGTTTAAAAACAGTGCCGGAAAAATGGCGACATCACTGCAGCAAACCATATGGGCAATAACATGCATCAAATGAATATAAAGATACCACAACACATTGCAAGTGCAAGTAATGGCCGTAATAATATAAAAAACTGAATGGTTGCCCATAGTGTATCTCCGTCCTTCATCTGGGGGTGGTGTCATCACTGCAGAGCATGATTTAAATGGCACCCAACCAATCAAACATAAAGATAGTCACCTGTTTTACATTTATATAAGATGAGATGTAATCAATACCCTCCTCATGGGTCACATGATTAGCCATCCTCTCACATGATGACATGGACGGTTCTGCGAGATCTTGACCGCGGCATTAATTTATTTGAGGCACCTGCTCAGGCTAAAGTAGTACCATATTGCCCCCTCTGGTGAAAAAGCATAATGCATCTCCTCCCAGACGAAGGATCGTGAAACGTGCGTCGTGGTTGGCGCCATCCTGCATGATGCCACTGCTTTTTGTCTGGTAAAATCACTAATGTGACCTGCCAACCATCACATCTGTATGGCTGCTGCTGCCGCCTCCGTCATGCCACTAACACAACCTTCCTACCATCATTTTCTGTACGCCTGCTGCTGCCGCATCCTTATTGCCGCTAATGCGACCTGCCAACCATCATGTTCCTTATGGTTGCTACCGCCGCCGCCAACATGCCACCGCCGCGACCTGCCGACCATCATCTTCCATAAGGCTGCTCCTGCCTCCATCATGCTGCTGAAGTAAACATATAAAAGTCTCTCTTTACAGTACAAAATATAACGTGTAGCTCCTCTAGCAGCAGTAAATACAAAGTGTAAAGTCTGGCACCAGATGAGGAGGTATTGTGACTGGTTGGATTGCAGTTTAATAGCACTTGCAGGCACTTGTGGAGATAGGTGTCCACTGTGATACAGGCTTCATGTTTGTCTTGCCTAGTGGTTGTTTAGGTAGGTGATGGTGTCTGAGTTGTAGCCCCTCACCTTGTAGCAGTGTCTGTAAATCTGTAATTTCGCTAATTACTCTGCTGTCTTGTGACACATGCTTTTTTGAAGCTATGCTCTTAATTTTGAAGATCTCTCTGGATTGTTGGTCTCACAGGAGAGGTGAATCTGGTTTCTGAATATCTCTCTCTGGAGTGTTAGGGTACTTTCACACTAGCAGCAGGACGGATCCGACAGGCTGTTCACCCTGTTGGATCGATCCTGCTGCTATTTCGCCTGCTGCTATTTCGGAGTGGCGGTCTGGCGGCACGGCGAAATAACGGCAGGACAAATCCGACAGGGGGAACAGCCTGTCGGATCCGTCCTGCCGCTAGTGTGAAAGTACCCTAAGTCTCACAGGAGAATTGAATTTGGTTCCGAGGAGTAGGAGCTCTGACATGTGCTTCCTCACTCCTTGCTCTCCTGATAGGAACTCCCTCTCCTTAGCCCTGGTCCTGCCAACCATTCCTCCTCTGGCTGGAATAAAGGCATAAACACTTGAAAATACATAACATAACAATTCATAACATATAGAACACAGTGCATGTCTGGTATTATAGCTTATATTGATTCATAGGGCTGATATGCAATACCTGACTCATGGACAAGAGCAAGTGAAACAGGTAAAAAAAAATGCTGATTGCATTGTCACCCAAAACGAAGTAATGAAGTGACTGTCAGATTAGTGATAAGTATCCTTTATTGCAATGTGTATATCTGTAACTTGTTTCGGGGAATACAAATCCCCTTCTTCACACTAGACAGACATACTGGTAAGCACATAATATAAATTTAAATACACTTAAAAAGCTCCAAGAGCATCAGTGGGTGGAACCAAGGTGTGACTTTGTTAATTAGCCCATAGGACAAAAACGTTGAGATAAAATAACCAATAGTACAAATAGTTTATGTATAAACAATTAAAGGGTTTCTACCACCAGAAATACTGTTATGTAGCTGACTGATATAGCGATGCGCTAATGTCAGCACTACATAACAGTATGTTTCTAACATTAGTCCCTGCAGCCGTTTTTGTTAAAAAAGCACTTTTATAGATATGCTAATGAGCCTCTAGGTGCTATGTGGGCGTCATTAGCACCTAGAGGGCTCCGTCCCCTAACCATTTCAGCCGCCCATCGCGTCCCTCTAGCCCGCCCCGCTCCTGTTGATTGACGTGAAACTTCTCAGTATCTCGTACCAATTCCCGCGCCTGCGCCGTGCGCTTCTGTATTCTTCCGGCGCCGACTTCCTCACTGCGCCTGCGTCAACTGCGTTACAATGAGGAAGCCGGCACCAGGAGCGCGGCATTCACTCACTGCGCCTGCGCCGAATACAGAAGCGCACGGTGCAGGCGCGGGAATTGGTACGAGATACTGAGAAGTTTCACGTCAATCAACAGGAGCGGGGCGGGCTGGAGGGACGCGATGGGCGGCTGAAATGGTTAGGGGACGGAGCCCTCTAGGTGCTAATGACGCCCACATAGCACCTAGAGGCTCATTAGCATATCTATAAAAGTGCTTTTTTAACAAAAACGGCTGCAGGGACTAATGTTAGAAACATACAGTTATGTAGTGCTGACATTAGCGCATCGCTATATCAGTCAGCTACATAACAGTATTTCTGGTGGTAGAAACCCTTTAAGTTTATGAAATCAAATTAAAAAAGATACCAATTCATACGTGTTTAGCAATGATAATAAATAAATATAAAGTATAGGGCGCATAGCAAGGGGACGATCTTTTTAACAATAAATCCATGGCGAGGAGGGGGAGAGGACAGCACATGTGCTCTGTCATTCCTCCTGCAGACAAGTGCTTATAGGTAAAGGACTCCTAGGAATACTATCTGGATGAAAATGGGGCCAGTGATTATCAGGTGAAAAAGATTGTTTTACAGGTCTGCAATGTAGTCTCTTCTTTGTCCTATACTGTCCTATATTGACTATTTGCAATGCACCTATCATGGATTATTTATTATGGATTATTGAGTGTCTCGTAAAGCATGTAAAGAGAGGGTTCGAGGTTTACAGTATATAAGTATGTGATGGATCATACTGCTTCTACAGTACCTTATAATTCTAGGAAACATTGGAAAAGGGATCTGGGATCTATTTCAGAAGAAACATGGGAGATTATGCAAAACTCAGTATATTGTGGTTCACAGAACTCTAACCATAAAATGTGACAATATATGATTTTACATAAGTTTTATTATTATCCTCTGGATTTATATTCTTTGGTTGTAGGGATTCCTCTAGGTGTCCTACATGTGATGGGATGGGAGCCTTTTTTCCCATATGTATTGGGTGTGTTAGTAGGAAGTTGTAGAGACAAGTTTAATTGACTTTGAAGGTTAAGATGGGACATGAATTGGAACAAAATGCCTTTTGCTGCGTATTTAGCAGCCTCTCTACATTCCCTGGTAATACTGTGGTTAGGCCTCATGCACACAGCCGTTGTTTTGGTCTGCATCCGAGCCGCCGTTTTGGTGGCTCGGATGCGGACCCATTCACTTCAATGGGGCCGCAAAAGATGCGGACAGCACTCCGTGTGCTGTCCGCATCCGTTGCTCCGTTTCGTGGCCCCGCAAAAAAAATATAACATGTCCTATTCTTGTCCGCGCTTTGCGGACAAGAATAGGCATTTATATTGAAGGCTGTCCGTGCCGTTCTGCAAATTGCTGAAAATTCATGATTTGCCGGAGGCAGATTGTACTGTCTAATCACGATCTGCTGCCAGCAAATAACTAGACAGCATGGGGATGAGCGATGGCATACCGATTGCTCCTCCCCATGCTGTGGAGGAGATCATTGAATGTGATAGCAATGGTCTCCTCTGCTAGCAAGCAGGCGATTACCAGAAAGGAATGCTTCCCTCCCGACAATTGCCTTCAGAATCGGCTGGTGTAATCCAGCCTTAACTCTCCGCACTCCGTTAAAAGGGCCTAAGAAGAAATATCTTGAGGTTTTTTACAAGCCTTGGGACATGACAAGGGAAAATAGCCAAGCCAAATATCCATCCATAGGCAGCTGTATAGGTTTAACAGGCTTGTAAAAAAGTTGGTTTGATAGGGAGTAACTTCCACAAGGTGACGCTAGCAAGATGATTCTCTCACCTTGGGAGATACCTCTTTGTATATTATTTTCCTATGTGCAGTACGCAGCCCTGCAGGGTGAGCGAATGTGAGGTCACAGGCGTAGTTAACAAACCGAGGGTTGCTCTTGGTACTCACAGTTTTTGTATACCCTGGGCAGGCGTACAGCAGTGATGGAGAGGCTGGCACATGGATCCTCTGGGGCACTCTCTGTATGTAGGGACCAGGCCAGGTGGTAGGTGAGGTGCCCTGGGTGTTGCAGGTTTAATGTGCCGGTGGCAAGATCCCTTTAAGTTCGTGACGTCAGTGCCGGTAACGGTGGCACACCGATTTTCTTGTAGTAATAATTGAGGAACACAAGTTGCAGTGAACCAAAACTTCCTTTTACTGAACAGTTTAACTATTTACAGTCTTTGGTCAGTTCCACATGTAAAAGGTGGTGACAGGCAGGCTTCATACATCAAATGGCAGGCAATGTTCTTGCAAGATACTCAGAGGGTTAAACACTTACAGATCAGGCTGCACTTTTCCTCAGAATCCTGTCTGTCTTTCTCCAAGGCCCGTATGCCCTATTGCTGGCTTTATCCTTGGTTAGGGAAAACTTCCTCTCGTATATGTCTCCTTGCTTTAAATATAGCCTTCTGCCCTTCAGCTCTCTGTTTGGCTGGAATAAACTTGGCTCTGCACTGTACTTTTATAGGAACTTAGTTTCTCAGGAGGCAGACTCTTCTCCTGGTGCAACTTCTGAGCTTCTTTTTGCTCAGGACCCTCAGGCAGGCTAGACTGTACTCACTAACCTCCTGGAATATACTGCACTAACTCCTTTCCTGTCTGGGCCTAACTATATATACTAGGGGGTGCCCTAGCTCCCTCTACAGCTTGGGAGGAGAAACTACACCCCTAACCGGCCTGGTACACAGGAATTAACATGGCATTACAATGCAATACAAAACACCATTCTTCCACAGGAGGTGGGAGCAACATAACCCTTAGTAGTGTCCACCTTTACGTAGTGGGACACTATATATGGAGCATTGTCTATAGGTCTCCATACCATGACGAGCGTCTAATAAGTCTCCATCCACAGCTGGTCTCTTTAAGAAGACCTAGCACCCTGCCTAAGTTATCGTTTTCTTTGATTTCATGGACTTTATACATATGCATATGAATTTGCATTACTCGTTACTTTAGCTCAATAGATTTATACTATGGGCTAATGAACATAGTCATGTTACAGATTTACAGATTGCAATAAAGGATACTCACCACTAACCTGACAGTGTTGTGCTCCCATCATCACTTCGTTTTGGGTGACCGATCTACAGTATTTTACTATATAATACTGGGACCAGCTCTGTAGCAGTATTCTTCATTCAGTCCATATAGAGGCATAACTAAAATTCATAGGCCCCATAGCAAAAATAGGGTCCCAACACCTAGTGTAGGAAAATAAAAACAGCAGCTAGGTATAATTGTACCAATAATAGTACCATATATCAGAAAAAACACATTCTAACAAAATTCCCATAAAAAGAGCACAAGGTTCTTGCACCTGATAACCAACCCCCCCCCCCCCCCCCCCTCAAAGTCTGGACCCCAGAGGAAATGCTATGGCTGTAGTTACACCCATAAGCATCAACTCTGACGTTACAACAGCTACCGGAGTTAATTAATATTTCAATACTTCTTAGGTTTTCAGGAGAGCTCATAGATACAATTTCAAAGTGACAATGAGTAATTTGACCCAGTCGCTCCACCAAAGCCCCATCCTCTTACCTGGAGAGGGATAAAAGCAGGAGCATTGCAGCAGGTAAGAGAGACCAAAATTGTCTAATTTTTTTTTTATTAATAAAATGGCGAGATAGGAATGATGTAAATATATGGTACGTTCCTTTCGCTGCTTTGCTTTTCTTTTTGCTTTCTTTTATAGACCAGCCTGATGGTACAAAAGTAAAACACTAGGTGCTTAGAGTAGACTGCCGTGAAGGCTGCTAATCCTTCTTACAAAGTTTTGCTTACATCGATTTCATTGTTATATCAAGGACAGACAACTTTTCCATCATTACTGAATTACACGACATTTACTGACACCTCCACTTATCCTAATCTGATTAATATTACAACTCCTACTATTCTGATTTGTAACCTCTTCTCAGATAGATGCCACTGTCATGCATACAGTCTATCTTGTTAAATGGCTTAGACAAGAAGACGAGCATAATGTTTTATGCAGAAAGGCTCTTGAGATATTTCAGTGCAATTTGGCAATCTATCATATAGGTTAATTACTTCTATCTATTCTCTGTGTATTCATTTCTCTATATCCAGTGCCATAGAGAAAATGCATTGTCTATATTTTACAGCTGCATGCACGGCTGTTTGTAGTATGCGGATTGGAATCCCAGTAGGACTTTTAACTTCCATTCACTAGTGTTTCAACTACCATGTATCGCCTTTAATCCAGGCTAGTGGAGGTCCTGGCCAAAAATGTCGGTCCCCGTAATAGTGTCATATAGTAGCTGATGACAATCTAATATGTACCAGGGCAGTACCACACTGTCCTCAGATGTCTCCTGTTGGGGGAAACAAGGCATGTTAGATTTTATTATTATTATTCCCTATCTTTTATTATAAAAGTGAATGCATGCTTGCTTTCCAGGTTTCTCCTAGTTAGAAGCACAGGAAGGAGAATAGAGCTGTACCTCTGTTAATAAGTGTTAGTAAAAGTTGCATGATTTTGCATGAAGCCATATTGAGATGCGCTCCTAGGTGTAACCTCTTCATAATCATCTGCTATGAGACCCAGAAGTTGAGGGAGCCCACCCAGGTGCAAGCACTATATACTTTTGTGCAGGGAATAAGTAACACATTGGTGGCATTTTACTATCTTTTGTTACTTTATGGGTTGTCCGATATTCAGTGCTATTATCCATACTGTTAATTATTGTTACTTATGCTGCTGTTTCGGTTTTACCAACATTTTGTGGTGGGGCACCACCTGCAGTACCACAGAATAGGCTACTTGCAAAATAGTTTATTGTTATGTAATGTCATTTGATGTATTGTATTGTACCTGCATAGTTGTACCTGTATGGATAAGTCAGGGTTAACAATCTTGTAGTAGGCTAGGAGATGAACTTAAGTCTGCCCCTAGCTTAGAGTGTGTGAGTCTATTGTTAGCTGAAGAAGAGAGTAGCTAAATGTGCTCGCTCCTCAGTAGACTAGGCCTGAGTCCCAGAGAGTCAATATATCTGAGATAATTGCATCAGGAAAGCCATCTCTACTTTGCTGTACTCCAGAAAGAGAAAGAAAGAGCTAGAAGGTCTAGAATCTTCATGGCGGAGCACTGGAGTCAGTCAGTAAGGTATTCATTGCTTAAGGCTACTTTCACACCAGTGTTTTTGCTGGATCCGGCAGGGTTCAGCAAAAACGCTTCAGTTACTGAAAATACAACCATCTGCATCCGTTATGAATGGATCCGGTTGTACTATCTTTAACATTGCCAAGATGGATCCGTCATGAACTCCATTAAAAGTCAATGGGGGACGAATCAGTTTTTTTACTGTGTCAGAGAAAAACGGATCCGTCCCCATTGACTTGCATTGTGGGTCATGACGGATCCGTTTTGCTCCGCATCCCAGGACGGAAAGCAATCCGCAGCATGCTGCAGTTTGCTCTCCGGTATGAAAACGGAACGGAATGCATTTTGAAGCATTCCGTTCTGTTCCGTTACATTTTGTCCCCATTGACAATGAATGCAGACAAAACTGAAGCGTTTTTTTCCGGTATTGAGACCCTATGACGGATCTCAATACCGGAAAATAATAACTCTAGTGTGAAAGTAGCCTAAGGCTGATTGAGACTTTACTACAGTAGGAGGGACATTGCTAAGACACCCTTAACACTTTGACACGGTCCTGGCCAACTGTATCTTAATACTGTACCTCTCACCTGGGAATTATAGACACTTTTTGCAAGAACCTTATTTCCAGCCTTAGATTCTGCAGAGAGAGACTTTAGAAAGATTTAAAGAAGGGGCAGTACAATCCCCATCATTGCTTATATACATACATAGCTATTGGGGATGATTTGCACTGTGAATTGTTTGGAAATCTGTTTTGATACCGTTAGATGTACTACTACTACCATTCTTCACTTTTGTAACAAGAGACTTGTTTATTCTCTACAACTCACATGGTTACTGACTCAAGCACCATTTGCCGGCCACAGCACCTACATCTCCTGCCTTCAGTGGCGGCTTGACCACCACCAGGACCACGCAGCCCTCTGGGCCCTCTTAGCTCAGGCTTTAGGGAATAGGAGCCAACAGCTGCTGTCCCTGCTGTTCAATCTTACAGGCCTACGAATCAGTGCAATGGCACAGGCGGTCGTGTTCAACGTGACCTCTTGCACCAAGTCTTTGGGCAATGCAATGACGTTGTCACTTCCGCCTGCACCCGGATCCGAATACTTTTGTATTTGCATGTAATAAAAAATTTAGCATAGCCACTGAATTATTCAACAAAATGTATCTATATAGCGCCACCTGCTGCTTTTTTTTTTTTATTTCTTTGTCCTGCTCACTTAGAAGGCCGCACATGCTCAGTTTAATCCTTCTACTGCCCCCTGAGCTGTGATAGGGAGAGCTGAGACACGCCCCCTGAGCTGTAGCAGAAAAGACACTCCCCTTCAGCTGTCAGCTTGATATAAATCTTGCAGAGCAATGAATGTGGAAATCTCTGGATCCATGTGAGGTACAGGGCTGGGTCTAGCTTTGTTGGAAAGAGATTGTCATGTACTATATGATGTCTGATTCTCATTTTTTACATAAGTCATGGGATAACCCCTTTAACATCTTCACCGTCTCTAGATTGACCTGCAGTTAGAGTCTGGCTATCAATACAGTCAGCCTCTAGTATATATTACTGCCATTATTGAAGTACATCACTAGTTGATACATATATTTTACTGTCAGGAAGCTGATTATTACCTGCCTTGATGAATTATAAATGAACAGTGGATTTAGTTTCTTACAGCTGAAAGCTTAATCTGACCGGTTCAAGAATAGAACACCAATTTATAAAAATTTACAAAGTAATATACTTCAACCTATTATTTCATTTTGTGATTTAATATTTCAATATGTCTCTTAACATCAAGTTTTAGAAAACCTCTCTGTGTTCAAGAGCAAAAAAAAAAAAACAGCATAGAACACCAGGGTAACTGGAACGAGGTATTTATTGGCCTACATAAAGAGAAATAAGAAACAATAAGAATAAATTGAATTGATGCTAAATCGCTTAAGCTGTAAGCCAGTCAATAAAACATGAAACAGAAAGGAAATGAATAATGAACTTTATCACCTATAATTGCCATTAGATTTCCCTAAGGCATATAAGCTTTGGCTGGTGGAGTTAGTTTACAGAACAGCAACATAATTCCTTAAGGTATCATACAACACAAAATTGAAACTGCTGTGTTCACAATTGCAAATCGAAGTCATTATACGTGTGTTATTAAAATACAGACTACAGATCACAATATGTTTTACTACTTTGGATGCTTTATTCTTACGCTTTTATTGAATTTTATTCTTACATGTAGACATTTGCTCTAATTTGGCCAATTCAGTCTAAAAAACCATGGCTGCCTTATTCTAGAAACAGCGCCATTCTTGTCCAGGAGCTGTGTGTGGTGCTGCAGCTCACCCCATGGGTGCAACAAACAGGGATGGACTGGCAATAGACTCTATTGGAAAATTTCCCTGTGGGCTGATGCCCAGGCCGCCCTCTGAGCCCTCTACACTGCCACTGGCCAGGAACATAGTGATCTGACATTCTCTATGTTAATTAACGCTGGGAGAAACAGGTACCTATGTACCAGGCCGCCAGCCACAGATGCCCTCCTGTCATCCTCACAACGCTGAGACAGTTGAATACTGCAGGTATAGGAATATATAGTAATACTGTGGTACAGTATTTTCTGCTGCACTGTGGTATGTGGTTCTGCTAAGGCAGTATTCTCTGCTACACTGTGGTATTTGGTTCTGCTGGGGCAGTATTCTCTGCTGCACTGTGGTATTTGGTTTTGCTGAGGTAGTATTCTCTGCTGCACTGTGGTATTTGGTTTTGCTGAGGTAGTATTCTCTGCTGCACTGTGGTATTTGGTTTGCTGAGGCAGTATTCTCTTCTGCACTGTGGTATTTGGTTCTGCAGAAGCAATATTTTCTGCTGCACTGTGGTATTTGGTTCTGCTGAGGCAGTATTCTCTGCTGCACTGTGGTATTTGGTTTGCTGAGGCAGTATTCTCTGCTGCACTGTGGTATTTGGTTCTGCTGAAGCAATATTTTCTGCTGCACTGTGGTATTTGGTTCTGCTGAGGCAGTATTCTCTGCTGCACTGTGGTATTTGGTTTTACTATGGTAGTGTTTTCTGCTGCACTGTGGTATTTGGTTCTGCTGAGGCAGTATTCTCTGCTGCACTGTGGTATTTGGTCCTGCTGAGGCAGTATTCTCTGCTGCACTGTGGTATTTGGTTTTACTATGGTAGTGTTTTCTGCTGCACTGTGGTATTTGGTTCTGCTGAGGCAGTATTCTCTGCTGCTCTGTGGTTTTTTGTTTTACTGGGGCAGTGTTTTCTGCTGCACTGTGGTATTTGGTTCTGCTGGGGCAGTATTTTGTGTTGTGCTGTGGTATTTGGTTCTGCTGAGGCAGTATTCTCTGCTGCACTGTGGTATTTGGTTTTACTGGGGCAGTGTTTTCTGCTGCACTGTGGTATTTGGTTCTGCTGGGGCAGTATTTTGTGTTGTGCTGTGGTATTTGGTTCTGCTGAGGCAGTATTTTCTGCTGCACAGGCTTGGACTGGGCCACGGGGAGCTGGTGAAATCCTCGGTGGGCCTTTTGCCTTCATATCTATATTAATAATCACATAGTCACTAATCAATCGCAGCTCCAGCTGCCTGCTGGAAAGCGCCACTGCCTGTCGCTGTAATAAGCAGTGAGGCACTCACTACAGGGCCAGCAATGAGCATGAGGGTGCAGCAAGCGGCCAGATAATCTCTGAGATCATCTCACCACTCCTCACCTTCTATGGCTGCTGCAGTGCTGGGGGGCCCAGCAGAATATAGAACACGCTGCGATTCTCACACAACACAGAAATGATGCATGAAAAACAACGCTCATGTGCACAGACCCATTGAAATAAAAGCGTCAGGACCCGCACGGAAAACTCACTTGTGTGAAAGGGGCAAGGACTTCAGGCTTTTGGCCATGCAGCAGCCGCTACTTGGGACAACATGGAGGCAAATGGCACCCTTCTACATTGCTATAACTTACCGCTAAAAATAAACACACAACTACTTCTTTGGAATAAAATGGTCACAATGCTTTTTAAGGGTAAAACCATAATAAATAATTTAATAAATAATTAAAAACCACCATCATCATAATTTAACGAACCAACAAACCATTAGATAAATACCGGAATCCACTCAGAAACACTGAGTGATACAGCCCCTCTAATAAAGCAAAGCAACAGATAAGAAAAAATAATTAGGGAGGGAGGGTGGGGCGACGATCCGGTCTTCTTCAAATTGACCCAGAAGCGCCACCAAACCCCACAACTTAAAGGAGAAATCCTTCCCGCCGAAAGCAGGACAACAAATCAGGATCCGGTGTTCTCCCACAGCAACAGCGTCAGCCAATCAGCTGTGGAGCTTCAGTTGCCTGGAAGATCTGTTCAAACCAGCTGGAACTGGTCCATATTTCATCCTGAGGTAAAATCAGAAATAAAAGAGCGGGAAAGGGGGAGCTAAACGCTCTGGGAGGCCCATAACATTCTTACGGCTGGGATAAGAGATAATTACCAACCCTACAGTTTAACCCCTAAGCTGCCACCAGTCAATACCAGCCATGGCACCTCAGGGTAATATAGATAATATAGCATTTACAGTCCATGCACATCCACAGGCACACGTAAAATATAAAGATTAAAAAAAAAATCTATTCCACCCAAAAATGTAATAAAAAATCAAACTGCATTTTATATGTATTATAGTGACATAGTGCTAAAGAGAGCTGAACACTGTACATTATACTGCACAGTGTATGCAATAAATAAAAAAAAATAAGCAATAGATTTACTTTCTTTGCCATTCTCTTGTGAACAAAATGAACAAGTTCAATTCACACAACAATGGAAAACATTTTTATTTTTTTTTACAACCGCCATTTTCAGTACCATTGCAGACTATGGGGCCATTCACTTGGCCATTTTTTTTTAGTGGTCATCAATAAATAGGACATGTCCTATTTTTTGGTCCATTTTGACAGCCAGGTGAACCCCTTTGAATTCAATAGGCCAATTGCCGTTTAGACAAAAGTGCGCAGGTATATGAGTGGCACGGAAGGCAGGGACTTAAAAAAAATATAGTGCCCCCTGTGTATGAAATGCCCCAATACTACCCCTCATCTATAAACCCATGATAATGACAACAAATAAAAAAATAAATACTCACCTCACCACAGGCATAAACAGGAACACTTTAGGCAGCAGGACCTGGCACTCTCAGCAATGTGACATCACAAGATCACTCTTTTAGGCTGGCTGAGGGACTGGGTGGTTAGTCTAGGACAAGGAATTTCCATGTGTGACTGCTGTCCATACTGACTGTAAATGGCAGACTAAGGGGTGATTTATCAAGATTGGTGCTTTCTACGCGTGATATCTCCTGCACTGCTTTAGGATGTGCCTAATTTTATTACGAGGTGCAGGCCTCGTCATAAATTAGGTGCATCCACCTGCAGTCTGTGCACCTAAACAGAAATTTACAAAAGCTCAGAGCTGCCATACATTTCTGCAAGGGCGGACTGGGAACAAAGTGGCCCTGGAAAAAAACCTCAAAGTGGCTCCAATGTTGTAGATGGGTCCAAATTGACAGAAGGTGGGGCAACACAAGTAAATGGGGCCAAGACAAGTTGGCAAGGTCAGTATTACCATAGTGCATCACAGAATACTATTCCACAGAACCAAATACCTCGCCATAAGCTGTCTTTTTGTGATGGCATCAATATGCCATGTTCTGTTCTCCTTCTCCAATTGTCTTTAGTATGTAGCAGGGGGCTTAGGAAGTGAGATGTGGGCCACAACACCAAGCCAACCCTACCTTCAGTATTGTGCCTGGACTTTCTATGATAATATCCCCTATAGTTCCCCCAGTAGTATGTACCCGGACAGCAGAAGTGAGGAGGGATTGGGTGGCCCTATGGGCATCAGCCCACTGGAAAAATTCCCTGTAGGGCTTTTGGCCAGTCTGCCTCTGGATTTCTGTATTTATTTGCATCTGATAGATTTGTCTCTGCTGATGGCTACGCCCATTTTCCACCCTTTTCATGCTCCCTTTTGGAAAAGTGGTGAGTGCAGAATAAAAAGAGGCATATGTGACCTTGTTTTTTCCAATAAGTCACTTTTCTGGCGCAAGGGAGATGATAAATCTTCCCTTAAGTTATCAACTAATTGAGTTGCTTAATGAGAAACACTTTGATATTGTGCAGTACACAATACAGTTCTGTTCTGCATGCTTTGTGTGCTAAAATGCACACGTTCATGCATGTGAGGCCATTTCTGTTTATACTAGTGGTAGAGTGGGCCCCCAAAATCAATTCCTCTGGTGGGCAGCTAGGCACCCCAGTCTGACACTGCTGCTGCACTGTAGTATTTGGTTCTGCTGAGGCAGTATTTTCTGCTGCACTGTGGTATCTGGTTCTGCTGAGGCAGTATTTTCTGCTGCACTGTGGTATCTGGTTCTGCTGAGGCAGTATTTTCTGCAGCACTGTGATATCTGGTTCTGCTGAGGCAGTATTTTCTGCTGCACTGTGGTATCTGGTTCTGCTGAGGCAGTATTTTCTGCAGCACTGTGATATCTGGTTCTGCTGAGGCAGTATTTTCTGCTGCACTGTGGTATCTGGTTCTGCTGAGGCAGTATTTTCCGCTGCACTGCGGTATTTAGTTCTGCTGAGGCAGTATTTTCTGCTGCACTGTGGTATCTGGTTCTGCTGAGGCAGTATTTTCTGCTGCACTGTGGTATCTGGTTCTGCTGAGGCAGTATTTTCTGCTGCACTGTGGTATCTGGTTCTGCTGAGGCAGTATTTTCTGCTGTACTGTGGTATCTGGTTCTGCTGAGGCAGTATTTTCTGCTGCACTGTGGTATCTGGTTCTGCTGAGGCAGTATTTTCTGCAGCACTGTGATATCTGGTTCTGCTGAGGCAGTATTTTCTGCTGCACTGTGGTATCTGGTTCTGCTGAGGCAGTATTTTCTGCAGCACTGTGATATCTGGTTCTGCTGAGGCAGTATTTTCTGCTGCACTGTGGTATCTGGTTCTGCTGAGGCAGTATTTTCCGCTGCACTGCGGTATTTAGTTCTGCTGAGGCAGTATTTTCTGCTGCACTGTGGTATCTGGTTCTGCTGAGGCAGTATTCTCTGCTGCACTGTGGTATCTGGTTCTGCTGAGGCAGTATTCTCTGCTGCACTGTGGTATCTGGTTCTGCTGCGGCAGTATTTTCCGCTGCACTGTGGTATTTAGTTCTGCTGAGGCAGTATTTTCTGCTGCACTGTGGTATCTGGTTCTGCTGAGGCAGTATTTTCTGCTGCACTGTGGTATCTGGTTCTGCTGAGGCAGTATTTTCCGCTGCACTGTGGTATTTAGTTCTGCTGAGGCAGTATCCCCTGCTGCATTGTGTTTTTTGGTTCTACTAGGGCAGTGTTTTCTGCAGCACTGTGGTATTTGGTTCTGCTGGGGTAGTATTTTCTGCTGCACTGTGGTATTTGGTTCTACTGAGGCAGTATTTTGTGCTACACTACAACATTGATGATTGCACCTACTTGTGATAGCCCCATCCACTTGCATTGCCCTTCCATATGTCAATTTGGACCTGTCTACAACATAGGGGCCACTTTTAGATTTTTTTCCAGGTCCACTTTAAAGGGAACCTGTCACCAGTTTTATGGTGTCCTAACTAAGGGCAACATAAATAAGTGACTGATTCTCTTAGCAAAATGCTGGGTCACTTTCTTTAATTGACCCAGTCAATCTGCCAACATCTTGTATTTAAAGCTCCAGCTGATAATGATGAGTCCTGAATATTCATGAGCTCCTGACTCTCCCCGCCCACCTGCTGCTGAATGACAGTTTTTTTCCATATGAACCAGCAGCAGGTGGGCAGGGGAGTGGCTATAGCTCTGAATTAAATATACGCTGGACTCAATGACATCACGTCGGACTCCAATCAGCTCATTAGCATGCGGCATCTTTGTGTGTATATTATGAGGTAACTATCTGTCACACCAGTAAGTGAATACATCTAAGGCACTTTTTAATAGTTAATGATTGTATATAATTAGTTAGATTATAATCAAATATCCACATGACAGGTCCACTTTAAGTTCTCAGTCTTAACCCTTGTAGCAAGAGACAATAATTCTCTCTTTGTTGGGCCTTGTGTAATGCACTCCCTCAAACCTTGCATTTGGTATAATTTTATCCTGTGTTAAAAAATAACTGACATTTTCTTCGATTTCTGACATTTAAAATGTTATATTAGGGAATGTGTTATCAGAAAGTGACCTATTGTTGAAATTACATTTTTATTTTAGACATATTTTGAAGATCTTTTTTGTGATATTATTTTTAATTTTCCATGTTGCTATCAATTAAAAAAAACCATTATAAAATCTTACAGTTTTTTTCTGGCAACTAAGCCTAAAAATAGATGTTACATCTTGGTCGGTACAGAACACTTTACTCCAGTTATCTGCTTATCATTACAGGCAGGATTAGAATGGCACACATATGTAGATAACACAAGATCTACTATTTACAATAGGTGATCACAGCTTTAATCCCTCCTGACCTCTGCACAGGTCACAAAGCAAGATGGAAGCCCCCATAATCATAAAAACAGATTAGAAAAAAAAGCAACACATTGCCTTTAATTTGATGTAATAAGGTACATAGGGTACACATCTACAAAAATTTCTTAGCACATTATAAATTCATAAATCTTCTTTTAGACAGCCTGATTTCAGCTCATAACAAGCACTGATTGGCTATACAACAAATCCATCGGTGCTAAGGAACTATTAAAGGGGCCTACGCACTCTGAAGAGGGGGGGGTATATGTGTGAACAATTATTAGTACTATCATTTATCCCAACTCAGTTTGCCTAGTGTCGCCAGCATTTTTCTGCTCATATAAAATATCTGATCAGCTTACAAATAAGTGCTTGCTCGCTTTTTTGACCGCTTGCTGCCCTGTTTACACTGGAAAATGACCGAGAACAAGCATTCTTGTTCATTTAGCCACTGAAAACAATAACTTAATAAATAATTTAGAATGTTTGTTTTATTTTTACTTCTATTTAGTCAAAGCATTTTCGTTGAAAAATGAAAAATTATTTTACCTGAATGTTTTCCAGGTGAAAATGTCCGAACAGAGGCAACGTTCTTTGTCCACATCTGGAGAGGCTTTATATCAAATTCTTGGCTTAGAGAAAGGGGCAAGTCATGATGAAATCAAGAAATCTTACAGGTACTTTTTTACTAGCATTTACTTTAAATGTGACAAATAATTAGTTAGGGAAGTTACTGCTTAGGGCTAGAGATGAGTGAAACTACTCAACATGATTGATGATTATTTGATAATGGCAGCCACCATTTTACCGGAAAATAGATAGAGAAGAAAGAATCTACCACCAAAAAGGTATCACTTTTGGACCATGCTCTAATTAAAGAAAAATCTGACAGTGCAGTGTGTTACCTGCTACCGTCCATTTACCCACAGCCATATACACTGCTCAAAAAAATAAAGGGAACACTTAAACAACACAATGTAACTCCAAGTCAATCACACTTCTGTGAAATCAAACTGTCCACTTAGGAAGCAACACTGAGTGACAATCAATTTCACATGCTGTTGTGCAAATGGGATAGACAACAGGTGGAAATTATAGGCAATTAGCAAGACACCCCCAATAAAGGAGTGGTTCTGCAGGTGGTGACCTGACCACTTCTCAGTTCCTATGCTTCCTGGCTGATGTTTTGGTCATTTTTGAATGCTGCCAGTGCTTTCACTCTAGTGGTAGCATGAGACGGAGTCTACAACCCACACAAGTGGCTCAGGTAGTGCAGCTTATCCAGGATGGCACATCAATGCGAGCTGTGGCAAGAAGGTTTGCTGTGTCTGTCAGCGTAGTGTCCAGAGCATGGAGGCGCTACCAGGAGACAGGCCAGTACATCAGGAGACGTGGAGGAGGCCATAGGAGGGCAACAACCCAGCAGCAGGACCGCTACCTCAGCCTTTGTGCAAGGAGGAACAGGAGGAGCACTGCCAGAGCCCTGCAAAATGACCTCCAGCAGGCCACAAATGTGCATGTGTCTGCTCAAACGGTCAGAAACGGACTCCATGAGAGTGATATGAGGGCCCGACGTCCACAGGTGGGGGTTGTTCTTACAGCCCAACACCGTGCAGGACATTTGGCATTTGCCAGAAAACACCAAGATTGGCAAATTCGCCACTGGCGCCCTGTGCTCTTCACAGATGAAAGCAGGTTCACACTGAGCACATGTGACAGATGTGACAGAGTCTGGAGACACCGTGGAGAACGTTCTGCTGCCTGCAACATCCTCCAGCATGACCGGTTTGGCATTGGGTCAGTAATGGTGTGGGGTGGCATTTCTTTGGAGGGCCGCACAGCCCTCCATGTGCTCGCCAAAGGTAGCCTGACTGCCATTAGGTACCGAGATGAGATCCTCAGACCCCTTGTGAGACCATATGCTGGTGCGGTTGGCCCTGGGTTCCTCCTAATGCAATACAATGCTAGACCTCATGTGGCTGGAGTGTGTCAGCAGTTCCTGCAAGACGAAGGCATTGATGCTATGGACTGGCCCGCCCGTTCCCCAGACCTGAATCCAATTGAGCACATCTGGGACATCACGTCTCGCTCTATCCACCAACGTCACGTTGCACCACAGACTGTCCAGGAGTTGGCAGATGCTTTAGTCCAGGTCTGGGATGAGATCCCTCAGGAGACCGTCTGCGACCTCATCAGGAGCATACACAGGCGTTGTAGGGAGGTCATACAGGCACGTGGAGGCCACACACACTACTGAGCCTCATTTTGACTTGTTTTAAGGACATTACATCAAAGTTGGATCGGCCTGTAGTGTGGTTTTCCACTTTAATTTTGAGGGTGACTCCAAATCCAGAACTCCATGGGTTAAAAAATTTGATTTCCATATTTTTTTTTTTGTGTGATTTTGTTGTCAGCACATTCAACTATGTAAAGAACAAAGTATTTCAGAAGAATATTTAATTAATTCAGATCTAGGATGTGTTATTTTTGTGTTCCCTTTATTTTTTTGAGCAGTGTACAATGCCAAGGCCGTAGCTAAATGCTCATGGGCCCTTGTGCAAGAGTTCAGCTTGGTCCCCCTTCCCTCGGTGCTTTGTGGCAAGGGGCAAGGGTGCACCTAGCCTTTCTGCTGCCTGAGGTAAAAATTTAAATTGCACCCCCATGCCAAATTCTCAACCTAACCCCTTCCCTCCAGCCCTACTGTTAAATATATACTTGGAAAACATAAAAACATACAGCGCTCTATATACCCTATAAAACAAATAAAGTAATACAGTGCCACATACCTCTTACATCAAGTGATGTAGATATTCTCTTTCCTCTACTTCTCCATTCAGACCAGACCACCATAATGATTTCTTTCACTCATCTCTTGTCTCTGCAGAGTTTGACAAACAGACATCTTCATTTCCTACTTTTTCATCATCTTTCCACCTGCTCAACACCCCAATACTGTGCCCACTGTTCGCCCTAATACTATACTACAAAAACAGATAATCCCCCTGAAAATATGAGTACCACACAGATAGCGCCCTGTCACACAGTGCCCTAAAAAGTAACTGCGCCAAGCAAATAGTGTCCCTGACACTAATAGTGTAAAAATAATGTCCCCCAAAAATAATTCTGCTACGCTGATATTGTGCCAGTGTGCCCCCCACAGTAATAGTGCTCCCACCAGTCCCACCAATAGGCAAAGAGAGAGTATAGGCGTGCTCAAACCCTGTCACACCAAGCACGGACCACGCCAAGAACCACAGCTTTGCTTAAGTAAAAAGAGAAAAAGGTCCAGCTCAGTTAAAATGTTACCTTTATTTTTCAGTGCAGATAAAAGCCAGTTACAGTCCCACCAATAGAAATAATTATCTCCCAGAGTTCATAGTGTTAACAGTGACCCCAATAGTAATGATGCCCCTATTGTGCCCATACTAGTAATCATGTTGCCCATAGTCCCCCAGTAGTAATAATTATAATGTTTGCCAGTAGAAAAATCCCTCCTAATATGTGCAAGTACAAAAAATCCCCCTTATAATATGCGCCAGTACAAAAAATCCCCCCTTATATTGTGCACCATGCAAAAAATACCTCCTTACCTGTCAGATTAGACCTCCATATTAGATCCTCATATAAGTGTCACGATCAGTGTGTGTGTGTGTGTGGGGGGGTCTCCACACTGAACACAGGAGGGAAGGGGAACAGTAACTGGGCCTGGAAACTAGGGAAGAAACAGGTCACCTCCTAAACAACCCTAATCCGGGACCTAACTACCTATCAATATGAATAGACCTTGAAGGTAGGAATATTCATATGCTGGAAACCTAGGCCCTTATATCCCTATAAGGCCCTGGAATGAGGTTAGGACCAGAGACAACCCATTCCTCCCCAGATGGACGAATGGAAGTCTCTGTCTCAGGCCCAGATACAAACAACAGGGAAAATAACAAACACAAAACAATAAGGAAAGACAAGACTTATCTGAAAGTAGAAAACTGGCAACTCCAGAAGCACCACAGAGTACAACCGACCAGCTAGTAAGAAGGCTGGAAGAAAATCTATAAACCGCACGTCCAAGAGTGAGAAGCGGCTACTTATGGGAAAGGTCATTCACCAACAAGCAACACCTGAAGCAAGGGGTGTGGCATTCACCAAAGCACAGACACAATAAGATCCACAGTGAACTTGACAATTTAACCCACAAGTTGTCAGTCTCTTCGATCTCCTGGTACCTACCACAGGAACGTCCGTGAGAATAAGATCCCCATATCAGACCTCAAATTAGGCCCCCATATCATATCCCAAATTAGACCTCCATATCAGATGACCAGAACAATCCGATTACACTTTGCTGCGCTGACTGGCGATACAAATTGCCATTATACAGCTCTGTGATTCCAGCAAACCGTCCTCATTAGGGTGCAAGTGTTGTTTGATACAGGCATTAACAGGGTTCATGACAAGGAAATATTTATATGTTTTATTTGCCTTTGTGCGGTGCAGTTATATGTTCTGGTAGCCAAAAGCAAGAGTGGGTACAAAACACAGAAGACATGCAAATATTCCGTTCACTTGTCATCTCTGTTTTGGATCTACTCCTGTTTTTTTAGGCATTAGCAATACTGATGGATTACTGACCAAATGCTGACCGAGTGAAGGCGGATGCTCCACAGACAGGATCCGTTTTTTGTGGGTTATTGTTCTGACAGATCGGAGGAAGAGCAAAATAATCTGTGACGTCAACACACACTTACTGCTGACACCCTCTCCACTCTGTCGGGGGGGGGGGGGGGGCTCTACTTGTATATGCGTTTAATAGAACAGGTTCTGTAGACATCTATGTGGAATCAGCAGACGATGGTGTAAAAGGAGTGCGCTTCTTCTTGGCGCTAACATCGACCTGTAAGGCTGAGTTCATACTTGAGTTACGTGGTTAGTTTTGGCCCCGTGACTGCCCAAATAAGTGAAGTGTGCAGTGATTCTAAGTGCGACGCCTGTCATCTGCATACCACAGCCGACTCCCTATGCGTGTTACTGCAAGGCACAGTGTTCTACACCACTATAATGGCTCTGTGCAGCCAGGAAATAGCAGTTTTTAACGTAATTCATCGCAAATTTATTTGGATCAAACCAAATTTTCCCCCAAAAATATGGGGAACCGGCGAATCGAATTTTTGAAAAATTCGTTCATCTCTAATGAAGGGATATCCTTCATCTCTGACCACAGAAACGTCCGGCTCACATATGGATAGTGGTTACACAACATTTAATTTCCTATAAACTGGATCATAAACCTTTTATTATGAAAATCACTATATAAAATTATAAATTATAATTATAAAGTGATGGCCTATGTCTTGTGGTGTCACAAATTTTCTAATTGTTACCACAAACTTTAATTTTATTATGGTAAAATCCACTCCCCAAGATTTGCAGTTCATGGAACTGTAAAAATGGAATACAAATATTTGTAATATTTGTAATAAAATGTATGATTATCATCAGAGAACAATGCTGTGCTAGCAGAGGCCGTCTGTGGAACATGGAATAGCCCTCTAATGAAATCTAATGGTGTATAATACACTGTGACTCACTCGAATACACTGCATGAAATAAGTATATTTACTGATGCTCAATGTAATGGTCATTAGAAGAAGATAATTTTATTTCTGGAGGTTAAAAGGCAGAGAGACATTTGGCACATTAAACAAGGGCATCTCTAATATTTTCATAAAGGGTTAATTCAAATGGGTACAAGAACCACTTGCTATACAGCAAGAACCAGAGTTTGGACTGTATAGTGTGCATGTAATCTAGCTGGAAAGGACAGAATATTATGAGCTGCTGCCTGTCATCCCTCTGCCAATCAGCTTTCCCAAAAGTGGTGTCCACAAAACTGATTGGCTAACAGCAGATAGATAGATACTCGCCTTACTATTTGTAATTTTCAGCTGCATGACAGAAACATCATACATTTACTCACAGCCTTATAATGGGAACCCTTAGCACTGGCTTAAAGGCTATGAACAGTAGAGCAGGGGCGGACACAGACTCAGAGGGTCCCTGTGCAAGGAATGTACCTGGGCCCCCCTAAAACCACACATACAAATAAACGTATACGTGCAAATAAAAAACATCTTGTTAATATGGGTCAATATGTTTACAGTATGTATATATACACTGCTCAAAAAAATAAAGGGAACACAAAAATAACATATCCTAGATCTGAGTTAATTAAATATTCTTCTGAAATACTTTGTTCTTTACATAGTTGAATGTGCTGACAACAAAATCACACAAAAATTAAAAAATGGAAATCAAATTTTTCAACCCATGGAGGTCTGGATTTGGAGTCACACTCAAAATTAAAGTGGAAAAACACACTACAGGCTGATCCAACTTTGATGTAATGTCCTTAAAACAAGTCAAAATGAGGCTCAGTAGTGTGTGTGGCCTCCACGTGCCTGTATGACCTCCCTACAACGCCTGTGCATGCTTCTGATGAGGTGGCGGACGGTCTCCTGAGGGATCTCCTCTCAGACCTGGACTAAAGCATCTGCCAACTCCTGGACAGTCTGTGGTGCAATAGAGCGAGACATGATGTCCCAGATGTGCTCAATTGGATTCAGGTCTGGGGAATGGGTGGGGCAGTCCATAGCATCAATGCCTTTGTCTTGCAGGAACTGCTGACACACTCCAGCCACATGAGGTCTAGCATTGTCTTGCATTAGGAGGAACCCAGGGCCAACCGCACCAGCATATGGTCTCACAAGGGGTCTGAGGATCTCATCTCGGTACCTAATGGCAGTCAGGCTACCTCTGGCGAGCACATGGAGGGCTGTGCGGCCCTCCAAAGAAATGCCACCCCACACCATTACTGGCCCAATGCCAAACCGGTCATGCTGGAGGATGTTGCAGACAGCAGAACATTCTCCACTGCGTCTCCAGACTCTGTCACGTCTGTCACATGTGCACAGTGTGAACCTGCTTTCATCTGTGAAGAGCACAGGGCGCCAGTGGCGAATTTGCCAATCTTGGTGTTCTCTGGCAAATGCCAAACATCCTGCACGGTTTTGGGCTGTAAGCACAACCCCCACCTGTGGACGTCGGGCCCTCATATCACCCTCATGGAGTCTGTTTCTGACCGTTTGAGCAGACACATGCACATTTCTGACCAAAAGTGACCAAAACATCAGCCAGGAAGCATAGGAACTGAGAAGTGGTCTGTGGTTACCACCTGCAGAACCACTCCTTTATTGGGGGTGTCTTGCTAATTGCCTATCATTTCCACCTGTTGTCTATCCCATTTGCACAACAGCATGTGAAATTGATTGTCACTCAGTGTTGCTTCCTAAGTGGACAGTTTGATTTCACAGAAGTGTGATTGACTTGGAGTTACATTGTGTTGTTTAAGTGTTCCCTTTATTTTTTTGAGCAGTGTATATATATATATTTTTCATACTAGGTGACGCCTCTAACTCTGCCCAAAGGATAACTATATACAACCAGTCCCCTTAATGCCCCCACCTAGTAATTATTCCCCCTTTGTATCTGCACATAGTAGTAATGCCCACACTGTGCTCCCTTCACAATAGTTATGCCCAGAGATGCCCACTTCACAGTAGTTATGCCCAGATATGTGCCCCCTTCACAGCACTTATGCCCAGATATGTGCACCTTCACAGCACTTATGCCCAGATATGTGCACCTTCACAGCACTTATGCCAAGATCTGTGCCCATTTCACAGTAGTTATGCCCAGAGATGCCCCCTTCACAGTAGTTATGCTCAGATATGTGCCCCCTTCACAGTAGTTATGCCCAGATATGTGCCGCCTTCACAGTAGCTATGCCCAGATATGTGCCCCTCAGGCCTGTCGCTAACAGACAGGCAAAACAAGCAATTGCTTGGGGCTCCGAGCTGGCCCGGGCCCCAAGCAGAGCCGGTGCTTGTTTTGCTTCCTTTAAGGCTGCAGCCGCCTGAGCGCTCTAAAGAGAGCCTCAGGCGGCTGCAGCACTCCTGGTTACCTCCCGAGTTCCTCCTCTGCTGACTGCTGCTCTGTAGCGTGGCTGAGCTCTCCTCCTCTACCTCCTGGCTGTCACTCAGTCCGGCCGGGTACCGCACGGTACAGGAACAGGGGATTCAGTTTCCTGTTCCTAGCCGGACTGACAGGAAGTGTACACTGAGTGCTCACTTCCTTTTAGTCCGGCCGCGGCCGGGAACAGGAAACTGAATCTCCTGACCTGTACCACGCGGTTCCCGGCCGCACTGAGTGACAGCCAGGACTGGAGGTAGAGAGCGAGGAGCTCGGCCACGCTACAGGGTCCAGGGAAGGAGCCGGAGGACTAAATTAACTTAGGAACTTATCTAAGGTAGGGTAGGGAGTAAAAAAAAA
This sequence comes from Bufo bufo, assembly GCF_905171765.1. Lineage (NCBI taxonomy): Eukaryota > Metazoa > Chordata > Amphibia > Anura > Bufonidae > Bufo > Bufo bufo. Next base: position 117,399,405 of record NC_053393.1, on the reverse strand, counting down.
AAAAAACAGGGAGGGGGAGAGTAAGTAGGACATTTGTTGAAAATGTTCAAATTTCATGCACATTAAATGCAACAGCAGTATTTGCACTGTAAACCTCCTTTTTTATTTATATAAAGTGTGGGTGAACTTAAACTGTATGGCTATACTGTGGTTCCTGTAGGCTTTGCGTGCATAAGGTGGGGAGGGCGTGGAGGGGGGGGCCTCCATGTCTATTTTGCTTGGGGCCCCCAAATTCCTTCAAACGGCCCTGGTGCCCCTTCACAGTAGCTATGCCCAGATATGTGCCCCCTTCACAGTAGTAATGTCCAGATATGTGCCCCCTTCACAGTAGCTATGCCCAGATATTTGCCCCTTCACAGTAGTTATGCTCAAATATGTGCCCCTTCAAAGTAGCTATGCTAGATATGTGCCCCCTTCACAATAGTTATGTCCAGATTTGTGCCCCCTTCACAGTAGTTATGCCCAGATATGTGCCCCCTTCACAATAGTTATGTCCAGATATGTGCCCCCTTCATAATAGTTATGTCCAGATATGTGCCCTCTTCACAATAGTTTTGTCCAGATTTGTGTCCCTCACAGTAGTTATGTCCAGATATGTGCCCTCTTCACAGTAGCTGTGCCCAGATATTGTAGCCCCTTCACAGTAGCAGTGTGATGTCTGACACCAAATTGTGCTGATGCTGTGGAGCCAGGGCCATATTTAGATTTTATGCTGCCCCAGGCACTTTAGTGCCGGCTTACTCCCGCCAATGAAGTCCATATTTTTTAGATAGCTGATGGTAAAATGCTCTCCAGGCCTTCAGCTATCCCTCAGGACTCCCTCATATGCTTGCACAATCAAAGGTCTGACCTGTTACATGTACACTTGGCATCTGGAGGCATCTGTGTTGGTCCCATGTTCATATGAGCCCGCATTGCTGAGAAAAATGATGTTTTATTATATGCAAACAGGGGCGTTACGATTACTACTAAAGGATCCACTCTCTCTGTAACTGCCACGCCCTCTGCACTTTGACATGGCCAGTTGTGATGACATTTTCACTGCCAGGCCCTGTCAAAGTAGACTAGAGCGGCAGTTGCAAAGAAACCGGAGCCTCTAGGTGTAATGGGATCATTTTTCTCAGCAATGTGGACACATATGAACATGGAACCAACACAGATGTCTTTAGCTGCCAAGTGCACATGTAACAGGTCAGTCAGTTTCATATGTTCAAAACTGCGGACAGATGCCCTTTAAAAGCAGTTGTCCAGGTTTAGAGCTGAACCCGGACATATCCCCTTCTCCCCCCACTCTACCCCTCTGACATTTCATACTCTGATGCTCTCCCTTGGCCCGCGCTGTAAAGCGTAGGGCAAGGGCTGTTTCGTTTACAGCCCTAGCAGTGTTCCCGACACTGATGGGTGGCTTTACAGCAGGGGTGCACAACCTGCGGCCCGGGGGCCACATGCGGCCCTTGATACCATTATGTGCGGCCCCCAACCATCTGGTAACAGACATGTATGCCTATGTCTTGTGGCTGCTTACATGTAATTTTCATGTATTTATCCCATTAGATGAGAGTCCTGGAAGTGTAGCTACACATTAATGGCATATAATGTGTGTTCAATATGCCATAAGTACAAAATTTCAGTTGTTAATACACCTTTAAATTTTAATTTCGGCCCTCGTCATTGGTTCAGTCTGGCAATGTGGCCCCCAACCAGGAAACGTTGTGCACCCCTGCTTTACAGGCTAAGGCAGCACTAAAGCCCGTCCATTAGTGCCGGTGATGTCACCAGACTCACTGCTAGGCGGAAGCCCCACCCCCCACCATAGTACGCCTACAGTGCTGAACAGTGCTGAACCAGCTGCACAGGCGATATGTCCGCCCCTGCTGTAGAGTATCTTGCTTTCAGTTCCACAATGAACCTGCCAGGTTGCTTTTCTGACAGTTGGATATATAGTCATTTGTTACGGCAGTAGGTATGGAACCACAGTGCTAACCAACAGATTTGACTCTGGGCTAATCCTAGGGGCTTCCTGGCAGTCCACTGATATTCATCCTTTAACCTCTGTACAGGGGAACCACCAGATCGATACCTTTTGGAGTCTCTGTGTGGTTAACAGCTGACCCACAGGGGTCAGAGACACCAATGCAGGGTAATGGGTAATGCAAAAATGTAGTCAGAAAAAGGATGATGTCAAGCGAGGCAAAGTATAACCTTAACTATTAACGGTCAGGTCATACAACACAGGGTTAGAGCCCACTAAACAGGCAGAAGTCAGAACATGGGCAGACAAATACAGCATACCTTCATAAGAATTAACAAGCTATAGAACCTATTGCTCAAGCACCTTCTCACCGCAGGGATTACTAACCATTGGCTGGTGAAGATCAGGGTGTGCACTAGCCCTTTATGAGCTGGAGGGAGCAGAAATGCACACCCTATGGTCAGAAGAGGCCAGCCAAAGTCCGTTTGGAGAGACAGGGCAGATCCAGTGGCCGGACCCTCTGGAATGAAGACAGTGGGAGGCGATCCAGTCCTCTGGGCCGAGTAATCGGATCAGCAGCAGCTCACTGGTGACTCCTGACAGCTCTTAAACACTAATTTAAGCTTAAGAATTTAGCTTTAATAAATGTTTATTAGCTGTCAGGAGTTCAGAGATAAGTGCTATAAATCCAGCTGTCAGAGCATCAACCAGATGGTTTCAGTGTGGGACTGAAAGCAAGATACTCTGCAGATAGACGGAAATTAACCCTGTAGAACAAAAACTGTTGATTTTTTTTTTCATAAAGACCAATTGAAAAAAAGATTTTTAGCCCAAAATTAGAAAAATGCAATCATAAAAAATTGCCCCCAAAGGTGTTTATAGCCTTTAACCCTTTATGAACATCATATACAGAAAATATTTGGAATGCAAAGAAAGCAACTATCCATTTGGTAAATAATTTGCATACTAAAAGGAAAACTCTTTATTGTTCTTTATTAGTGTCTTTTCTAGTGTTGAGCGAGCATGCTCGGCCGAACTGCTGTTTCGGCTCGAGCATCTCTATGCTCGACCGAATACTGCGGGTGCTCGAGTAAAATTTAATACAATGAAAGTCAATGGGAGACCCGAGCATCAAACCAGGCACCCCTTGCTCTGAAGAAGAGAGTGTCTGGTTCACAAAAAAAGGTTAGAAATTGATGGAAACCCCATCAAAATGGTTTGGAACCAGCCTTAAAAGGATGGCTGGATGCATCTTGGACTTCTATTATCTACGACATACAGTAGACAACCACACAAAGGCTATATGCCAAAAGCCAGGTATATGCAAGCCATCAATCTATCCATGAGACAGATAACAGGCTTAGTCAGCATACCTTACAATGGCAGCCTTGTGCACTATGAGACATTCCAAACCAGCTCTCATCTGACTGAGAGCCAGTAAGCCTCAAAGTTACTTCGGATCTGTTGGATGGCTTGGGTAGACCTGCGCACCTAGATCAATATCATTAGGGTGACAAAAAGTTTTCTGATTGTTCTAACACAATATTTAATAACTTTTCTATACAGTTTTGTCATGTAAAAACTCATTTGCATAAACATGGGAATATGGGAAAGACATTTTCAGCTGAAAAACTATTTGCATGGAAAATTTGCGATCTACACTACTCATGAACAGCGCCATCTATTGGTTTCATAGTCTTATGGCAAGACTAATAGTTTTATCATAAGAATATGAAACCATTAGATGGCGCTGTTCATGAGTAGTGTAGATCGCAAATATTCCATGCAAATGGTTTTTCAGCTGAAAAACAAGGCAGATTCTGCTCATTTGCATGTCTTTCCCATATGTCCATGTTTATGCAAATGGGTTTTTACATGACAAAACTGTATAGAAAGGTTATTGAATATTATGTTAGGACAATCAGGAAACTTTTTGTCACCCTAATGATATTGATCTAGGTGCGCAGGTCCACCCAAGCCATCCAACAGATCTGAAGTAACTTTGAGACTTACTGGTTCTCAGTCAGATGAGAGCTGGTTTGGAATGTCTCACAGTGCACAAGGCTGCCATTGTAAGGTATGCTGACTAAGGCCTCATGCACACGACCGTTGTGTGCATCTGCGGCCGTTGTTCCGTTTTCCGTATTTTTTCGCGGACCCATTGACTTTCAATGGGTCCGTGGAAAAATCGGAAAATGCACCGTTTGGCTTCCGCGTCCGTGATCCGTTTTTCCAGTCCGTGAAAAAAATATGACCTGTCCTATTTTTTTCAAGGACAACGGTTCACGGACCCATTCAAGTCAATGGGTCCGTGAAAAATCACGGATGCACACAAGATAGTCATCCGCGTCCGTGATCCGTGTCCGTGATCCGTGTCCGTTTTTCCTATCATTTTCAATACAAACTTGACTTAGTTTTTTTTTTCACTTTTCATGTCCGTGGATCCTCCAAAAATCAAGGAAGACCCACGGAAGAAAAAACGGACACGGATCACGGAACTACGGAACCTGTTTTTGCGGACCGCAAAAAAAAACGTTCGTGTGCATGAGGCCTTAGTCTGTTATCTGTCTCATAGATAGATTGATGGCTTGCACATACCTGGCGTTTCCAAACCATTTTGATGGGGTTTACATCAATTTTTTACCTTTTTTTTGGGAACCAGACACCCTCTTCTCTTCCGAGCAGGGAGTGCCTAGGGTTCTCCCATTAACTTCCATTGTGCATTGAGCATACCGATGTGTTTGGCCAGAGCACACGAGCACTTTGGTGCTCGATCAACAATAGTCTTCCACAAGTGCACAGATAATATCGACAAGCCCTCATTTCCATTAATAACGTTAGCAGTAGATAAATATACTCATATTATCACTACTGATTAGGGTCTGCATATGCTATAACAGGTTTTCACATAAGTCTAATTGACCAATTCATATTCCTTAGACTAAGATTTGTTCTGAAACCCAGTGAGAATAGAAATGACACAGGCAGACAGACCCTGCTTAGATTAAATATTGCTGGATAACAAATCCTCAGAGTATGGAACCCACTCTCCATAATTTGCTTTATTTTCCTTCTGTTACTTTACTGAGAAAATCATTTATTTAAGCAATATTGGTTTTACTCTTACATACTTTTAAAATGATTCCGCCAATCAGCATTTGATGAAGAACTTGAGCAGATGGTATAGAACTCACCATCATGAGTTGGATTTTTTTCTGCCAAGGTACGGTTGTGATATTACTGCAGTATTTACAGTAATCTGTGTTTTTTATTAACACTACATCAGTATTCATGATCAGATATACTGAATGAATGGTATGATCGAGCAGCTTACGATATTAAAGCATAGGATATTGAAAAAGTCCATGTGGTCTACCTTTTTTTTTTTTTTTCCTCTTAGGCTATATACACACGACCGTTGTGTGTTTTGCAGTCCTCAAATTGCGGATCCGCAAAACACGGATAGCGTCCGTTTGCGTTCCGCAATTAGCGGAACGGCACGGACAGCCATTAATATAACTGCCTATTCTTGTCTGCAAAATGGACAAGAATAGGACAGGTTATATTTTTTTGGAGGACCACGGAATGGAGCAACAGATGCGGACAGCACACGGAGTGCTGTCTGCATCTTTTGCGGCCCCATTGAAGTGAATGGGTCCGCATCCAAGCCGCAAAAATTGCGGCTTGGATGCGGACCAAAACGGTCGTGTGCATGTAGCCTTAAAATGTTGTTTCTTGCATATTTTGTGTGTTTCTTTCTGCATCTCTTTCTATCTACATGCTTGATGTTTGATCTGTTTGAGGGTGGGTGCTAGGACCCCTATTGATTGCTGGACTGGAGAAGCAAGCAACAGACTAAGGCCTCTTGCACACGGGCATCATGGATTTTGTCTGGATGCGTTGCGGGTGCATTGCGGAAAACCAGCGCTAGTAGGCACGCAATTTCAGTCAGTTTTGTCTGCGATTGCGTTCCGTTGTTCAGTTTTTCCGGGCAAGTGCACGCGCGTGATAGAAAACTGCATGTGGTACTCAGACCCAAACCCGGATTTCTTCACTAAAGTTCGGGTTTGGGTTAGGTGTTCTGTTGATTTTAATATTTTCCCTTCTAACATGGTTATAAGGGAAAATAATAGCATTCTTAATACAGAATGCTAACTAAAATGTCCATTGAGGGGTTAAAAAAAATATATATAAACTCGCCTCATCCACTTGATCGGGCAGCCGGTATCGTCTTCCTTCTTCTTCCTGCAGGACCTGCAAATGGACCTTTGATGACGTCATAAGGTCCTTTTGCAGGTCCTGCAGGAAGAAGAAAGACGATACCAGCTGCGCGATCAAGTGGATGAGGTGAGTTTATTTTTTATTTTTTTAACCCCTCAATGGACATTTTAGTTAGCATTCTGTATTAAGAATGCTATTATTTTCCCTTTTAACCATGTTAGAAGGGAAAATAATACAGTTAATTGACTTTAATGGGGTCCGAGGTTGCTTATCCCTATTTACTAACATTATCTCCTTGCAGCCATGCGTGAAAAGTAGTGCATGTGGACCGTCAGATGCTGATCGTGTACCCCATTCAAGTGAATGGGTCCGCGATCCACATGCAGCGGCCCCATGGTCGGTGCCTGTGAATTGCGGACTGCAATTTGCGGTCCACAGCACGGGCCCGGCCAGCACAAGGTCGTGTTCATGAGCCCAAATATAAAGTTTTTAGCTTGTGCACCACTAGTCCCACATCCAACAGAATAAGCATATAATTGGGAACACATTGCACATTGAACTGGTTCCAGGAAATATTATGGTGAGCTGGTTTCTTTTTTCTGTTTGAATGGGGAACAGCGCGCAGCTGAGTATTTCTGCCCGTTTGTTCTAGTGAGTAGTGGGGAGTCTCAGCTCCTGAACCTCCACTGTTTAAACCTTCTGACATGTCACTGCTGTGCTGTGTTTAATACATTTCAGTACTTCTGGACCTTTGTCAGGAATCAGGAATGTCTCCAGATTGCTTCAACTACAGGAGTACACCACATCCGGCATAGCCATGTACCTCAGGATCCCTACTGACTCTAATTGGATCTGAAGGAGATCTGGCAGGTTTCTGGCCTAAATGCCAGCTATCTGACAGACAAATACAGGATACCTGCTGGATCCCATTATGGTCCATGGAGATCCGGAGGTGACCTGCAATGTCTGGCTATGCTATACACAGTGTACTCCAGTAGTCTGTTACTCTGCTGGAATGAATGTGAATGTAGCTTAATATGCAAGGTCACAAAATTTCAAAACAGTGCTAACATTTCATGGTTAGGGTCCTTTTACATGAGCACCAATTGGCGCTCGTTAAATGCCATTTACTTGCAGCAGTCACTATGAGTTTAGGGATGAACTTAAAAGGTATCTGTCAGCAGATTGGTACCTGTTAAATTGGAAGGCTTTAGGCTTTCACTGCCTGGACCTGTCAAAGTTCAGAGGGCGCAGCATTTGCGGAGAAAGCACAGCCTATAGGTGTAACGGCAACACCCACATTGCTCCTAGAAGCTCATTTGCATATATTAAAGCATCATATGAAAATGGGACCAACACAGATACCTTCAGCTGCCAAGCGCACATGTAACAGGTCAGCCAGTTTCATAGGTACAAATCTGGTGAGAGATGCCCTTTGTTGTGACCAACACCCTGACTCTCCAACTGACACAGCGTCTCATGTGTGGACAGGAAGTCAGTTTCTCTATTCATTCCTATAAGGGCTCGTGCTCACTGCCGTAGCCTATTTTGCAATTCGCAAATTGCGGATCCACAAAACACAGATACTGCCCTTCTGCATTCCACATTTTGAGGAATGGAATGTCCATCCCATAATAGAACAGTCCTGTCCTTGTCCTTAATGCAGACAAGAATAGGACATGTTCTTTATTTTTGCGGGTGCCACAGAATGGACAAAAGAGAAACCGTGAAAGAGTCCGCAAATGACCCACAAAAAAAGTGGATCAGATGCAGACCAAAAAAATACATGCGTGTACATGAGCCCTAAGACTAACATTAAAGCGGTTGTCCCATGGAAAATATTCTACAGTTTTTAATCCAGCATCTGGATCAGAATTCTTTTGTAATTGCATGTAATTAAAAAGTAGTATATTATAGCCAGGGAGCTATTCAATAAAATGTATCTGTATAGCGCCACCTGCTGTTTATTTTTTTATGTTATTTCTTTGTCCAGCTCACTGACATGGCTGCACATGCTCAGTTTCATCCTTTAGCTGCCCCCTGAGCTGTGATAGGAAGAGCTGAGACACGCCCCCTGAGCTGCAGGAGAAAAGACACTCCCCTTCAGCTGTCAGCTTGATATAAATCTAGCAGAGTAATGAATGGGTAGATCTCTGGATCCATGTGAGGTACAGGGCTGGTTCTAGCTTGTGAGATTGGCATGTGCTATATGATGTCTGATTTTCACTTTTTACATTAGTCATGGAATAACCCCTTTAATTAAGAAGATCAGTCTGTACCTCAGGGTTCTGTCTGTTTAAATCAGTAAATAATTGTCGCTAACACCAAATCGGTCTGTCGATGTCGATTCACTGTATGCAAAAAGAAAATCGCAGAAGTAGGATAATAAGAACAATAATAAATAAAATGATGATTACACTTATCGGTAATCGGATTTTCCTGACCCCACGACAGCACCTTAGAGAGATGGCTCCGCCCCAGGACAGGAAACCTGCAGCATAAAAAGGTGGAGCCGCTCTCCCACCTCAGTGAGTTTCCAGAGCATGAGAGGGACTCCCCTTTACGTTAGTTTAGTTATTAAATATTTTTTTTTTTTTTTTGCAACACCCGTGAACACACAACCCTACACCAACAGGGAGGGAATAAAGAGGTGCTGTCGTGGGGTCAGGAAAATCCGATTACCGGTAAGTGTAATCATCATTTTTCCCCTCCCCCACGACAGCACCTTAGAGAGAGATTTCAGAGATCATCCTCAGGGTGGGAGACAGTGCTCAAGACTTTTGTACCAAAGAGAAGGTCAGAAATAGAGTCAAGCTGAAGCCTATGGTGTTTATAGAAGGTGGATGGAGAAGACCAGGTGGCAGCCCGACAGATCTGTTCAATAGATACGCTGGCCCTCTCAGCCCAAGAAGTGGACACCGCCCTTGTGGAGTGAGCCCTCACAGAAACAGGGGGAGACGCCCCGGATACTGAATACGCCAAGGATATAGCTTCTCTGATGCAGCGGGCAATAGATGCCTTAGAGGCTGTATTACCTTTTCTAGCCCCACCGAACAGGACAAATAAGGCGGAAGATTTTCTCCAGTCTTTAGTCACATCCAGGTACTGCAAAATACACCTCCTAACATCAAGGGAATGCAGCTCCTTCTCTCTGTCATCTTTTGGTTCTGAAAAGAAAGCTGGAAGAACTACCTCCTGAGTCCTATTTGTCCTAGAAGGGATCTTCGGCATAAAACCAGGATCTGGTCTGAGAACTACCCTGTCTTCTCTAATGGACATAAAAGGGGGATTAATGGAGAGGGCCTGAATCTCCCCAACCCTCCTGGCTGACGTTAAGGCCACTAGCAGAACTAGCTTAAGGGAAAGAACTTTAACCGAGCAAGAGACTAGAGGTTCAAAAGGATGTCTGGTAAGGACATTTAACACTAGGTTAAGGTCCCAGGGAGGAAATCTAGGACCTGCTACCGGGGTAATCCTATCTACTGCCTTAAAAAACCTAACGACCCAAGGGTCCATGGCTAAACTCCTTCTCCCTAAGACCGACAAAGCTGACACCTGTACTTTTAGTGTACTTTTTGCCAACCCGAGCGACAATCCCTTTTGTAAAAAATCCAACACCTGAACCACTGAAAATTCTAACGGCCAGGAAACCCTTACTGCGCCTATAAAGGACAGGAACTTTCTCCAGACCTGCGCATAGATAATATTCGTCACCTCCTTCCTACTTTTCATTAGAGTGGAAATGACCTCCTTAGAAAATCCCTGACTGGCTAGAAATTACCTCTCAAATTCCATGCCGAAAGATGTAGAGACTCTACTTCCGGGTGGAACACTGGGCCCTGTGACAATAGGTCCGGAATTCCTGGCAGGATCCATGGATCCGAAATCGACATGGCTCTCAACAGGGAAAACCACGCCCTCTTGGGCCAGAAGGGAGCTATCAGAATTACTCTTGCCCCTTCGTATCTGATCTTCCTTATCACTAGAGGAATCAATTGTAGCGGGGGAAAGGCATAACCTAGAGGAAAGTCCCATCTCTGGAGGAAGGCGTCCACCCCAGATGGGCACTGCTCTGGACTGAGGGAGTGTCATGGTCTTACCTTCTTGCTGTTCTCCTTCGTTTGACATGTGCTGGCGGCCATCTTGGTTTCTGGGTTTCTTGTAGCCTTCCACCCTGCGGCTCCTCCTTCCCACTGGGAGGAGCTGGATGCCTAGCTCATATATATATAGGAGGTCTGTGGCTTCAGTTCCTTGCTTGGTCCTCTTGTGTTCACATGCTTCTAAGACTGCTGCTGCTTCTGGTTCCTGATCCTGGCTTCGTCTGACTACCCTGCTGGTTCCTGATCCTGGCTTCGTCTGACTACCCCTCTGGTTCCTGACCTCTGGCTTCGCAAAGACTCTGCTCGGTTTCACCATCCGTTCGGACTTTTGCTTTACAGCTTTATTTTCAATAAAGCCTTCTTATTTTCACTTATCTCTTGTTGTACGTCTGGTTCATGGTTCCGTGACATTAGGACCAAGCCATGAATTCTGACGGTACAGGGCCATCCTCGCTACCCACGCTGGTTGCCAGACTTGATCAGCAGGATCACCTGTTGGGTCGGTTCGCTGTGGCGTTGCAAACCCTGCTTGAACGCACGGCTCATTTCGCTCCCGTTGCCGATGGGTCGGTTGTCGCTCCTGGGCTCGCTCCTACTGCCGCTCCGGTTGTTGCGCCAGAGTCTACCCCGACACCTGTTGTTGCGCCTGTGGTGTTTCGAGGTATGACCGGTTCTGCCCCTCTTCCACAGCACTTTGGGGGAGAGCCAACTCAGTGCCGAGGTTTCCTTAACCAGGTGGGCATTTATTTCGAGTTGCTGCCACATGCCTTTCCCACTGAGAGATCAAAGGTGGGCTTCTTGATCTCGCTGCTCTCGGACAAGGCCTTGGCCTGGGCCAGCCCTTTATGGGAGAACAACAATCCGGTGGTTGCCGAGTTTTCCGGTTTTGTTGCTTCTCTTCGGAAGGTATTCGATGTGCCGGCTCGTGCTGCCTCTGCTGCGAAGCTCCTTATGTCCATCAGACAGGGTTCACGATCCGTAGATGAATACGCCATTGAGTTTCGTACCCTGGCAGCAGAGGTGGGCTGGAATAATGAGGCTCTGGTCGCTGCTTTCTCTCATGGTCTCTCGGATGCCTTGAAGGATGAGGTTGCAGCTAAGGACCTACCAGTTGAGCTCGAGTCTCTTATTTCTTTCCTGATTTTGATTGACACCAGACTCAGGGAGAGACCTTCCTTTAAGGAGAACCTGCGGAGGTCTTCTAACAGATTGGTGCCTACGTTTGCTGTCCCACCCGTGCCTCCCTCTCCTCCCACGCCTCCTGGGGATGACTTGTCTGGGGGTGAACCCATGCAGCTGGGGTTTGCTCGCCTGTCCGAGGGGGAAAGGGCACTCCGGAGACGCGAGGGCCGATGCATGTACTGTGGTCTCGGTGGGCATTTTCGGTTGGCATGTCCGAACCGTCCGGGAAAACGCTCGTACCTGAGATCCTGTCGGGGGCAGATCTTGGGTGGAGTCTCCTCGTCCCCGGTTTCCCGTGTTGACAAACCACTGATTACTGTTGTCCTCTCCTGGGTCGGGGGCTCGGTGACGACCCAGGCGTTGGTGGACTCTGGTGCTGGTGGTTTGTTCATTGATAGTGTGTTCGCTGCCGCCAATTCCATTCCTCTGCAGGCTCGAGGTTCCCCACTGGCTCTTGAGGCGATAGACGGCAGACCCCTTCTGCCGCCACTCGTGACTCATGAGACCCTTCCAGTGGGGATAGCCATTGGTGCCGTTCACAGAGAGTCGGTCTGCCTCCAGGTTATTTCGTCTCCACACTACTCGGTGGTCTTGGGGTACCCCTGGCTCCAGAAGCATAATCCGACTTTCGATTGGAGATCGGTCGAGATCCTCTCGTGGTCACCGCAGTGTGGGGCTAGTTGCATCCATGGGTCTGTCAAGTTGCTGTGTACTTCCTCGGACTCTCTGTTGCCTCCTGAATACGAGGAGTACCGGGATGTATTCGATAAGGTGCGCGCGGTTGCCCTACCTCCGCACCGCCCATACGATTGTGCCATAGAGTTACAATCTGGTGCCGTTCCTCCTCGTGGCAAAGTCTATCCACTGTCGGTAGCGGAGAATGAGGCCATAGAGGAGTACGTGAGGGAGGCGCTTTCACGCGGACACATTCGCAAATCTTCGTCCCCGGCAGGGGCTGGATTTTTCTTTGTGAAAAAGAAGGGCGGTGAGTTGAGGCCTTGCATCGATTACAGGGGTCTCAATCGCATCACGATCAAGAACGCTTACCCGATACCCTTGATTTCCGAGCTGTTCGATCGCCTTAAAGGGGCCACGGTCTTTACCAAACTCGACCTGAGGGCGGCATATAACCTGGTAAGGATCAAGGCGGGCGATGAGTGGAAGACCGCGTTTAACACCAGGACCGGTCATTACGAATCCTTGGTTATGCCCTTTGGGTTGTGCAATGCGCCCGCAGTCTTTCAGGAATTCATCAACGATGTTTTCCGTGACCTGTTGCAGCAGTGTGTGGTGGTCTATTTGGATGACATCTTGGTATATTCTGAATCCATGGAGGCCCACATTCTGGATGTCAGACGAGTGTTGCAACGGTTATGAGAGAACAAGCTGTTCGGTAAGCTTGAGAAATGCGAATTTCACCGATCCCAGGTAACCTTCTTAGGTTACATCATTTCCGCTGAGGGGTTCTCCATGGATCCTGAGAAGGTTTCGGCTGTCTTACAGTGGCCCCAGCCCAGTGGTCTTCGTTCCCTGCAGCGCTTTTTGGGCTTCGCCAATTATTATCGGAAGTTCATCAGGGACTTTTCCATGCTGGCCAAGCCTCTCACGGATCTGACCAGGAAGGGCAGTAATTCCCAGGTCTGGCCGCTCGAGGCCATCCGAGCTTTTGAGGCCCTAAAGTCCGCCTTTGTGTCGGCTCCGATTCTGTCGCATCCCAACCCTGGGTTGCCCTTTGTCCTCGAGGTGGACGCGTCTGAGACGGGAGTAGGCGCCCTTCTGTCTCAGCGTAGAACACCAGAGGGTCCTCTGCTTCCTTGTGGGTTTTACTCCCGGAAACTGTCTTCCGCGGAGTGCAACTATCAGATAGGTGACAGGGAGTTATTGGCCATCGTGCAGGCCCTTAAAGAATGGAGGCACTTGCTCGAGGGTTCGGTGGTTCCGGTTCTCATCCTGACGGACCACAAGAATCTGACCTACCTTTCTGAGGCCAAGAGATTGACACCACGTCAGGCCAGATGGGCTCTGTTCTTGTCACGTTTTAATTACGTGGTCTCCTACCTACCCGGTTCCAAGAACATCAGGGCGGATGCCTTATCACGGCAGTACTCCGAGCTGTCCAGGGAGGAGTCGATTCCGACTTCGGTCATACCTCCGAATCAGATCCTGGCCGCCATTCGCACCAGCCTGACCTCTCCCCTGGGTGAGCAGATTTTGGCGGCTCAATCTGGTGCTCCCTCTGGGAGACCCAACGGCAGATGTTTTGTGCCTGAGGAGTTGCGCACTCGGTTGTTGCGAACCTACCATAACTCCAAGACCGCGGGGCATCCTGGAAAGAATCAGCTGTCCTGGGCTGTTTCACGTATGTTCTGGTGGCCTTCCCTACGTTCCGACATCGCCGCATATGTAGCGGCATGCTCCATTTGTGCCCAGAGTAAGTCCCCTCGGCACCTTCCGTTGGGCCTTCTGCAACCCATAGCCACCGGGGAGCGCACATGGTCACACCTGGGGATGGATTTCATTGTGGACCTCCCTGCATCCCGAGGCCATACGGTCATTCTCATGATTGTGGATCGGTTTTCCAAAATGTGCCACTGTGTTCCTCTCAAGAAGTTACCCTCTGCACAAGAGTTGGCCACGATTTTTGCCAGGGAGGTCTTCCGGTTGCACGGTTTGCCCAAGGAGATTGTGTCGGTTCGGGGGAGTCAGTTTGTGTCTAGGTTCTGGCGCGCCTTTTGCTCCCAGTTGGGGATTCATCTCTCCTTCTCCTCGGCCTACCACCCTCAGTCCAATGGGGCCGCAGAACGATCCAATCAGGCCTTGGAGCAATTCCTTCGTTGCTATGTCTCCGATCACCAAGACAATTGGGTTGACCTCCTGCCTTGGGCTGAGTTTGCCAGGAACACGGCGGTGAACTCTTCCTCTGGGACGTCTCCCTTCATGGCCAATTATGGGTTCCAACCTGCCGTGTTACCCGAGGTATTCTCTCCCCAGGATATTCCGGCTGTGGAGGATCACCTTTCCGTCCTACGTGCTTCTTGGGTACAGATCCAGAAGTCCCTTGAGGTCTCTGCGCAGCGCCAGAGACTCCAGGCTGATCGCAGACGAGCGCCTGCTCCTTCCTACCAGGTCGGAGACCGTGTATGGTTGTCCACCCGCAACCTCAACCTTCGAGTGCCCACTCCCAAGCTGGCGCCTCGCTTTGTTGGTCCCTTCCGAGTGCTTCGCAGGGTAAACCCGGTAGCCTATGCCCTTGCGCTTCCTCCTGGCATGCGGATCTCCAACGTGTTTCATGTCTCCCTGTTGAAGCCACTGGTGTGTAATCGTTTCACTTCCTCAGTGCCTCGGCCTCGTCCGGTCCAAGTGGGCAATCGTGAGGAATATGAGGTGAGCAATATCCTGGACTCACGCCTGGTCCGCGGTCGGTTGCAGTTTTTGGTCCATTGGCGTGGTTATGGTCCAGAGGAGCGTTCCTGGGTTCCCTCCGCAGATGTCCATGCTCCTGCCTTGCTCCGAGCCTTCCACGCACGCTTCCCTCAGAAACCGTTTTGTGCTCCGCGGAGGAGGGGCCCTTGAGGGGGAGGTACTGTCATGGTCTTACCTTCTTGCTGTTCTCCTTCGTTTGACATGTGCTGGCGGCCATCTTGGTTTCTGGGTTTCTTGTAGCCTTCCACCCTGCGGCTCCTCCTTCCCACTGGGAGGAGCTGGATGCCTAGCTCATATATATAGGAGGTCTGTGGCTTCAGTTCCTTGCTTGGTCCTCTTGTGTTCACATGCTTCTAAGACTGCTGCTGCTTCTGGTTCCTGATCCTGGCTTCGTCTGACTACCCTGCTGGTTCCTGATCCTGGCTTCGTCTGACTACCCTGCTGGTTCCTGATCCTGGTTTCGTCTGACTACCCTTCTGGTTCCTGACCTCTGGCTTCGCAAAGACTCTGCTCGGTTTCACCATCCGTTCGGACTTTTGCTTTACAGCTTTATTTTCAATAAAGCCTTCTTATTTTCACTTATCTCTTGTTGTACGTCTGGTTCATGGTTCCGTGACAGGGAGAAGAATTTCCGTACCTTTCTGTTCTCCCTTGTGGCGAACATGTCTACTGAAGGCAGACCCCATAAATCTACTATCTGGGAAAAAATCTCCTGATTCAGAGACCACTCCCCCTGACGTAACCTGTGGCGACTCAGGAAGTCCGCTCGATAATTCTCGACCCCTCTGATATGAATGGCCGAGAGATGAAGCACTCTCCCCTCTATCTCTTCAAAAATCCAATTCGTCTCTTTTTGTAAGGAGTCTGACCTGGTTCCTCCCTAATGATTGAGATATGAGACCACCGTCCGATTGTCGGACATCACTCTCACATGTCTGTTCTGGATCAAAGGAAGAACTGCTCTCAAGGCCAGCAAAACCGCCCTCAGTTCCTTTCGATTTGACGAGAACAGTCTCTGACCCTGGGACCATTCTCCCTGAAAATTCTGATCTTCCACGTGAGCCCCCCATCCCCAGGGGCTGGCGTCCGTAGTCACAACTACTGGTTCTGGAAATAACCAGGGAAGTCCCTGAGTCAGATTCTCTACTTCCTTCCACCAATTTAGGGATGAAAGCTGACTGATAACTCTATACCTGACTCCAGGGACGTCCCTGCCCGTCTCGAGGCGGCCAAGATCTCTCCCTGCAACTGTCGAGAGTGTCACTGCGCCCACTGGACCGCTGGCATGCAGGATGTTAGAACTCCTAACAGGGACATAGCTTTCCTTACGGATAGGGCCTCTCCTGACTGAACCCTGTGAACTCTTCTCTGAACTCCAGCTACCTTCTCCTTTGTGAGGAAAGTTTTTTCCAGCCTGGAATTTAAAACCAGCCCCAAAATAATCTGGTTTGTTGACGGCTCCATCCTGGACTTCTGAACATTTAACAGCCACCCCAGGGACTGAAGTACCTCCATCACCCGATTCAGAGCCCTGACACACTCCACTTGAGATTGGGCCACCACCAGAAAGTCGTCCAGGTAAGGCAAAAACGTGATGTTCTCCCTTCTGATGAAGGAGGCCATCTCCGCCACTACCTTGGTAAAGATCCGAGGCGCCATGGAAAGGCCAAAGGGAAGTGCCTGGAACTGATAGTGAAGAAGACCCGCCTCGGTTCTTACAGCTACCCGGAGAAATCTCTGGTGATCTGGGTGAATCGGAATATGATGGTAAGCATCTTTTAAATCCTGAACTGCCATGTGACAGCCTGGAGATAAAAGATATATCGCTGACCTGATAGTTTCCATCTTGAATTTTCTGGCTTTCAGGAATTTGTTCAGGTATCTGAGATTTATTATAGTCCGGTATTACCCATCTGGTTTCTTCACTAGAAACAGGGTGGAATAGAAATTTCTTCCTAGCTCTGACTCTGTGACAGGAATTAACACCTTCTTGCTTATCAATTTTTTTATTTCTTGCAGCATAATGAGAGAAAATCTTGAAATCACAAACCTTTCTGCGGGGAATCTCAGGAATTCCAACCTTAAACCCTCCCGCAGAAGACCTATCAACCATTTTCCTGCCATCTTTTCCCAAGCAGGAAGGAAGAATTTTAATCTTCCTCCTACCGGGATCATGGCGTCATTGCTTTCCTTGTTTTCCTGCACAAGCTGCGGCTGATCTAAACAAAAAGCCCTTATTTCCTGATCTAGGCCTTGCTTCCTGCTCTCTGTCCCCCGTCTGCTTCTTACTTTGAAATCTTGACGGGTTTCGAAAGGGCTGTCTATACTGCCTGAACTGAGTAAAAGATTCCTGGGGAAATTTTTTCTTTCTATCCGCCGCTTTTTCGAGTAGGGAGTCAAGTTCCGACCCGAAAAGAAACTGGCCATCACAGGGGATGCTACATAATCTCAGCTTGGACGGCATATCACCCCCTTTCCAATTTTTAAGCCACAAAGCACGTCGCGCAGAATTGAAAAGGGATGCGGCTCTTGCTTCCAGCCTTACTGAGTCCACCGCGGCATCCGCAATAAAGTCCGCGGCTTTTTGGAAAGTGGGTAGAGATGCTAGTAACTGCTCTCTAGGGCATTTATCCCTAATCTGCCCTTCTAGCCTATCTAACCACAGTGACATAGACCTTGCAACAACGGTGGCAGCTATACTAGGCCTAAAAGCAGCCGCAGCAGATTCCCACGAGTTCTTAAGGGAAGAGTCTATTCTTTTATCTAAGGGATCCCTTAAAAATCCCATATCCTCAAAGGGCAGTGAGGATCTTTTAGAAATCTTAGAAATGGCTACATCCAGTTTCGGGGACTTGTCCCAAGATGTAGAAGCCTCTTCCTCAAAGGGGTACTTCCGTTTACATGTTTTAGAAATGAATGGTTTTTTATCTGGTTTTCTCCACTCTTTCTCTATCACCGCCGAAATAGATGTATGGACAGGGAAACATCTGCGCTTCCTTTCCCTAAACCCCTCAAACACGACATCCTCTACAGATCTATCCTCTTTGGAAACCTCCAACTCCAGGGTAGATCGGATAACTTTTAACAATTTGTCCGTATCCTCTGCTGGAAATAGGAACTTCCCTTTGTAGTGTACGGGAGCTGTAATGCCTGTCACTACAGAAGGGTCACTTGTGTGCTGTCGTTTCCCCTTATTTATGGGGAGGTTGGTATAAGTCATCTTCATAATGTAATGCTATGTACTTTCCTGTTACTGTGAAATGTGCATGTACAGGCCTGCTAGGGGTGTCATTCCAGCTCTGAGTCACTAGAGGGAGCTAGGGAGCCCTAGGTTATATAAGGCCCAGTCAGGGAGAGAAAGGGAGATTTAGACTGTGTTAGAGATCAGACTATGTCTGAGTTAAGTCCAGGCCTGGAGCTTGCAGAGCAGGAGAGGGTATTGCAGTCCCTGTAATCGGGTTCCAGATCCAAGGAGAAGGTTCCCCTCCTGAGTTCATATATGCAGAAGCAGGAACACCACAGTTAACCAGCCTGAGGAAACTGGGAGAGACAGAGGCAAGTCCAGAAAAGCAAGAGGTACTAAAGATAACAGAGGAGGTACTTGATCATTATAAAACCAAGGATATAAGCCAGAGCTAGGGCATTGGGCCTTGGAGAAGAGTTTCTATGTTCCAGGATCAGTCAGGAATAGAGTGCAAGCCGCCTGTACTACAAATCCTGTGTTTAACACTCTGAAGTCACCTTGCTATATATTGCCTGCATCAAATGTACTGAAACCAGCTGTCTGCAAAGGAACTGCGCTTCCATCTATGTCCATGCATGATGACTACTAAAGTTTGAGTTCTGTTTTAACATCACGTGGTTCCTCAGTTATTCCTGCTATCAGCAAACGGCGTGCCACCGTTTAATTGGCACTGGCGTCACAAACATTACTTATCATTACCTGCCTTGCAGAGAGTCAGCTGTCTCAGGTTAGTGGTCACAATTGCACTACAACACCCAGGAACATTATTAACCCTAACTTGACTACGCTGCACCTTCTTTAGTGTTATCTTCAGAAGAGGAGGAATCATTAGAGTCCTCATTCCCGAAGAGAGAATCACTATCTTCCGATTCTACGTCAGACTCCTGCCTCACCGCTCTCTTCCTCTTCCTACCGGCTTTCAGGGTATTTTTAACTTCTGACATAATAGATCTTAGATCCTTCAGAAGACTCGGGGTCTCCTCAGCCACCGTCTTCTTAAAGCACTGTTGACAGAGCTTCTTAGTGTAAGAAGAAGACAGCGAACATTTGCAGATAGGGCACTCTTTTTCGTGGCCACCACCTTGTTATGCACCGTCTAAGAAAAAAGGAAGATACCCAAATCTAAGAAACAGCCTATACCCTTTAAGGACTGAGATTAGGACTCACAATACCGGCGGCAGGATCTCAATATCCGCACTTTCAGACCTTCTCTCTTCATCCATAATGAAGGAAAGACCTGCACTGATGAAACATTGTCAAGTTACCTTCTGCCACCAAGTATTGCTCTCACCTGAGAGATACACAGCTTCCTGCAGACCCACCACTCCACAGATAGCACTGGAACAGAATCTGGTCCACTCTCTGGCACACTGAATTCAGACACCGGTGTCCAGATAACCCAAGCACACTCATACCTGAATAGCTTGTTTTTTTTTTAAAACTGCCGGGCTGCCGAACTTCCGGTCACCTGACCGGAAGCGCTCGGCCGTGGAACGCATGGCACTTCCTGCCGGACGTCACTTCCGGTGGCGTCCTGGCTGATCTGCAGCAACTTGGGGCCTTCTGGCCACACTCAATCCGTTGGTGCGGTCTTTCTCGCCTGAGGGACCGGCACCTTCTGCCTCCCGGAATCTCTGTCCCCGGCATCCTGCCCCCCGACGCCTGTGGGTGAGGAATGATCGGCAGGTACAACACGCCACCGCTAACCCTCCAGCATCTACCGGGACTTCCAGGTTAGGACGACAACTGCAGGCTCCCGTACCAGGACAGGAAACCTCACTGAGGTGGGAGAGCGGCTCCACCTTTTTATGCTGCAGGTTTCCTGTCCTGGGGCGGAGCCATCTCTCTAAGGTGCTGTCGTGGGGGAGGGGAAAATATATATATATATAAAAGAATAAGTAAAGTGATTAAAAAGGTAATATTGGTGGTATGAATGTTATTGAAATAAAATAACAGGTAGTTTGGAGTAGGTTCTCATAGTAGACATAGAGGTAGGAAACTACTAGAACCTCTGCTCACCTGGTATGTTCTATTGCATCTTTAAAAAATCCAATAAATTCTACGACAAAGTGTTTCTCCAATAATTAGCTTGAGAAAGATTAAATAGTTCATAGTCCCTTAGGCACAAGTGTTTGTAATCTGAAGATCCACTAAACTTATTTTTGTTCAAGTAAGAAGACCTCCCTGTCCAGACTGAGTAATGAGTTCAATCATGGAAATGATGTGTTGGACATAGGAGTGGTGAGGAAGATGGAGCGCCCAGTGATTACAATTAGTGTTGAGCGAATTGAAGCCAAACGAATTGACTTCGATCTGGATTTCAGGAAAAGTTCAATTCACAGTGAAGCCAAACTTCCTTGCGTTTTGTGGTAACAAATCTTTTTTCCCTGAAATGGCAGCAAAAAAAACAAAAAAAAAAACATACTGACCTCATCCATTTTCTTGCAGAGAGGCCATCGAGGTTATCTTTATTGAAAATACCGCACAGAATTTTGCACCAGGTGACGTGTGACATCAGTGATGATGTCACCGCGCCTGGCCAGTGTGATGGCGTCATCACATCACCGTTGAAGATTTAGTGTGGTATCTTCAATAAAGATGGATTCGACGGCCTCTCCACAAGCAAATGGATAAATATGCTTTTTATTTAACCGGATTAACCCCTGAGAGCCCACAATTGAAGCATCAGATGCAGCGATCAGCGATGAACGCGGAATCTGAGGGGTTCAATGATGGCCATTCCCCGTCATTGCACCCGCTTTATACAAAGAAATGCACTTCGTGATGAAGTAATTCGTCATGAATCGAATTTCTTTGCGAAATTCGGCAAAGCAGCCGAATCAAAATTTTCATGACTTCGCTCATAACTAATTACAGTGAATAGTTGATTTACATGTATGCTTGGAAGTGCAGTCACGTTTCACTGACATATAATACCACAGGGACACCTACTGTATAGTGTGGGGATTTGCTCTGGTAGACAGGCTTGCGGACACAGTACAGAGGCAATGACAAGGTCTTTAACTTAAACAGTGCAGTGTTTTATTCACACAGACGTAAAGCGACAAAATAACAAGTTCAAGGAAAAACAGTCACCTTTAGTTTGGTGTTTGTTCACACCAGGCTGCAGCACATAAGTCCTTGAATGAAACAATAGTCCACGTGCTTTTGTCCACAAACAATGTAGTATGCCTTAATCCCAGCCCAGACTCTCAGGCTCCAACACCGAGACTGACAGAGCTCCACTGTCAGATGGAGGATAATCCACACAGCTGAACATGCTGGCTGGGTTTTTATAGCCCAGCCCAAAACCCGGCCTGGAACCGTGGGGAACAGCCACACACCCTGCTCTTTGGCTTCTCCCAATAAGAACCGGCCCGGATCGGCTTTACAGCCATACTAACAGCTGAAGTGTCGGCCTGCAATTGCAAAACTGACACTTCAGGGAAAAATCTGGTTCTTACCTCACCGAGACCAGAAACCTCGGTGACACGTATCTTCCGTCAATGACGGCTCCTTGTTCCTTCTTACATACCTCCCCCCTTTGTTCAACCCTGAGGGGGTGAACACTTGCCAGTCAGTGTACGCGGGACAGGGCATCCGCGTTTCCCTGTAACCTGCCTGCCCTGTGTTCCACGGAAAACTTAAAGTTTTGCAAAGATAAGAACCATCTGGTGACCCGATCATTCCTCTCTTTGGCCTGGCTCATCCATTTGAGAGGGGAGTGGTCAGTCACCAGATGGAACCTTCTCCCCAAAAGATAATAGCGGAGAGACTCGAGTGCCCACTTGATGGCCAGGCATGATGGCCAGGCCGGCTGGGATGAGCTTCTGGCTGAGGAAGACAATGGGATGCTCCTCCCCGTCAATATGTTGAGACAGTACAGCACCGAGACCTACATCGGAGGCATTGGTCTGCACTATAAACTCACTTTTGAATTCGGGCGTCACCAAAACCGGGGACCCACACACGGCCGACTTCAAAGCGGAGAAAGCCTTTTCCGCCTGCTCATTCCAAAAGGCCTGTCAATGGTGAGGCGACTGTAGCAAAATTGGGGAAAAACCTCATATAGTACCCCACCATACCCAGGAATGACTTTACTTGCCGAGTAGTGACAGGTCGGGGCCAATTCCTAATTGCCTAAATTTTGTTTACCTGAGGTTTGATCATTTCGCGCCCAATTACATACCCCAGGTACTTGGTCTCTTCTAACCCTATCAAGCACTTTTTTGGGTTAGCAGTTAAGCCAGCCTTCCTAAGGGAGTCCACTACAGCCTGTACTTTAGGTAAGTGACTTTCCCAGTCGGTGCTATGGACAACAATATCGTCCAGGTACGCCGAAGCGTATCGACGATGTGGACAGAGTACAATATACATTAGCCTTTGAAACGTGGCGGGAGCGCCATGTAGACCAAAGGGTAATACCTTGTACTGATACAGCCCCTCTGGCGTGACGAAAGCCGTTTTTTCTTTGGAAGCCTCCGTCAAGGGTACCTGCCAGTACCCTTTGGTGAGGTCCAACACAGAAAAATACCGGGCTTGGCCCAACTTTTCAATAAGCTCATCGACTCGGGGCATGGGATACGCGTCAAACTTGGACACCTCATTAAGTTTGTGGAAGTCATTACAGAACCGCAATGTCCCGTCTGGCTTGGGTATTAATACTATCGGACTGGCCCACTCACTTTTTGACTCCTCGATGACACCCAGCTGGAGCATTAGCTGCACTTCTTCCGTGATGGCTTGTCGCCGAGCCTTGGGTACCCGGTACGGTTTTAACCGGACTTTCGCCTGAGGCTCAGTGATAATGTCATTCCGGATTACGGACGTGCGTCCAGGGAGGTCTGAGAACACCGTGTTCCGACTAATGAACTCCCTGGCTTCCTGAGCCTGTTTAGAGGAGAGGCTGTCAGCAATTTTCACTGTGGCAGCCGCTTCCCCTGCTTCAGACCGAGGGGCCGAAACCGCTTCCCCTAGGAACCCTTTTTGTGGGCTGTCTTCCGTACAGGTTTCCCTTTCCTTCCATAGTTTGAGCAGATTCACATGGTACACCTGCTGCGGCTTTCGCCTCCCTGGCTGGTGTACTTTGTAATTTTACCTCCAAAGTACCTCGTAGTGCCCCTGCCACCTAGCTAGGAACTTACTGTCTACAGTTGGTACCAGAACCAACACCCGATCACCCGGGTAAAAGTTTAGGACCCGAGCCTGCCGATTATAGACCCTACTCTGGGCTCGCTGTGCTGCCTCCATATGCTCCCTAACCAGAGGTAACACTGTTTCCATCCGTCCCTGCATCTGGGTGACGTACTCAACACTTTTGTGCGGTGTGGTTTGTTGTTCCCACGCCTCTTTGGCGACGTCCAATAAACCACGAGGGTGTCTGCCGTACAGCAGTTCGAAGGGCGAGAACCCGGTAGAGGCCTGGGGCACTTCTCGCACTGCGAAAATGAGATAGGGCAGAAGAAGGTCCCAGTCCCTCCCATCCTTAGACACCACTCTTTTCAACATTTTTTAACGTCTGGTTAAACCTCTCTACCAGGCTATTTGTTTGTGGATGATACACGGATGTCCGTAACGGTTTTATGTGGAGCATCTTACAGAGTTCCCTCATGACCTTGGACATAAATGGGGTCCCTTGGTCAGTTAGAACCTCCTTAGGCAGACCCACTCTAGAAAACATTTTCATTAACTCCTTAGCTATGAGTTTGGCTGACGTATGACGCAGTGGCACTGCCTCCGGGTACTGCGTGGTGTAGTCGAGGATGACCAGGATGTGCTGGTGCCCTCTAGCTGACTTCAGTACTGGGCCTATGAGATCCATAGTGATCCGCTCGAATGGAACCTAAATGATCGGGAGAGGGACTAGAAGTCTACGGAAATGTGGCTGGGGGATGGTTATCTGGCAGGTTGGGCAAGACTTGCAATACTCTTCCACATCTCTGAACACACTGGGCCAGTAGAACCGCTGTAAAATTCGGTCCTGCGTTTTCTGCTGGCCCAGGTGTCCCCCAAGAACATGTTGGGAAGTGGACAGAACACAGTGTGCTGTCTACATTTTTTGCGGCCCCCGTGGCAATGTATAGGTCTGCCTCTGATTCACAAAAGATGCAGAGCAAAAATACAGTAGTGTGAATGGGGCGTAAGCTTCAGAGCTGTATTTTTTAATAAGACCATTTACTGTATTGTGAAACTGTAAAAAAAAATTGGGGTGGTGGAATAGAAGAACAAAAACAATTCCACCATTGTTTTATGGGTTTCGTTTTTTCAGCATTCACTGTATGGTAAAAATAACATCTCGTACTTTGGCTCAGTATGATTACGCCAATACCAAATTTTGCTACTTTAAAACAATAAATTGCCACGTGTTGTCATATTCTAACACCTACAGTATAATCCTTTAATTTCTTTCCATGAGGTAATTTGTTTTGCTGTTTTTTGGTTTTTGAAGGCGAGGTGACAAAATTTATAGCAAATCTGGTGTCTTTTTTTTATAGGTTCAACATGTTAGATATTTAGATATATAATACGATATTTTTATTTACTGATTATTTCAGAGGTGAAATTACCAAGATGGCCTGATGGGATACACCCAAAGCTATTAAAAGAGCTTAGGGGTGAACTAGCAAAACCATTAACAGATTTATTTAACCAATCACTGGTAACAGGAGTCGTCCCAAAAGATTGGAAATTAGCAAATGTTGTGCCCGTTCAGAAGAAAGGTAGTATGGAGGAATCGGGCAACTATAGGCCAGTAAGCCTGACATCAATAGTGGGGAAATTAATGGAAACCATACTTAGGCCTCATGCACACGACCGTTGTGTGCATCCGTGGCCGTTTTGCCGTTTTCCTTTTTTTTTCGCGGACTCCGTGGAAAAATCGGAAAATGCACTGTTTTGCAGCCGAGACCGTGATCCGTGTATCCTGTCCGTCAAAAAAATATGGCCTGTCCTATTTTTTTGACGGACAACGGTTCACGGACCCATTCAAGTCAATGGGTCCGTGAAAGAACACGGATGCACACAAGATTGGCATCCGTGTCCGTGATCCGTGGCCGTAGGTTACTTTAATACAGACGGATCCGAAGATCCGTCTGCATAAAAGCTTTTTCAGAGCTGAGTTTTCACTTCGTGAAAACTCAGATCCGACAGTATATTCTGACACAGAGGCGTTCCCATGATGATGGGGACGCTTCAGGTTAGAATATACTAAAAGAACTGTGTACATGACTGCCCCCTGCTGCCTGGCAGCACCTGCCAGGCAGCAGGGGGCAGCCCCCCCCCTGTAGTTAACACATTGGTGGCCAGTGCGGCCGCCCCCCCCTCCCTCCCCTGTAGTTAACTCGTTGGTGGCCAGTGGGCCCCCCCTCCCTCCCCTGTAGTTAACTCGTTGGTGGCCAGTGGGCCCCCCCCTCCCTCCCTGTAGTTAACTCGTTGGTGGCCAGTGGGCCCCCCCTCCCTCCCCTGTAGTTAACTCGTTGGTGGCCAGTGGGCCCTCTCCCCTCCCTCCCCCTCCTAATTAAAATCTCCCCCCCTATCTGTCACGGCCATGGCTATGACCGTGACTCCTGAACCGCATGCGGTTGTCAGCGGTTTTCATTGGTGTTCAATCACAGGTGAGGGCTGTGGTATTGGCCTCACCTGTGGTTGCCGCTGGCAACAGTATGTATGTGGCAGCGTAGCAGGCTGAGCTGTGCCATGCAGCTCGCTACGCTGCGCATGCGGTTTTGTGTGTGATGTGTGGATGTGTGCACTGTGTTTTATGTTATTGTGTGCACGTTCCCTTTAAGTGGTGTTTTCCCTTCCCTGGTGTTGGAAGGGTTAATCCCCTTCCTAGTGTGTGTGATCACTGGGTGTGTCCGACTGTGGGGTGTGGCTTCTTGGCCTATAAAGCCTCACTGCTTTTGCAGGCCTTCAGGTTGCTTCAGCCATGCTTAGCTGAGAGCAGCCTCATGTATTTATTACCTGCCAGTAAGAGCCACCCCTGTGGTCATAAACCTTAATGTCATAACCATTGTGCTTAAGTTATTTCCAGTTATGTGTGATGTCTGTGTGATGTTTTATATGTCTCCCTTTGTGCAGCTATGGATCTGGGTCCCTGTGTGGGGATGCGTTTATGATCTGCACCCTGCTAACACAGGGATCCAGTCAGCAAGGCTGTGGCAGGTAGGTGGAACTCTAGTTCACCTGCCATATCCATAGAGCTGTTTATGTCTCCCCTTTTCCTGCAGCTTGGCCGTTGAGACTCCTGCTCCTCCGTGTCTAGGAGGAGTGGGCTTGTCTTACTCAGCTCCTAGGTGAGGGTCATCTTGAGGGCCAGCAGGGACTTTTAGGTTCCGGAGCATGGGCCCTCCTACCATCAAGGTTGGCCCATGTAACTAGGAGCTAGGGTCAGGTTAGGGATGCCTTAGGAGGTGACCTGCTCCCTAATCCTGTCTACATGGCCAAGCAGCCGAAACATCACCGGGCTGCACACGGCTGAGGATTTCCCCCATCCTCAGCCGTGACACTATCATTGGTGGCAGCGGAGAGTACCGATCGGAGTCCCAGTTTAATCGCTGGGGCTCTGATCGGTAACCATGGCAACCAGGACGCTACTGCAGTAGCGTCCTGGTTGCCATGGTTACCGATTGGAGCCCCAGCGATTAAACTGGGACTCCGATCGGTACTCTCCGCTGCCACCAATGATAGGGGGGGAGATTTTAATTAGGAGGGGGAGGGAGGGGAGAGGGCCCACTGGCCACCAACGAGTTAACTACAGGGGAGGGAGGGGGGGCCCACTGGCCACCAACGAGTTAACTACAGGGGAGGGAGGGGGGCCGGCCGCACTGGCCACCAACGAGTTAACTACAGGGGAGGGAGGGGGGGCCCACTGGCCACCAACGAGTTAACTACAGGGGAGGGAGGGGGGGCCCACTGGCCACCAACGAGTTAACTACAGGGGAGGGAGGGGGGCCCACTGGCCACCAATGAGTTAACTACAGGGGAGGGAGGGGGGCCGGCCGCACTGGCCACCAACGAGTTAACTACAGGGGAGGGAGGGGGGGCCCACTGGCCACCAACGAGTTAACTACAGGGGAGGGAGGGGGGCCCACTGGCCACCAATGTGTTAACTACAAGGGGGGGGGGGGGGGTGCCCCCTGCTGCCTGGCAGAACCTGCCAGACAGCAGGGGGCAGTCATGTACACAGTTCTTTTAGTATATTCTAACCTGAAGCGTCCCCATCACCATGGGAATGCCTCTGTGTTAGAATATACTGTCGGATTTGAGTTTCACGATGTAACTCAAATCCGATGGTATATTCTAACATAGAGGCGTTCCCATGGTGATGGGGACGCTTCAAGTTAAAATATACCATCGGATTGGAGAAAACTCTGATCCTATGGTATATTAACTCCTGACTTTACATTGAAAGTCAATGGGGGACGGATCCGTTTGAAATTGCACCATATTGTGTCAACGTCAAACGGATCCGTCCCCATTGACTTGCATTGTAATTCAGGACGGATCCGTTTGGCTCCGCACGGCCAGGCGGACACCAAAACAACTTTTTTTTCATGTCCGTGGATCCTCCAAAAATCAAGGAAGACCCACGGACGAAAAAAGGTCACGGATCACGGAAAAATGGAACCCGTTTTTGCGGACCGCAAAAAAATACGGTCGTGTGCATGAGGCCATAAGGAGAGGATTGTGGAACATCTAAAATCCCATGGATTGAAAGATGAAAAACAGCATGGGTTTACTTCAGGGAGATCATGTCAAACTAATCTTATAGATTTTTTTGATTGGGTGACTAAAATAATAGATGGCGGAGGTGCAGTAGACATCGCTTATCTAGACTTTAGTAAAGCTTTTGATACTGTCCCACATAGAAGGCTTGTCAATAAATTGCAGTCTTTGGGCTTGGACTCCCATATTGTTGAATGGATTAAGCAGTGGCTGAGGGACAGACAACAGAGGGTTGTAGTCAATGGAGTATATTCAGACCATGGTCTTGTTACCAGTGGGTACCTCAGGGATCTGTTCTGGGACCCATATTGTTTAATGGTACTCTTGCACACAGTTTTAGAAGGAACTTGGCAGGGAGGTTGTTCCAAACATCTTGGAGAACTAACCACAGATCTTCTGTGGATGCAGGCTTGCTGAGATCCTTCTGTCTTTTAATGTAATCCCAGACAGACTGGATGATTTTGAGATAAGACTTAGTTCTTAATGACATTGGCTGCATGTTTGGGGTAGTTGTCCTGCTGCAAAATAAATTTGGAGCCAATCAGATGCCTGTATGTGTCAGCATTGAGGATACCATTAATCCAGGCCAAATCCCATCTCCATTTGCTGAAATGCAGTCCCAAACTTGTTTTTGAATGTATTTATTTATTTAACACATAAACATACCATAACATTAAAACCACTGAGCCGTTGACAGATGAAGAAAATAAAATAATGTTTATAAAAAATATTCCTACAGTTGTTGGTTGAGACAGTTGTGGCAGAAATCACGTCATAGCTGAAAGAAACAGACGCACAGACTTGTGATTGAAAAACAAATTGAATCCCCTTAGAAGGGAATTCTTATATAAATGCAAATTTCAATTACTATTATGGAATAATAAGTGGAAACTATTACATCACAGCTGTAATAAACAGAACGCCAAAGCTTATTTGTGTATAGTAAATAATTCAAGATAATTCACAAAGCCTTATTACCACTAAGTAGATATTCGAAGAGAAACTTTCTCCTGACTCTCTCCACGTGGTGATGTGCTTGCAGACATTGAAGCAACTAGGTAAACTCCTTACAATGATTTATATCAAGGCCTGGACATACATTTAAGGGGGTTTTCCAATTGTTAGAAGTTATTTCCTATCCACAGGATAGGGGATAACTATTGGGTCGGTAGGGGTCCTACCGCTAGGACCCCCACTGATAATGAGAACGGGGCCCATATCCGCTGCAGCTCCCTGAAATTAACGGAGCGGCAGGTCGCACATGCACATGGCCGCTCCATTCATTTCTACGAGAGTTCTGGAGATAGCCAAGCACACCGATCTAATGGTTATTCCCTATCCTGTGGATAGGGGATAACTTCTAACGTCTGAAATACCCCTTTAAGTGAGCAGTGTGCCTATTTAGTCAGTTGCAAATCTCTTACCCTATGTTCACATCTGTCTCCAGTAGAGGAACAGCCTTCCCGGAGTTCACCGGATCCCTATTGACTACAATATGATCTGATCAGGGATTTGGGATCCATCGCATTCCGCCGTAATGCCTTCTTTCAGCCCGACAAAAAGTTGTGCATGCAGAGCTTTTTGTCTGTCCAAAAGACAACATTTATGTTGGAAAGTGGCCGTATCCCATTGTAGTCAATGGGAACCTGGCGGGTCGCGGTATTATCCAGCTATGCCGAATACGGTGAACTCTGGCAGACTATTCATCTGCTGTAACAGCCTTTCGGATTTCACAATGCAGATACCTAGCCTTAGTATATATTATAAAATGGGTTTAACATGTTAATAATTAAGTGCTGTTTTATTAATCATATTGTAAGGGATCACCTTTCTTTCAAGGGGTCGCAACCACATACTTTTTCAGGACACCAGGATTAAGGTCCAAACAACACTTTTATTTGGCACCAGCACAAACATAAATGATACAAAATAAACACCTGCCCGTCTAGGCACTTGGTAATACAAAATAACGTATCCCTGACTCACCTAAAGAGCCCTGTTCACACGTGGAAATCAAATGCGGCTTTCCTCAGCCAAACAGTCCAGCAGCATCCAGGCTGTGCAAATACGAGTCCTTTGGGGAATTGTGGTCCAGCAGTCTTTCAGACTCTGGCCTTGTGACCCTTGTGCCGCAGGCATCACTGCATCCCCCAAATTACAGGCTGTCACTTAGCCTCGTGGTCCCTCAGCCTACCCGGCTGAGACCACTACAAACCTCTGCAGGTCTCTGTTCCCGGATAACACACTCTCCCCTGACTGACACCCTGAGAGGTGCTTTATCCCATTCTGATTATTGCAGACCTCACCTGCGATCCTCTCTGGACCAAGGGAACACCCGTCCTGAAAGGGTGTGGATTTGCAGTTCCCACTTCCAGTCCTATCTGTCAATCCAACTAAAATCCAGCCCAGAATACACCAAAAACAACCTTGTCTCACCAACCTACATGCTGCTGAGACTATTGCATCCCGGATTTTAGCTATCCCACCCAGCTGAGGTATCTGAGTGGGATATACACACCTTCCTGCACTGTCCACCTTATCACAATATTGATTAGTATTTGCATATAGCAGAAAAGTGAATAGAAGTGCACCTGACAATGCCTGGTCAATGTGCCACGGTGAGCTTCCTTTCAGCAATAGGCAATTAAAAGCTTTGCAATAATTGGGTGGCACTCGAGGCGAAAAGCAGGAAGCAGGAAATGTTTTTTCAGATACTGCATAGACATATATTTAGACCATAAAATGTTGGCTACCTACAGTCACCATTAGAGGGAGCATAGGAGCTCACTGCATCCTTTCTGATCATTGACTTCAATGTATAACAGTATAGGATAAGCTCCTACGCTCCCTCTGGTGGTGACTTCAGGTAACCAACATTTTATGTTTTAAATTTATGTCTAGGCAAAAGATATGGAGCTTTGTATAGAAAAAAAAATAGGGGGTAATTTTCTAACTGATATATGCCAGTTTTCTGGCATATATCTGTCACACCTTTTCTCCGCTCACACAAGGTCTATAAAAGGGGGCGTGGCATGGGCGGGGAAAGGGGTGGTCCAGCAAGTCCAACTCATTTATCATTTTCTACGCTTGTTTTAGGTGTAGAAAATATTATAAATCTACGCCATCAAGGAAGCTGTCGTAGATCTAGACCAGTGGTTTATCCACCAAAGTTATGTAGAGGCTGGCACCTCTACATAACTTCAGCAGATCCACCTCCAGCACAAGGAGTGTTAAGACTGGCGTCTAAAACGCCGGTCTTAATAAATGACTCCCATAGTTTATACCAGTAGAAATTTATATTAGAAAGTTAATCAGCAATGAATTTTGTTGAGAGTACAATGTTTAATTTTAGTCTGATGCTGGCTAAGTATTTATTTCTAAAATTTTCAGAGACTTTTATAGTATTGACCTATCGTCTGGATAGGTCATCAGTATCTGATTGGTGGGGGTCCGGCACCTAAGACCACTGACATTCAGCTGTTTGAGAAGGCATCGGTGCCTGCAGTCAGGGTCGGATTGGGGTGCCTAGGGCCCACCAGTAAAATTTATTTTGGGGGCCCACCATACGGATACATTCAAATATTATCTGCTTCCTGGGCTTCTTCATTCCTTCCCGCTGCTGCACGCAGTGCTGACAGGCACGGGAAGCAGGGTTCTTAGCTGTGTTCTGCACTCCTGCCACCAGCGTTTCCCTCCTGGCTCTGAGCAGATCTTCCACTCTGGCTCAGAGTTTCTTGTGTGTATTTAGGGTGTGTGCAGGTGTGTCTCTCCTCCATTTGTGAGGCAACCTGCACACGCCCTCTATCTTCCCCAGCCTATAGCTGGTCTGCAGGAGGTATTTAAAGGCGCCTCCTTCTACAGGAAGGCGTCTGAGCAACTTAGGTTCCTAGCAAGTCTAGTTTCCTGTTTTTGCTAAGGTGTTCTGTTAGTTTTTGTCATTCTGTGTACCGGACTTTGGATTACGTATTACAGACTTTGCCTGATTTCCGCCTGCTCTGACCCTGATCTACGTTTACGGACTTTGCCTGACTTCTGCCTTCGTACCCTGACTACGCCTCTGTCTGATCAGCCTCTGGCCTCCTAACATCCACTGGGTGTATTGTGTCACATGGAGGTCATTCCAGTGGGTTCACACTCTGGTCCTGATTCCCTCGTGTTCCAATTCCCCTCTGAAGTAACACCTGGTACTCCCCTCGGGAAAGTCTCTTCTCACCATCAGAGGTATCGTGTGAAGAATGAGGGGTGTGCTCAGAAGGAGTTGATCACGTGGTCATAACACACAGAGCAGCAAGATGCTACTAGATGATTGAATATGGGGGTCCCTGCTGCAACTTTGAGAAGGTAGGTCCTGGGGAAAAGAAGACACTGGCTAGCGTTCCTCTATACCTAGAAGTCATCTCAGCTCTGATCGTGTCTATAATAATAAACTGGGGAGTCTCTTGAATAATCTATCAATTTTTTTTATATGAACATAGGCTGGTTGAGGTGCTGTAAATTGAATATAAGTATGTAGTGCAGTAAGTCTATTATGTTATGTGCCACCTGTGCAGGGGTTGGGAAACTAGGGGCCCACCTTGCTCAGGGGGCCACTGGGGGATTCACCTGTACGCCTGTGCGCCAGTCCGAAGCTGCTCACAGTAGAGCAGTGGCCTTCTCTCTGCTCACCAAGCACAGCGCCGTAGATTGTATAGTTTCTGTGCTTGATATCGCAGCTTAGCCCTATTTACTTCAATGGGGCCGAGCTGTGCCTAGGCCACGTGACCGATGAACGTGATGTCACATGGTCTAGGAAAAGCTGCAAGAAGGCCACAAAGCTACTGCGAGCGCTGGTGTCTCCCGGGTGTCAGACCTCCACTGATCAGATACTGGTGACCTATCCTGAGGATAGGTCATCAAAATAAAAGTCTCAGAAATCCCCTTTAAAAGAAAGAAATAACAAAGGGCACAGGAGATACCTAGTACGTTAATCTCATAACTCTGTGTGCAGTCTAATGTTTGCAGTATTCTCCAAAGAATAGTTTCAAGATTATTATTATTTATTATTAAAGCGCCATTAATTCCATAGCGCTGTACATATGAAAAGGGGTATACATACATAATACAGACAATTGCATTAATCATAAACAAGACGAGATGGTGATATACTTATTTAAAAAGCTCTTTGGAAAATAACCCATCTAAACAGAATTCGGAATCACAATATTATCTGTTGTATCACATAAACTGCTTGTATTAGGCCTCAAGCACACAACCGTATTTTTTCACGGTACGCAAAACGGGGTTCCGTTGGTCTGTGATCCGTGACCGTTTTTTCGTCCGTGGGTCTTCCTTGATTTTTGAAGGATCCACGGACATGAAAAAAAAGTCATTTTGGTGTCCGCCTGGCCGTGCAGAGCCAAACGGATCCGTCCTGAATTACAATGCAAGTCAATAGGGACGGATCCGTTTGACGTTGACACAATATGGTGCAATTTCAAACGGATCCGTCCCACATTGACTTTCAATGTAAAGTCAGGAGTCCCCTGAGTTTTCTCCAATCCGATGGTATATTTTAACTTGAAGCGTCCCCATCACCATGGGAACGCCTCTATGTTAGAATATACTGTCGGATATGAGTTAGATCGTGAAACTCATATCCGACAGTATATTCTAACACAGAGGCGTTCCCATAGTGATGGGGACGCTTCTAGTTAGAATATACTATGAACTGTGTACATGACTGCCCCCTGCTGCCTGGCAGCACCCGATCTCTTACAGGGGGCTGTGATCCGCACAATTAACCCCTCAGGTGCTGCACCTGAGGGGTTAATTGTGCATATCATAGCCCCCTGTAAGAGATCAGGGGCTGCCAGGCAGCAGGGGGCAGACCCCCCTCCCCAGTTTTAATATCATTGGTGGCCAGTGTGCGGCCCCCACCCCCGGCCCCCCCTCCCTCCCTCTATTGTAATATCATTGGTGGCCAGTGTGCGGCCCCTCCGGCCCCCCTCCCTCCCTCTATTGTAATATCATTGGTGGCCAGTTGCGGCCTCCCCCCCCCCCCATCATTGGTGGCAGCGGAGAGTTCCGATCGGAGTCCCAGTTTAATCGCTGGGGCTCCGATCGGTAACCATGGCAACCAGGACGCTACTGCAGGCCTGGTTGCCATGGTTACTTAGCAATATTACAATATTAGAAGCATCATACTTACCTGCTGCGCTGTCTGTGACCGGCCGGGAGCTCCTCCTACTGGTAAGTGACAGGTCTGTGCGGCGCATTGCTTAATGATCTGTCACTTACCAGTAGGAGGAGCTCCCGGCCGGTCACAGACAGCGTAGCAGGTAAGTATGATGCTTCTAATATTGTAATATTGCTAAGTAACCATGGCAACCAGGCCTGCAGTAGCGTCCTGGTTGCCATGGTTACCGATCGGAGCCCCAGAGCGATTAAACTGGGACTCCGATCGGAACTCTCCACTGCCAACAATGATCGGGGGGGGGGGGGAGAGGGGAGGCCGCACACTGGCCACCAATGATATTAATACAATAGAGAGGGGCCGCACACTGGCCACCAATGATAATACAATAGAGGGAGGGAGGGGGGCTGGGGGGGCCGCACACTGGCCACCAGTGATAATACAATAAAGGGAGGGGGGCCGAGGGGG
The DNA here is from genome assembly GCF_905171765.1 of Bufo bufo. Taxonomy (NCBI): domain Eukaryota; kingdom Metazoa; phylum Chordata; class Amphibia; order Anura; family Bufonidae; genus Bufo; species Bufo bufo. The sequence continues at coordinate 117,364,897 of NC_053393.1, read as the reverse complement.
GGCGCACTGGCCACCAATGAAATTAAAACTGGGGAGGGAGGGGGGTCTGCCCCCTGCTGCCTGGCAGCCCCTGATCTCTTACAGGGGGCTATGATATGCACAATTAACCCCTCAGGTGCAGCACCTGAGGGGTTAATTGTGCGGATCACAGCCCCCTGTAAGAGATCGGGTGCTGCCAGGCAGCAGGGGGCAGTCATGTACACAATTCGTAGTATATTCTAAATAGAATCGTCCCCATCACTATGGGAACGCCTCTGTGTTAGAATGTACTGTCGGATATGAGTTTTCACGAAGTGAAAACTCATCTCTGAAAAAGCTTTTATGCAGACGGATCTTCGGATCCGTCTGTATGAAAGTAACCTACGGCCACGGATCACGGATGCGGATGTCAATCTTGTGTGCATCCGTGTTCTTTCACGGACCCATTGACTTGAATGGGTCCGTGAACCGTTGTCCGTCAAAAAAATAGGACAGGTCATATTTTTTTGACGGACAGGAAACACGGATCACGGATGCGGCTGCAAAACGGTGCATTTTCCGATTTTTCCACGGACCCTAAAATGCAGCAATGACTAATAGAATATGACTGCAAAAAAATACATGTAATCTACCAACATCCAACCGCAATGCTACTTGCAGTGCAATCAGCTAGGCATCCTTTGAACTCACTAATATCTTGGCTAGCTATTTGGAGGAGGTCTATGGTATTTAGTAGTGTTGATCAAGCACCAAAGTGCTCGGGTGCTCGAGTAGAACACCTCGGGATGCTCGGGTGCTCTACCGAGCACCAGAGCACAATGGAAGTCAATGGGAGAACCCGAGCATTAAACCAGGCACTCCATGCTCTGAAAAGGGGAGGGTGTCTGGTTCACATGAAAAGGTCAGAAATTTATGTAAACAACACTGAAATGGTTCAGGAACAGCATGGGGATGATGTCTGGAAGCATCTTGGACTCCCAGGTCGCTGCTGAGAACGATGTTGTCCAAGTAGTATACCAATTTTACAGACTTACAATAATATGCACAAAACCGAAGATAAAATCGATTTTAGATGAAAAATTGTTAGGAAACTTTCTTTGCTATATATTTACTTGTATATAAAGTGCAAGTGCTGCCAAAAATTACAAGGAAGAGGCACTCCGATACACCTGTATATCACATTATGGAGGGCCTCATTCACATTGTGGTACAATTGTTCAAGTAGAGGGACTCCTACACTCATAAAGCCTATGCACTAAGTAAAAGGGCTGCCAAAAATTACAAGGAACCGGCAGTCCAATACACCCTTTATTACACATAAAGGAGGGCATTATACACACTCTTGAAAAATTATGATTCATGGCCTGCTGGTGACCCTCAAAAACATTAGGAGCAAGGGCCTGCTGGTGACCCTCTAAAACATTAGGGGCGAGGGCCTGCTGCTGATCTGGCCATCTAAAAAATTAGGGGTGAGGGTCTGCTGCTGAGCTGACCATCTAAAACATTAGGGGCGAGGGCCTGCTGCTGAGCTGACCATCTAAAACATTAGGGGCGAGTGCCTGCTGCTGAGCTGACCATCGAAAAAAATTATGGTTGAGGGCCTGTTGCTGAGCTGACCCTCTAAAACATTAGGAGCGAGGGCAGCCTAATAAGCATGTTGATATGATGGAGGAGGAGGACGAAAAAAGGAAGATTGAACCATATACCCTTTTTTGTGGTGGAAGGGGTGCATGGGAATACAGTGTATTCAATACACCATAAAAGCCACATTTAAAGTGCCTTTATGTTCAGCCGCTTTCCTCTGGTGGAGTAGAGACGTCATGGGCAATCCGGGTCTTGACCATTTTGATAAGAGTCAACCTGTCAGCATTTTCAGTTGACAGTCGGATACGCTTATCGGTTATTATGCCCCCAGCAGCACTAAATACCCGCTCTGACATGCCACGTGTCCAGCTTGGACACCCAATAGTTGTAAGGCACAGAGGGATCATTGAGGACGCTGACACAGTCTGCTATGTACTCCTTCACCATCTTCCAAAACTTTTCTCTCCTTGTGACACTAGGCCGCGCATCTGGGTGAGGTTGCTGACGGGGTGTCATGAAGCTGTCCCAGGCCTTGGAGAGTGTTGCCTTGCCTCTGTTGGAACTGATGTGTGTTCCCCTCGTCTCCCCTCCTCGGTTGCCCAAGGAACTACGTACTCTGCTGCCAGCGTTGTCAGCTGTAAATTTTTGGAGCAATTTTTCCACAAGGACCTTCTGGTATTGCACCATTTTGTCCTAGTCCTCTCCACCACATGAATGAGAGTTGAGAAGTTCTCTTTGTAGCGGGGGGCAAGAAGGGTGAACAACCAGTAATCGGTGTTGGCCAAAATGCGTATAACGGGTCCCAACAGACAAGACTTCACTGTCCTCATCAGGAGGATGATGCTCAATCTCCTCATCCTCTTTGGCCCATCCACGTTGAACAGATGGAATAAACCTGCTATGGGTACTACCCTCTGTAGCGGAGGCAACAGTCTCCGGCTCCTCCTCCTCATCCAATTCACCCTGAGAAGACGAACGGAGGGTGGTCTGGCTATCACCCTGTGTACTGTCTTCTCCCATTTCCACCTCTTCAACATGCAAAGCGTCCTCCTTTATTTTGAGCAGCGAGCGTTTCAGTTGACACAGAAGTGCGATGGTTACGCTGATAATAGCGACATCGCCGCTCACAATCTGTGTTGATTCCTCAAAGTTGTGTCAAACCTCACAGAGGTCAGACATCCATGCCCACTTGTCGCTTGAGAAGAGTGGAAGCTGACTGGAAAGGTGACGACCATGTTGCAGCTAGTATTCCACTACTGCCCCCTGCTGCTCACAAAGCCTGGCCAACACGTGGAACGTGGAGTTCCAGCGTGTGCTCACGTCGCACAACAGTCGGTGAGCTGGCAATTGCAAGCGCTGCTGCAGAGTTTCCAGAACGGCGGCAGCTGTAGATGACTTTCGGAAATGGGAACACACACGGCACACCTTCACCAGTAGCTCAGGCAAATTGGGGTAGGTTTTGAGAAACCGCTGAACCACTAAGTTGAACACGTAGGCTAGGCATGGTATGTGTGTGAGCTTGCCGAGCTCCAAAGCCGCCACTAAGTTACAGCCATTATCAGACACAACCATGCCTGGTTCTAGGTTGAGTGTCGAGAGCCACAGCTCAGTCTGGTCCCTTATACCCTGCGACAGCTCTGTGGCGGTGTGCTGTTTGTTACCTAAACATATTAGTTTAACACACGGCCTGTTGCCGCTTCCCCACTGCAGTGCTACACTGCATCCAGCTACTGACTGATGGCTGACTGGTGCTGCAAGATGATAATGCAGGGGTGGAAGTGGAGGACGAAATGGAGGAGGAGAAGGGGGGGTTGCAGCCACTAATGTAGGTGGTGGCGGGGCCCGCAATCCTTGGTGTCGGTAGCACCTGTCCCATCCCAGAGTACGACTCGCTCCCGACCTCCACAACGTTCACCCAGTGTGCCATCAGGGAAATGTAGCATCCTTGGCCACAAGCACTTGTCCATGTGTGAGTTGTTAAGTGGACCTTCCCAATAACTGCGTTGGTCAGGGCACGGGTGATGTTACAGGACACATGCTGGTGTAAGGCTGGGACGGCACACCGGGAAAAATAGTGGCGGCTGGGGGACTGAGTATCGAGGGACCGCCACCGCCATCAGACTGCGGAAGGCCTCAGTGTCCACAAGCCTAAATGGCAACATTTCCAGGGCCAGCAATTTGGAAAAGTGCGCATTTAGTGCTATGGCCTGTGGGTGGGTGGCTGGGTATTTGCGCTTTCGTTCAAAGACCTGGGGTATGGACATCTGTACGCTGCGCTGGAACACAGAAGTGGATGTGCTAGCTGATGGTGCTTGCGAAGGTCCAGGTGCAGGGCAGGAGGCATCCTGGCCTGTGTCTTGGACAGGGGATTGGCCAGCACGTAACACAGGGGAAGAGGAGGCAGTAGTGTGACCCACAGACACTGATTGTAAACCCAGGCGCTCGGCCCACCTATTACAGTGCTTTAATGCCATGTGGCGGATCATGCTGGTGGTGGTGAGGTTGCTAGTGTTCATGCCCCTTCTCATTTTGGTACGGCACAGGTTGAAAATGACAATTCTTTTATTGTCCTCAAAAAAGCGCCAGACTGTGGAACACCTAGCCCTTGGCAAGGGAGATTGCCGCAAGGGGCTGCTCCGGGGAACAGTTACGGGCCTGTTTGGTGTGGCCCGCCTTCTCCCTTTTGTCACCCCACTGCCTCTTCCAGCCTATTGTGGTCCTGCGGATCCCTCCCCCTCTGTACTGCTGTCCTCGCTCGGCTTGCCACCTTCGCAGGTTGGGTCAGTGATTTCATCGTCCACCACCTCATCTTCCACTTCCTCACTCTGGTCATCCTCCTGACTTGTTGACCTAACAACAACCTCACTTATTGACAACTGTGTCTCATCCTTATGATCAACCTCTTAAGACACTAATTGCCGTTGACCTATTGGCAACTGTGTCTCATCATCATCATTCACCTCACACTAACTGCTGTTCCCCACCGTCATCTTCTTGTGACTGTGGATGCTTAAGAGTTTGGGCATCAGTGCACACAATCTCCTCATGTCCCTCTTCAAACGGGCTTGGCGAGAGGCCCAAATCAAGGAATGGCGATGAAAAGAGCTCCTCGGAATATCCGAGTGTGGGATCACTTGTTTGCCAAGACTCTCCATGGTGAGAGGAAGGAGTATCAGGGTGAGGAGTCTGTTGACCAGACTCTTGGCTACTGAGACTGGACTTTGTGGAAGACAGGGTGGTGCTTAACCGACTGGATGCATTATCTGCTGCAATCCAACCGACCACCTGGTCGCACTGGTATGACTTCGAGAGTGGTGCCCTGCGCCGCCCTGCAAACTGGGACATGAAGCTAGGTATCATGGATGAGTGTGTTTTTTGTGCTCTGGCAGCAGGCACAGTTTCACCGCTGCCAGATACAAAAATAGCCCTTAAAAGGACTTTTGGGTCTCTAGCACCAACCCTGCCTAACCAAAAAATAAAATTATATTCCCTACACTATCTGTCCCTTCTACATCACAGCTCTCTCTGTCTAAGACTGGCTGAACCACGTGTGATCGGGTGCTTTATAGCAACCGATGACGGTTCCGGCCAGCCAATCACTGTAATGCCAGTAACCAACATGGCTACGGCATTACATTGAGTGGCAGTACCTACCTGCATGTTTATTGGCTGCGTAGCAGCAAACAAACGTGCGGGGAGGAGACTCGATTATGGCGCTCGAGCACACGCAGTATTCGGCCAAACACCGGTTTGTGCGAGCATCACGATGCTCGAGGCGAACTTGTGTTCGGCCGAGCATGCTCGATCATCACTAGTATTTAGTCAATATGAGTGCATTTCTGTGGGTCAATGCGTGATGCTTATTTTCTCTAATGCCCTTGTTATTCCAAATGTGTTGGAAATATAAAGCCCTCATAATATCCCAATGTCTTGTCTCCAATGTAATGAATTTTTATGACACTGCTTCTACTTCAAGATCCAAAAAGTATCTTTTTTGGCTAGCAAGAAGCATAGATAGCACTCTTGATAACTTTAGGTGTAAAGGGCATAATGCACTTAGGTATTTGCACTGATTGCACACTATATCACCCCAGCCTATTGGAAATTGTGGATGGCCCTTAGTTGGTCAACCTGCTTGACATTATTAGGGCATATTATAGATACTGTGATACATTGTTGGACTTTGTACATTGGGCCCACCGGAGGAAATGATGGCGCACCTTTCATTTTTGTCACAAATTTTATTAAAAATAATATTGCCCATATAATACAATCTAAATATATAAATAATATTAGTATGTACTGTACATATAAGTTCTGCTCATATCACTTTGGTGCCCAAATTAATGTGGATGTCTGGAATGTATACATTTATCAAACAAACACCATAGAAGGATGCATGTCACGGCCTTTGGTTTACGCTGTGACACTGTTGCCACACTTGCGGTTGCCCGCGGCAACGCGTTGCTGTGTGAGCATGCGGTGGCAGTGTCTCGGCCTTCTGGGTGATGGCCGTGACATGGTTTGGTATGCTTGTGTGTGCACTTCCCCTTTAAGTGGCTTCCTTCCTCTGTCTGGTGTTGGAAGGGTTAACTCCATTCCTAGTGTTTTGTGAACACTGGGTTTGTGTGTGTGTGTGTGTGTGTGTGTGGCTGCTTGAGCTATTTAGCCTCTACTGGATGCTTGAAGCTCAGGGTTCCTCCAGCCTTGGTGTATGCTGGTGGTTCACTGTTCCTGGCTTTTACCATCTGTTCAGTGAGGGCCACCCCTGTGGTCATTGATGTTATTGTGGTGTCTCTTTCCCTTCCTATCTTTTGGTTTGTGTGGGTTAAGTTCAGGGTGTTGTATGTCTTGTGTTGTGTTACATGGCTGGTGATGTTTGGTGTCCAGCATGTTTGCTAGACATTCCCCTGTCTCACATTTATTGCAGCTATGGGTGTCCTGGGTTCCTGTGTGTTTGTGGTTTGTGCTGTGTCCTTTAATGTTGGTGTGGACAGCAGGTTCCAGTCAGTGTGTCTGTGGCAGGTAAGGGTGTTATGGGTTTCGCTTACCTGCCAACTCCATATGCTGTCTGTGTTCCCCTCTCCTTGCAGCCTGGCCTCAGATAGAGACTCCTGTTCCTCCATGACTGGGATGAACAGGTCGTCTCTTCCCTGCTCCTTAGTGAGGGATTACTAGGGCGACTCAGGGTCTCTAGGAATCCAGAGTATGAGCCGTCCTACCATCGGGGTCCGCTCATACGGTGAGGAGTCAGGGAGAGGATTAGGGACGCTGTAGGAGGTGACCTGCTCCCCTATTACTCCTTTTGGCCAGGCTTATACCCTTTTACCCTTTGACACCGCACGGTGGGGGGTTTCCCCCACTCCCCACCGTGACAATGCAAAACAGTGACATTTATAGATGCTTTCCAAAAATTCTATATTGAAGACCTACAGTATATTTAGGATAGGTCATCAATATTTGACCGGGAGGGGGTCCGATTCACAGAACCTCTGCCAATAAGCTGTTTGAAGGGCCACAGCACTCAAACACTCAAACAAGCGCGGCGGCTTCTTCATAGAATATCAAACACAGTGCCATATATTTTGTAGTGGCTGTGCTTGGTATTGCAGCTCCAACTCATTAACTAGAACGGCACTCAGATGCAGAAAGGTGGTCAGCCAGAAGTCTGATCCCACTAAACAGATACTGATGATGTACGCTGAGGATAGGTACTGAATGTAGTTGTATGATATACCAATGTATACCAGCCAGATAGAGACCAAAAGCCCACTCGTTTAGCCTTTGTCTGGCTAATATAAACCTATGGACATTTTCACCATGTACGTTGGCAGCTTTCCCTTTTGTACATGCTAAACATACATCACAAACATATCATGAACCCAGCCTATATAATAAGATATCTTTACTTACATGTATATATATTTTTATACACTCCTCAACAATGAAATTGCAACACCAAGAAGGACAATCTGTAAGGTTATGCAGATTGAGAAAGCAGCAGATCTGCAAATGATCAAATTTTAAGCACCTAGCTCCAAACTGTGGCACCAGAGCTTTTTAGCCACCTGAAACCTCAAAAAATTGGATCCAGTCGTGTGCGATGCATCCTGTTCTATGACATTCCAGTTGTTGCCGCATCCTTAACCTGAGAGACATCGGCTGGCAGATCCTGGGCCAAGCTGCACTCCAATGCCTTTGCCACAAAAGAGGTCACCATTGTTATAAATTATATGTTGGCGGGTGGAAGCCTAGATTTTGGAAAAGTGCTAACAATCTTTAAGTTACACCAGTTTTTTTTTGTAACATATCATGAAAGTGTGCAATATTATGACATTTTAGGGCTGCTTCAGTGTGAAACCTTGGGGCACTATTTTTTCTAATTTCTCCATTCAGGTGTTTGACATCATATACACCAGCTGTTTTTAACCAGCAGCCATGCAAAAATGCTTTAATCATTCAGCAAGTGATTGCAGGCATCCATCTTGTGCTTCTCATGTGAAGCACTATCTGAAATCGACAGAAGCATTTACATATATTGAAATATGTGATAGATTACAGATCTAAATAAAGTCACCGCACTGTGGAAGGATGTTACCTTTAAATCCATTCAATAAGGCTCTTAGCTTAAATAAATGCATTGTGTTATTATAAAAACCCTTACTCCAGATTTTTAAGAACAGAGAGCCTTAGACAGGGGTGGGCACACCATATGAGTGCAACCTATAAATATCCTGTAGGTAGGGGGTGCCTACTACTGCCACCATACAAGAATCTTATCTGTATGTAAGGAAATGAGCTAATGAATTTCATAGCTCACGATTATTGGTAGATTTTTAGAGATATAAGAGGCACTTATGCAATGTGCCGCCCCATTTAGCAATGCAGAGTGGTGTGGTGCGGCCTATGTGTCATGGTGCTCCTACCTGGATACAGCGGGACCCCAGGCTTAGGCTTCGAGGCAAATAAATGGGGATAGTTAAGTTAGGGGATGAAGTACAACTTGAGTCCAGACCATGATGAACTTGAACAGCAGTTTTACTTGGATAAACTTGATTCCAGACAATATTCAGGCTTTTCCTACCTTCAGGCTTTCTCTTTGTTCCAGCAAGCTTTGGCATAAGCTGGCAGCCATACTTGGTAACTGTGCTTTCTCTCTTTCTTTGCTGGGCTGACAGGCTTGATTAACAACCCTGCTTTCTTTCTCTCTGCTGTCCTAAACTCTGCTTGGGTCTGGTTACTTGACTTTTGGTTGGTTCTGGTATCCTTGGATTGGGGTGCCTTGGGCTGTTGTCACCATCCTGACACTCATTAAAGTACCATATTGTTTGCCCTATAAGTCGCACCGGCCCATAACACGCACCTTGGTTTTAGAGGAGGACAATAAGAAAAAATCTTTTTCATTAGACCTCAGGTCAGACCAGCAATCAGACCCCCAATGTTAATCAGACCCCAATAAGACCTCAGCTCACACCCAAAAGTGAATGACCCCAAAAAAGACCTCACATATGAGCCCCAATTTAAATAAGACCCCATTCAGACCTCAGATCAGACCCCCAGTCACAAATCAGCCCACCATGCCTCATTTGATCAGTCCCCAGCCTCATATCAGCCCCGATGCCTCTTTTGATCAGCCTCCAGTCTCATATTAGCCCCCATGCCTCTTTTGATCAGCCCCAGTCTGATATCAGCTCCAATGCCTCTTTTGATCAGCCCCCATTGCCCCAGATGTGCCCCATGCCTCAGATGACATAAAAAAAAAATAATCACTTACCTCTCCTGCTCCGGGTGCCGTCGCTCCACACCACCCAGTGCTATTCTTCCTTCTCCTCCGTCGGCTGGGCTGTGAACCGGCGCTCACAGCGTGAGGTCACAGAGCACCCTCACCTTTTGCACAGCCTCAGCACAGCCGACAGCGGAGGACCAGGAAGCGGTGAGTACAGAGCCTTCTCCTCTTCTCAATTCTCCGGTACTAATGAGCGCTTCCATAATGGTAGCTCTCATTAGTATTCACCCCATAAAAATTGCTTAACATAGAGTCCTAATAAAACATGCTCCAGAATTGTAATTTCATGTGGAATAGGATTATTTACCAAAACACGTCAGGAGAGGTGATGGGTCCTCTTTAGGTTTTGCATGATATAACAGAGTAATGTAATATGTATATGTGGGACAAAAACCCTTTCACCAATTTATTAATTTCCAATTTATTAATCTTCAAACCTGTTTGATAAATTCTTTAAATGTTGGAACACATTTTCATTAGTTGGAAACAATACATTTCAACACCGTCTTAAAGCCTACTGTATATTGCCTATCTCCTTCGAATATATATTGAGGTCAGCAGAAGAGGATATAGAATATATAGAAAAACAATTTTTGAAATAAACTGCTGTAACAACACGATTTGGCCCCTGTTACCTTATTAGAAAGACAGATGGTTTGATTAATCTGACCACCACTAAATAAAATCATGAAACATATATGGTGCCAAGAGCCATAACATTTTCTGTTAAATACTATACAGTAACATAGTCTGTTGGAAAAATAAATGTCCCCCAGTCAATATTAATATAATATAACCCTCATATTATGAAAAAAAAAATTACATTTTGTTTCGGAAAATCAATCATCTCCTTTTCAAGCTACTACACAGTAGATAAAAGAGTTCCACAGATGCAATTATTTTTCTTTGCCAAAAGTAGTATTAACCGATCTTGCAATTATTTGTTTTTGCATTCTTGTTTTTTACTCCTTGCTTTCCCAGGCCCTAACTTTTTTATTTTTCCATTCACATAGCCATATAAAGGCTTCTTTTGTTATATTTTTTATTGGCCCTATTTAATATTGCATACAATGTAGTGGAAAATGAGGCGGAATTGGAAAAAAAAATAATTCTGCCACAGTTTTATGTGTTTTGTTTTTGCGGCATTCCCTATGTGGTAAAACTGACCCATTCCCTTTATTCTCTGGGTCAGTATGATTACAAGACTACCACATTTATATCGTTTTTATTGTGTTTTAATACTGAAAAAAAAGTTTTTTTCCTTGCATCGTCATATTCTGGCCGCCACAGTTTTTTTTATAGTTATGTTTTATTGATACCATGTTGGAGTGTGTATGACTTTTTGATCACTTTTTATTTAATTTTATTCGGAGGTGAAGTGATGAACAAATGAAATTGGCCATTTTGATTTGTTTACGTCGTTCGTCATATGGCATAAATATTTTTATATTTTAATAGTAGAGGCATTTAAGGATGGGGCAATGTGTATGATGTTTATTTTTTGTTTATTGATTTGAATTTAATTTAATTTTTTATTTTTTTCAAAACTTTTTTTAACCTTTTTTTAGGACCCCAATTACCTAACAACATGCAATCATCAGATTGCCATTTCTATTTAGCAATAGGATACTGTACATTGCTAAATTAAAAATTCTGTATATTCCAATGTAGGCTGCCACCTACAGGCCTACATTTGAATATACCTGTGAAAGGCTTTTAATCTTCATTCATTCTTCTTCTAGTTTCATACTTTTGTCATGTGTGTGCAGTACCTCAGTTTAGTGTTTGGTATGTCATTTAATGTCATGTATACCCAGTATGGTTGTGTATGGAAGTAAATCAGCAAGGAAGTTCCAGGATCTGGAAGGCTAGGTCTACACGACGACATTTGTCGCAGGGACAATAAGTCGCGCAACAGATAGGGCACAACTACACTGCAACATTTGGCAGTGCGACACCATAGACTGCCATTATAAAAATTGCCGCGCGACAATAGTCGCGCAACAAATGTCGTTGTGTAGCCCTAGCCTAAAGGCCGAGCAAACTGGTTGCTATTTTATGCTATGAGAATAATTTACATTCTGTAGGTATATACAGTATATAAATAATGACAATGCCTGCTGATAGACTGTTAATATCCCCTTGCATCATTGTCAATTTTCTAGGGCCTGGCATATGACATACAACTATCCATGAACTGTGTCTGATAGTGCAGCCCTACCCCATTCAAGCAAATGAAGCTGAGCTACAATACTAGACACAGCCTATGGAGAAGAGGGGCCCTGTTTTATAGATAAATATAGAAATATAGAACCTTTTTCTTTTTTTCAAATCTTGGACAGCCTCTAAAATTGAATAGTATTATCTGTACATAGAATCATTTGATTGTCAAGCACAATTTCAGGTCTGCACATAGTTCTTTGTATTTTACTTATTTGTGGTGCGGCATAGAACATCTTGCCTTATTAACCAACCACATCATTTGCATAGACAAGTTCATTAGGAAACGTTTCATATAAATGAGCGTCTCATTGTTTATTTGCTAATGATGAAATCTGCTATGGAAAAATTTACTTTGAAGAGAATTGAATTTAATGTAACAGACAGCGATGGCATATTTACATAGCAATCATTGTTAAAATTGACAGTGTTGGTTGACTCTGCATAATGAGTAATTATGAGGATATTAGAGAGCACTTATGAATTAAGTAGATATCTCCACGGCATTACTTTGGAGCTGAATTGTTGAAACTACTTGAGAGTTCTCTGATTCATTCTGAAATGTTTAATTACTATGATAATGCATGCTAATATATTGTCACACATTTTTTTCATTAGAAGAAATAGTTTTCTTGTAGTTTTGTACTAATTCACCTCTTAATTTATTTTGTATCCTATCATTGTAAATTGATTTGGTATTTTTTACAGCATGATGTCTAATTTGGAATTAATTGTGATGACATGGATGCATCTGTGTTAAGACTCTTTAATTAATGAAGTTATTTTTTCTTCCTATTTCATTTCTTTTGATGTCTGATCAAATATTTCAAACCCTGACTCCACTAGATTATATTATGCCTAGTGCTAAAAATGATATATTTTTAGATATTTTTAACATAAAATGATTTGCCAAATTGCTTTGTTCCAACAAATAGTACACAAGTGTTACGTACTTCACGCTGATCTGATATGGACACGTAGCATTTCAAATAGTATTGCTTTTCATAAATTATGTGTAGACTAGAAAAGGTACCCAGCTTTTCCCAGATATAAAGTATCGGTCTGTCTGTTCATTGAATTTGATCCAAGCAGAGCTGATGCAAGGATTTTTGCCACCCTAGGCAAAAGCTAATTTTGCCACCCCTTGACTCGGCCCATTGATCACGCCCTTTGACCCGCCCTTCGGCCACCTATTTAATGACTGTTGCATGCAACATTTTACTTGGCCAGCTAATTCTAGATATTCTACAGCAGTCCCGTTACAATCCCCCCTCCCCCAATCAGTCTTTCAACCAAATAATAAAAATAGTAAAATAGAACATTTAATTAAAACATTTTCATTGTAAACATTTTCTCATATGCAAAACATAAAATAGCAACATTGCACATATACAGTAGCACGTACCTCTCACATCCAGGGCCTCCAGGTGACGTCTCCTCCAATGTAGATCTTCTCTGTCATCATCTTCTCCATTCGGTCCGCACACTTCTCTTAGCCGCCTTGTCTCTGCAGAGTCCCCACAGTGTTATCCTGCTGCCCGCTGTGCCCCGGCCCCAATACCACAAATACTATCCTGAAGAAATAATAGTGCCCCCATAGTAATAGTTCTCTTCATAGTCCCACCAATAGTAACTCCCTTCTAGAATGCCCTTATTAGTAATACTGCCCCCTACACTACCCCACATTAAGTAATATGCCCGCCACACTGCCTCACAAAGTAATTTGCCCCCACACTGCCCCACATTAAGTAATTTTCCCCCACACTGCCCCACATTAAGTAATTTGCCCCCACACTGCCTCACATTATGTAATTTGCCCCCCACACTGCCCCACATTATGTTATTTGCCCCCCACACTGCCTCACATTATGTAATTTGCACCCACACTGCCTCACATTATGTAAGTTACCCCCACACTGCCCCATATTATGTGATTTGCCCCTACACTGCCCCACATTAAGTAATTTGCCCCCACGCTGCCCCGCATTATGTTATTTGTCCCCCCACTAAGTATTTTGCCCCCACACTAAGTAATTTTGCCCCCACACTGCCCTCCATTATGTAATTTGCCCCCACTAAGTAATTTAGCCCCCACACAACTTAATTTTGCCCCCAGACTGCCCTCCATTATGTAGTTTGCCCCCCCCCCCCGTAATTGTGTCACTGATCCTGTACAGTCTGTACTTGCCGGCTGCGCGAGCATGAGTTCAGTTAAGTTCAGTGTCTTCGGTGCGCAATCCCGTCCTACGGTGCGTGATCCCGCAAGACCCACCTTGGGAGGTCACGGGTCTCGTGGGATTGCGCGCCGAAGTGAATGAACTCATGCCCGCGCAGCCGGTGCGGCCCGCACCCACCTCGCAACGCCACTGGCAGCCAGACTCCAGAGCGCCGGCGCCCCCAGCAAGAGTGCGCTCTACGCGGTGGCCTGCTCTGCTTATGGGTGGCACTGGCCCTGGATCCAAGGGTGCTCAGGAGGCCGATCCATACCCTCGTTTTTTTTGTTTAAAGGGAGTCTGTCACCAACTTGACACGTTTTAAATTGCTGTGGGGGACACATATACATTACACTGATGGTACCATTGTTTGGCTTTTGGGAGTCTGTAAAGCATCAGAAACGAAGTTTGAAGTACAGTACAGACCAAAAGTTTGGACACACCTTCTCATTCAAAGAGTTTTCTTTATTTTCATGACTATGAAGGCATCAAAACTATGAATTAACACATGTGGAATTATATACATAACAAACAAGTGTGAAACAACTGAAAATATGTCATATTCTAGGGTCTTCAAAGTAGCCACCTTTTGCTTTGATTACTGCTTTGCACACTCTTGGAATTCTCTCGATGAGCTTCAAGAGGTAGTCCCCTGAAATGGTTTTCACTTCACAGGTGTGCCCTGTCAGGTTCAATAAGTGGGATTTCTTGCCTTATAAATGGGGTTGGGACCATCAGTGGCGTTGAGGAGAAGTCAGGTGGATACACAGCTGATAGTCCTACTGAATAGACTGTTAGAATTTGTATTATGGCAAGAAAAAAGCAGCTAAGTAAAGAAAAACGAGTGGCCATCATTACTTTAAGAAATGAAGGTCAGTCAGTCAGCCGAAAAATTGGGAAAACTTTGAAAGTAAGGGCTATTTGACCATGAAGGAGAGTGATGGGGTGCTGCGCCAGATGACCTGGCCTCCACAGTCACCGGACCTGAACCCAATCGGGATGGTTTGGGGTGAGCTGGACCGCAGAGTGAAGGCAAAAGGGCCAACAAGTGCTAAGCATCTCTGGGAACTCCTTCAAGATTGTTGGAAGACCATTTCAGGGGACTACCTCTTGAAGCTCATCAAGAGAATGCCAAGAGTGTGCAAAGCAGTAATCAAAGCAAAAGGTGGCTACTTTGAAGAACCTAGAATATGACATATTTTCTGTTGTTTCACACTTGTTTGTTATGTATATAATTCCACATGTGTTAATTCATAGTTTTGATGCCTTCATAGTCATGAAAATAAAGAAAACTCTTTGAATGAGAAGGTGTGTCCAAACTTTTGGTCTGTACTGTATATGCAAATGAGTGTTAAATGTTACAAAGCTGGGATCTCTTAATAAAATAAAACGTAATTTTTATTCAAGGTACTACTAAGATAAAAAAAAAATGAAGGTGATATCAAGTGCATAGTCTGAAGTCTAGGAATTAGATATGGTTATTTGCTGTTATGGCTGGGTTGCAGGTGTTGGTCAAATAGCACGGATGGGTGCCTATGCAACAAGGTAAGTGTACCCTGGCCTTAGTAGCCTCTACCCTAAAGACGCTTACCCTATCAGTTATTAGACTAAGGCCTCATGCACACGGCCACGGCCGTATTGCGGCCCGCAAACAGCGGGTCGGCAATATGCGGGCACTGGCCGTGTGCTCCCCGCATGAATGGGTCCGCAATCTGGAGCTGCAGTGTGGAATGGAGGCACGGAACCCCACGGAAGCACTATGGAGTACTTCTGTGGTGTTTCTGTCCGTGCCTCCGCACCGCAAAAAAATAAAACATGTTCTATTTTTTTACGGTACGGTGCTACCGCACGGATGTTGCCCGTACATTGGAGACTGCAAATTGCAGTGCCCAATGCACGGAACAGCCGCACAACGGCTGTGTGCATGAGGCCTCAGGTAGGGAATAGCTGCATGGCTGTAGTTGGAACACCCGTCCTGCAAAGAGCAACTCCCAGCCATCTGGAATCTCAGACCTAGACTTGCTGACCCTTCCTTAGGGCTCATGCACACGAATGTATTTTCTTTCCGTGTCCATTCCGTTTTTTTGCAGACCGCATGCGGAACCATTCATTTCAATGGGTCCGCAAAAAAACAGAAGTTACTCTGTGTGCATTCCGTTTCCGTATGTCCGCATTTCCGTTCCGCAAAAAAATAGTACATGTCCTATTATTGTCCGCATCACGAACAAGGATAGTACTTTTCTATTAGGGGCCAGCTGTTCCGTTCCACAAAATACGGAATGCACACGGACGTCATCTGTATTTTGTGAGGATCACAAAATACATACGGTCGTGTGCATGAGTCCTTATACTAATCCCTTCTCCTCCAATTGTGGCTCATCAGGGAGCAGCGTGACGGGCAGTATAGAATGGCAGTGGAGCTTGCAGTCTAAATTTAATGCAAGGAGTTCCATTGGTCATACACTTTAGTGATGTGTCAACTCAGGGAAGTAAGCTGCTCAAATGTCCCTGGGAACAAAAGGATTGGCCATCTTCAAATCTAACGTCTCAGTCCTTCTCTCCTCCGATGGCAGATGTCGGAAAGCCCTGATACACATTAGTTTGCTGCTTTGGCCATCATTAAAGGGGTTGTCCGCCTTTTTCTATTGACGACCTATTCTCAGGATAGGTCATCAATATCAGATTGGCGAGGAAGCGCTCACTAGTATTCAAAAATGGGCCCCCCTCCACACTGGGCCCCTGTGCAGCTGAACTGGCAGTATGTCCATCCCTGCTGTGGCTACTTTCAGCACATGTGCCTGGAGTTGCATATGTCCAACATTACTATAAAAAGTGATGTAAAAACATGACATTAAATTGACATTCTCCCGGGGGTCCGTACCTTGTATTGGCAATGGGGTATACCCTATAAATATAGCTGCATGAACCAGTCACCTAACTGGTATCTGAGCCATAGATATAAATAAGAATGATTCCCAAAGGGTAACACATTGAGAGATAGCAGAGAGAGAGTGTGTGTGGGTATAATCGGCGGTGATTGTAGCTAAAATATAATATGCTAAAAAAGGGAATGCGATCCACAGAGTAGGTGCTGCACGAGAAAACTCCTGCAGTCAGGACTGATGAAATCGAGGAGCTACAATATATCATGATGCAACATGGTGGAGAGCTTTAAAGACAAGTAGGGGATCTGTTACTATCATTCTAGAAGAAACCAGGTAACAGGTGTAATCAGAGAGCAGACATTAAGCAGTGTTTTTGAGTGTGTCATGGGATACGGAGCAAGAGGGATCTGTCGAGAAACCCAATGTAAATCAATGGTGCCGGATCAGTTTTCTCGGACACAAAAGAAAACGGATCCGGCGCCCATTGACTTACAATGGTTTTAGTGATGGATATGTCTTTGTCATTTTAGAGGTAATACAACCGGATCCCTTCATAATGGATGCAGCCGGTTGTATTATCCTAACAGATGCGTTTTTTGATACGAACGGTCGTTAGCGATCATCGGGCAGAAAATCTGCCCATGTAAGGCTGAGTTTACACTTCATTTATTTGGTCAGTTATTACCATCAGTTAGGGCTCGTTCCCACGAACGTGTGAAGCCCGTGCTGTGGACCGCAAATTGCGGTCCGCAATGCACGGGCACCTTCCGTGGGGCAGGCGTATGGGGATCGCAGACCCATTCACTTGAATGGGTCTGTTCCGCAAAAAGATAGAGCATGTTCTATCTTTTTGCGGTGCAGAGGCACGGAACGGAACCCCAGAAAGCACTCCGTAGTGCTTCCGTAGTGTTCCGTTCCGTGCTTCCGTTCCGCATCTCTGGATTTGCGGACTGATTGAAATGAATGAATGAGTGATGCGGAATGACAATGGAACGGTGCCCGTGTATTGCAGATCCACTAATGCAGTCCGCAATATGGGAACGGTACACCAACGGTCGTGTGAACGAGCCCTTATTATGAAGCCAAAACTAGGTACGGGTCAAAAACAAGGAACAGGTGCAGATCTTTCCATTATACCTTATCTCTGAGGAGGCTTCACTGCTGGTTTTGGCTCAAAATCACTGATGGAAATAACTGATCAAATAACTAAAGTGTGAACTGGGCCTAATACACCCTTTAGGTATCCCAAAACTGCTGCATGCATTATATGGGTGGCCATAAATGAGCAGATGTTTTACCAATAATAATGGCTGGACAAGGAACCCACAGAATCCACCTTTAGGCCTCATGCACACGGCTGTTGTTTGGGTCCGCGTCTGCATTGGCGGCTCGGATGCGGACCCATTCACTTTAATGGGGCCGCAAAAGATGTGGAGAGCACTCCGTGTGCTGTCCGCATCCATTGCTCTGTTCCGTGGCTCCGCAAAAAAAATAGAACATGTCCTATTCTTGTCCGTTTTGCGGACAAGAATAGGCATTTCTACAATTGGCCGTCCGTTTCGTTCCGCAAATTGCGGAAGGCACACGGGCGGCTTCCGTTTTTTGCGGATCCGCTGTTTGCGGACCGCAAAAAACAGAACGGTCGTGTGCATGAGGCCTTAGAGTCTGTAGTATATGAGTTGAAGTCCGAGATGCATGTGAATGCAGACCTCTAGTGTGCCACAAGGGAAAAGACTTGTGTTGATTAGTAAGTAAAGTAAACATTTTTACCGTGGGTTGATAGTGTAGATAGTGGTGTCGATTATAAAAAAGATGAATACATGTATTCTACTTATTTTTTCTACCATGTTAACACATGTTTTATTTGTGTCTTCTCCTCGTGATGACAGAAAACTGGCTCTCAGGCATCATCCAGACAAAAATCCTGACAATCCCCAGGCAGCTGAAACATTTAAAGAGATTAACAATGCTCACTCCATACTATCTGACATATCTAAGAGGAATATTTATGACAAGTATGGTTCCCTCGGATTGTACGTTGCCGAACAGTTTGGAGAAGAAAATGTTAACACGTATTTCATGCTGTCTAGTTGGTGGGCAAAGGTAAACAAACTAAAAACAATGCTTACTGTATGTAAAACGTCGGTGGGGGTTGACCAGATCTGGCGGAGAGTCTTCATGACAGTTCTAGGTTGAAAATGTTCACCCATAATTTGTCATTAATGGAGACATAAGTTTTTAGAAAAGGGACAGAATGGGTTAAAAAACAAAATAAGCATTACTTATCAAACTTCTGCCACTACCACTCCAATGCTTACCTGGTCCTATTGATCTCTGTTCTCCGTTCTCCGTCTCATCTCAATACACATAAACATGCAGGAAATGCCTGGTCAGCCAATTGCTGGCCACAGAGATCACCTACCTCAATCAGTGATTGGCCGAGCCAAAGTTTTCTACTATTTCCTACACGTTGAGACAGACAGGGGCGGATTGGCCATAGACCTTACAGGGAAATTTCCCGGGGAGCCAATGCTCTTGGGGCCGACTGAGCCCTCCTCACTGCCGGCCAGTGGAAGTCTTTGGGGATGTATTTTGTGATGGACTGTGGTATTTAGCTCTGTTGGGATGGTATAATATGTCACAATATGGTATTGCGGGCCCTGCCTACTTGTGTTGGCCCTACCTTCCATCAATTTGGAACCCGACAGGGCTACTTTTAGTATATTTTCCAGGGCCACTTTAAGTTCCCAGTCTGCCCCTGGAGACGAGACAAGGAAATGCAGTCAAGCAGGAATCCGGTAAGCATAGGAATGGCAGCGGATCAGTGAGGTAACGCTTCTTTTATTGCAGGACTTTTTTTTCCGTCCAAAAACACGAATCTCAGATGGAAATGGCATAAACGGATACCGAATGTGCATGACTGATGCTCAGGATCCGTTGGTTTTTTTTTTCGTTTTTTTTTACAAGATCCATTTTTTTTATTTTTTTTTATTCTGACTGATCAGAAGAATGGAAAAATAATGGTGATGTGAACCCAGCCTAACCTTTATTGTGTTCAATTTATTTAAATATCTCTAAGATAGCAGCAGTGGACCTATATTGTGTATGTTTCCATGGTTATGACCACCCTGCAGTCCATCAGTGGTGGTCGTGCTTGCACGCTATAGGAAAAAACACCAGCCTATGCGTGCTCCTATGGTCTTTTTCCTATAGTGTGGAAGCACGACCACCAATGACAGATTGCAGGGTGGTCATAACCATGGAAACGAGCATGGCAAATGAATCCAGCCAACAAAGGAAGCAATATGGATGGACAATCACAACACATTAGTAAGTGTTGTGATTCTACATAATAAATGTAATTTGCTGAAATTAGACAACCCCTTTAATGCAAGATTCAAAAGTAGAATCCTGTCTTCTAATGTTTAAAGGGGTTGACCATCCTTTAGTAAATCATGGTCATCTAGATGATTCGGGAGCTCTGTCACCAAAGTCAATCGGTGCAGTGCTGTAGTAGTGAGCTTCCTCCACTACAATGTTGACTGTGCGATTTAGTTTTGGCACTGTCTTCCAGTGATGGAGCTACACTCAACAGCTAATCAGTGGGGGAGCGCGATGCTGGACCCCCCTCTCCCTCACACCACCGATCAGCTAGTGATGGCCTGTTTTGAGGATAAGCAATCACTTACTAATGACTGGACAACCCCTTTAAGATCCCATTCACCTGGCTATACTACAGCTCTGTACAATCTTCTAGTTTTACATTGACATAATTAATAGGACACCAATTGACTTCTGTTGGGCTCTGTTGTACCTCTGTATGTCCAAACTTCATACGGCGCTATACACTTTTATTTGCGTGTCATGCACTATATGAGGCCAAACAAAGTGGTTATGACTCTGTAGTACAGATGTACAGGGGACTCCATGTGGAACCATACAGACTTCATCACAAAGCTCTGCAGTGTCCATGAAGCCTAATTCCAACTATTGATTTAACGCACAGTACAATTTCCTCCGGTCAGATACTGGATTTGTCTTTGTCACCAGGGGTTGTTCGCTTTTTGTGGACTTCTGACTGGATGTTACTTTTGTTGCTGTCTCTGCTGTTGCTGCAATTGTTGCTTTGGAAAATGTAAACCGAAATCATCAGCGGAAGAAGATTATGAGTACTATGTGTCACCCGAGGACCTGGAAGAACAGATCAGAACAGACATGGAAGCAGGTGATGTAACTGATATGAAGAACAGTATCACAATATATAATAGAATACATATCACCTTTATTAATTACAAAATAAAATATACAATTTTATATTGTGTACCAGAAAAAATGAAAAACTTGACGTGGACAAATAAAAAAAATAAAAAAACACAAAGCACACAACTGCAGGGTATCGGATGAGAGCAGAAATATCACATATGGGTCAAAAACTGTCTCATCTTGTGTAGCTGTGCAGAATATAAGCACAACATGATATAACTGTCTATGTGTCCCGGTCTTTGGTTTGCGCTGTGACACTGTTGCCACACTTGTGGTTGCCCGCGGCAACGTGTTGCTGTGAGAGCATGCGGTGGCAGTGTCTCGGCCCTCTGGGTGATTGCCGTGATCTGGTTGCCACGCATGCTGTTGCCGGTAGTAACGTGTGGTTTAGTATGCTTGTGTGTGCACTTCCCCTTTAAGTGGCTTCCTTCCTCTGTCTGGTGTTGGAAGGGTTAACTCCCTTCCTAGTTTTTTGTGAACACTGGGTTTGTGTGTGTGTGTGTGTGTGTGTGTGTGTGTCTGCGTGGGCTATTTAGCCTCTGCTGGATGCCTGAAGCTCAGTGTTCCTCCAGCCTTGGTGTATGCTGGTGGTTCACTGTTCCTGACTTTTACCATCTGTCCAGTGAGGGCCAGCCCTGTGGTCATTGATGTTATTATGGTGTCTCTGCCCCTATTTTAATTTTTTTTTGTTTGCGTGGGTTATGTTCAGGGTGTTGTATGTCTTGTGTTGTGTTACATGGCTGGTGATGTTTGGTGTCAAGCATGTTTGCTAGACATTCCCCTGTCTCACGTTTATTGCAGCTATGGTTGTCCTGGGTTCCTGTGTGGTTGTGGTTTGTGCTGTGTCCTTAATGTTGGTGTGGACAGCAGCACTTGTGCACGGGTTCCAGTCAGTGTGGCTGTGGCAGGTAATTGTGTTATGGGTTTCACTTACCTGCCAACTCCATATGCTGTATGTGTTCCCCTCTCCTTGCAGCCTGGCCTCAGATAGAGACTCCTGTTCCTCCGTGGTGATGGAGGAACAGGTGGTCTCTTCCCTGCTCCTTGGTGAGGGATCTAGGAATCCAGAGTATGAGCCGCCCTACCATTGGGGTCCGCTCATACGGTGAGGAGTCAGGGAGAGAATTAGGGACGCTGTAGGAGGTAACCTGCTCCCTTATTACTCCTTTTGGCCAGGCTTATACCCTTTTACCCTTTGACACCGCACGGTGGGGTGTTTCCCCCATTCCCCACTGTGACACCGTCATTTACTTATGATATATATTCTGCCACAGATGTACGTTAGAGAAGTCTCTGACTGGTTGTGAGTGGTAATCTCTGTACAACCAATAGTAGACAGCTGAACTCACTAATATCCCTTAGGTCATGGTACCAGTTGCATGTGAAAATCCAGTGAGGAGAACACAATAGAAATGCTTTGGTAATTTATTGAGTTTACCTTGGGCAAACACATATAGAAGACATTAGAGGATATTAGAGGTCAAAACGAAACGCTCTCACCAGCTCTGAGTCTGCTGCAGAAAATAAAGACACAGGAACAGAACAAACAGGATGTGATGTCACAGAAAGGGAGGAGTAGAACAGAGAGCAAAGACAATGGGATTTAAATAATACATTCAGAAACCTATAACAAGAATGACCACAGGGTGGCAGCATTACATAACATGGTAATGATATGATAACACAAATACAGCCATTAATCTTAAATGGAAGAAATAAATGCTGGGACAGCACAATATAACATGATATAACAGTCATTTACTTATTTGAAATACACCTAAATTAGGCATATTTCAGGCGCAGAACTTTTCCCCGCTCACGTCAGGTCTGAAATTGTGGGCGTGGCATGGGCTGGGAAGGGCCGTCCCGTCTCATTCACCATTTTCTATGCCTGTTTTAGGGGTAGAAAATGGTCTAAATGTAAGACAGCTAGGAAGCTATCTTACATTAAGAACTGGCGCTGGATGCGCCGAAGTTATGGAGAGGCCTTCATAACTTCAGCGGATCCTCCACCAGCTATGGGGCTTTATTAAGACCGGTGTCTAAAACGCCAGTCTTAATAAATGTGCCCCTATATGACTAAATATCAGAAGATATATCCGAAAAACAACAAAACACATATGCATGAATAATATATTTTATTAAATAGTCACATAAAGGACAACATAGACAATAATGAATAAAATTGATAAACAAGTAGCAGTAATGTGGTGGCACTGTGGACCAGCGCCACACCAAGGTTCCAGATGGTGGGTCTATCCCCTAAGCATACGTCACCTGTTAGTCCGAGTAGGCCTAATGGCAAATAACTGAGATAAATGATCTCATATCCAGACCAAATAGTGACGTGTTTTCCATGCTGGTTGTGTATTTAGGTGTTGGGTGCATGTTGCAATTTATCTAGCCATTTGGTGTGAATAATATCATCCACACACTGCACCCATTTACACTTATAACGAGGCTAGCATGGCAACATTTGTATTACTAAGTAAGCTCACGTCACTATTTGGTCTGGATATGAGATCATTTATCTCAGTTATTTGCCATTAGGCCTACTCAGACTAACAGGTGACGTATGCTTAGGGGATAGACCCACCATCTGGAACCTTGGTGTGGCGCTGGTCCACAGTGCCACCACATTACTGCTACTTATTCATCAATTTTATTCATTATTGTCTATGTTGTTGTCCTTTATGTGACTATTTAATAAAATATATTATTCATGCATATGTGGTTTGTTGTTTTTCGGATATATTGAGTTGTTGCTCACATATGATTTTCTCATTTCTTTGAGAAACTATTTTCGGTTCTACTAAATATCAGAAGAGTTGCAAGCCTGGTTACCGGCAGAAGGGTCCTTCAAATCAGTCCCAATGTCCAAATGAGTGTGGAGAACCATGAAACGGCAGCTAATTTGCTCTTGGGCTTCTCAATAACGACCAGATGATCGTGGATATAAAATGGATGTTGTGGGGATTTGCTCTGGTAGACAGGCTTGCGGATGCAGTATACAGTTGAAACTCGAAAAATTAGAATATCGTGCAAAAGTCCATTTATTTCAGTAATGCAAATTAAAAGGAATTGCATTAATGCAGCTTAAAATTAGAATTTTGTGAAAAGGTTTAATAGTCTAGGCTCAAAGTAAGCTAATTAATCCATATCCCCTGAGCAAAGGGTACCTCAAAATTGTGACTTTGGGGTTTTCATAAGCGGTAAGCCATAATCATCCAAATTATAACAAAGGCTTGAAATATCTTGCTTTGCATGTAATGAGTCTATCTCATATGTTAGTTTCACCTTTTAAGTTGTATTACTGAAATAAATGAACTTTGCACGATATTGTAATTTTTTGAGTTTCACCTGTAGGGGCAACAACAACGACTTTAACTTAAACAGTTCGGTGTTTATAAGGATAAGCAAAACAAAAAGTCGGTTTTAAGGAAAACAGTCACCTTGAGTCTGGTGTTTGTTCACACCATGCAGCAATGCAGAAGTCCTTGGACATAGCAGAAACCACCTGCTCTCATGCCAACAAGGTAGCAGGCCTTTACCCAGGCCCAAACTCCCAGGTCCCAACACAGAGACTGACAGAGCTTCACTGTCAGAGAGGAGTAAATTCCTCCCACCCGACAGTGCTGCCTGTGTTTTATGTGTTTTATAGCCCAAACCAAGACCCGGTCTGGAACGTCAGGCTACAGCCATTTTTGCAAACAGTGTAACAGGTCATAATACTGCGGTCTGGCGGGTTCAACTGGGTTAAATTCCCACTGATGCACTCGCTGGGCCCGGACCAACACATTCACCCCCAGTCTTGCCAGGATTTCACCTTTTATGGTCAGGTAGTCGGCCGCTTGATCATCGGGGAGATCGAAAAAAACTTGCTGGGGTCCAGATGCCAGGAACGGAGTGACGACCTCAGCTCACTGGTCTCGGGGTAACTTTTCCCTCATGGCCAGCTTTTCGAACACCGCCAGATAATTCTCAACGTCATTCTAGTGGGTCATCTTAGGGATCGCTGCACGGACAGCTTTACGGGCATTGGGGACGTTCAGGGATGCTCCTGCCGCTTGCAATGCCATCCCATGTTGCAATAGCAGCTGTTTAGTTTCCTGCTGCTGCTTGTTAGCCTCCCGCTGCTGCTAGTTAGCCTCCACCAGGGCCTTCACAACCGCTTCCATTTTGTCAGGGGACACGGGTCGTAACCTTGCCAGCTTAATGTAGGACATACACTTGTGACGGGGAAAACAAAAACTTTACGGCCTGCGTTTGCCCGCATCCGACACCAATTGTGGGGATTTGCTCTGGTAGACAGGCTTGCGGACTGTCACGAGTTGGAGGTCCCAGGAGAGACCACCGCGTCATCAAGCAATAAACGGAAATCAGGTACAGACACATCAAAGTTTATTGCACAAACAAAAACATAAAAGGCACCACTGTCTAGTAATACTCCAGAGGGGCGTAACTAAGCAACTCCTGGTTTTCACTAGAGCCCTAGATGGTAGGGTTAGACTTAGCCGCAGGAAGTTGCCAGGGTCCACTCTGGAGCGTGAACTAGACAGTGACAGCAGGGACGAATGGACAACAGGTACCAGAAGGTACCGACGGCACATAGGCAAACATAACAGACAGGTAAATACAAAACAGGGCAAATAATAACACAAGCAGGAGTTCATGCAAGGGAGCAGGAGTGGCAATGAGCAGAGAAGGACTTGCTCCACCAGTAGTAAACTGCATGGCCTTGTCATGCCACTCTGCTGCAAAGGCTTGCTGAACACAGACATATGAATACAAAACAGAGCAACTAATAATACAAACAGGAGTTCACGCAAGGGAGCAGGAGTGGCAATGAGCAGAGAAGGACTTGCTCCACCAGTAGTAAACTGCATGGCCTTGTCATGCCACTCTGCTGCAAAGGCTTGCTGAACACAGACATCAGAATAAACACAAAGTAACTAAAACATAACTGGCAGAACAGAAAGACAGGAAAAGGACGCAAATGAACAAGTAGGGAAACTCACAGAGCACAGACAGACAGGGATCCCATGGGTCAGCAGCATGGGAGAGAAAGTAGAAACCAGGAGCAGGACAAGACAACACACACCAGGAGAGCTGACCCAGAACTGAGGAAACCTCAGCCTTATATACAGGTTCCATGGGTGTAGCAGAGAAGCCACACCCATGGAGCAGACAGAGAGGATTAACTCCTAATAGGCACACAGGGAAGTTAACCCATACAGAACCACAAATAACACACAGAAACAGAACTTCAGCGAGGAGCGCCGAACGAGCAAGAACGGAAGGTCACAGCCAGAGATAGTGGCCGTGACACTCCCACCCCTCAAAGCCCCTCCCCCCAAACAGAAAGGGGAAGAAGGCAAGGGGACAGAAATCAGGCAAGGGGACAGAAATCAAAGGGGTGACGAGGTACAAGGGCAGGAACACATACGACGACCGCAACCAGCCCAACCCCTGAAAACCAGCCTACACGGAGGGTCCGCAGCCAGTACGCCAGGGGAAGATAGCCAGCCAACACGGCATACACGTCAAGTGAACCGCACCATGCAATTACCTCCCCATCCACTCTCCCTCCGGAGAATGACATGTCTGCCAAGAACTGATTGGCCAGACATGCAGACACCCCCTTCCGGAGGATTGGGACCAGGAACAGGACAAGACAACACACACCAGGAGAGCTGACCTAGAACTGAGGAAACCTCAGCCTTATATACAGGTTCCATGGGTGTAGCAGAGAAGCCACACCCATGGAGCAGACAGAGAGGATTAACTCCTAATAGGCACACAGGGAAGTTAACCCATACAGAACCACAAATAACACACAGAAACAGAACTTCAGCGAGGAGCGCCGAACGAGCAAGAACGGAAGGTCACAGCCAGAGATAGTGGCCGTGACACGGACGCAGTATAGAGGCAACGACAACGACTTTAACTTAAACAGTTCGGTGTTTATTCACACATAAGTATAAGCAAAACAAAAAGTCAGTTTTAAGGAAAACAGTCACCTTGAGTCTGGTGTTTGTTCACACCATGCAGCAATGCAGAAGTCCTTGGACATAGCAGAAACCACCTGCTCTCACGCCAACAAGGTAGCAGGCCTTTACCCAGGCCCAAACTCCCAGGTCCCAACACAGAGATGAACAGAGCTTCACTGTCAGAGAGGAGTAAATTCCTCCCACCTGACAGTGCTGCCTGTGTTTTATAGCCCAAACCAAGACCCGGTCTGGAACGTGGGGAGAAGCCACCCACCCTGCACTTTGGCTGCTCCCAGTAAGAGCCGGCCCGGATCGGCTTTACGGCCATGCTAAATAGCAAAACCATGTCAGCCAGCACTAGCTGCCGCTGACACATGAAATTACCGGCTCTTACCTCACCGAGGCCAGGAATCTCGGTGACACATACCTTCCGTCAATGACGGACCCTTGCGCCTTCCTACAATATATACTGAAACACAATGTTGCACAACACATTTCCACCCCAAAATGGGGTCTTTGTGTGGTACCTGACGCCACTTAGATTTGCCTTTTTGTCTTTCTCCACATTCTTTGTAGGTTGGGAATTGGCAGGCCCTGGGCATATGTAATGTAAACTATATGAAATACATACAGAAGCTTAGTCCATACTTATTCACTGCAACTTGAATGCTGAAGTATTTGGGGTTTTAAATACCTTTAAACTAATATAATGCGTTTTGCACGCGCGTGAGAAAAATCGGCATGTTTGGTACCCAGACCCGAACCCGGACTTCTTCACAGAAGTTCGGGTTAGGTGTTGTGTAGATTTTATTATTTTCTCTTATAACATGGTTATAAGGGAAAATAATAGCATTCTTAATACAGAATGCATAGTACAATAGGGCTGGAGGGGTTACATTTTTATTTTATTTAACTCACCTTAATCCACTTGATCGCGCAGCCCATCTTCTCTTCTGTCTTCTTTTTTGAGGAACAGGACCTTTGATGACGTCACTGCGCTCATCACATGGTCCATCACATGATCTTTTACCATGGCGATGGACCATGTGGCGGACTATGTGATGAGTGCAGTGACATCATCAAAGGTCCTTTTCCTGTGCACAGCAAAGAAGAAGACAGAAGAGAAGCCGGACTGCACGATCAAGTGGATTAAGGTGAGTTATATTATTTTTTAATTTTTTTTTATAACCCCTCCAGCGCTATCTTACTATGCATTCTGTATTCAGAATGCTATTATTTTCCCTTGTAACCATGTTATAAGGGAAAATAATAATGATCGGATCCCCATGCCGATCGTCTCCTAGCAACCGTGAGTGAAAATCGCACCGCATCCGCACTTGCTTGCTGATGCTTGCGATTTTCATGCAGCCCCATTCACTTTTATGGGGCCTGCGTTGCGTGAAAAACGCAGAATATAGAAGATGATGCGATTTTCACGCAACGCACAAGTGATGATTGAAAATCACCGCTCGTGTGCACAGCCCCATAGAAATGAATGGGTCCGGAATCAGTGCGGGTGCAATGCGTTCACGTCACGCATTGCACCCGTGTGGAAAACTCGCTCGTGTGAAAGGGGCCTTAGGCCTCTTGCACACGACCGTATGTATTTTGCGGTCCGCAAAAAACAGATCCGCAAAAAATCACTGTGATTTTGTAGGAAAAAGATCACAGAGAGGCAAATAGCATTATCAATCATGTTAATGCTCCGTGTCTCTGGTGTCCGGAACGGGGCTTGGCTCTCTTTCACGCAGCGATTCCACGCACAGCATTCGCTCGTGTGAAAGAGCCCTAAACAGAAAACCAATCACAGGTAACTGTGGCCAGCAGCTGCTTGATTAAATAGCCCTCTCTTAGGAAGCATGTGACACCAGCACAGAGCCTGATTGATCCGACGTCCCGACTCTCTGATAGGTCAAACTGTGAGTGGGGCTGGTGTCATGCCCCACTCTGACGATGTGCGGAGGTCAGCCAGGATTGCAGCACGAGTCTAGTATTTGTTTTGATGCTGTGCTGGATCCGCCTCGCATCAGGTGCACTGGGTGGAGTCATTAGTTTAAATAGTCTCCAGCTAAAGTGCTCTGAGCGGATTATACTCATCATTGTGGTCTTGGAAGCTAGGAAGGAGGGTTGGCTGTTTGTTCCCGCTCTCAGCAGATAAGTGTCTTTTCTTGTTTGGTTGTTTTTGTCATCTTACCCGTCCAGGTTCTGTGCGAGCTGGCAGCTCCTTTCTCCCCACTTCACCATCTCAGGGAGTTCAGGGTTCTGTTAGTATAGGCTGGTGGACACAGCAAATCTACCATCAAGATTTGTCTGTGGGCTGAGCATTGCAGGGAAAGAGGTCAGGGATAAATTAGGAGGTGACCCTTTCCCTATCTCTCGTTCAGAGCCTGGTTGGTGTGTTATCTGTTAACTGTACACGTCCGCCGTGACATTATAATCCGTCATACTGTGACTGCCATTGCTCAGTGTTTATGTGATGGTGTCAATTGATGCACTGGTTGACCGCATGCAGGGTTTGTCCCTGGAGGTTGCGGATTTACGTAGTACGGTCACACAGTGTCAGAGGGTGTTGGCTTCAGGTACAGGTCAAATTGTTGGGGAGCCTAAAGTCGCTCTTCCGGAGAAATTTGCAGGGGGCACTGATGATTTTTTCCGTTTCAAGGAATCATGTAAGTTGTACTTTCGTTTGTGCCCATTTTCATCAGGTAATGAGGATCAGAGGGTGGGTATCGTCATGTCTTTGCTGAAAGGGGAAGCGCAATCCTGGGCTTTTTCCCTGCCACCCGGTTCTCTGGCTCTCCGGTCGGTGGAGGAATTTTTTAAAGCCCTGGGATTGATTTACGATGACCCAGATCGAGTTTCAATGGCAGAGTCAAAATTACGTAACTTACTACAGGGTAAACATACTGCTGAGGTTTACTGCACAGAGTTTAGGAGGTGGGCTACTGAGTCGGGGTGGAACGACCCCGCGTTACGTAGTCAGTTTTGTCAGGGGTTATCTGAAAGGTTGAAGGATGCTCTGGCTTTTCATGAATACCCTGATACTTTGGAAAATGCAATGTCACGGCGGACGTGCACAGTTAACAGATAACACACCAACCAGGCTCTGGACGAGAGACAGGGAAAGGGTCACCTCCTAATTTATCCCTGACCTCTTTCCCTGCAATGCTCAGCCCACAGACAAATCTTGATGGTAGATTTGCTGTATCCACCAGCCTATACTAACAGAACCCTGAACTCCCTGAGATGGTGAAGTGGGGAGAAAGGAGCTGCCAGCTCGCACAGAACCTGGACGGGTAAGATGACAAAAACAACCAAACAAGAAAAGACACTTATCTGCTGAGAGCGGGAACAAACAGCCAACCTTCCTTCCTAGCTTCCAAGACCACAATGATGAGTATAATCCGCTCAGAGCACTTTAGCTGGAGACTATTTAAACTAATGACTCCACCCAGTGCACCTGATGCGAGGCGGATCCAGCACAGCATCAAAACAAATACTAGACTCGTGCTGCAATCCTGGCTGACCTCCGCACATCGTCAGAGTGGGGCATGACAGCTGGTTGCCGTAGCAACAGCGAGGTGCCACCGCCACAGTGCAGCCAGACTCGTTGTGGGAGTGCAGACAGGTAAGGGCGTGGCAATGGATTTCTGGTGTATGACCTGATTTAAATAATGAAGGGGTTGTGGCCTGGTCAGACAGCTTAGAGTCAGACTACTTTCACACCATGCTTCCGTCATGATAATACAACCGTCTGCATCCGTTATGAACTCCGAAGAACCAGCAGTAAAATGCATTGAACTCATGGATATAATGGAGAGGACTCAAAGAGGAGTCCTCTCAATGCATTTTACTGTTGGTTCATCAGAGCATAGCGTCGGAATACAAGTGAGTACGAAGATAAAAAGTACATAACTGGACCCTGCGTCACTGTAAAGGGGGAATATTAATCACCAATATTTATGCAAATATCGATAATTAATATTCATAAATAGGAGGAGCCGTCTATTGATGACTCTGCCTATTTATACCTTTATATAAAATAACACAATACTTTCACTATACCTTACGCTAATCACTAAGCTAGCTGCATGTGCCTTACTAAACTAACTATCGCTAATAACCACACATTACACAGATAGTTATAAATAAAACAAGATATTTATTAATACCAAACAATACACTAGGCACGCAATACACTAACAATACAGCACTAAATATACAGCACTAAACTACACTACACAATCCCATATTCCACCAACAAACTAACTATACAATACACTCACACATATATATTAGCAGCCCACCCACCTGGTTCTACTTACTGTCCCTATGGGGTACGACAAGGGTTAACGGTGGCACTGCAGGGGTGTATGCAGGCCACAGACACAAATACAGTAATAGGGGTGAGGTACAGTGGGGGTGATCAGGGCTGCACAGCAATGCAAGGGTTAATACCCTGCAAGTGTACAGAGAGGGGGTAATCGTTGGTGGGGTGGTGGTAATCAGGGATAGTTGGTGGGACAGGGTAGGTAAGGGTTAATCAAGGGGAAAGGTACAATGGGGGTGTATATGGGCTGGTTGTGGGTAGGTAGGGGTGAGGTACAGTGGGGACAGCAATGCAAGGGTTAATACCCTGCAAGTGATGGAGGTTGTGTAGGGGATATGGGAGGAGGTATAGGGATAGGCAATGTGGGCAAATCGTTGGTGGGATAGGGGTTATGGGCAAGTAGGGGTTAATAGGGAAACGTTGGTGGGATATGGGATATGGGCAAATAGGGGTTAATAGGAATAAGAAGAGGGGGATACTCAGTGCTCGTTGTCCAGGGTGATCCTGGTCAGCCAGGATGGGGGGACCGCTCCATCCTTCTCCATGAGCGCCGGCTACGCTCTCCTCTAGGGGGGGGGCCGGTAGGGGTCTCTCCCAGTGCAGGGGCCGCCGGATATTTATGTCCGGCGGCCCACACCGCCCACATGGTGGCGCGCGCACCGCCCACATGGTGGCGCGCGCGCCACCATCGGAGACACGTGGGCCGGCGCAGTGATATGACGTCACTGCGCCAGCCCGCGCATCCCCGAACGCGCACATCGGGGCCGCGCCATATACTAACAGGCGGGAGAAGCCTTTGACCTCCCGCCTGTAGCTTTTAGCATTCCGGGCAGCGCGATGGTAATCGCGCTGCCGGAATGCGCATAATAGAAGGAGGGGAGGTTTCTCCCTCCCTTTATCATGCATAATTATCTCCAGCAGCGCTGGAGATAATTAGAACAAAGGACTCCGATTCTGTTGAACCTGAGTCCTTTGTAGCCATCAGGATGACCGGACCCTTGTCCGGTCATTCTGATGCAATCAGCCAGATTGCATCAGGGTGAATGCTTGGGGCACATTCACACTGATGCACCTGGTTTCAGATATTGGGGCCTATGGATATGGGGGGATATCTGTATAATATACATGTGTATGGATGCTTGGGGCACATCCATACACATGTATACACTGATATTGGGGTATATAGGGGATATATCTATAAGGGGGCATAAGGGAGCATACATACTACATAGGACCTATAAGGGGGCACAGCTTCCAGGGACCACATATTTCCCACAGGGGCCACCATGAGCCCCTGTGGGCCATTAAGAGCAGATGTGCGCAGATGCTGGGCACATCTGCGCACATCATCCTATAAGGTGTAAATTAATGCATGCATATATATCATACATGCATGCACGTGTTTGCATGCATATATGTATATATATGCATGCATCTCAACCCTTCCTCAACAGTCACTTACACTATTCATTTTTTCAGTTTGGGGGTTGTTTTGGAGCTGACAGATTCCCTTCAAGGAGTTATTGTAACTTAACACATGATGTTATCATATATTCATGTACGCTAGAATGGTAGATAAATATAATTTCTAATTGCAGGCCCCAAGAAATACAACCAGTGGGGGTCATTTATCAAACTGGTGTGATTTAGAACTGGCTTGGTTAGCAACCAATCAGATTCCACCTTTTATTTTTGACAGCTCCTTTGGAAAATGAAAGGTGGAATTTGATTGGTTTCTATGGGTAACTAAGTCAGTTCTACTTTACATCAGTTTGATAAATCTCCCCCAATGTATTGTTTTCTGGACCTGAAATCCTACTTTTATAGTCAACTATTTTCTACTTACAAGTTGAACAAAATCACTGTAGAATTGCAGTGGCCAATATGGCGGAACTGCTCAGACCCCAAACACTGTAGCGTGTTTCTCATTGGGCGAGCAGTCCCATCGCATGTGAACCACAGAAATATCGTGGCAGATATGGAGGAGCTGCTCAAACCCCAAACACTGTAGCGTGTTTCTCATTGGGGGAGCAGTCCCACCGCATGTGGACCGCAGCAAACGACCATCCCGAGCAATTAATGCGTACAAAGGAGGACGGCAGCGCGGTCCACATGCACCACAAAAGCATCCTGCACAGGCAGAGCATTGTGCGGATGAAAATACAATTATATAAATCACTGAAGAAAATGCACCAAAAGGATATGTCACTGACTAAACTAGCTGGTCATACAAGCAGATATTAAAAGCTGAGACTTCCGCCAATATGTTCCTGTCAGGAAGATATCGGAGCCCATCATTGCACCACGTCACGGTCACTCAGCATGGCAAAGGGTCCTACCACTACGCTAACTGTGGTGTGAACACGGTCTGAAGGTGATGTGATCCAGCTCACAGCCCAGCCTGCACACAAATGCCTAGCAGGACAGCCAGTGCAATGTGAACAAAGCAAGACTGTGAGCCCCACCCATATCAGACCATGTGATGAAGGATTCCAGGTGCAAAAGAATGTTCAATTGCCAAATGAAGGCACATTCAAGACATATAAAACAAAATCACTGTAGAATTGCAGTGGCCAATATGGCGGAACTGCTCAGACCCCAAACACTGTAGCGTGTTTCTCATTAGGCGAGCAGTCCCATCGCATGTGAACCACAGAAATATCGTGGCAGATATGGAGGAGCTGCTCAAACCCCAAACACTGTAGCGTGTTTCTCATTGGGGGAGCAGTCCCACCGCATGTGGACCGCAGCAAACGACCATCCCGAGCAATTAATGCGTACAAAGGAGGACGCCAGCGCGGTCCACATGCACCACAAAAGCATCCTGCACAGGCAGAGCATTGTGCGGATGAAAATACAATTATATAAATCACTGAAGAAATCACTACTTACAAGTTGTGCTCATAAGTTTACATATCTTTGCAGAATTCATGATATCTTAACCATTGTTCAGAGAATATGAATGATAACACAAAAACTTTTCTTTCACTCATGGTTAGTGGTTGGTTGAAGCCATTTATTGTCAAACAACTGTGTTCACTCTTTTTAAATAATAATAACAACACAAAGTACCCAAATGACCCTGATCAAAAGTTTACATACCCCAGTTCTTAATACCATGTATTGCCCCCTTTAACATCAATGACAGCTTGAAGTCTTTTGTGGTAGTTGTGGATGAGGCTCTTTATCTTCTCAGATGGTAAAGCTGCCCATTCTTCCTGGCAAAAAGCCTCCAGTTCCCCTAAATTCTTGGGCTGTCTTGCATGAACTGCACGTTTGAGGTCTCCCCAGAGTGGCTCAATGAAATTGAGGTTTGGAGACTGAGATGGCCACCCCAGAACCTTCACTTTATTTTGCTGTAGCCAATGACAGGTTGACTTGGCCTTGTGTTTTGGATCATTGTCATGTTGGAATGTCCAAGTACGTCCCATGCGCAGCTTCCGGGATGATGAGTGCAAATTTTCCTCCAGTATTTGTTGATACATTACTGCATTCATATTGCCATCAATTCTGACCAAATTTCCTGTGCCTTTGTAGCTCACACATCCCCAAAACATCACAGATCCACCACCGTGTTTCACAGTAGGAATGGTGTACCTTTCCTCATAGGTCTAGTTGACTCCTCTCCAAATGTAGCGTTTATGGTTGTGTCCAAACAGTTCAATTTTAGTCTTATCACTCCAAATGACTTTGTGCCAGAAGGTTTGAGGCTTGTCTCTGTGCTGTTTGGCATTTTGTAAGGGTACTTTCACACTAGCGGCAGGACGGATCCGACAGGCTGTTCACCCTGTTGGATCCGTCCTGCCGCTATTTCGCCATGCCGCCGCTCCGTCCCCATTGACTATAATGGGGGCAGAGCTCCGGTGCAGCACGGCAGTGCGCGATGAGAGGCCGCTGGACTAAAAAGTCAGACATGCAGTACTTTTAGTCCGGTGGCCTCTCACCGTGCACTGCTGTGCTGCGCCGGAGCTCCGCCCCCATCTCCTTTATAGTCAATGGGGACAGAGTGGCAGTTCGGCGGCATGGCGAAATAGCGGCAGGACGGATCCGACAGGGTGAACAGCCTGTCGGATCCGTCCTGCCACTAATGTGAAAGTAGCCTAAGCGGGATACTTTGTGGCATTTGCGTAGTAATGGCTTTCTTCTGGCAACTCGACCATGTAGCTCATCTTTCTTCAAGTGCCTCCTTATTGTGCATCTTGAAACAGCCACACCACATTCTTTCAGAGAGTCCTGCATTTAGTCTGAAGTTACAAGTGGTTTGCAAAAGTATTCACCCCCCTTGACTTTTTTCGTATTTTGGTGCCTCACAACCTGGAATTAACATGGATTGTTTGAGGATTTGCATCATTTAACTGTGCACGTCCGCCGTGACATTATAATCCGCCATACTGTGACTGCCATTGTTCAGTGTTTATGTGATGGCGTCAATTGATGCACTGGTTGACCGCATGCAGGGTTTGTCCCTGGAGGTTGCGGATTTACGTAGTACGGTCACACAGTGTCAGAGGGTGTTGGCTTCCGGTACAGGTCAAATTGTTGGGGAGCCTAAAGTCGCTCTTCCGGAGAAATTTGCAGGGGGTACTGATGATTTTTTCCGTTTCAAGGAATCATGTAAGTTGTACTTTCGTTTGTGCCCATTTTCATCAGGTAATGAGGATCAGAGGGTGGGTATCGTCATGTCTTTGCTGAAAGGGGAAGCGCAATCCTGGGCTTTTTCCCTGCCACCCGGTTCTCTGGCTCTCCGGTCGGTGGAGGAATTTTTTAAAGCCCTGGGATTGATTTACGATGACCCAGATCGAGTTTCAATGGCAGAGTCAAAATTACGTAACTTACTACAGGGTAAACATACTGCTGAGGTTTACTGCACAGAGTTTAGGAGGTGGGCTACTGAGTCGGGGTGGAATGACCCCGCGTTACGTAGTCAGTTTTGTCAGGGGTTATCTGAAAGGTTGAAGGATGCTCTGGCTTTTCATGAATACCCTGATACTTTGGAAAATGCAATGTCACGGCGGACGTGCACAGTTAACAGATAACACACCAACCAGGCTCTGGACGAGAGACAGGGAAAGGGTCACCTCCTAATTTATCCCTGACCTCTTTCCCTGCAATGCTCAGCCCACAGACAAATCTTGATGGTAGATTTGCTGTGTCCACCAGCCTATACTAACAGAACCCTGAACTCCCTGAGATGGTGAAGTGGGGAGAAAGGAGCTGCCAGCTCGCACAGAACCTGGACGGGTAAGATGACAAAAACAACCAAACAAGAAAAGACACTTATCTGCTGAGAGCAGGAACAAACAGCCAACCTTCCTTCCTAGCTTCCAAGACCACAATGATGAGTATAATCCGCTCAGAGCACTTTAGCTGGAGACTATTTAAACTAATGACTCCACCCAGTGCACCTGATGCGAGGCGGATCCAGCACAGCATCAAAACAAATACTAGACTCGTGCTGCAATCCTGGCTGACCTCCGCACATCGTCAGAGTGGGGCATGACAGCTGGTTGCCGTAGCAACAGCGAGGTGCCACCGCCACAGTGCAGCCAGACTCGTTGCGGGAGTGCAGACAGGTAAGGGCGTGGCAATGGCTTTCTGGTGTATGACCTGATTTAAATAATGAAGGGGTTGTGGCCTTGTCAGACAGCTTAGAGTCAGACTACTTTCACACCAGCGTTTTTGCTGGATCCATCATGGATCAGCAAAAATGCTTCCGTCATGATAATACAACCGTCTGCATCCGTTATGAACTCCGAAGAACCAGCAGTAAAATGCATTGAACTCATGGATATAATGGAGAGGACTCAAAGAGGAGTCCTCTCAATGCATTTTACTGTTGGTTCATCAGAGCATAGCGTCGGAATACAAGTGAGTACGAAGATAAAAAGTACATAACTGGACCCTGCGTCACTGTAAAGGGGGAATATTAATCACCAATATTTATGCAAATATCGATAATTAATATTCATAAATAGGAGGAGCCGTTTATTGATGACTCCGCCTATTTATACCTTTATATAAAATAACACAATACTTTCACTATACCTTACGCTAATCACTAAGTTAGCTGCATGTGCCTTACTAAACTAACTATCGCTAATAACCACACATTACACAGATAGTTATAAATAAAACAAGATATTTATTAATACCAAACAATACACTAGGCACGCAATACACTAACAATACAGCACTAAATATACAGCACTAAACTACACTACACAATCCCATATTCCACCCACAAACTAACTATACAATACACTCACACATATATATTAGCACCCCACCCACCTGGTTCTACTTACTGTCCCTATGGGGTACGACAAGGGTTAACGGTGGCACTGCAGGGGTGTATGCAGGCCACAGACACAAATACAGTAATAGGGGTGAGGTACAGTGGGGGTGATCAGGGCTGCACAGCAATGCAAGGGTTAATACCCTGCAAGTGTACAGAGAGGGGGTAATCATTGGTGGGGTGGTGGTAATCAGGGATAGTTGGTGGGACAGGGTAGGTAAGGGTTAATCAAGGGGAAAGGTACAATGGGGGTGTATATGGGCTGGTTGTGGGTAGGTAGGGGTGAGGTACAGTGGGGACAGCAATGCAAGGGTTAATACCCTGCAAGTGATGGGGGTTGTGTAGGGGATATGGGAGGAGGTATAGGGATAGGCAATGTGGGCAAATCGTTGGTGGGATAGGGGTTATGGGCAAGTAGGGGTTAATAGGGAATCGTTGGTGGGATAGTGGATATGGGCAAATAGGGGTTAATAGGAATAAGAAGAGGGGGATACTCAGTGCTCGTTGTCCATGGTGATCCTGGTCAGCCGGGATGGGGGGACCGCTCCATCCTTCTCCCTGAGTGCTGGCTACGCTCTCCTCTAGGGGGGGCCGGTAGGGGTCTCTCCCAGTGCAGGGGCCGCCGGATATTTATGTCCGGCGGCCCGCACCGCCCACATGGTGGCGCGCGCGCCACCATCGGAGACACGTGGGCCGGCGCAGTGATATGACATCACTGCGCCAGCCCGCGCATCCCCGAACGCGCACATCGGGGCCGCGCCATATACTAACAGGCGGGAGAAGCCTTTGATCTCCCGCCTGTAGCCTTTAGCATTCCGGGCAGCGCGATGGTAATCGCGCTGCCGGAATGCGCATAATAGAAGGAGGGGAGGTTTCTCCCTCCCTTCTATCATGCATAATTATCTCCAGCAGCGCTGGAGATAATTAGAACAAAGGACTCCGATTCTGTTGAACCTGAGTCCTTTGTAGCCATCAGGATGACCGGACCCTTGTCCGGTCATTCTGATGCAATCAGCCAGATTGCATCAGGGTGAATGCTTGGGGCACATTCACACTGATGCACCTGGTTTCAGATATTGGGGCCTATGGATATGGGGGGATATCTGTAAAATATACATGTGTATGGATGCTTGGGGCACATCCATACACATGTATACACTGATACTGGGGTATATAGGGGATATATCTATAAGGGGGCATAAGGGAGCATACATACTACATAGGACTTATAAGGGGGCACAGCTTCCAGGGACCACATACAGTCAGGTCCATAAATATTGGGACATCAACACAATTGTAACATTTTTGACTCTATACACCACCACAATGGATTTAAAATGAAACGAACAAGATGTGCTTTAACTGCAGACTGTCAGCTTTAATTTGAGGGTATTTACATCCAAATCAGGTGACCGGTGTAGGAATTACAACAGTTTGCATATGTGCCTCCCACTTGTTAAGGAACCAACCAAAAGTAATGGGACAATTGGCTTCTCAGCTGTTCCATGGCCAGGTGTGTGTTATTCCCTCATTATCCCAATTACAATGAGCAGATAAAAGGTCCAGAGTTCATTTCAAGTGTGCTATTTGCATTTGGAATCTGTTGCTGTCAACTCTCAAGATGAGATCCAAAGAGCTGTCACTATCAGTGAAGCAAGCCATCATTAGGCTGAAAAAACAAAACAAACCCATCAGAGAGATAGCAAAAACATTAGGAGTGGCCAAAACAACCGTTTGGAACATTCTTAAAAAGAAGGAACGCACCGGTGAGCTCAGCAACACCAAAAGACCCGGAAGACCACAGAAAACAACTGTGGTGGATAACAGAAGAATTCTTTCCCTGGTGAAGAAAACACCCTTCACAACAGATGGCCAGATCAAGAACACTCTACAGGAGGTAGGTGTATGTGTGTTAAAGTCAACAATCAAGAGAAGACTTCACCAGAAAGAATACAGAGGGTATACCACAAGATGTAAACCATTGGTGAGCCTCAAAGACAGGAAGGCCAGATTGGAGTTTGCCAAACGACATCTAAAAAAGCCTTCACAGTTTTGGAACAACATCCTATGGACAGATGAGACCAAGATCAACTTGTACCAGAGTGATGGGAAGAGAAGAGTATGGAGAAGGAAAGGAACTGCTCATGATCCTAAGCATACCACCTCATCAGTGAAGCATGGTGGTGGTAGTGTCATGGCGTGGACATGTATGGCTGTCAATGGAACTGCTTCTCTTGTATTTATTGATGACGTGACTGCTGACAAAAGCAGCAGGATGAATTCTGAAGTGTTTCGGGCAATATTATCTGCTCATATTCAGCCAAATGCTTCAGAACTCATTGGACGGCGCTTTACAGTGCAGATGGACAATGACCCAAAGCATACTGCAAAAGCAACCAAAGAAGGGAAAGAAGTGGAATGTTATGCAATGGCCAAGTCAATCAACTGACCTGAATCCGATTGAGCATGCATTTCACTTGCTGAAGACAAAACTGAAGGGAAAATGCCCCAAGAACAAGCAGGAACTGAAGACAGTTGCAGTAGAGGCCTGGCAGAGCATCACCAGGGATGAAACCCAACGTCTGGTGATATCTATGCGTTCCAGACTTCAGGCTGTAATTGACTGCAAAGGATTTGCAACCAAGTATTAAGAAGTGAAAGTTTGATTTATGATTATAATTCTGTCCCATTACTTTTGGTCCCTTAACAAGTGGAAGGCACATATAAAAACTGTTGTAATTCCTACACCGTTCACCTGATTTGGATGTAAATACCCTCAAATTAAAGCTAACAGTCTGTAGTTAAAGCACATCTTGTTTGTTTCATTTCAAATCCATTGAGGTGGTGTATAGAGCCAAAAATGTTAGAATTGTGTTGATGTCCCAATATTTATGGACCTGACTGTATTTCCCACAGGGGCCACCATGAGCCCCTGTGGGCCATTAAGAGCAGATGTGCGCAGATGCTGGGCACATCTGCGCACATCATCCTATAAGGTGTAAATTAATGCATGCATATACAGTGGCGGAAATAATTATTTGACCCCTCACTGATTTTGTAAGTTTGTCCAATGACAAAGAAATGAAAAGTCTCAGAACAGTATCATTTCAATGGTAGGTTTATTGTAACAGTGGCAGATAGCACATCAAAAGGAAAATCGAAAAAATAACTTTAAATAAAAGATAGCAACTGATTTGCATTTCATTGAGTGAAATAAGTATTTGAACCCCTACCAACCATTAAGAGTTCTGGCTCCCACAGAGTGGTTAGACACTTCTACTCAATTAGTCACCCTCATTAAGGACACCTGTCTTAACTAGTCACCTGTATAAAAGACACCTGTCCACAGAATCAATCAATCAAGCAGACTCCAAACTCTCCAACATGGGAAAGACCAAAGAGCTGTCCAAGGATGTCAGAGACAAAATTGTAGACCTGCACAAGGCTGGAATGGGCTACAAAACCATTAGCAAGAAGCAGGGAGAGAAGGTGACAACTGTTGGTGCGATTGTTCGAAAATGGAAGGAGCACAAAATGACCATCAATCGACCTCGCTCTGGGGCTCCACGCAAGATCTCACCTCGTGGGGTGTCAATGGTTCTGAGAAAGGTGAAAAAGCATCCTAGAACTACACGGGAGGAGTTAGTTAATGACCTCAAATTAGCAGGGACCACAGTCACCAAGAAAACCATTGGAAACACATTACACTGCAATGGATTAAAATCCTGCAGGGCTCGCAAGGTCCCCCTGCTCAGGAAGGCACATGTGCAGGCCCGTCTGAAGTTTGCCAATGAACACCTGAATGATTCAGAGAGTGACTGGGAGAAGGTGCTGTGGTCTGATGAGACCAAAATAGAGCTCTTTGGCATTAACTCAACTCGCTGTGTTTGGAGGAAGAAAAATGCTGCCTATGACCCCCAAAACACCGTCCCCACCGTCAAGCATGGGGGTGGAAACATTTTGCTTTGGGGGTGTTTTTCTGCTAAGGGCACAGGACAACTTATTCGCATAAACGGGAAAATGGACGGAGCCATGTATCGTGAAATCCTGAGCGACAACCTCCTTCCCTCTGCCAGGAAACTGAAAATGGGTCGTGGATGGGTGTTCCAGCACGACAATGACCCAAAACATACAGCAAAGGCAACAAAGGAGTGGCTCAAGAAGAAGCACATTAAGGTCATGGAGTGGCCTAGTCAGTCTCCGGACCTTAATCCAATCGAAAACCTATGGAGGGAGCTCAAGCTCAGAGTTGCACAGAGACAGCCTCGAAACCTTAGGGATTTAGAGATGATCTGCAAAGAGGAGTGGACCAACATTCCTCCTAAAATGTGCGCAAACTTGGTCATCAATTACAAGAAACGTTTGACCTCTGTGCTTGCAAACAAGGGTTTTTCCACCAAGTATTAAGTCTTTTTTTGTTAGAGGGTTCAAATACTTATTTCACTCAATGAAATGCAAATCAGTTGCTATCTTTTATTTAAAGTTATTTTTTCGATTTTCCTTTTGATGTGCTATCTGCCACTGTTACAATAAACCTACCATTGAAATGATACTGTTCTGAGACTTTTCATTTCTTTGTCATTGGACAAACTTACAAAATCAGTGAGGGGTCAAATAATTATTTCCGCCACTGTATATCATACATGCATGCACGTGTTTGCATGCATATATGTATATATATGCATGCGTCTCAACCCTTCCTCAACAGTCACTTACACTATTCATTTTTTCAGTTTGGGGGTTGTTTTGGAGCTGACAGATTCCCTTCAAGGAGTTATTGTAACTTAACACATGATGTTATCATATATTCATGTACGCTAGAATGGTAGATAAATATAATTTCTAATTGCAGGCCCCAAGAAATACAACCAGTGGGGGTCATTTATCAAACTGGTGTGATTTAGAACTGGCTTGGTTAGCAACCAATCAGATTCCACCTTTTATTTTTGACAGCTCCTTTGGAAAATGAAAGGTGGAATTTGATTGGTTTCTATGGGTAACTAAGTCAGTTCTACTTTACATCAGTTTGATAAATCTCCCCCAATGTATTGTTTTCTGGACCTGAAATCCTACTTTTATAGTCAACTATTTTCTACTTACAAGTTGTGCTCATAAGTTTACATATCTTTGCAGAATTCATGATATCCTAACCATTGTTCAGAGAATATGAATGATAACACAAAAACTTTTCTTTCACTCATGGTTAGTGGTTGGTTGAAGCCATTTATTGTCAAACAACTGTGTTCACTCTTTTTAAATAATAATTACAACACAAAGTACCCAAATGACCCTGATCAAAAGTTTACATACCCCAGTTCTTAATACCATGTATTGCCCCCTTTAACATCAATGACAGCTTGAAGTCTTTTGTGGTAGTTGTGGATGAGGCTCTTTATCTTCTCAGATGGTAAAGCTGCCCATTCTTCCTGGCAAAAAGCCTCCAGTTCCCCTAAATTCTTGGGCTGTCTTGCATGAACTGCACGTTTGAGGTCTCCCCAGAGTGGCTCAATGAAATTGAGGTTTGGAGACTGAGATGGCCACCCCAGAACCTTCACTTTATTTTGCTGTAGCCAATGACAGGTTGACTTGGCCTTGTGTTTTGGATCATTGTCATGTTGGAATGTCCAAGTACGTCCCATGCGCAGCTTCCGGGATGATGAGTGCAAATTTTCCTCCAGTATTTGTTGATACATTACTGCATTCATATTGCCATCAATTCTGACCAAATTTCCTGTGCCTTTGTAGCTCACACATCCCCAAAACATCACAGATCCACCACCGTGTTTCACAGTAGGAATGGTGTACCTTTCCTCATAGGTCTAGTTGACTCCTCTCCAAATGTAGCGTTTATGGTTGTGTCCAAACAGTTCAATTTTAGTCTCATCACTCCAAATGACTTTGTGCCAGAAGGTTTGAGGCTTGTCTCTGTGCTGTTTGGCATTTTGTAAGGGTACTTTCACACTAGCGGCAGGACGGATCCGACAGGCTGTTCACCCTGTTGGATCCGTCCTGCCGCTATTTCGCCATGCCGCCGCTCCGTCCCCATTGACTATAATGGGGGCAGAGCTCCGGTGCAGCACGGCAGTGCGCGATGAGAGGCCGCTGGACTAAAAAGTCAGACATGCAGTACTTTTAGTCCGGTGGCCTCTCACCGTGCACTGCTGTGCTGCGCCGGAGCTCCGCCCCCATCTCCTTTATAGTCAATGGGGACAGAGTGGCAGTTCGGCGGCATGGCGAAATAGCGGCAGGACGGATCCGACAGGGTGAACAGCCTGTCGGATCCGTCCTGCCACTAATGTGAAAGTAGCCTAAGCGGGATACTTTGTGGCATTTGCGTAGTAATGGCTTTCTTCTGGCAACTCGACCATGTAGCTCATCTTTCTTCAAGTGCCTCCTTATTGTGCATCTTGAAACAGCCACACCACATTCTTTCAGAGAGTCCTGCATTTAGTCTGAAGTTACAAGTGGTTTGCAAAAGTATTCACCCCCTGGAATTAACATGGATTGTTTGAGGATTTGCATCATTTAATTTACAGAACATGCCCACAACTTTGAAGATTTTATTTTATTTTTTATTGTGTAGCAAACAACAAATAGGACAAAATAACAGAAAAAGTCAATGTGCTTAACTATTCACCCCCCTAAAGTCAATACTTTGTAGAGCCACCTTTTGCGGCAATCAGATCCAAGTCGCTTTGGATACGTCTCAATGAGCTTGCCACATCTTACCAATGGAATTTTTGCCTATTCCTCCTTGCAAAACTGCTCCAGCTCCTTCAAGTTGGATGGTTTGCGCTTGTGAACAGCAATCTTTAAGTCTGACCACAGATTTTCTATTGGATTGAGATCTGGGCTTTAACTAGGCCATTCCAACACATTTACATGTTTCCCCTTAAAGGGAACCTGTCACCAGTTTTATGGTGTCCTAACTAAGGGCAACATAAATAAGTGACTGATTATTTTTAGCAAAATGCTGGGTCACTTTCTTTAATTGAACCAGTCAATCTGCCAACATCTTGTATTGAAAAGCTCCTGCTGAATGTCAGTTTGTTTCCATATGAACCAGCAGCAGGTGGGCATGGGAGTGGC
Source organism: Bufo bufo (assembly GCF_905171765.1). NCBI lineage: Eukaryota > Metazoa > Chordata > Amphibia > Anura > Bufonidae > Bufo > Bufo bufo. The sequence continues at coordinate 117,320,263 of NC_053393.1, read as the reverse complement.
TATAGCTCTGAATTAAATATACGCTGGACTCAATGACATCACGCTGGACTCAAATCAGCTCATTAGCATGCGGCATCTTTGTGTGTATATTATGAGGTAACCATCTGTCACACCAGTAAGTGAATACATCTAAGTTACTTTTTAGTAGTTAATGATTGTATATAATTAGTTAGATTATAATCAAATATCCACATGACAGGTTCCCTTTAAACCACTCAAGTGTTGCTTTAGCAGTGTTTTTGAGGTCATTGTCCTGCTAGAAGGTGAACCTCCGTCCTAGCCTCAAATCGCGCACAGAGTGGTACAGGTTTTGCTCAAGAATATCCCTGCATTTAGCACCATCCATCTTTCCCTCAACTCTGACCAGTTTCCCAGTCCTGGCTGCTGAAAAACATCCCACAGCATGATGCTGCCACCACCATGTTTCACTGTGGGGATGGTGTTCTTTGGGTGATGTGATGTGTTGGGTTTGCGCCACACATAGCGTTTTCTTTGATGGCCGAAAAGTTCGATTTTAGTCTCATCAGACCAGAGCACCTTTCTCCATACATTTTGGAAGTCTCCTACATGCCTTTTCGCAAACTCACAACGTGTCTTATTGTTTTTAGCTGAAAGTAATTGCTTTCTTCTGGCCACTCTGACATAAAGCCCAACTCTATGGAGCGTACGGCTTATTGTTGTCCTATGTACAGATACTCCAGTCTCTGCTGTGGAACTCTGCAGCAACTCCAGGGTTACCTTAGGTCTCTGTGCTGCCTCTCTCATTTATGCCCTCCTTGCCCGGTCTGTGAGCGGCCGTCTTTTGGCAGGTTTGCTGTTGTGCCATGTTCTTTCTATTTGGTTATGATAGATTTGATGGTGCTCCTGGGGATCATCAAAGATTTGGATATTTTTTTATAACCTAACCCTAACTTGTACTTTTCAACAACATTGTTTCTTATTTGTTTGGAGAGTTCCTTGGTCTTCATGGCAGTGTTTGGTTAGTGATGCCTCTTGCTTAGGTGTTGCAGCCTCTGGGGCCTTTCAAAAAAGGTGTGCATATGTAATTACAGATCATGTGACACTTAGATTGCACACAGGTGGACATCATTTGACTAATTATGTGACTTCTGAAGGTTATTGGTTGCATCGGAGCTTTTTATGGGCTTACTAACAAAGGGGGTGAATACATACGCACATGCCAATTTTCTGTTTTCTATCTCTAAACAATAGTTTTATTTATATATTTTTCTCACTTCACTTCACCAACTTAGACTATTGTGTTCTGATCCATCACATAAAATTTAGATTAACAAAATATTGAACTTAATGCTGTAGTGTAACAAAATACAAAAAAAGTCAAGGGGGTGAACACTTTTGCAAGGCACTGTATTTGTGGGTTTTTCCTTGCATCCCGAATAATTTTTCTGGCAGTTGTGGATGAAAGTTTAGTTGGTCTACCTGACCATGGTTTGGTTTCAACAGAACCCCTACTTTTCCACTTCTTAATTAGAGTTTGAACACTGCTGATTGGCATTCTCAAGTCCTTTGATATTTTCTTATATCCCTTTCCTGTTTTATAGAGTTCAATTACCTTTTCCTGCAGATCCTTTGACAATTCTTTTGCTTTCCCCATGACTTAGAATCCAAACAACATCAGTGCAGCACTGGATAAAAGATGCAAGGGTCTGTCAGGAGTCAAGAAAGTCATTGACCTTTTATACACACCCACTAATTACAAGCAAACAGATCACAGCTGAAGATGGTTACCTTTAAAGCTATTGTAACCCTTTGTCACAGTCCCTTCTGTGACAGATGTCAGGAGATCAAGGAGACTGGCGGAGCATGGAGGAATCTAACAGCCTCTTTGATTACTCTTTATTCAGTGTTTGTTTGTGACCTCATCCTCTTTCAGGTGTAGCTTAGTACTCTTTACTCTACCCTATTTAGTGTTGCCCCACCCTTCTGACTGTGCGGTAGATAGCTTCATTTGGGTTTGGTGTGAGGTCGTCTCTGGTGTTCCTGCTCGTCCATAACTACAGAAGTTAAGTGTCACGTTTGTTTGTGTTTTGTTTTCCCTTCCTTGCTTGTTGTTACTAGGCCTCAGGGAGACGCCTGTTCCTTCATTGGGGAAGGAACGGGTTGCCTCAGTCCTGACAATATTCTTAGGGATCTCTAGGGTCTCCAGGGTTCCAGGGTATGGGCATTTCTACCTTCAAGGGGTGCCTATACGGTTAGGAGTCAGGGCCAGGAGTAGGGTTACTAGGAGGTGACCTTTTTTTCCCCCTAGCATTGAGGCCTAGTTGCTTTCCTTTTCCCTCCTGGTTGTCAGTTTGGTGTTTCCTCCTATACCTCATCTGTGACACCCTTTTTTGTCAAGTTGTGTGCATGTTATCAGGCCAAATCACCAGGGTATGTAAACTTTTGATCAGGGTCATTTGGATAGTTTGTGTTGTGATTATGATTTAAAAAGAGTAAACACAGTTGTTTGACAATAAATGGCTTCAGACAACCACCAACCATGAGTGAAAGAAAAGCTTTTGTGTTATCATTCATATTCTCTGAACAATGGTTAAGAAATCGTAAATTCTGCAAGGGTATATAAACATATGAGCACCGGGTATTCATATTTAAAAGTGCAAAAATAAATCCAAGGAAACATTAAATAAGTATAAGTGCAGAAGAAACTGTTATGCTGATACTTCACAAAAACATTATATAATTCCTTCATATTCGAGGACAAAACACGTACAAGATACAAGTCACCTTATGTTGCATAGACCTGTGTACTGATTATAACTTTCTTTACTACATAGTTTTACGTAGACTTGCCAAAATGAACATAGGGAGTCTGTGCACTTATCTTTTTTGGATCCAATGCATCTAATAAAGCGGCCAAATTCCCTGAAGGTTTGCAAAAAAATGAAGTCATCTGTGTGTGTGTCACGGATACTTATGCCTGCCGGTGTATTGGCAGTATTATTTCTTCTTCATAGGTCAAAGTAATATCTCTAAGAGATGAATTAAATCTTAATGAACTCAGTCATCCAATGCTTAGCCACAAAGTAAGAAAATGAAATAATGTTCAGTTAGCAACTGACAAATTAAACTTACGGGACTGTGAATTCTACCCACCTCAGCTGCTTTCAAAGACCCCCCCAAAAAACAAACATGAAATAATTTTTTTTATCTGAAGTATGGCCAAGAGATAAGTAAGTTTGGTTCTTGTCTCTAACAGCTGCTGAGCTCTCCATGGTCGCAACTAATAGGCATAAGGGTTATAATTAGTGATGAGCGAATTGAAGTCCATAAATTGGACTTTGATCCGAATTTCAGGATAAGTTCGATTCGCTTCAAAGCCGAATTTCCTTGTGCTTTGCGGTAGTGAATCGATTTAACCTGAAATAGTGAAAACAAAACAAAAAAAACAATACTCACCTGATCCATCTGCTCGCGACGGGCCAGGCGCCGCTATCTTGATTGAAGATCTCAGCTGAAATCCCGTGCGTGGCAACATATGAGGCCACCATGGCGGCTGGTGTGATGACGTCATCTTGGGCCACGCAAGATTGGCGGTGGCCGTCACGAACAAATAGATTAGGTAAGCATTATTATTATTATTATTTTTTTATTTAACACTGGATGATTGCTATCAGATGCCGATCATGGATGAACGCGCCACCTGAGAGGTACAATGACAGGGGTGGCGCAATCGCCGCTCCCTGTCATTGCACCCACTACTTACAAAGAAATGTGGTTCGTGACTAAGTAATTCACCACAAAGTGGATTTTTTTGTAAACTTTGGCAAAGCAGCCGATTTGAATTTTGTTAAAGTTCGCTCATCTCTAGTTATAATTCAGAAGCGCTTCCATAACCTGTCTAAGGCTGAGTTCACACTTCAGTTATTTGATCAGTTATTTCCATCAGTTATTGTGAGCCAAAAGCAGTAGTGAAGCCTACTCAGAGATCAGGTGTAATGTAAAGATCTGCACCTGTTCTGTGTTGACCCGCACCTGGTTTTGGTTCACAATACCTAATGGAAATAACTGACCAAATAACTGAAATGTGAACTAAGCCTTACCCAAACATCTCTTATTATTCTATTCTTTTTGCCAAAAGAGTTCTATCCTAATGATAATCAAAATCCAGGTGTCATGGGTGAGCTTATATCTTATTATGTTTGACTTGCTATAACTGATCCATTTTTGGACAGATACTCACAGATCCCATTGACTTACAGCGGAGTCCATCAGGTTTCTGTTGGGTACCACTAGTTTTGGTGACGAGATTGGTGATGCATATTACACTACTACAGTACAGTACTGCTACAGTAAAAATACTGAACCCCTTGACAGAAAGCAGATAACAAAAATTGCTTTGACCACGCTTAGACCCATATTTCTTGGACATGCTGTTGGTCCAATAAATTAATGAAAACCTATAATATATGTTATGGATTAGAACAAGTTTAGGGAAAAGGAAATCCTATAGGTAACTTACACAGTCCAGTTGGGTTTCTCTGAGAACAAGAGCATTACAGAATACCCTTTAATGACCAATATCCTGGTAGTGGAATCGATATGTTGGTCACATTGAGGGCATGGCCAGTTTAACAAAAAATTTGTGGACATTAGTTTACTAACGTAATAAATGTAGTAAATAATTATATGACAGGTAAAAGAAAAGATGCTGTGGCTTATAAACCGTGGCTGCAATGACACATACCATAAGGAACGGACCAGGAAACCACGATGAAGCCTGTAGTGGGAGGCCAGGCATTGAATTGCATCTTCTGCTGTCACACTGTCATTGCCTTTGCTGACAACTGCCAATAGGAAGGGCTTACTGCATACAGAGATTGCAGCTCCCATTCAGTTCAATACTTGTAGAAATGCATTGAGTACCACCTAGTGATTGCTGCAAGCAGTCAGAATTTTCTCAATACACTACTCACCTGTTAAATCCCCCTCCACCCTAACACAATGCATTGGTGGTCCCCACTCATCTTTTGTTTAAATTCTGGGAGTGTTGCCGTACTGTGATGTGGTGACCATTAGAGTCAATCAGTGGCCTTACTAGTCTTGTACCATACTTACTAGCATCATCATTACTGAGCAATTGTCTTTACGCTCTGTGCCTGAAAAATGCAGTTCTGAGGGGGGAGGTTTGGGGGTTTATTCTTAGTTTTGATTTAGGATGCTATAATTTCTATGAATACCTCTGCCCGGCTGAGATTCTGAGGCTGGCAACACATATTAGAGGCCACAGCTATCTATCCTCAGTTGGATTTCCTCTCCCCATCCTGGACACATGCATGAAATCCAACTGCACAATCTTTAGTTCCCCTGAAATACGTCATCAGGGGAGAATCAGGAGATATCAATACATGTTATGGCAATGGGTGTGGAACCACTGTCTCAAACATTATATTTGACTTTAGACTAACTCTAAGGGTGCTATCCTGGCAGTCCCCTGGTATTCACCCTTTAACCCCTGTACAGGGATATAGACTTCACTGCAGGATAACTACGAGGCGCCTACCTCCTGGAGTAGTCTCTGTGTGATTGACAGCTGATCGACAGGGGTCATAGACACTGGTGCAGGGCACCTAGGGTCAGGAAAACTCAGTCATGGATAGTCTGAAGTCATGGCAGGCAGAGTATGTGCTATACTGTAAACAATCCGATGTCAGGGCAGACAGCGAAGGGTTAGTACAGAGGTCAGGCATAGGTCAGGTTAGGCAGTGGAAGGTCAGAAAACAGTACTTGGGCAGAAAGTCAGTACACAGACAGACAACACAATAGCGCACATCTTTGCAGGAAAGTAGCAAGCTAGACAACCTGTTGCTCAGGCACCTTTCTACAGAGGAAGGTGCCTTAACTACCCCCATCGGCCGGTGAAGAATAGGGTGCACGGGTACTAGCCCTTTAAGATTCTAAGGAAGCGTGCGCTCTACAGGACAGGAATAGCCCAAGCCATCCAGCAGCAATGGGAGAGTAGGAGGCGGTTCCTTGCCACTGGGAAGACAAGACCCGAGACTGGTAAGGGAAGCAGTGGTGGCCACTGGCTACAGTATTAGATAGTCAGCCAGTCTTGCCAAAATCAACAGGTTCATCCAATATTTGTCTAATGTGTGTGGCCTGCTTTAGCTAACCAGATATTTGAACATCAGGACTTTATTTCTACCATTGTTTGCTCTCTGAAAGGATGATTTTGTCCCTTTTACAAAATGCAAATATAAGAATCTGAAGTGTGAGCAATGATATGCAAAGGACTATTGATCTGTTGAATAGTATAAGATACTTTCATCTTCATAACAGGCAGATGGCAGCATTATAAACAGCACTGTTTATTCATTCATAGGATTTTCCAATTAAGTAACAATATATCACTGACGTCATCAACTTCATTCACACTTCATACTATTTATTGACGCCACCTTTTTTAGGACGTCACTTGCAATTCTAAGAGGATGCCTGTAAATCCTTGAGAATTCTCTTATAGCATGTAGCTATTTGATCCTGGAGGAGAAAGAAAAAGAACTAAAGCTTCAGAAATGTATATTCCAGGGCTTAGACTTCAGTGCAGACTGTCATAAGCAATATACGTATGCGTGCATGGCCGAAATTTCATTTCACAAAGCAATAATGGTAAAAGAAAAGTAATCACACACACGACCACCTCCCTGCCAGGTTCTATTTTTCAGAGATTTGCCAAATGATATTTAGGAGCAGAAAAAAAACCATATCAAGATGAATATCTTCATGAGTGCTACGGCTTTCTATTGTCTGTATTTGTATACTTTCAAGAACCATATATTGAAGTGCCAATAGAAGACTCCAGTACTGAAAATGTACATATTAATTAATGTGTCTGCTTCAGATCAGCAAAAAATGCAGATCGGATGCGGAGCAAAAATACGGTCGTGGGTATGGGGCCTAATACTGTGATAAATACTATGATTATGTATCAATAATTCTTATCTTTCTCTGTAGTAAAATTGTACACATACAGTTTATGTACAGAATCATTACATCTATGGAATAATAATTTTTTATGTTATTTTCATCCTAGATGGCCATACTTCTATTGTAATGCAACCAACAAATGCGAATGAGAAAACTCAGCTGATCGGAGATAGTCGCCGTACGTACCAAACGGATTCCTAAAAATGAAAGCAGGACCACGGTTATCTCACTACCACAAGTTATATATTAATAAAGTTCTATGCGGACAGTTACATCGTTCTAGACGCACATGAGCATATGCTGGATTTCTACTAGAAAAGTCTCTTGAAAAATAAACACTCTACATGTACTATCAAAATGAATTGTCTTCAGGATATTTTTGTAGGGCGGTCTAAAAATAAAGTAAACCTTTGCAAATCTGCTCACTTTTCCTTCTGTGTCCTAATGTAAAAAATAAATGACGATTTCATAAACACCTACATTATTCACAGTACACTCCTTAAACAGTTTGTCTCACCTCAGCAAATAGCATTTATCATTCAGGCAAAGTTTTACACTGATGACCAGAGGATAGGTCATCAGTATCAGATCGTTGGGGTCAGACACCCGGGACCCTCGCCAATCAGCTGTTTGACAAAGGCACCGGTGCTTGTATTAGCACTACGCCCTTCTCACAGCTTTCCCTATAGCAGTGACGTCACGTTCATCGGTCACGTGGCCTAGGCGCAGCTCAGCCCCATAGAAGTGAATGGAGCTGATCTAGGATACCAAGCACAACCGCTATACAAAGTATGGCATCTTGTTTGGTTTGCTTATAGAAGGCAGCAGCGCTACTTCGAGCGCCAATGCCTTCTGAAACAACTGATCGGCGGGAGTCCTGGGTAGGTCATCAGTAGAGATGAGCGAAGTTCATATTTTGAAATTCGTTTGCGATTTGTTTACTGGTAAAAGGTGAATTGCATTATGGATTCCGTTACCATGGACCATAACGCAATTCTATGACGGAATGCCTTTAGAGGCATTCCGTTATTCATTCTGTCATAATAGAAGTCTATGGGCTACAAAACGGATCAGTTTTGTTTCCGTTATGCAGGGGAGTCCCATTTGTAGATGGTAGTGTGGGTACCCAGATGTAGGATTGACAGAGTGGTGTAGAGTGGCCTACAGTCTCTCTGAAGGTGTTGTATGCACATGCCATGGTGCTCCTACCTGCATATCCTTGTGCAAAAGGGGGTTGTTGAACTTGATGAAGGTAGTTGAATAAATGGAGTCCAGACTTATTAACGTAGAACTCAACTTTACTTGGCATAAACGGTAATCCAAACAGTTTCCAAACGGTATCTTGGTCATCAGCAGGTATTGGCTTAACTTTGGCAGGCAAACACTTCTGCAACAATCCCAGCTCTGCTGTAGTTTTCTCAGCTCTGCTATGTTATTTGGGTTAAAAAGTAACTTTTCCTCTTCTGCTGGAACTTAGTTTTCTGTAGTCTATCTCTTACTTTATCTTTAATACTAGGAACTTCTTCCTGGCTTCAAGCATACTTAGCTTAGCTTGTAGGCAAGGCGAGCCCAGAAGGGGACAAGCAACCATGTAGAACTTTACAGGCAGGGCCTGCGGGCCCAGCAGAGCAGGCAGTGCTCTGATGGCCGACACACAACCTTTCATTTGGAAGGGTAAGCTAGACTGACTACAACCTGTCCCCAAGGAGGGGAAGGTTAGACTGACTAACTCTAACTAACTCCTCCCTCTGTAGAGAGGGCTGGAAGCAAGGGCGTTGCTAGGTTAAAACATTCAGGGCCTGGGCCCCTGATGTTTTGTCCCAGGCCCCGAATGTTCTGCCTGCCTGCAAGATACAACTGTATTGCTGTCTTCAGGACGGCAATACAATTGAATCTAATGCAGTGGAAGATCTGAAGGACCTGTGGTGACATCACAGGTCATGTGACCAGTAAAATAGTCAGTGGTTGAGAAGGACTTACGATGATGTTACCATCATGTGACCAGTGCAGGAGAGGACAGCAGTGAAGAGGAGAAGTCCCGGGGAAGAAGCTGTGGTGAGGTCTGTACATGAGGAGAGGTAAGTTAAGGGAGAGGCAGAGCAATGCTGGGAGTTGTGGTTATTTAACTGGGACTGTATGTTAGGGCTGAAGGGAGGAATATTATTTGCATGGGACTGTATGTTGGAGGTGGCTGGGTAGGGGGTCATGTTGTTTACATGGGACTGTATGTTGATGGTAGCTGTAGGAGGTACTGATGTTATTTACATGGGACTGTATGTTGGAGGGGGCTGTTGGAGGGAGTGATGTTATTTACATGGAACTGAATGTTTCAGGGGGCTGCGGCAGGGTGATGTTATTTACATTGGACTGTATGTTGATGGCGGCTGTGGGAGGGATTGATGTTATTTACATGGGACTGAATGTTGGAGGGGGCTGGGACAGGGTAATGTTATTTACATGGGACTGTATGTTGAAGGCGACTGTGGGAGGGGATGATGTTATTTACATGAGACTGCATGTCGGAAGGGGCTGGGAAGGCAGTGATGTTATTTATATGGGACTGTATTTTGATGGCGGCTGTGGGAGGGAGTGATGTTATTTACATGGGACTAGTGTTGATCGCGAATATTCTAATTGCAAATTTTTAGCGCGAATATCGCCACTTCGAGAATATATTTGTAATCGGGAATATTCTAGATTTTTTTTCATTAGTAACCTCCCTTCTTGCTTGTGGGCCAATGAGAAGGCTGCAATGTCTTTGTCTGAGCTTAGCAACATCCCTAGCAACCAATAGAAAATTTGCCTAACCCTTACTATATAAGAACCTCCCCAGCAGCCATTTTCTGCTGTTTTTTGCAGTTCTGAGAGAAAGAGAGAGAGAGAGAGCAGTGTCATTGCTGTGCTCTGTGCTTTCATCTGGATCCTTATTTAATTACATTAGATAGTTAGTTAGTTAGCTTACATATATAATATAGATAGTTAGGCTGAGTTCACATGGGCGTTGCGGAAAAAGGTGGCGGTGCATTGCAGGAACATGCGCGATTTTTCCGCGCGAGTGCAAAACATTGTAATGCGTTTTGCACGCGCGTGAGAAAAATCGGCATGTTTGGTACCCAAACCCGAACTTCTTCACAGAAGTTCGGGCTTGGGATCAGTGTTCTGTAGATGGTCATCACATGGTCCATCACATGATCTTTTACTATGGTGATGGATCATGTGATGACCGGTGTGACGTCACCACAGGTCCTTTTCCTGCACACAGCTAAGATGAAGACAGAAGAGGTGCCGGGCTGCGCGAGCAAGTGGATTAAGGTGAGTTAAATTTTTATTTATTTATTTTTAACCCCTCCAGCGCTATTTTACTATGCATTCTGTATTCAGAATGCTATTATTTTCCCTTATAACCATGTTATAAGGGAAAATAATAATGATCGGGTCTCCATCCCGATCGTCTTCTAGCAACCGCGCGTGAAAATCGCACCGCATCTATGGGGCCTGCGTTGCGTGGAAAACGCACAATATAGAGCATGCTGCGATTTTCACACAATGCATAAGTGATGCGTAAAAATCACAGCTCATGTGCACAGCCCCATAGAAATGAATGGGTCCAGATTCAGTGTGGGTGCAATGCGTTCACCTCCCGCATTGCACCCGCGCGGAATACTCGCCCGTGTGGACTCAGCCTTAGTGGGAGATAGTCAGTGTAGGTTAGATAGTGATATAGTGTAGCTGATAGGTTCCAGTGCAGGGTGTTAGGTAGTGTGATAGGAATTACTGTTTCTCTGCTGGCCATACATACATGCTACAGACATAGTGCTGTGATGTCACAGCAATACTTAGTGCACCAATCAGTAATATTTACTCAGACCTGATAAAATGTGAAGTTGCATGTATTGCGTAAAAATATGTGCAATTGCGAAAATAATGACTGGAGATCACGAATTCTAGAATTTCTGAATTTATTGCAAATATGCGGAAAATGTCACAAAATATCACGAAAACGAATATTGCATATGCCGCTCATCACTACATGGGACTGAATGTTGAGGGTCAATGTTATTTACATGAGACTGTATGTTGAAGGAGGCTTGTGGGGTGGAATTATGTTATTTACATGCGACTGAATGTTGAGGGGGTGATGTTTACATGGGATTGAATGTTTGAGGCAGCTGGAAAGGGGGTGATATTATTTACTTGGGACTGTATGTTGAAGGCGGCTGGGGAGGAGGTGATGTTATTTACATGGGACTGTATTTTGGAGGGGGCTGGAGAGATGGTGTGATGTTATTTAGATGGGACTCTATGGCGGAGGGAGGGAAATAGTGTAATTTACATGGGAGTGTATATTGGAGGGGCTGAAGGGAGGGGAGTGATGTTATTTACATAGGACTGTATTTTGAGGGGCACCAGAGATGGTGTGATGTTATTTACATGGGACTGTATAGTGGAGGGAGGAATATAACTGCAGGGGGCATTCTAAACACTGGGGCCACTTCAAGGTGAGCATTATAACAGTAGGGGGCAGTATAAATATTGAGGGCACTGTAGGTGACACTATAGGCGTTCTTATTACTACTGGGGGCTCTATAGGAGGGACTTATAGATCCGCCTTATTTCTACTAAAAGCACTATGGGGGGTCTTATTACTACTGAGGGGTCTGTACAGAGCTTTATTACCACTGGGGGAACATAGGGGGGCCTTATTTCTACTGGTGGCTCTGTGAGGGTATTATTAATACTGGAGGGCTCTTCTACTAACGGGGGAATTCTTGAGGAGCACTGTAAGGGACAGTATTACTGATGAGGGCATTCTACAAAGGAATTACTATTGGTGGGACTATAAGGAGCACTATTACTATGGGGGCACTCATATTTCTTCAGGATAGTATTTGGGTGTATTGGGGAGCACAGTGAGCAGCAGGATAACACTGTGGGGACTCCAGGTTGGGGGATGATGATAGAAATGTGAGGACGCTAAGATGTCTGTGTGTCACACTCTGTAGAGACGAGGCGCGTCTGAAAGTTGTATGGACCAAAAGGTGAAGATGATGAAAAGATCTACATCGGAGGAAACATCACCTGGGAGGCCCTGGATGTGACAGGTATGTGCTGCTGTATAGCAAGTACAGCAAAATGCGGTCTGCGGGAGGAGGGTCGAGAACTGGGCCGTATTCATTGGGGCTTGGGCCCCAGATCTTTTGAGACCCTAGCAAAGCCCCTGGCTGGAAGGGAACTAGAAGCTTCCTCTCCAGGGAAACTATCTCTGCCTTAGATGCTGCCATCTACTGGTGAACCAGACACATTACATGTTAACAGTTACCAAATAAGGAAGTACATACACATATTGCAGAAAATGACAGTAAATATATATATATATATATATATATATATATATATATGAGATGACACTTGCTGCACCAACCAAGATAGTGGGGGTATAAAAGAGGTTGTAAATGCCACTCTGGGGTATTACACAGTTCACCACCGGGTCCAGGCATGTGCACTTCAATAACCACTGAGGGCATCGGCTTCATTTGCAGCAGTGATTTTCAGTACCACTGGTGAACTGTGCACACGCAGGATCTCGGGAACTGGAGAGTATGACGTAAGGTTATTACAGGGATGGCCAGACGAGGCTGGGGAGGAGTTAGGAGCATAAAACGCTGAGGGACCTGTGCACTTACAGCCAGAACGCCGTCCCTGGGCACTTACAGTCAGAATGCCGCCCCCGGGCACTTACAGCCAGAACGCCGCCCCTGGGCACTTGCGAGCTTGAGATACTGGTTATGTGGGAATGCTGGCCATCAGGGATGGGATCTTTAGACCCCCTACGATGCCCACATCACGCAGAATGCAATGATCACAATTATTAATACGTGAGTTGTACCAGAGATGAGCTATTGCTTATGAGATATTTTCTTCATCCTCTGGCACTGTATTTGAAAAGCTTCCATGCTGTCTGAGTGTCTGCATTTCCAGGAACCACCTTCATTACCACTTGCAAAGGGCCAGTTTTTTAGCATTCAGGTGATAAACTGATTTCCTCCAAGGGCAGTGCGTAATCCACCTGCAGGCCCAGACGGAACGGCACGTACAATCACAGAATGGCGTGAACATATATGGGATCACACGACGGGTATAAAACATACACAGATAATAAAAGTTATGAGAATTGTTGTCCATTTCTCACAGTGAGGTACGAGGTATAATAAATGCAGTGTTTACAGATATATAGTATTTACATTAGTGTACTGATATGCGAGGTACGAGGTATAATAAATGCAGTGTGTACATAAATATGGTATATACAGCAGTGTACTGATATGTGAGGTACGAGCTATAACAAAATGCAGTGTGTACAAATATATGGTATATACAGCAGTGTACTGATATGGGAGGTACGAGCTATAATAAATGCAGTGTGTACAAATATATGGTATATACAGCAGTGTACTGATATGGGAGGTACGAGGTATAATACATGCACTATGGACAGATATATGGTATATACAGCAGTGTACTGATATGGGAGGTACGAGGTATAATAGATTCAGTGTGTACAGATATATAGTATATACTGCAGTGTACTGATATGTAAGGTATTAGGTACAATAGATGCACTTTGGACAGATATTGGACAGATTGGACACCACACCATGCTCCGCAACCCAGGGGGCGGGTCCATTTTTTCCACGCACGCAGTCAAGGCCACCTTACGAGGGGTCCAGAAGGGTGGGTCCAATCCCTCGTCCCGCAGGCAGGGCGTCACGGGGGAGATGTTCCAGAAGTTATCTTCAGCCCTGGATGGTGCTCCTTTTGGGCCCTTTTCCAGCTTAATCATCAAAGCTGCCATGTACTTAGCTTTTACGGCTTCCTTAGGCCAGGCGAGTTCACGTGCAGTACGGCGGGACGGTGCAGCCTGCACAGAGAGCAGCTGGTGAGGGTGGTTGACCATTACGCGCTGAAGATAATTATCTCCAAAACCAGTCAAACTGGCCCCCCGGTGGAGGTCCAGTTTTTCCCCACTAGTAATGAATGGTGCCCGTTACAGGTATTTGACCAGCTCATCCTCGCCCTCCGGGATGCGCCACCTCACAGCCCTCTGCTACCCCATCTGAAGGGAGCTCTCACCACGGCGCAATTCATCAGCCGCATCCGCACGGTGGCTGCTGGCTTAGGGTTGGACTCAGGAGCAATATCCGGTCATTCCTTCCGCATTGGTGCAGCCTCCGCGGCTTCCCGGCAGGGGGTCCCCGCCCACGTCATCCGAAAGATGGGAAGATGGCGTTCGTCTTGCTTCACCAGATACATACCTAACCCGCAGGTGGAGATTTCGCAGGCATTTCGGTCTTTGGTGTTATAAGGTAATAAAGTCTTACACCTTAACTATTTTGTTGTCATTTTGCCCCCTTTTAGGCTACTCTCATACCCGGCTCCAGGCACACCCCAGCCGGTTAGGTCCCAGGCAGGCACGCTGCCCAAGTTTCGTATTTAGCCTTGACCACAAGTTGGTAAGGCTGAGGTTCAGCCTGCATTTGTGGGAGGGGCTTGAGCCTATTTAAACCCCCACTTACCTCATCTCAGTGGGCGTTCCGGTTCTTGGTCCCACCCACCCATTCCCTTCATTTCAAGGGTCCTCCTTAGGGTAGCCCCCTTTTAGGCTACTCTCATACCCGGCTCCAGGCACACCCCAGCCGGTTAGGTCCCAGGCAGGCACGCTGCCCAAGTTTCGTATTTAGCCTTGACCACAAATGGTATATATAGCCATGTACTGATATGTGAGATATGAGGTGTAATTTTTACCTAGAACCGCAAGTTCGTGGCGGGCCCATTCACTTTAATGGTAGGCGAACCTTAAAAACCTTCAGGTCATATTTGCAGCCAGCAAACACTTACTAGAAGTGCACAAATAGTCCCACAACATGAAAAGTGATATACCAGAGGGGGATCATTGTCAGAAATTCCCACAAAAATATGTATTTTAATCAGGGGCCATTTTTATGCATCTTAAAGGGAATCTCTCAAAGATGTGCCCTGCTGGAGCCTAGAAAAATGTTATTTCCTATCGGCTTGATGTATACAAATGTGCAGCACTCCACGTTTTTGAATCCTGCAGAGTCTATTAAAAAAATGCATACGTTAACGTAAATGTTTTTCTACCATGGAACTGTATGGTGAACGGACGCCACTGTACGGCATCAATCTGAGGCATCTGTTAACGCATACATTTTTGGTATGCATTAAATGAATGGCAAAAATAGGATGTGAACCCAGCCCTAGTGTCAGAATAAGCACCAGTACACAGCGGAGCAGCGTGGTGGTCAGGGATGAGGACTGTGTTTCCCAAGGATCATTTTCTACTGGAAAATACAGGGCACAGTATAATACACTAGAATCTATATAATATGAAGATATTAGCCCTACCCCCGAATGATAATACAATTAGGTGATCATTTATTATATAGAAATACATCTATGTTAGGCGTATTTCTGACACAGATTGTGGCGCAAAAGTCCTTAGCACCGCAATCTGCATATTTTTCCCGCTCATGCCAGGTCTAAAAAAAGATGGAGTGGGCAGGGAAAGGGATACAGTTCTGGCCATCCAGTTATTAGATACCACCACCATACATTGACCAGATAACACCGCCATACCGTGACCGGATAAAAGAGTATGAGAGGGCACATTACAGGGAATGATTAGGGGCACTGCACAGGGTGTGTTAAGAGGGCACAATGCAGGGTATAAAGGGGCACAGTACGGGGTGAGGAGCACAGTACACGGTGGGGGGAACAGTCACATGACCCTGTGATATTAGAAGGTCCTTATGGTGAATGCGGTTCATACGCCACCATAATGAAAGTCAGAGGAGTGAGACAAGGGTGTGATTATGTGGCTAGAGATAAAAAATGTAACTGTCGGCCAGTACAGGCCCGAAAAATTAGCCAATAGGCATTCACCTGACAGCAAAGAACTTTGGATTCTGTGGCTGGAGGTACATTAGGCAGTCACAGGATAAATATGTAACTGTCGGCCAGTACAGGTCCCAAAAATTAGGCATTCAGCGGACATAAAAGGCCTTTTATGCCGCTGTATTTACCTAAGACAGGGACCATGATTTGTTCTGGGTGGTGGTGGATATTTGTGGGCTATCATGAGGAAATTCAATCAAACGTGGTCGACTCGACACGTGTTGAATTCCTCTGAGATCCATGCCTCATTCATTTTTAGAAATATGAAGTAGTCCACACTGTCGTGAGCTAGGCGAGTGCGCTTAAACGTCCTTTCGGACAGGACACTAGACGAGGGGCATGCCAACAGTTCCATGGCAAATTGTGCCAGCTCTGGCCACAGGTCAAGCCTGCATACCCAGTAGTCCAGGGGTTCATCGCTTCTCAGAGCGTCCACATCGGCCGTTAACCCGATGTAGTCGGACACCTGTCGGTCTACGCATTCCCTGAGGCTGGATCCAGAGGACAGCTGTCGATGGGTTGGCTGCAAGAATGATCTCATATCCGAAGTCACCAACACATCTTCAAACCGCCCTCTTCTTGCATGCACTGTTGGATTGGTACCCGCAACTGTTTCTCTGTGAGTGGAAATTCCGCTGCCAGCGCCGCAAAAGCAGAATGCAACATTTCTCGAAGCAAGGCCTGGAAGTGCTGCATTCTGACAGCCCTCTGTGATAGTGGTAACATTTCCGCCATTTTGTGTTTGTACCGGGGATCTAAGTACGTTGCCACCCAGTACTGGTCCTTGCCCTTTATGCTTTTTATACGGGGGTCCCTCTTTAAACACTGAAGCACGAATGCCCCCATTTGCACTAAACTGGAAGCAGGGGAGTGGCCTGGCTCCTGCTCATCATCCAGGATAATGTCGTCCTCGTTCTCCTCCCCCCTGTTACGGTGGGGAGTGGGAAAAACCCCCCACCGGACAATGTCAGGAATAATGCGAAAGCAGCTAGGCCAGAACACTGCAATCAGGGAGCAGGTCCCCTCCTAAAGCGTCTCTAATCCTCACCCTAACTCCTCACCGTATGAGTGGACCTGGATGGTAGGAAGGATCATAAAGGATACCGTTGGCCCTGAGTCGCCCTGATATTCCCTCTCATAGGAGCAGGGGAGAGACGACCTGTTCTTCCAAGACACGGAGGAACAGGAGTCTCAAATGGCCTAGCTGCAGGGAAAAGTGGAAGACTGAATACAGCAACAGAGTCGGCAGGTAAGAACACCAGACAACACGCTTACCTGCCGCTGCCACCACGACTGGAACCCGTGCATTTGTAGAGGAGCCCACACACCAAATAGGACACTGTACAAACAACACACACACACACAGGTATCCAGCATACCAGATACTGCCTGGACCCTATGCCGTAAGGTGCACGCAAGCCCCAGACAGCGCTGCATACAGGCTTATGGTTCACCCCTCCGGGAAACCAGCCCCCTTCCAGAGGTAGACAAGGGAATGTCTAGCATACATGCTGGACAACACAAACAACACACCAGACATGTATCAACAAACTAGACAAAACAACAAACCCCCAAATCAAAGCCTCACCAAACAGATAAGGTAGGGAAAGGACAAGGAGAAGACAGAGGGAAGACATTGCAGATGACATCGGTGTTCAACAAGGTGGCTCTCAATGACTGGGCAGATGGAATAGCCACAGAATGGAGCATAGCTTCCAGCCCAAAGCAAGGCTAGAGCACAACTTACCTCCAAGCTACAATCAAAGGCTAAATATCTAGAAGAGACTACACCCTGATCTAACCAAGTCAGGATATTAACCCCACGCACACCACACAGCAGGGAGACACAACTTAAAGGAGAAGTGCACATGCAAACTACACGTTGCCACAGGCAACGAGTCTACACGGCAACCGCATCACAGTCAAACACCAATATGACTGTGACACCCCCAGCCACAGACAACACCAGGGATCCCAGAAAAGTTTAAAGCATGCTCTTCTTGCTCCTCCTCCACCCCGGCACCATCCTCCTCTGACTCCTCTTCAGACTCCTGTTGTTGACTTGTCTCAGATGGAGTAGCCCCCCCCCCCTGGGAATTCATCGACCATTTCAACTTCCTCATCTTCCTGCTCCTCGATGGCTTGATCAATGACACAACGCAAAGCACGCTCCAGAAAGAAGGCTTAAGGTACAATGTCACTGATGGCGCCCTGGCTGCGACTGAACAGTTTGGTGATCTCATCAAATGGCCGCAGAAGTCTGCATGCATCGCGCATGAGCAGCCACTGGCACAGTGAAAAAAAAAAAAAAAAAGCTCCCTAGAACCTGTCCTGCCGCAGAGTTCGTACAGGTAGTCATTAACTGCACGTTTCTGCTGGAGCAGCCTATCAAGCATATACAAGGGGGAGTTCCATCACGTCGGGCAGTCACAAATCAGACGTCTAATGGGCAGGGGGTGTCGCCACTGAATGTCAGCAAGGTGAGCCATGGCCGTGTTAGATCTTCTAAAATGGCCAGAGAATTTCCTGGCCTGCCGCAAGATGTCCTGGACCTCGGGGTATTTGGCAACGAATCGCTGCACGACTAAGTTTTCATAATGACCCTGTGACAAAAGTCCCTATAGAAGAGCAGTATTTGTGGAAGAAGGTATATCACACCCCTGCTTCAATCAGTTTTTTTGGGGGGCAACTAGTAATTCACACCAGTAGAAATGATTGGTTCCAAAAGCGTTTGTCGCTCTGTGTAGATACGGTAATGCAGCAAAACCGCAAACAAATGCTGCATTACCTAAATGCACTATATAGAAAGTATATTATTGATATATAACACCCCTGCTTCAATAATTTTTTGGGGGGGGGGCAACTGGTTAATCACACCAGTAGAAATTATTTGTTGAAATAGTGTTTTTCACTCTGTAACGCAGCAAAACCGCAGACAAATGCTGCACTACCTAAATGCACTATATAGAAAGTATATTATTGGTATACAGTGCTGCCCATAATTATTCATACCCCCTGGCAAATTTTGACTTAAAGTTACTTTTATTCAACCAGCAAGTAATTTTTGAAGGGAAATGACATAGGTGTCTCCCAAAAGATAATAAGAAGATGTACAAGAGGCATTATTGTGGGGGGAAAAAAAAATTCTCAGCTTTTATTTACATTTGAGCAAAAAGTGCCCAGTCCAAAATTATTCATACCCTTCTCAATAAACAATAGAAAAGCCTTTATTGGCTATTACAGCAATCAAAAGCTTCCTATAATTGCAGACCAGCTTTTTGCATGTTTCCACAGGTATTTTTGCCCATTCATCTTTAGCAATGAGCTCCAAATCTTTCAGGTTGGAGGGTCTTCTTGCCATCACCCTGATCTTTAGCTCCCTCCACAGATTCTCAATTGGATTCAAGTCTGGACTCTGGCTGGGCCACTCCAAAACGTTAATGTTGTTGTCTGCTAACGATTTCTTCACCACTTTTGCTGTGTGTTTTGGGTCATTGTCATGCTGAAATGTCCACTGGTGCCCAGGGTCAAGTTTCTCTGTATACTGCCTGATATTGTCGTTGAGAATCCTCATGTATTGCTCTTTTTCATGTGCCGTTTACTGTGATTAGGTTCCCTGTCCATTGGCTGAAAAACATCCCCAAAGCATTAGGTTCCCACCACCATGTTTGACAGTAGGGATGGTGTTCTTTGGGTTGAAGGCTTCTCCTTTTTTACGCCAACTGGACACTTTTTGTTCAAATGTAAATAAAAGCTGAGAAATGCTTTTTTTCCACAATAATGCCTCTTGTACATTGTCTTATTATCTTTTTGGAGACACCTATGTCATTTCCCATCAAAAAATGACTTGCTGGTTGAATAAAAGTAACTTTAAGTCAAAATTTGCCAGGGGTATGAATAATTATGGGCAGCACTGTATAACACCCCTGCCTCAATCAGTTTTTTTGGGGGGCAACTGGTAAATCACACCAATAGAAATTATTTGTTCCAATAGCGTTTGGCACTCTTTGTGGCTGCAGTATCGCAACAGAACCGCACACAACTGCTCCACAATACAATTGCACTATAATATACTTTCTATGTTAAGAAGTATATTATAAGTATATTACACCCCTCAGTAAGTCACACCTATTGATAGCACACCTATACCAGTCCTTAAAAGGACTTTTGTGGCCCTATTAGCTAGCGTTTTGTGTCCCTAACAGTCTGTCCCTGCTCCACACAGCAACCTCTCCCTACACTGGCAAAAGACTGAATGTAAAATGGCGCCCAGATCAGGTTTATTTATAAGGTAGGGGGTATGTCCATGTGCTGAAACATCTCAATTGGCTGTCCTGTACCACCTGATGGATGTGTCATGGGTCAAAGTTCTTCACAATGTAAAATAATATGGCGGGTGCGAATATCGCCATATGTTCCCCCGTTCGGCGAACGTGCAAAGTTCGCTGCGAAACGACCGCCGGGCGAACCGCGAGGCCATCTCTACCTGTGACATCACACCTTCTGTTACCCACTGCATTCTAGCTTCTGCTGAGTATTACAATACAGTGTGTGTTTTGTCCCATAAAACATAATCTTTATTAGTATTAATAAAAATTAAAATTAACCCCAGTAAAAAAACCTACAATGTACCTACTCTTATCCTGTCTGAGACGGAACTGCCGCACTGACAAAGGGCGATCTTACTGACTTCTTAGCTTTCCCTCTATTACTGTGATACCACTGGGGTCCAAGAAGTCAGGGGGGCACCAGATATAGGTTCAAGAAATGTTACAAATGTTCCATCATTCACCAACAGTAATATATGCAGTGTATTTTAGTCAGTCACTGGTACTTCGGTACGAAATATTTATAGGGCATCGTAGTCCAGCATAAAGTCCTCAAATGTCTAGACACCAGTAGGGTTCACAGCTATCTAGATATCAACAGGTACATTAGGTCCACATGTCTACAAAACAACATAGATTCACAGCTGTCTCGACATCATCAGGTACATCAGGTCCCATACATAAAGAGAGCACATATGAGAGGCACTATACATAAATGGGGCTGATATAAGAGGCGCTATACATAAGGGAGCACATACACTCACCTAAAGAATTATTAGGAACTCCTGTTCTATTTCTCATTAATGCAATTATCTAGTCAACCAATCACATGGCAGTTGCTTCAATGCATTTAGGGGTGTGCTCCTGGTCAAGACAATCTCCTGAACTCCAAACTGAATGTCAGAATGGGAAAGAAAGGTGATTTAAGCAATTTTGAGCGTGCATGGTTGTTGGTGCCAGACGGGCCGGTCTGAGTATTTCACAATCTGCTCAGTTACTGGATTTTCACGCACAACCATTTCTAGGTTTACAAAGAATGGTGTGAAAAGGGAAAATCATCCAGTATGCGGCAGTCCTGTGGGCGAAAATGCCTTGTGGATGCTAGAGGTCAGAGGAGAATGGGCCGACTGATTCAAGCTGATAGAAGAGCAACGTTGACTGAAATAACCACTCGTTTACAAACCGAGGTATGCAGCAAAACATTTGTGAAGCCACAACACGCACAACCTTGAGGCGGATGGGCTACAACACAGAAGACCCCACCGGGTACCACTCATCTCCACTACAAATAGGAAAAAGAGGCTACAATTTGCACAAGCTCACCAAAATTGGACTGTTGAAGACTGGAAAAATGTTGCCTGGTCTTATGAGTCTCGATTTCTGTTAAGACATTCAAATGGTAGAGTCCGAATTTGGCGTAAACAGAATGAGAACATGTATCCATCATGCCTTGTTACCACTGTGCAGGCTGGTGGTGGTGGTATAATGGTGTGGGGGATGTTTTCTGGGCACACTTTAGGCCCCTTAGTGCCAATTGGGCATCGTTAAAATGCCACGGGCTACCTGAGCATTGTTTCTGACCATGTCCATCCCTTCATGACCACCATGTACCCATCCTCTGATGGCTACTTCCGCAGGATAATGCACCATGTCACAAAGCTCGAATCATTTCAAATTGGTTTCTTGAACATGACAATGAGTTCACTGTACTAAAATGGCCCCCACAGTCACCAGATCTCAACCCATAGAGCATCTTTGGGATGTGGTGGAACGGGAGCTTCGTGCCCTGGATGTGCATCCCTCAAATCTCCATCAACTGCAAGATGCTATCCTATCAATATGGGCCGACATTTCTAAAGAATGCTATCAGCACCTTGTTGAATCAATGCCACGTAGAATTAAGGCAGTTCTGAAGGCAAAAGGGGGTCCAACACCGTATTAGTATGGTGTTCCTAATAATTCTTTAGGTGAGTGTATAAGAGACACTATACATAAAGGGAGCACATATAAGAGGCACTATACATAAAGAGAGCACATATAAGAGGAACTATACATAAATGAGGCTGATATAAGAGGCGCTATACATAAGGGAGCACATATAAGAGACACTATACATAAAGGGAGCACATATAAGAGGCACTATACATAAAGAGAGCACATATGAGAGGCACTATACATAAAGGGAGCACATATAAGAGGCACTATACATAAATGGGGCTGATATAAGAGGCGCTATACATAAGGGAGCACATATAAGAGACGCTATACATAAAGGGGGCACATACAGTCCTGATCAAAAGTTTAAGACCACTTGAAAAATGGCAAAAAATCTTATTTTACATTGCTGGATCTTAACAAGGTTCCAAGTAGTGCTTCAACATGCAACAAGAAGAAATGAGAGTGAGACAAAACATTTTTTGAGCATTCAATTAATTGAAAATAACGATTAAACTGAAACAGGCTGTTTTTCAGATGATCAAAAGTTTAGGACCACATGCCTTTAAAATGCCAAATCTGTGCAAAGATGTGGATTCATTGTCATTTTCTGTCAGGTAGTCACACGTTGTGATTGCAAAGGCAAAAAAACTCTCCCTTTTTGAACGTGGTCGGGTTGTTGAACTGTATAAGCAGGGTCTCTCACAGCGCGCCATCACTGCTGAGGTGGGACGCAGTAAGACAGTCATTTGGAATTGACTTAAATGATCCTGAGGGTTATGGAACAAAAAAGTCAAGTGGAAGACCCAAAAAAACTTCATCAGCACTGAGCCGGAGGATACAATTGGCTGTCCGTCAAGACACTGGACGATCCTCGAACCAAATTAAGGCCCTTACTAGTGCTGACTGCAGCCCCATAACCATCAGATGGCAACTGAGACTGAAGGGCTTCAAAAACAAAAAACGTCTTCAAAGACCTCATCTCCTTGAACGCCACAGAACTGCTCGTTTGGACTTTGTAAGAGAGCACCAACATGACACATTCAAAGGTGGAAGAAAGTTTTATTCTCTGATGAGAAAAAATGGAACCTTGATGGTCCTGATGGTTTCCAACATTACTGGCATGACAAGCAGATCCCACCTGAGATGTTTTCTACGCGCCACAGTGGAAGGGGCGCCATAATGGTCTGGGGTGCTTTTTCCTTCAGTGGAACAATGGAGCTTCAGAAAGTGCAGGGGCGTCAAACGGCCGCTGGCTATGTCCAGATGTTGCAGAGAGCATTCCTCATGACTAAGGGCCCTCGTCTGTGTGGTAATGACTGGGTTTTTCAACAGGACAACACTACAGTACACAATGCCTGCAGGACAAGGGACTTCTTCCAGGAGAATAACATCACTCTTTTGGCCCATCCTGCGTGTTCCCCTGATCTAAATCCAATTGAGAACCTTTGGGGATGGATGGCAAGGGAAGTTTACAAAAATGGACAACAGTTCCAGACAGTAGATGGCCTTCGTGCGGCCGTCTTCACCACTTGGAGAAATGTTCCCACTCACCTCATGGAAACGCTTGCATCAAGCATGCAGAAACGAATTTTTGAAGATAATAAACAATAACGGCAGAGCTACTCATTACTGAGTTCATGTTTGGAAGTTGGATTTCTGTTTTGGGGGCATTTCGTTTTTTTGGGGAAGTGTGGTCCTAAACTTTTGATCAGCTGAAAAACTGCCTGTTTCAGTTTATTCGTTGTTTTCATTAAATTGAATGCTCAAAATATGTTTTGTCTCACTCCCATTTCTTCTTGTTGCATGTTGAAGCTCTACTTGGTACCTTGTTAAGATCCAGCCATGCTAAATATGATTTTTTGCCATTTTTCAAGCGGTCTTAAACTTTTGATCAGGATTGTATAAGAGGCACTATACATAAAGCGAGCATATATAAGAGGTTCTATACATAAAGGGGGCACATATAAGAGGCGCTATACATTAAGCGAGCACATATGAGAGGCACTATACATAAAGGGGGGACATATAAGAGGCACTATACATAAAGCGAGCACATATAAGAGGCACTATACATAAAGGGGCACATATAAGAGGCACTATACATAAAGGAAGCACATATAAGAGGCACTATACATAAAGGGGTGCATATAAGAGGCCTTATACATAAAGAGGGCACATGTAAGAGGTGCTATACATAAGGGAGCACATATAAGAGGCAATATACATAAAGGGAGCACATATACTGTAAGAGGCACTATACATAAAGAGGGCACATGTAAGAGGTGCTATACATAAAGAGGGAACATATAAGAGGCGTTATACATAAAAGGGGCACAAATAAGAGGCACTATACATAAAGGGGGCACATATAAGAGGCACTATACATAAAGCAAGCACATATAAGAGGTGCTATACATAAAAGGGGCACATATAAGAGGCACTATACATAAAGCGAGCACATATAAGAGGCACTATACATAAATTGGGCGCATATAAGAGGCATTATACATAAAGGGGGCTGATATAAGAGGCCTTATACATAAAGAGGGCTGATATAAGAGGCATTATACATAAAGGGGGCACATATAAGAGGCGTTATACATAAAGGGGGCACATATAAGAGGCACTATACATAAAGGGGGCACATATAAGAGGCACTATACATAAAGGGAGCACTTATGAGAGGCGCTATACATAAAGGGGGCACATATAAGAGGCACTATACATAAAGGGAGCACTTATGAGAGGCACTATACATAAAAGCACATATAAGAGGCACTATACATAAAGTGGGCGCATATAAGAGGCATTATACATAAAGGGGGCACATATAAGATGCGCTAAGAGTAAAACTTTTTAAGGGGGTTTAGGAATAGTGCTGTGCACTCTGTACATCTCTCCCCTTCTCTTAGAGCATAGTGAATGCGCTGTCCATGCATGTGATGCTTATATAGGCCTATAAGTAAGATATGTAGGGAGTGCTTGTGAGTAGGTATTTATGTAGAAGTCATTATATCTATAGTACAAACTTGCCAACTCATCTGGAACATCCAGGAGGCTTCCGAAAAATAGGAGACCTCCTGAACTCCCAGATGGGTTGATATATTCCCTGCACAGGGAATAGAGGACACATCATGAAAGAGGTGGGGACATACATAGAAGAGGGTGGAGTCTCAGGAAAAGGGGCGTAGTCAAACCTGAAAAAAGAAATCAGTGGTTGGACCCCCCAGTGATCAGTTAGTTATCCCAGATCCTGGGGGATAACTTCAAAACTTGGTATAATCCCTTTAATTGTTCACTACTAATTATAAAAAAAAAATTATAATTTTTCTCGTAATATAAATACTAAGTAGAAAAAAATGTTTGCTTTTTTCCAGACAGAACACCACTCTTGTCCATGGGTTGTGTCTGGTACTGCAGTTTAGCCCTATTCAAGTGATTCTGGTTGTGTTCTAATATCAGACATATTCTATGGCCAGAGAGTGTCCTTATTTCTGAAAAAATGCTGACTTTTAGGGCTCATTCACACATCCATGTTAATTTGTTTGCTTGTGTACCACCCTGGAGTGGTGTTACCATTCCTACACCCTGCTACTGTCTCTAATGGGCTAACCTAAATGCCCTCTTATGTATTTCTGTCCAGGTCCTCTACATTGTGCAATGCTATAATTAATATGCAACTGTTTATTACATGTAATGTGCCTTGTTCACCAACAGGTGGCAGTGTAAATGGCAGAGCTATAGTTAGAGAGAATGGAACTCACCATTCCATTCTCCCCCCTTTGGGCAGAAGTGGGCCAGTCCTGATTCCTGCCGGATGGGAGGGGCAGCAGTCAGGGAGAGAGTTAGTCGAGTTTGGAGAGGAGATGAGGAGCAAGGTGGGGCATGCTCAGGTGTGCCTATGCAAGCCATAGCACTTTAAGCTCTGCTGGCTATGTAAGCAGATGTCTGGAAGCCATAGGGACCAGAGGAAATCGTTCTTTAGCCACCATAAGAGAAATCAGCAAGAGAAATTATTCTTTGGCTGAAAATAAGTTATTTGCTGAGTGTCAAGAGGGGAATAACAGTTGACGGCACCCCATCCAAGGATAATAGAACAGACCTAAAGTACAGAAACCAGACTTAAGCAGAGTTTAGTGCAGCACAGAGAAAGGAAACAGAGTTATTTAAGCATGTCTGTCAGCATAGCAGAGAAAGAGAGAAAGCAGAGTTGTTAAGTTTGCCTGCCAGTTTATGCTAAAGCCTGCTGGAACCAAAACAAAGCCTGCAAATCATTTGGATGAAAGATTATGCAAGTAAAGCTGTCATTGAACTTCACAACAAGGTCTGGACTCAAGTTATGTTTTCCTTCATCCCTCAATTATTCCCCTTTTTAATGCTTTGGAGCCAACGCCTGGCGTCTCGCTGTATCCAGGTAGGAGCACTGTGATACTTATAGACTGCACCACACCACTCGGCATTCCACTAAACCTGGGACGCGATAGAGCCCTGGGGGGCATCGCGGTGCATTTGTTTTTCCATTGAAAATGGGGGAAATACATTTAAATGGCTTTACTCACATTTCTGTACTTCTATACATGCATTTTTTATGTGCATGGCATTTTTTCGATGTGTAGTATGTTTCAATGGATCTGTATTGGTACTGATTTTAGCCCATAGTAGACAATGGATTTAAATTAAAAACACATTTTCCATATTTGCAAAGTTCACATTTGAGTATTTGTTTCTTTTTTTACAAATATAGATTAAAAACTGTGTTGTAAGGTTTCATTTTAGCATTTCTTTCCATTTGTTTATTACTTATTAGAGTAGTGAGCACTGCAGATACCCTATTGTTCTACAGTTACAAGGACTGGTAACTGGTACTTGGCCGCATTGCTAAGGGCTGAGGACACTGTACATATGTACTGCACACTGCAGACCTTTTAGGAGGAGCCACTGGGCTAGAAGGTATAAAGTTCTATGTATGTAACAGAGAATTTACCTCTAATGAAAACGTCCTCTGTGTGTGAACTACTTCAACTCTTTGTATTTGACCATGTTGGGCACCGGCCATATTTGGCCCGCGAGGAGGTTGTCCATTCATTTCAGATTGATTGTTTCTGTATGTTATCCCC
This sequence comes from Bufo bufo, assembly GCF_905171765.1. Lineage (NCBI taxonomy): Eukaryota > Metazoa > Chordata > Amphibia > Anura > Bufonidae > Bufo > Bufo bufo. Next base: position 117,292,959 of record NC_053393.1, on the reverse strand, counting down.
GATCACTCAGAGATCACTCCCATCATCTATTTATCCCCAGGACTGTGACTGTGATGAGGGGACATCCTCTGCGTCTGGAGGAAAGAAGGTTTGTACACAAATATAAAAAAAAGTATTCTTTACTGTAAGAGCAGTGAGACTATGGAACTCTCTGCCTGAGGAGGTGGTGATGGTGAGTTCACTAATAGAGCTCAAGAGGGGCCTGGATGAAATTCTGGAGTGTAATAATATTACAGGCTATAGCTACTAGAGAGGGGTTGTTGATCCAAGGAGTTATTCTGATTGCCTTATTAGAGTCGGGAAGGAATTCCCCCCCCCCCCCCCCCCCCCCCCCCCCCCCCCCCCCCCCCCCCCCCCCCCCCCCCCCCCCCCCCCCCCCCCCCCCCCCCCCCTTGGCTTCTACCTCACAGTTTTTTTTTTTGCCTTCCTCTGGATCAACTTGCAGGATGACAGGCTGAACTGGATGGACAAATGTCTTTTTTTGGCCTGATATACTATGTTACTATGTTATATGACATGGTGTCATTTGCTTCACTTTGACTTCCTGCCTAATATAACTCAGTCATGGGCATCCACGGCAGGGGAGCCCAATAGCAGAATCCATAGTAAGGTCACTTTCACATAGTGTTTGGTCAGTATTTGATTTCCATCAGTGATTGAGACCCAAAACCAGGAGCGAAGCCTACACAGAGCTAAGGTACTGTATAATGGAATAATTTGCACCTGTTCTGTGTTTTGTACCTGCACTTGGTTTTGGCCCACAATAACTGATGGAAATCACTTATCAAACACTGACCAAATACTGTGGGAAAACAGCCTTACTGGTTTGTGTTCACCTGGTCCTCAACCTCCAGATAGACTGTTTTTATTAGTCCTTGAAGTTCCTTGGGTCCACCTGTAGCAGACAGTGGGAATGGACCCACTGCACCAACTAACCAGTTTGGCTATGGGCTAGTCCTAAGGGAGTTATCCTGGCGACCCCGGTTTTTCACCCTTTAACCCCTATACAGGGATCTGGCCTTAGCTGCCGGCAAGCACAGGCCGCTACCTCTTAGAATATTCCCAGTGTAATTAGCAGCTGACCTAGGCAGTTAGAGACAATGGTGTGAAATACCAAGGGGTCATGCAATATTCATAGTCAGTAAGCAAGCAGAGGTCAGGGCAGGCAGAGTTTTTGCAATACTGTCATTCCTTTCCTTGATGTGTGTCTTATTAGACATCAGGGAAAGGGTTTTGATAAGTTGTATCATAAAAAGACTGCAAGCAATTGCATGCTGCTAGCTAGTTCCTGTCATCCAAAACGTTATCTCTAACATCCTGTATGGGGAATGGATATGGCTATGCAGGACTTCCACTTTTTTCTCATGGAATCTAAAAGCTCAGTTCTCAAGTCTACTTACACCAGAAATTGAATGTAGCTTAAAGGGGGCCAAGTCTACAGAACGCAAAAAGCGGTGAACTCTCCTTTATTTTGGGAGCTTCGTTCTAGAGATAGGTGGCATATTTATTTATTTCGTTCTAGAGATAAGTGGCATATTTATTAACAATACATTTTATTTCACCATACTGACTACATTAATTGGAAACAAATTTCAGTTTTGATTGACATTTCTGTCCCCCTCTGCGTATTGACTCAATGTGTGTTTTGTGACAATTTTACTGAGATATGATTCTGTGTAAGCCTGACCACTTGCTGGGGTGGAGCAAGGGCAGGCATATAAATGTATTAGCCCAATATGGAAAATTTAGAACCCCTGAGGAAGCTGATGTGAAACCCAAGTTGGGTGAACTGGAGACTTGAATATTGCTGATTTTATGCATTTTATTGTTTGTGTCCTGTAAGTAAAATAAATCTTGCCATTTTTTGTTTTAATTTGACCCAAATATTCCAATAAATTGACAAATAGCACAGTCAAAGTAATTTTATATGCTCTGCTTATCAAAAGTTGAAAAAGTAGATGTGTTTTACCATGAGGGCATGGCCTAAAGCTTTTAGCCATATACTAGCTAAAATGTCTGAGCAAATGTGTGCCTGCTCAGTTTGGTGCCCTAGCCCTTTATCTAGATACAGGGCAGAGTTGCTTGTTGGCACACCTCCTGGAATCCAGCACTCAAGATCAACCCAACAGCAGTCTTCTGAATCCTGTCTTTTAAACTTCAGGATGGACAGGGTCACATGCACTGCTGCAGCCAATGACTAGCCTCAGTGACATGCTTGCGAACACATCACCGCTGAGGCTAGTCTTTTTATACCGTGTCATCCATGACAGTGAAGGAAGCTTACAGGATGGGGTCTGGAAGGCTGCTACAGGTACAGCAGATTAGGTTTTTAAGATAGAAAAGGTCACAAAGCTGGACAACCTCTTTAAAGGGATTTTCTGGGAGTTTTACACTGATGATTTACTGTATTCTCTGGATAGATCATCAGTATCTGATTAGTGACTGACAGCTGGGATGCAGCATCCTTCTCTTAGCATTCCGTAGGCCACGTTCATTGGTCAAATGGTTAGGCACAGCTCAGCTCCATTGAAGTAAATGGGGCTGAACTGCGATTCCAAGCACAGCCAGCTATACAATATTCAGCACTGTGCTTGGTGAGCGGAGAGAAGAGTGAGCGGCGGTGCCTTCTCAAACAACTGACCGGCGAGGCCCCAGGTGTCGGACTTTCACCGATCAGATACTGATCACCTATAGAGATGTTGCGAACATAAAATTTTCCATTTGCGAATGGCGAACGCAAATTTCTGCAAATGTTTGCGAACGGGCGAACCGTGCGAACCGCCATAGACTTCAATAGGCAGGCGAATTTTAAAACCCACAGGGACTCTTTCTAGCCACAGTAGTGATGGGAAAGTTGTTTCAAGGGGACTAACACCTGGACTGTGGCATGCCGGAGGGGGATCCATGGCAAAACTCCCATGGAAAATTACATAGTTGACGCAGAGTTGGATTTTAATCCATAAAGGGCATAAATCACCTAACAATCCCAAAATTTTTTGAACAACGTGGTTTAAAACATCCAGTGTGTGTATACGAACAGGTATGATGTTGTATCGATCAGGTAGTGTAAGGGTTACGCCCGCTTCACAGACATTGACAGACCAAACTCCCCTTTTAATGCACCGCAAACAATCGCAAACAGTCCATTTGCCGAACCGCAAACTCCCCATTGGTACAAGGTTGGATACCAAGCTAGCCATGTCCCATTGATGTCATTGAAGGTTTCTTCCTCCACCCAGCCACGTACAACACCAAGGGTCCCGGAAAGGTGAATTTAATTGATTTTTCGAACGGGGAGATGGTTAAAAAAACGCTGGCTCCCTCCCCTTTGTTTGAATCCACGGTCACTGCGTCTGTGCCGTGCAATTTACTGTCCCACCCGATATGAGTGGTATTTTCTGTAGTTCTCTCTTCTCATCAGTTTAATCCCTGTTACGTCCCCAATCTGGGGTCCATTTATAAAATTGATTTTTCGAACGGGGAGATGGTTAAAAAAACACTGGCTCCCTCCCCTTTGTTTGAATCCACGCCACGGTCACTGCGTCTGCGCCGTGCAATTTACTCTCACACCCGATATGAGTGCTATTTTCTGTAGTACTCTCTTCTCATCAGTTTAATCCCTGTTACGTCCCCAATCTGGGGTCCATTTATAAAATTGATTTTTCGAACGGGGAGATGGTTAAAAAAACGCTGGCTCCCTCCCCTTTGTTTGAATCCACGCCACGGTCATTGCATCTGCACCGTGCAATTTACTGTCACACCCGATATGAGTGCTATTTTCTCTAGTACTATTCTCATCAGTTTAATCCCTGTTACGTCCCATATCAGGGTGGGATTGCCTTTTGTGAAAAAAAATTTAGGCCGGGTACCTTCGACTGCCTTCACAGTGACAGACCAAACTCTGATACACCAAACTGAATTGATTTTATGAACCGGGAGATGGAAAAAGCAGCTTGGTCGGTCCTCTTACTCCCAAGTTGGGGCACTGCGCGTGCACGGAGCAATGTGCTGTGACACCCTATATGAGTGGTGTCTTAACTAGTACTATTCCTATCAGTTTAATCCCTGTTACGTCCCCTATCCGGGGACGTGTGTCGAATTGATTAACCATTGTCGAATTAACGAACCATTACGACATCCTGGAATAATTTAGTTCTGAGCTTTGTACTTGCCTTGTATTGGAATTGATGGGGATTTTTTAAATTGTCTGCATTATTTCTAATAAACTATTAAGAGACTTTATTATGACTTTTTTATTTTATGTATTAAAAACCCACCCATACAACTTTAAAAAAAAAATAAAGAAAAATAAAAGTTTTTTCTATGAAAAATTATCTAGCCGATCGCTTTTGGTCTGATCATAATGAAGCAACGGCCTTATCATCTGGGGTGTGGCAACATTGCCAACACACTGATTGAGGTGATGATCGCTTCATTGTGATACGCAAGCCCCTTCACCACAACAAGGTAACGATCACGAAGGGGAATTGACACTTGTATGTGCCTTTTTTTTTTGTTTGGTTTTTGCAGCCACAGTGCAGCACCAGAGGCCAGAAAAATTAGGCATGTACACATGCCTGAAAAATAATGTTATTTTTGCAGCCGCTGTTGTAGCAGCGGCCGGAAAAATTGATGTTTTCAAGGCAGAAAGGTGACTAAAACATTGCGGCTTGAACCCTAGTTGGTGGCGGAGAATTCACGAAAGTCATCCGGTATGCAGACATTAAATACAGCAGCGTGGGGACCATTTTGAGGCCAAGGCATGTCATCAGGCCTTTTGTTAGTCAAACGTATCCCCCACTGTCAGTCCCTTCGGGATCCATGCCTCATTCATCTTAATAAAGGTGAGGTAATCAACACTTTTTTGACCGAGGCGACTTCTTTTGTCAGTGACAATGCCTCCTGCTGCACTGAAGGTCCTTTCTGACAGGACAATTGAAGCGGGGCAGGCCAGAAGTTCTATCACAAACTGGGATAGCTCAGGCCACAGGTCAAGCCTGCACACCCAGTAGCCAAGGGGTTCATCGCTCCTCAGAGTGTCGATATCTGCAGTTAAGGCAAGGTAGTCTGCTACCTGTCGGTCGAGTCGTTCTCTAAGGCTGGATCCCGAAGGGCTGTGGCGATGTGTAGGACTGAAAAAGCTCTGCATGTCCTCCATCAACAACACATCTGTAAAGCGTCCTGTCCTTGGTCGTGGTAGGAGGAGGATTACTTTCACCTTTTCCCCTGTTAGATTCCCGTTGTGCTGTGACATCCCCCTTATAAGCTGTGTAAAGCATATTTTTTAATTTTGTTTTGAACTGCTGCATCCTTTCTGACTTTGGGTAAGTTAGTAACATTTCCGCCACTTTCTGCTTATACCGGGGGTCTAGTAGCGTGGCCACCCAGTACAGGTCGTTCTCCTTCATCCTTTTTATACGAGGGTCCCTCAACAGACATGACAGCATGAAAGACCCCATTTGCACAAGGTTGGATGCCGAGCTACTCATTTCCCGTTCCTCGTCCTTACTGATGTCATTGACGGTCTGTTCTTCACCCCAGCCACGTACAACACCACGGGTCCCAGATAGGTGACAACAACGAGCACCCTGGGATGCCTGCTGTGGTTGGTCTTCCTCCTCCTCAAAGCCACATTCCTCCTCTGACTCCTCTTCCTCATACTCCTCTTGCAGCGTTGCCGCAGGTCCGGCAAGCAATGATGACAAGGCTGTTTCTGGTGGTGATGGTGACCACAACTCTTCCTCTTCCTCTTCACGCTCATCTACAGCCTGATGCAGCACTCTTCGCAGGGGACGCTACAGGAAGAAAACAAATGGGATGAGGTCGCTAATGGTGCATTCGGTGCGACTGACTAGGTTTGTCACCTCCTCAAAAGGACGCATCAGCCTACAGGCATTGCGCATGAGCGTCCAGTAACGTGGCAAAAAAATTCCCAGCTCCGCAGAGGCTGTCCTAGCACCCCGGTCATACAAATACTCGTTGACGGCTTTTTCTTGTTGGAGCAGGCGGTCGAACATTAGGAGTGTTGAATTCCAACGTGTCTGGCTGTCGCAAATCAAGCGCCTCACTGGCATGTTGTTTCGGCGCTGAATGTCTGAAAAGTGCGCCATGGTCGCGTAGGAATGCCTGAAATGGCCACACACCTTCCTGGCCTGCTGGAGGACATCCTGTAAGCCTGGGTACTTAGACACAAAGCGTTGTACGATGAGATTCCACACATGTGCCATGCACGGCACATGTGACAACTTGCCCAAATTCAATGCCGCCAACAAATTGCTTCCATTGTCACACACCACTTTGCCGATCTCCAGTTGGTGCGGGGTCAGCCACTGATCCACCTGTGCGTTCAGGGCGGACAGGAGTGCTGGTCCGGTGTGGCTCTCTGCTTTCAGGCAAGTCAACCCCAAGACAGCGTGACACTGTCGTTGATGTGCAGCCAGACTCCGCAGCAGAAAAGGACTCAGCCGAGGAGGTTATGGAAGAGGATGGAGTAGGAGGAGTAGAGGAGGTGCAAGTCGTGGCGGTGTCACCAACTCCGCTGCAGAGCCACGCATTCCATGCTTGTCAGCCATCAGCAGGTTGACCCAATGCGCAGTCTAGGTGATATACCTGCCCTGACCGTGCTTTGGAGACCAGGTATCAGTGGTCATATGGACCCTTGCCCCAACACTGTATGCCAGAGATGCCATGACTTCCTTTTCAATCACTGAGTAGAGGTTTGGGATTGCCTTTTTTGAAAAAAAAATTTGTCCGGGTACCTTCCACTGTGGTGTCCCAATAGCGACAAATTTTTTGAAGGCCTCAGACTCCACCAGCTAGTATGGTAAAAAGCTGGCGGGCTAAGAGGTTCCGTCAAGCAGCTGTCAGACGCCGGGCAAGGGGGTGACTCTGTGACATTGGCTTCCTACGCACAAACATTTCCTTTACAGACACCTGACTGTGGGCAGATGAGATGGAACTGCTGAAGGTGAGAGGCGGAGTGGCGGGTGGTTGAGAGGGGGCAAGGAGGACAGCAGTGGTTGACGTGGCTGAGATGCTGGACCAGGAGGAGGATGGTGGCTTTGAGCTTGTGTGCTGCTTCTACTCGTCATCATGTGTTGATCCCATAGGCGTTTGTGATGTGCGATCATGTGCCTTCGCAAAGCAGTTGTACCTAGGTGGGTGTTGGATTTCCCACGACTCAGTATCTTTTGGCACAGGTTGCAAATGGCATCGCTGTTGTCAGAGGCAGACACACAAAAGAAATGCCACACTGCTGAGCTTTGCAATGATGGCTTTCTGGTGGTGGCAACAGCATGTGTTAATTGGCGTGCTGTCTGGCTGACCCCGGGTGCCGATACATGCTGTCTGACTGTGCCACTAGCTCCTTGCGACGACCTCCCCCTGCTTCCAACTCGTCTCCTCCTTCTCTCTGTCTCCCCTTCTGAACTTTCCCCCTCTTCTCTTCGAGCAGGCACCCATGTGGCATCCACGGACACATCGTCATCATCAACCACTTCACTTGTATCTGACACCTCAGCAAAGGAAGCAGCAGCGGGTACAACATCATCATCATCATCATCACACTGTACGTCCATGTGTGTAATGCTGCCTGACTGAGACATATCCCTGTTATCTCCATCCTCTGACAATAATGGTTGCGCATCACTAATTTCATCCAACTGATGTGTAAATAACTCCTCTGAGGGATCAAGTGAAGCGGCTGTGGTGGCTGTGGTGGTAGTGGTGGTGGTGGCGGCGGGCGGGAGAATGGTAACTTGAGAGCAGGTGACCAAAGCTGAGCTGGAGGAGGATGATGCGTCAAGGTTCTTAGCGGAAGCTGTTGAAGATTGGGTGTCCTGTGTAAGCCATTATTCCAGGGCCAGTGGAAATCACAGCACCACGAACACGACGGCCCCTGCGGCGTGGCCTGCGTCTGCCTGTCATTTTTTATTAGATAAGTGTTACTATGCGTGCAAGGTACTGTGCCACCCTATATAAGTGGTGGGCAGTAGGCACAGTACAGTCTGTGTGGGCCTGACACACACTGGCTTGCAACTGTGATTAGATCATAGAAAAATATTAAATAGATTTTTTTTTTATCTGCAAGGTATTTGTGAGTGAGTGACACCCTCTAACGGTATAAGTGGTGGCCTAGCCATTAGCCAGTGGCCACAATACAGTCTGTGTGGGCCTGACACACACGGGCTTGCAAATGTGATTAGATCACAGAAAAATATTAAATAGAATTTTTTTTTATCCGGGAGGTATTTGTGAGTGAGTGACACCCTGTAACGGTATGAGTGGAGGCCTAGCCACTAGCCAGTGGCCACAATACAGTCTGTGTGGGCCTAACACACACGGGCTTGCAAATATGATTAGATCACAGAAAAATATTAAATATAATTTTTTTTTATCTGAAAGGTATTTGAGTGAGTGGCACCCTGTAACGGTATGAGTGGAGGCCTAGCCAGTGGCCACAATACAGTCTGTGTGGGCCTGACACACACTGGCTTGCAACTGTGATTATATCACAGAAAAGTATTAAATATAATTTTTTTTATCTGTGAGGTATTTGTGAGTGAGTGACACCCTGTAACGGTATAAGTGGAGGCCTAGCCACTAGCCAGTGGCCACAATACAGTCTGTGTGGGCCTGACACACACTGGCTTGCAACTGTGATTAGATCACAAAAAAATATGAAATATAATTTTTTTTTATCTGCGAGGTATTTGTGAGTGAGTGACACCCTGCAACGGTATAAGTGGAGGCCTAGCCACTAGCCAGTGGCCACAATACAGTCTGTGTGGGCCTGACACACACGGGCTTGCAAATGTGATTAGATCACAGAAAAATATTAAATAACATTTTTTTTTATCTGAAAGGTATTTGAGTGAGTGACACCCTGTAACGGTATGAGTGGAGGCCTAGCCAGTGGCCACAATACAGTCTGTGTGGGCCTGACACACACTGGCTTGCAACTGTGATTATATCACAGAAAAATATTAAATAGAATTTATTTTTATCTGCGAGGTATTTGTGAGTGAGTGACACCCTGTAACGGTATGAGTGGAGGCCTAGCCACTAGCCAGTGGCCACAATACAGTCTGTGTGGGCCTGACACACACTGGCTTGCAACTGTGATTAGATCACAGAAAAATATTAAATAGAATTTTTTTTTTATCTGCAAGGTATTTGTGAGTGAGTGACACCCTGTAACGGTATAAGTGGAGGCCTAGCCACTAGCCAGTGGCCACAATACAGTCTGTGTTGGCCTAACACCAGTGGCGCACCTACAGGGGGGGTCCAGCGGGTCTGGACCCCCCCTAGAACAATCAGACATTTTTTTTTTATCCCTCAGGGCCGCACCGCCGATCACCATAGGCGGCGCGGCCCTGGATGTAATTGCGGCAGCGGTGGGGGGGGCCGGGGGGGCAGTAGGAGATGAGCGCTTCCATTGTGGAAGTGCTCATCTCCATATCCATCCTGTGCTGCGGCAGGGGAGGGAGAGGTGTTTCCCTCCCCTGTTCTTCTGATAGGCCGCAGGCACTAATGCCTGCAGCCTATCAGAGGCCGGCTCAGGCGGCGCGATGACGTCATCATCGCGCCGCCTGAGCCGGGCAGCACACAGCAGGGACAAAGGCCGGAAGAGCCGGCATCACATCGCTGCTGATGGAGGTAAGTATCAGTGTTTTCTATTTTTTTTTTCTTTTTTTTTTTTTTGGAGAGGGGGGGGGGGGGGGGAGCTGGCACTATGGGGTCATCTGACAATTCTTACAGCCCAATTTTTTTTGGGGGTGGCACTCTGGGGGCATTTCTTACTGGCACATTATGGGGGGGGGACCACCATGGGGGAGAGGAGCACTATGGGGGGCATCTGGGGGCTCTAAAGGGGCTTTTTTTTTTTTTTACACATTATGGGAGGCACCATAGGAGAAAACGGCACTATGGGGCATCTGGTGGCACTATAGGGGCATTATTTGGGGGCACTATGGGGAAAGTGGGGGTTCTAAAGGGGACTTTTTTTCTTATTGGCACATTATGGGGGGCATTATGGCATCTGGTGGCACTAAGGGGGCATTTTTTACTGGCACATTATGGGGGGGGGGGCACCATGGGGGAGAGGAGCACTATGTGGGCATATGGGGGGTCTAAAGGGGCTTTTTTTTTATTGACACATTATGGGGGGCACTATAGGGGAGAACGGCACTATGGGGCATCTGGTGGCACTATAGGGTCATTATTTGGGGCACTATGGGGGCATTATTTGGGGGCACTATGTGGGGCATTATTTGGGGGCACTATGGGGAAGTGGGGGCTCTAAAGGGGCTTTTTTTCTTATTGGCACATTATGGGGGGCATTATGGCATCTGGTGGCACTAAGGAGGCATTTTTTACTGGCACTATAGGGGAGAGCGGCACTATGGGGCATTATTTGGGGGCACTATGGGGGAGTGGAGCACTATTGGGGCATATGGTGGCACTTAGAAGGGGCATTTTTTACTGGCATATTATGGGGGACACTATGGGAAAGGGCGAGAGGAGCACTATGAGGGCATTTACTGGGGCACTATATAGGGGTATTTTATACTGGCATACATTATGGGGACATTAGCTCAACTGCGGGCACTAAGCGGGGGTATTTCATGTACTGTCATATCGTAGGGAGAATTATTACTACTAGGGGGTATTAGCTTTACTACTACTGGGGGTCTATGAGGAACATGATTACTAGGGTACTATAGGGGCATTATTACTACTAAATGTGCTCTGGCAGAGAAATATTTCTATTGGTGGGATTTTGGGGAGCACTGTTACTTTGGGGGGCACCCTGGCACAGTATCAGCTTAGCACAATAATTTTTGGGGGACATTATCTTTATACTATTAGTGTCTGGGCACAGTTATTTTTTAGAGCACTGTGTGCAAATAATTGTTGAAGGGGGCACTATCTGTGTAGTGTACGGGGACTGTAATGCCCGTCACTACAGAAGGGTCACTTGTGTGCTGTCGTCCCCCTTATCTATGGGGAAGTTGGTATAAGTCGTCTTTATAAAATTTAATGTAATGTAATGCTATGTATTTCCCTGTTGCTGTAAAATGTGCATGTACAGGCCTGCTAGGGGTGTCATTCCAGCTCTTAGTCACTAGAGGGAGCTAGGGAGCCCTAGTCTATATAAGGCCCAGTCAGGGAAAGAAAAGTCAGTCTAGAGTTGTAGTTGGAGTCTAAGGTTGATAGTCTAGTCTAACCAGAGATTAGACAATGTCAGAGTCAAGTCCAGGCCTGAAGCCTGCGGACCAGGAGAGGGTAATGCAGTCCCTGTAACCGGGTTCCAGATCCAAGGAAAAGGTTCCCCTCCTGAATATATATATGCAGAAGCAGGAACACCACAGCTAATCAGCCTGAGGAAGCTGAGAGAGAGACAGAGGCAAGTCAAGAAAAGCAAGAGGTACTCAAGACTACAGAGGAGGTACTTGATAGAGATAAAACCAAGGATATACGCCAGAGCTAGGGCATTGGACCTTGGAGAAGAGTTTCTATGTTCCAGGATCAGTCAGGAATAGAGTGCAAGCTGCCTGTACTGCAAGTCCTGTGTTTAACACTCTAAAGTCACCTTGCTATATATATATACACTGCTCAAAAAAATAAAGGGAACACTTAAACAACACAATGTAACTCCAAGTCAATCACACTTCTGTGAAATCAAACTGTCCACTTAGGAAGCAACACTGAGTGACAATCAATTTCACATGCTGTTGTGCAAATGGGATAGACAACAGGTGGAAATTATAGGCAATTAGCAAGACACCCCCAATAAAGGAGTGGTTCTGCAGGTGGTTACCACAGACCACTTCTCAGTTCCTATGCTTCCTGGCTGATGTTTTGGTCACTTTTGAATGCTGGCGGTGCTTTCACTCTAGTGGTAGCATGAGACGGAGTCTACAACCCACACAAGTGGCTCAGGTAGTGCAGCTTATCCAGGATGGCACATCAATGCGAGCTGTGGCAAGAAGGTTTGCTGTGTCTGTCAGCGTAGTGTCCAAAGCATGGAGGCTCTACCAGGAGACAGGCCAGTACATCAGGAGATGTGGAGGAGGCCATAGGAGGGCAACAACCCAGCAGCAGGACCGCTACCTCCGCCTTTGTGCAAGGAGGAACAGGAGGAGCACTGCCAGAGCCCTGGAAAATGACCTCCAGCAGGCCACAAATGTGCATGTGTCTGCTCAAATGGTCAGAAACAGACTCCATGAGGGTGATATGAGGGCCCGACGTCCACAGGTGGGGGTTGTGCTTACAGCCCAACACCGTGCAGGACGTTTGGCATTTGCCAGAGAACACCAAGATTGGCAAATTCGCCACTGGCGCCCTGTGCTCTTCACAGATGAAAGCAGGTTCACACTGAGCACATGTGACAGACGTGACAGAGTCTAGAGATGCCGTGGAGAACGTTCTGCTGCCTCCAACATCCTCCAGCATGACCGGTTTGGCATTGGGTCAATAATGGTGTGGGGTGGCATTTCTTTGGAGGGCCGCACAGCCCTCCATGTGCTTGCCAGAGGTAGCCTGACTGCCATTAGGTACCGAGATGAGATCCTCAGACCCCTTGTGAGACCATATGCTGGTGCGGTTGGCCCTGGGTTCCTCCTAATGCAAGACAATGCTAGACCTCATATGGCTGAAGTGTGTCAGCAGTTCCTGCAAGACGAAGGCATTGATGCTATGGACTGGCCCGCCCGTTCCCCAGACCTGAATCCAATTGAGCACATCTGGGACATCATGTCTCGCTCTATCCACCAACGTCATGTTGCACCACAGACTGTCCAGGAGTTGGCAGATGCTTTAGTCCAGGTCTGGGAGGAGATCCCTCAGGAGACCGTCCGCCACCTCATCAGGAGCATGCACAGGCATTGTAGGGAGGTCATACAGGCACGTGGAGGCCACACACACTACTGAGCCTCATTTTGACTTGTTTTAAGGACATTACAATAAAGTTGGATCAGCCTGTAGTGTGTTTTTCCACTTTAATTTTGAGTGTGACTCCAAATCTAGGCCTCCATGGGTTGAAAAATTTGATTTCCATTTTTTTTTTTGTGTGATTTTGTTGTCAGCACATTCAACTATGTAAAGAACAAAGTATTTCAGAAGTATATTTAATTAACTCAGATCTAGGATGTGTTATTTTTGTGTTCCCTTTATTTTTTTGAGCAGTGTATATTGCCTGCATCAACTGTATTGAAAATCAACTGTCTTCAAAGGAACTGCGCTTCCGTCAATGTCCCTAAATGATGACTACTAAAGTTTGAATTCTGTTTTAACATCACGTGGTTCCTCAGTTATTCCTGCTATCAGCAAACGGCGTGCCACCGTTTAATTGGCACTGGCGTCACGAACATTTCTCATCATCACCTGCCCTTGCAGAGAGTCAGCCGTCTCAGGTTAGTGTCTATTGCACTACAACACCCAGGAACATTTCTAAACCTAACTTGAGTACGCTGCACCTCTCTTTTGGCGTCACGAACAGGATACGCACGCTTTCTAGTGCAAGAAGCGTGAACTTTGTGCCTTATACAGTTGCCCTGTGACCAAAGTGACAAATTGCCTGTTTTATTAAAGTGGACTTTGTGGACTGAAAAACATACCCAAAGTGTGCCTAAAACCTCCAAAAAGCGCTGTGCAGTGTTGCGCTATCAAGAGGAAAGAAATCGCCACATCGGAGTGTGGTTTTATGGACTTTTTACCATCCTGCTTGCTGTCAGTGAATAGACAGCGGATTTTGCTAAAGATGGCCGCTGAGGCTACTGAAATAGCTGCTGCGTCATCTTCATCCCGAAAAAGCGGGAAAAATTGACGCCTTTTTGAGGAAATAGCGGGAAGGAGTTCAAGGTCAGGCGCCACTGCTTATCTGGACATTTGCATGTCGGCCAGCATGGACTCCGCCTTCCATATACTGGAATACCTGGGGGGCGGCCTCCCAGTGCAATGGGAGGAGCTGGCTGATCTTATTGGCGCCACCCTATCGCTCTCCAGAGAAGTATCGAGCATGTTGGAGAGTGAGCACTGCGTTGCTGCAACGTCCGCGCCTGAAATATCAAAAATGGATAATGTTGGTGTCGAGCCAGAGGAGGCTCCACCGGCCTACTCTCCGGGACCGGAGAGACCCGCCTGCCTGCCACGGGAGAAAGAACCAGAGCCCTGCTATGGCTCTTGGAGAGACTTCTTTCAGCCCTCTTTCAAATGGTCCTCATTAATGGCAGAGATCCGGGAGGCCGCTATAAAGCGGAATACCAAGACTAAAATATATTATGAGGAACTGACCAAGACTATCCATGAACGACACACCAACACCCAACCCCGCCTGGAAAGGAGAAAGGGGTTGGTGGTGTCCTTTGACAAAACCCGCGGCTACGGGTTCATCCAAGATTATCTAACTGGCAGAGACTTGTATGTTAACAGAAGATCTGTCAAGAGAGACTACCTCCCTTCCTATCAGCACAGCCTCCGCGAGGGAGAGGAAGTGGAGTTCACCCCTGCCGAGAGCCTGAGAGGCCCTTATGCAACTGCCGTGACCCGTCCCAAGCGAGAACCTGAGGACTGGGAGGCAGAAGAGGACTACTCTGGCTGCGAGCGGGAACCTGAACGCTCTCCAGAGCCGGCCCATCACGCCTTCCAAGAGTGGGGCTCCTTCATTGGGCCTAATGTCTTCTGGCAGCCAACCTTGTTGGAAAAATGGGTGAGCCCCTATCCTTCCCCCGAGCTGCCTCGTCGGGAGAAGACCGTACAAGACATGGAGAATTTAAAAGGACTTCGGGTTACCTTGGAGAATATCCGGAAGGGTAGGAGACCCGATGCGCCACCGGAATCTGCAAAGGCCGCGTCCGAGCCATCGTTGACTGTACCTGCGCCGGCGGCGCCAGCAGAGGACAGCGATTCCGACACAGAGAGCATTGGTGACCAGATCGTCCGGCTGGAGGAAAAGTTGCGGGAGCTGCGCAAGATTGCCACCGCCAGGATCCGGACGCCGCCTAAGGAGGATGAGGTAAGGGTGCCTGTCACCACCCGTAGACCACCTTCTGTCACCCCCGCTCCGTTGCGGCCCCAAAGAGGACCCGCTAGTGCTGTGAACTGCTGCACTGAGCCCACCGGACCGCTTGCGGCGGCGGTACCCAATGCAGCACCACCCACAATCATTATGCCGGGACCGGTACGGTCCACCCGAGGGTCTAACCCTAGGCCCATGGGGCCAATACCTATTAGGGGCCCCTTTACCTTGCAGCTGCCCCCTGACACCGTTATGTGGGCACATCCTCCTGTAGAGGACTACTACAGGCCGTACTTGCCAGCAGAGCCGGGTAATTATGACATACCCCTGTGAATCAGCCTGCTAGGCCTTTGCTTTATTTCACCAAAGAATGATGTTGTTAACCCTTCCAGGACAGGAGTCCTATGTTTCCTGGTCGTTTGTTGCTGCTGCCAGTTTATCCACGGCTCAGTGGTAGGTGTTAACCACTGAAATATCAAAGTCGACAAAGCCAAGTTTGTTTCCAGGACCTCCTGCCTGCTTTTGCTATCCCACGCCAAGTTGTGCCTGTTCCTTTGTTGCACCTCTTACCCTTAACCCCCTTTTCAGGTTGATCAGAGGTATTACAGCACTTGTTTTGTATTGTGCAACTTGATACCAAGGAACCGTGCCCGTGAGATTTTTGCTCTTTTAAAAGGAAATGTGCCCAGAGATGGACTCCACCGCATGAGAGCCTCTGTGATTTATAGGAAAATAACCTGGGTACGGACTCATATTTGTTCTTTGAGCCTCCAAGAACTTTTATACTCTTTTACCATTTCTTGCTGTTCTAATATGGACTTATTCATTGTCATGGACTATCCTGATATTAATGTCACGCTGTGCCAGGTCAGCGCCCCAGTTCCATTCACTATCCTGAGAGAAGAGAACGACGCCCCTTGTCACCACCCTTCACCTTTGCCAATTGGACCTGATATGAATGTAAATGCAGATGAATGACATATATGTATGCCTGCATGTGTCTTTTTCTGTTTCAGGTAAAGATTCCAGTTGGGCGGGCCCTGATGGAGTACGAGGTCGTACTCAGCTTAAAGCAGTGGGGTATGTAGTGTACGGGGACTGTAATGCCCGTCACTACAGAAGGGTCACTTGTGTGCTGTCGTCCCCCTTATCTATGGGGAAGTTGGTATAAGTCGTATTTATAAAATTTAATGTAATGTAATGCTATGTATTTCCCTGTTGCTGTAAAATGTGCATGTACAGGCCTGCTAGGGGTGTCATTCCAGCTCTTAGTCACTAGAGGGAGCTAGGGAGCCCTAGTCTATATAAGGCCCAGTCAGGGAAAGAAAAGTCAGTCTAGAGTTGTAGTTGGAGTCTAAGGTTGATAGTCTAGTCTAACCAGAGATTAGACAATGTCAGAGTCAAGTCCAGGCCTGAAGCCTGCGGACCAGGAGAGGGTAATGCAGTCCCTGTAACCGGGTTCCAGATCCAAGGAAAAGGTTCCCCTCCTGAATATATATATGCAGAAGCAGGAACACCACAGCTAATCAGCCTGAGGAAGCTGAGAGAGAGACAGAGGCAAGTCAAGAAAAGCAAGAGGTACTACAGAGGAGGTACTTGATAGAGATAAAACCAAGGATATACGCCAGAGCTAGGGCATTGGACCTTGGAGAAGAGTTTCTATGTTCCAGGATCAGTCAGGAATAGAGTGCAAGCTGCCTGTACTGCAAGTCCTGTGTTTAACACTCTAAAGTCACCTTGCTATATATATATATATTGCCTGCATCAACTGTATTGAAAATCAACTGTCTTCAAAGGAACTGCGCTTCCGTCAATGTCCCTAAATGATGACTACTAAAGTTTGAATTCTGTTTTAACATCACGTGGTTCCTCAGTTATTCCTGCTATCAGCAAACGGCGTGCCACCGTTTAATTGGCACTGGCGTCACGAACATTTCTCATCATCACCTGCCCTTGCAGAGAGTCAGCCGTCTCAGGTTAGTGTCTATTGCACTACAACACCCAGGAACATTTCTAAACCTAACTTGAGTACGCTGCATCTGTGTGGTAGTAGTATTTCCAGGGGGACTTTCTCTGCAGTATAGTATTGGGGGTGGCAGGAAAGGGTGTTCAGAAGATGATGGAAATGTGGGAAACTAATGTCTGTTTGTTAATCTCTGCAGAGACGGGAGATGGCTGAAAAATTATCATGGCGGTCTGGTCTGAATGGAGAAGATAAAGAAAGAGAACATCTACAACAAAGGTGACATCACTGGATGTAAGAGGTATGGGGCGCTATGTAGGAGAGGAGATGCTCCGGCTCCTCCTCCTGCCATTTGCAGAAGGAGGATTCAGAGCTGGGTGAGGACGGCCAAAGGGGGCAGCAGGCCACGGGCGGGTGACAGATGGTCGGGGGAACCACAGGTCTTGAGCAGGATCTGGGGAGGGAGGAGAGCGGAGGACCTTCCTGGCTGTAGCTTGCTGTATAAGCAGGCAGTGCAGCCAGGACAGACCCTCCCCTCTCCGTATGATATGTAGAGACAGGCCTCAACTATAGAATTTCAGCTGTACAGTGTATGTAGGAGGGGCTTTTAATAATGGGCGGGGCTAAAAAATGCTTATTCCACTCCTGCAAAGCTTTTAGAAATGGCCAAGTAAAAGACAAAATTCCTGGGTGCTCCCCTGCCTGACACACACGGGCTTGCAAATGTGATTAGATCACAGAAAAATATTAAATATAATTTTTTTTATCTGAAAGGTATTTGAGTGAGTGACACCCTGTAACGGTATGAGTGGAAGCCTAGCCACTAGCCAGTGGCCACAATACAGTCTGTGTGGGCCTGACACACACTGGCTTGCAACTGTGATTAGATCACAGAAAAATATTAAATCGAATTTTTTTTTATCTGCGAGGTATTTTCTGTCACACCCTGTATGAATGGTGTGCACACAGTACTGTCTGTGACTGAGCCTGCAGCCTCTCACACACGGGCAGGCAACTGCAATATATATATATATATATATATATATATTTTAAAAAAAAGAAAAAGCTGACTGATGTGCCAGCCCTGAAAAGGGCTTTTTGGGGTGCTGTCAGGACGCTGTCCTTAGAGCAGATGAGTCTGTGGACACAGAACACTGCCCTAGCTAACGCTTTCCCTATTGAATCAGCAGCAGCAGCACTGTCCCTCCTCTCACTGAGAATGCAGATTCCGAATGAATCTAAAATGGATGCTGTCCAGGAGGTGGGTGGGTCTGGGAGAGATGGTCTGCTGTTGATTGGCTGGAATGTGTCTGCTGACTGTGAGGTACAGGGTCAAAGTTTACTCAATGATGATGTATAGGGGGCGGAACGAACATCGTATATGTTCGCCCGCCGCGGCGAACGCGAACAAGCGATGTTCGCCGGGAACTATTCGCTGGCAAACTATTCGGGCCATCTCTAATGATAAGCTTACTAAATGTTTGCAAGACCCATTTAAACACAGTTTTAAACCTCTGGCCCAGGATGTATGGCCCATGCTGGGATGGATCGGCAGTCTATCTCCTGCTTTTTCCTTCCGCAAACTCTAGGAGCCAAGATCCAGGCATTGGTAAAACCTCAGTTTGGAACCCGAGGCTTCAAAACTCTGCACTAGACACAGCGTCTGCTGATGCTCCATAAGGGTGCAATTTCAGATTTCCTCCTCCGATGGCAAATTAGAACCTTACCTCTTTGAGCTTGCTTTAAAAATCAACATGTGCCCTGCTATGAGGAGACGGTTCCCAAGCACCGTCCCCCTCCATTGTCCAATCCCCACCCGTTCGGGGTCACTGGGGGGAAAAACACCACTGGTTCCCAGAGACAAGGAACTCTGGTGTGGGCTCAGCGACTGCTAGGGTCCCATTACATTTCCAGGAGAAGATTACAAGGTTTGTACAGAAGGAATATATTAATGACCTATCCTCAGGACAGGTCATCAATATCTGATGGGTGGGGGTCTGACAGCCCAGCTGATCAGCGGTTTGAAGAGGTGACGCTCCATGCAAGAGCTGCTTCCTCTTCATTACACTCAGCGGCGACTCCTTTGCAGTGGTGGCATTCAAGTGAATAGAGCGAGTACTTGTGATTACACTTCACTTCCGAGACCACGGCCAGTGGAGCACTGTCTCCTCTTCAAACAGCTGATCGGTCGGGGTGCCTGGTGTCGGACCCCCACTGCTCAGATATTGAAGTCCTATTCTGTGAATAGCTCATCAATGTATAGCACCTACACAAACACTTTAAGCACCAGGGAGGAAGATGAAGCAGTCCTCTCGGCATGGCTGACCTATATTGAGTTTGAGCTAGCATCCTTTCACACCCCCAGTACCTGAAGTCCACGCAACAAGAGAATGGGAGGTCGGTACCCGGGGCCATGGAACTGTGGTCAGGACACAATGAGCGGCCATGTCCGTTCAACTGCCAGGGTTGAAGATTATGCACTTAGCTGGAAAATTAAGCCACAGGCTCACAGTGTCAGGCAGCTTGAGGACCACAGCCACCCTCACTGCTTCAGTCACCGCTCCTGTCCTCTCCTCTCTCCTCACCTAGTGCCTTTTCTATGAGCCAGGGCACTGAACATCAACTTTATCATGACACCCGAGTTCCTTTTTTATAAATATATAATCTCTGAAAAACTTGTCATCTCTGATCCATCCTCTTGCTGCACAGGTTTAAAAACGCACCACTGGATATCTGGCTTTGTCGCTATGCAATTTTTAATGAACGCTCACACCGAAGCAATACCACCCAAACCAAAGATTATGAAAGAAGTGCACAAAACACTTAATTTGGGTGTAAAATAGAGAGAATTTATTTAACATCAAATGACTGTATTTTTATTCAGTGCCTCAAATTTATTCTCAGGCCAATCGCTATGAATAGGGCACTGAACATGGCACAACCCCGACTCACGAAGAGTCATCCCCCCCCCCCCCTCCGCACTCAGGAGAGGAAAACCCCCTGTGGGGGAAACCTCTAGGGAACCATGGCTGGAGGGTTGCCCTTCCCTTGGGCTTAGAAGGTTAATGCCAAAATGGAACAAGATATTTTATCAGAAGGTGTACATTTTCAATGAGACATGATAGAAATTCATTAAAAATATGACAGAAAGGACATCAAATAGTCATACATGTTAAAGAGTTAAAGAAACAGATTAGTAAGCAGTTACACAATATTAAACACTCTGTGCCAGCCTCTTACGGAGATAGCCAAATTTGACCACTACTGGCCTTACACGTAAATTTTCAGCAGCTGGCGCTGGATGTGAGGGAGATCTGTCTGCAGCATCTGTCGACCCATTGATGGCTAGGGCTAATTTGCATGATCTGGCTGGCTAGGCACTTAGGGCTGATCTGACTGGCTAGGTGGATTGGGCTGATCTGGCTAGCTAGGCGATAGGGCTGGTCTGGCTGGCTAGGCGGGCATCCCCTTCCTCCCTCTACAGATGGTGAAGCTCCAAGTCTCCAGGCACATCAAGCATGGCTCTGCAAATGGCAGTTTGTCCTTCTGTTATGGAACCTTCATCTGTGGGTAGTTTATGTCATAGACTTATGCATCTATGACATCAGCAGCACAATTGCCATAGTTACTACAGGGGTGTATTATTGGTACCTACCTAAAGCACTTTAACTATAAAGTCAGCCACAGTGGTCCCAAGTATTAACCCTTTCTTGACTGACTGGAGACTCTACAATGTACTTGTCACCAGAAAGGTCCCTAATCACTATGGCATTTAAAAGCTGCCCTAACAATAGTAAGTTAGGGAGTGTAATGACAGAATTGAGGTGTAATATGCACATCCATGCCCTCAAGTCCATTTGCTACATCTGAATTTACACAGAATACAGTGGACTTTTCTTTTGGTGCCAATAAGTAGCGATCTACCAAACTATCACCTTATCAAGATTTTAGTATAACCAGTTTCTTATACATTGTCTTTGAAATGACCAATACCTCATCTAAAAAAAATCAGCATGGAAGCTTCCACAAAGAGTACACATTTAAAACAAATAGGAATCATGATTGGTACAGAAAAGAATTAAGAGGGTCATTTATCAAACTGGTGTAAAGTAGAACTGGCTTAGTTGCCCATAGCAACCAACCAGATTCCTCATTTTATTTTCCAAAGGAACTGTCCAAAATAAAAGATGGAATCTGATTGGTTTAATTTATGCTACAGATTTCCACTGTATATTTCACCGTTTGCAATGCGTAGAGTTAGATCTTTGGTAAATCCGCACAGAAATCCACTGTGGAATGTCAGCAAAATCTGCAGTAAAATTTCCATGTTGGGCAATCTTCCCCATGTGGCCATGCCATAGCAGCCAGAACTGGTAGTGTACGTGCGTATGTCCTACCAGCCCTACAGCATAATGAAGGTGACATTCCAGGATCTGCTTAGAGGGTGCTGTGTCCTCTGTTATTAAAGGGCTTGCTCTATCTGGAAATTTATGGCACATTCCCAGGTTACAGTGTCTAGGTTCCTACCTCTGACACCTGCTGCTGTCTCAAGAACGGGACCCTGTCACACACGGCCAGGAAAGGGGAAAGTGGCCGACGTTGTGCTGCTCTCTCCTATCACTTTAGTGGGGCTTAAGAAAATAGCCAAGTAGGCGAGCTCCGCTCTTTTCAGATGTGACATTTTATATATGGATATGTCGTTAATGGGCAGATATTTTACCCCGCAGGGCAGGTTTTGTCTATCAATCTGAAATAGTTGGTTTCCAACCACATATAAACTATGCTTTTCTGTGCTTCTATAGGAACTCGACTTTATGGATTAAACACACAGCAGTCATAGCATCACCAAAATTTATGATGCAGCGACCAAGCAGGTTCAATCACCAACCACACGGAGACAGTTAGAACAGTCTTCCTATCTGCGTGGCATGCCGGTGGACGCCAGGCTGATAGTTAAGGCAAGAGGCTTTCAGGAAACAAGCCCCAGACCAGCGTCCCAGACGGAGAAACCAAGAGTCAACAGAGATCACAACAGTCTTCGTCTCCGTGTGCACATCCGACATGGAGGTCAGATGGGCACATTTCAATATATTTCCATCCTTCACAATAGGTAAGTGAGATATACAGGTAAGTAGACCCCAACCAGGTGGAATTATCAATGGCTCTGGTCCAGGGTCTTCCAACCGATGGCCTTTTCTCAGGGTCAAGAAGGATTTTTTGCCCTGTGACACAAAGTGGCCAAATGTGTCTAGGTTTTTGTCTTCTTCTGGATCACAATTTTTCTCTGCAGGGATTTTGTTTTAATAAATTATTTTGAAATGGATAACCGTGTCTTATGTTTATTTCTCTATCTGATAAGGAGCTCAAATAAAATTGTCCTGCTGTTTTCCCCTATGACCACTTATGCTGAAGTAAGCTATGACTTTCATTTTAAAACCAAAACTGGTTAAGTGTCATCTGGTTAAGTGTCATCTAAGAATTTTTTTTAGGACAGTTGGAGGACTTTGAATTCGGGTTAAGTTTATTCCTCCAGTATGGAATTTTCTGACCAGTTAGGTAGAATCGGACCTGTGATAGATAGACGGCCTATCTTGTAGCGTGTATTATACAAACCGGATTCCAAAAAAGTTGGGACACTATACAAATCGTGAATAAAAACTGAATGCAATGATGTGGAGGTGCCAACTTCTAATATTTTATTCAGGATAGAACATAAATCACGGAACAAAAGTTTAAACTGAGAAAATGTACCATTTTAAGGGAAACATATGTTGAATCAGAATTTCATGGTGTCAACAAATCCCCAAAAAGTTGGGACAAGGCCATTTTCACCACTGTGTGGCATCTCCCCTTCTTCTTACAACACTCAACAGACGTCTGGGGACTGAGGAGACCAGTTTCTCAAGTTTAGAAAAAGGAATGCTCTCCCATTCTTGTCTAATACAGGCCTCTAACTGTTCAATCGTCTTGGGCCTTCTTTGTTGCACCTTCCTCTTTATGATGTGCCAAATGTTCTCTATAGGTGAAAGATCTGGACTGCAGACTGGCCATTTCAGTACCCGGATCCTTTTCCTACGCAGCCATGATGTTGTGATTGATGCAGAATGTGGTCTGGCATTATCTTGTTGAAAAATGCAGGGTCTTCCCTGAAAGAGATGACGTCTGGATGGGAGCATATGTTGTTCTAGAACCTGAATATATTTTTCTGCATTGATGGTGCCTTTCCAGACATGCAAGCTGCCCATGCCACACGCAATCATGCAACCCCATACCATCAGAGATGCAGGCTTCTGAACTGAGCGTTGATAACAACTTGGGTTGTCCTTGTCCTCTTTGGTCCGGATGACATGGCGTCCCAGATTTCCAAAAAGAACTTCGAATCGTGACTCATCTGACCACAGAACAGTCTTCCATTTTGCCACACTCCATTTTAAATGATCCCTGGCCCAGTAAAAATGCCTGAGCTTGTGGATCTTGCTTAGAAATGGCTTCTTCTTTGCACTGTAGAGTTTCAGCTGGCAACGGCGGATGGCACGGTGGATTGTGTTCACTGACAATGGTTTCTGGAAGTATTCCTGAGCCCATTCTGTGATTTCCTGTACAGTAGCATTCCTGTTTGTGGTGCAGTGTCGTTTAAGGGCCCGGAGATCACGGGCATCCAGTATGGTTTTACGGCCTTGACCCTTACGCACAGAGATTGTTCCAGATTCTCTGAATCTTCGGATGATGTTATGCACAGTTGATGATGATAGATGCAAAGTCTTTGCAATTTTTCGCTGGGTAACACCTTTCTGATATTGCTCCACTATCTTTCTGCGCAACATTGTGGGAATTGGTGATCCTCTACCAATCTTAGCTTCTGAGAGACACTGCCACTCTGAGAAGCTCTTTTTATACCCAATCATGTTGCCAATTGACCTAATTAGTGTTAATTGGTCTTCCAGCTCTTCGTTATGCTCAAATTTACTTTTTCCAGTTTCTTATTGCTACTTGTCCCGACTTTTTTGGGATTTGTTGACACCGTGAAAATTGGAATCAACGTATTTTTCCTTTAAAATGATACATTTACTTGGAATAAACGTTTGATCTGTCATCTACGTTCTATTACAAATAAAATATTGACATTTGCCATCTCCACATCATTGCATTCAGTTTTTATTCACAATTTAGTATACAGACAATAGGGCGGTGGCTCACTCTGGACGGAAATGTGGAACAGGTGCTGCTAGCCCAAGTATGAGGGACACCCACCCTCAGAAGGTAAAATATGTAAAACTAAAATAATGGGCGAGCACACTTCATTTGTATCATAAAGTACATAAAATTTAATTAAATCCAATAGGTCAACACGTGATATAGATAAAATCCAGTCATTCAATAAAATAAAATACAATAAAATACCATAAAACCAATGTGCTTGGATTAATACACTTGAATAAATACCGCAGATAAATGGGATGGTTTGCACTATATGTTGAGGTCCAATTAGTGGTGTGTGGACCAGAGTCTCATATACCAATTGGTATCTAATGAAAGTCCACTGGTTTAATAAGATATCTTGAATTCTCCTATCCAGGAGATCTTTAATCACAGGTCTATTTCATAGATATTACACCAGAGATGTATGCTGGTGTTGTAGCTCCAATATGGAAAAAGGGGATATATGGATCTCCTCTATCAGTCTCTGGCCGACTGCATATAGTGAACTCCTGTATATTTCCCCAAACCTTGGGTGCTGGTTTTTGTGCACCAGTTTACTGGATGATAATTCAAAGTCCCGTAATCACTGTGGATATAGCAGTTTATGTGTAAAATGCTTCTTACCTCCCTCGTGGTGGACAGACTGTTTTCCAACGTGAGTCGGGCGACGCGGGATGCTGCCGGCGTCTGACTTCGTTCAGCTGCAGCTGACTTACCCGAAGTCTCACGAGATTTCCAAACGGGATTTCGTCCGGCACGGCAGAGAGGGCACAGTGAATCTCCAATATGTTCCTAGTTATTGAAAAAGTCCTTCAATTCAATTTCACAGCATGGCCATGCTTGTGGACGTAGAGGTGCTTTTGATTACAGGTGTGCGATCCGGCCCATACGCGTTTCGGGAACTCTCCTTCCCTTCATCAGTGGTGTCGCATCACCTGTGAGCCTCCACCTTTTATATCTTAGATAGCACCAAAATATGGATCACTGGATTGTTTCTTCTAAAATGCAAGCATGTGGTTTTTGTTCGTGCAGTTTATAGACATCTCTTTAGATGCTTTTGCGGTTTTTTCACTGATTACTCTCATCATTATACATATATCTGTTTAAACATAATATTACCTATGAAGATTATTCAGTTTTAAAGCACCGAATATAAGTCACTAAATTTCTTCTTCTAGAAAGTCAGCATGCGTTTTTTTATATATATGCGTTTTTTTCTGCATGCGGTTTTTATGCGTTTTTTTTTGCAACTCATGCGTTTTTTGGCTTCATTTGTTCCTTCAGTTAATATAAACAGATCTATGTAGACAGAATTTGTAATATGGATTGCATATCGAAGTTATACGGTATTAAAGTAAAATTACATTTTTATTTTCCAAAAATTCACAATACTATATTCATAAATAAGCGTTTGTATTACATTCCAAATATTAAAATGTTAAGATGAGACCGGTTTGTATATATCTTATTGTGTGAGTTGTATCCCATATTGTTCTGATCCTTCTGTATTTGATAAAGGATGACTTTCGGCTCCGCTGAATCTGGGAGGCTGTGTGGTGATAGGAACATCTATTGTTTCATCCAATTCAATTATGCTAATACCAGATGTTGGGTCAACTGGGCCCTTGTGGTATTGTTTAATAAGATAAGCACCAATCTTCACACAAGCAAATCACTCAATCCCAAGGAAATGTATGGAGGTCGAGAGATAAACTCTCTACTCACAGCATGAGGTGCACAGGTCGTAGGACTACATAGGAATATGAGTAAATATACATATTAGGTCTCATGTACACGGTTGTAAGTGTTTTATTGTCTGTAAATGGCGGATCTGCAAAAGACAGATCCCAGCCGTGTGTATGTCGCCATTTATTTTTTTAACTTCTGTAGAAATGTCCAATCCTTGTCCACAAAACGGACAAGAATAGGACATGTTCTACCATTCTACAGTTATTGGAGTGACTGTAAACACATTTGTGTGATCCTCTGAGGTGGAAGCAGGTAGACACTGACCCTGTTTTATGCTTAAAGGGGTTATCCCATGACTAATGTAAAAATCACACATCATATAGTACATGACAACATCTTTCTAACAAAGCTAGAACCAGCCCTGTACCTCACATGTATCCAGAAATCTCCCCATTCAATGCTCTGCTAGATTTATATTAAGCTGGCAGCTCAAAGGGAGTGTCTTTTCTGCTGCAGCTAAGGGGGCATGTGCATGCACTCCCTATCACAGCTCAGTAGCCAGTTAAAGGATGAAACTGAGCATGTGTGGTCATCTCAGTGAGCAGGTCAAAGAAATAGGAAGAAAAAAAACAGTAGGTGGCGCTACACAGATACATTTTATTGAATAACTCAGTGGCTATGCAAAATTTTTTATTACATATAAATACAAAAGTATTCAGACCCAGGTGTTGGTTTGAAAACTGTAGAATATTTTCTGTGAGACAACCCCTTTAAATGCTGTGGGGGGGAAAAAATGTTTCCCTCTGTAACAGCTCTTTTTTATATAAACGTAACTTTCTTTTGTTAAAATAAACGTAGGTCAGCATCCTTACACAGGACAAGAATGGATTTGCAGATGATTGCCACAATATCCTTACAGATATGGCTGAAATGTGTACTAATGGTAAATTTGTCACATGTAGAGGCACATCTATCTTTAGATGATCTTCTTGTTGTGTACACGGGTTCTTCAAGCAGCAGCCCTTTCTTTGGCCCCACTTAAATGGTTGACATTATACCCGCGGTTGCTCAATCTGATCATGATGTGTTCACATTTCTTTTCTAATGCAGACTCTTCACAGAAAACTGGTTAAGTGTCATCTAAGAATTTTTTTTAGGACAGTTGAAGGACTTTGAATTCTGGTTGAGTTTATTCCTCCAGTATGGAATTTTCTGACCAGTTAGGTAGAATCGGACCTGTGATAGATAGACGGCCTATCTTGTAGCGTGTATTATACAAACCGGATTCCAAAAAAGTTGGGACACTATACAAATCGTGAATAAAAACTGAATGCAATGATGTGGAGGTGCCAACTTCTAATATTTTATTCAGGATAGAACATAAATCACGGAACAAAAGTTTAAACTGAGAAAATGTACCATTTTAAGGGAAACATATGTTGAATCAGAATTTCATGGTGTCAACAAATCCCCAAAAAGTTGAGACAAGGCCATTTTCACCACTGTGTGGCATCTCCCCTTCTTCTTACAACACTCAACAGACGTCTGGGGACTGAGGAGACCAGTTTCTCAAGTTTAGAAAAAGGAATGCTCTCCCATTCTTGTCTAATACAGGCCTCTAACTGTTCAATCGTCTTGGGCCTTCTTTGTTGCACCTTCCTCTTTATGATGTGCCAAATGTTCTCTATAGGTGAAAGATCTGGACTGCAGACTGGCCATTTCAGTACCCGGATCCTTTTCCTACGCAGCCATGATGTTGTGATTGATGCAGAATGTGGTCTGGCATTATCTTGTTGAAAAATGCAGGGTCTTCCCTGAAAGAGATGACGTCTGGATGGGAGCATATGTTGTTCTAGAACCTGAATATATTTTTCTGCATTGATGGTGCCTTTCCAGACATGCAAGCTGCCCATGCCACACGCAATCATGCAACCCCATACCATCAGAGATGCAGGCTTCTGAACTGAGCGTTGATAACAACTTGGGTTGTCCTTGTCCTCTTTGGTCCGGATGACATGGCGTCCCAGATTTCCAAAAAGAACTTCGAATCGTGACTCATCTGACCACAGAACAGTCTTCCATTTTGCCACACTCCATTTTAAATGATCCCTGGCCCAGTAAAAACACCTGAGCTTGTGGATCTTGCTTAGAAATGGCTTCTTCTTTGCACTGTAGAGTTTCAGCTGGCAACGGCGGATGGCACGGTGGATTGTGTTCACTGACAATGGTTTCTGGAAGTATTCCTGAGCCCATTCTGTGATTTCCTGTACAGTAGCATTCCTGTTTGTGGTGCAGTGTCGTTTAAGGGCCCGGAGATCACGGGCATCCAGTATGGTTTTACGGCCTTGACCCTTACGCACAGAGATTGTTCCAGATTCTCTGAATCTTCGGATGATGTTATGCACAGTTGATGATGATAGATGCAAAGTCTTTGCAATTTTTCGCTGGGTAACACCTTTCTGATATTGCTCCACTATCTTTCTGCGCAACATTGTGGGAATTGGTGATCCTCTACCCATCTTGGCTTCTGAGAGACACTGCCACTCTGAGAAGCTCTTTTTATACCCAATCATGTTGCCAATTGACCTAATTAGTGTTAATTGGTCTTCCAGCTCTTCGTTATGCTCAAATTTACTTTTTCCAGTTTCTTATTGCTACTTGTCCCGACTTTTTTGGGATTTGTTGACACCGTGAAAATTGGAATCAACGTATTTTTCCTTTAAAATGATACATTTACTTGGAATAAACGTTTGATCTGTCATCTACGTTCTATTACAAATAAAATATTGAAATTTGCCATCTCCACATCATTGCATTCAGTTTTTATTCACAATTTAGTATACAGACAATAGGGCGGTGGCTCACTCTGGACGGAAATGTGGAACAGGTGCTGCTAGCCCAAGTATGAGGGACACCCACCCTCAGAAGGTAAAATATGTAAAACTAAAATAATGGGCGAGCACACTTCATTTGTATCATAAAGTACATAAAATTTAATTAAATCCAATAGGTCAACACGTGATATAGATAAAATCCAGTCATTCAATAAAATAAAATACAATAAAATACCATAAAACCAATGTGCTTGGATTAATACACTTGAATAAATACCGCAGATAAATGGGATGGTTTGCACTATATGTTGAGGTCCAATTAGTGGTGTGTGGACCAGAGTCTCATATACCAATTGGTATCTAATGAAAGTCCACTGGTTTAATAAGATATCTTGAATTCTCCTATCCAGGAGATCTTTAATCACAGGTCTATTTCATAGATATTACACCAGAGATGTATGCTGGTGTTGTAGCTCCAATATGGAAAAAGGGGATATATGGATCTCCTCTATCAGTCTCTGGCCGACTGCATATAGTGAACTCCTGTATATTTCCCCAAACCTTGGGTGCTGGTTTTTGTGCACCAGTTTACTGGATGATAATTCAAAGTCCCGTAATCACTGTGGATATAGCAGTTTATGTGTAAAATGCTTCTTACCTCCCTCGTGGTGGACGGACTGTTTTCCAACGTGAGTCGGGCGACGCGGGATGCTGCCGGCGTCTGACTTCGTTCAGCTGCAGCTGACTTACCCGAAGTCTCACGAGATTTCCAAACGGGATTTCGTCCGGCACGGCAGAGAGGGCACAGTGAATCTCCAATATGTTCCTAGTTATTGAAAAAGTCCTTCAATTCAATTTCACAGCATGGCCTTGCTTGTGGACGTAGAGGTGCTTTTGATTACAGGTGTGCGATCCGGCCCATACGCGTTTCGGGAACTCTCCTTCCCTTCATCAGTGGTGTCGCATCACCTGTGAGCCTCCACCTTTTATATCTTAGATAGCACCAAAATATGGATCACTGGATTGTTTCTTCTAAAATGCAAGCATGTGGTTTTTGTTCGTGCAGTTTATAGACATCTCTTTAGATGCTTTTGCCGTTTTTTCACTGATTACTCTCATCATTATACATATATCTGTTTAAACATAATATTACCTATGAAGATTATTCAGTTTTAAAGCACCGAATATAAGTCACTAAATTTCTTCTTCTAGAAAGTCAGCATGCTTTTTTTTTATATATATGCGTTTTTTTCTGCATGCGGTTTTTATGCGTTTTTTTTTTGCAACTCATGCGTTTTTTGGCTTCATTTGTTCCTTCAGTTAATATAAACAGATCTATGTAGACAGAATTTGTAATATGGATTGCATATCGAAGTTATACGGTATTAAAGTAAAATTACATTTTTATTTTCCAAAAATTCACAATACTATATTCATAAATAAGCGTTTGTATTACATTCCAAATATTAAAATGTTAAGATGAGACCGGTTTGTATATATCTTATTGTGTGAGTTGTATCCCATATTGTTCTGATCCTTCTGTATTTGATAAAGGATGACTTTCGGCTCCGCTGAATCTGGGAGGCTGTGTGGTGATAGGAACATCTATTGTTTCATCCAATTCAATTATGCTAATACCAGATGTTGGGTCAACTGGGCCCTTGTGGTATTGTTTAATAAGATAAGCACCAATCTTCACACAAGCAAATCACTCAATCCCAAGGAAATGTATGGAGGTCTA
This sequence comes from Bufo bufo, assembly GCF_905171765.1. Classification (NCBI taxonomy): domain Eukaryota; kingdom Metazoa; phylum Chordata; class Amphibia; order Anura; family Bufonidae; genus Bufo; species Bufo bufo. The sequence continues at coordinate 117,262,513 of NC_053393.1, read as the reverse complement.
GAGATAAACTCTCTACTCACAGCATGAGGTGCACAGGTCGTAGGACTACATAGGAATATGAGTAAATATACATATTAGGTCTCATGTACACGGTTGTAAGTGTTTTATTGTCTGTAAATGGCGGATCTGCAAAAGACAGATCCCAGCCGTGTGTATGTCTCCATTTATTTTTTTAACTTCTGTAGAAATGTCCAATCCTTGTCCACAAAACGGACAAGAATAGGACATGTTCTACCATTCTACAGTTATTGGAGTGACTGTAAACACATTTGTGTGATCCTCTGAGGTGGAAGCAGGTAGACACTGACCCTGTTTTATGCTTAAAGGGGTTATCCCATGACTAATGTAAAAATCACACATCATATAGTACATGACAACATCTTTCTAACAAAGCTAGAACCAGCCCTGTACCTCACATGTATCCAGAAATCTCCCCATTCAATGCTCTGCTAGATTTATATTAAGCTGGCAGCTCAAAGGGAGTGTCTTTTCTGCTGCAGCTAAGGGGGCATGTGCATGCACTCCCTATCACAGCTCAGTAGCAGGTCAAAGAAATAATAAGAAGAAAAAACAGTAGGTGGCGCTACACAGATACATTTTATTGAATAACTCAGTGGCTATGCAAAATTTTTTATTACATATAAATACAAAAGTATTCAGACCCAGGTGTTGGTTTGAAAACTGTAGAATATTTTCTGTGAGACAACACCTTTAAATGCTGTGGGGGGGGGGAAAAATGTTTCCCTCTGAAACAGCTCTTTTTTATATAAACGTAACTTTCTTTTGTAAAATGAAACGTAGGTCAGCATCCTTACACAGGACAAGAATGGATTTGCAGATGATTGCCACAATATCCTTACAGATATGGCTGAAATGTGTACTAATGGTAAATTTGTCACATGTAGAGGCACATCTATCTTTAGATGATCTTCTTGTTGTGTACACGGGTTCTTCAAGCAGCAGCCCTTTCTTTGGCCCCACTTAAATGGTTGACATTATACCCGAGGTTGCTCAATCTGATCATGATGTGTTCACATTTCTTTTCAAATGCAGACTCTTCACAGGAAACTCTTCTTGCCCTTACAAATTCAAACATGTGTGGGTTTTTGTGGGTCTTCAAAAGCCTCTAATATGAACACGTCACTAGACAGGCCCTTATCAATTGGGCATTTAAAAGATGACTAGCAATCGGAAGTTGGTGAGTATGTCTACAGAATTGGGATGTAATATGTATAATAATGCCCTCAGGCCTTATTAAAGGCATAAATGAATAATAGGATAATGAGTGCTACACCTGGCCAGTCGAATACGCTGAGAGGCTGATGAAAAAGATCCTGGTTCTCTTTGGAATGATTGGGTGCAGTCGGAAAAAGCCTGCATGTCAGTCCACTTGGTATATCTGATGTACCTGTAGAGCAAAAGCACCTGGGTGAGAACAACTGGCTGATGTAAATGTGGCATGGGTAAAGGTGGATTGTGCAGAATGACAGATTTTACTGTCATTACTGGTGAACTTCCCGGGGTGGAGAAGAAGCCCCAGGAAGGAAGATTGAGCTTCTGGGAGGAATATGAAGCCCGCTGTGGGGTAACTAAGCCCACCACCGAGGGCCAGGCAGAAAGTTGGGTATCTCGGCCAATGGTCTTCAAATTAATTGTTAAGATGACATGATAAGCTTACTAAATGTTTGCAAGACCCATTTAAACACAGTTTTAAACCTCTGGCCCAGGATGTATGACCCCTGCTGGGATGGATCGGCAGTCTACCGCCTGCTTTTTCCTTCCGCAAACTCTAGGAGCCAAGATCCAGGCATTGGTAAAACCTCAGTTTGGAACCCGAGGCTTCAAAACTCTGCCCTAGACACAGCGTCTGCTGATGCTCCATAAGGGTGCAATTTCAGATTTCCAGGCAAATTAGAACCTTACCTCTTTGAGCTTGCTTTAAAAATCAACATGTGCCCTGCTATGAGGAGACGGTTCTCAAGCACCGTCCCCCTCTATTTTCCAATCCCCACCCGTTCGGGGTCACTGGGGGGAAAAACACCACTGGTTCCCAGAGACAAGGAACTCTGGTGTGGGCTCAGCGACTGCTAGGGTCCCATTACATTTCCAGGAGAAGATTACAGGGTTTGTGCAGAAGGAATATATTAATGACCTATCCTCAGGACAAGTCATCAATATCTGATGGGTGGGATTCTGACAACCCAGCTGATCAGCGGATTGAAGAGGTGACGCTCCATGCGAGAGCTGCTTCCTCTTCATTACACTCAGCGGCGACTCCTTTGCAGTGGTGGCATTCAAGTGAATAGAGCGAGTACTTGTGATTACACTTCACTTCCGAGACCACGGGCAGTGGAGCACTGTCTCCTCTTCAAACAGCTGATCGGTCGGGGTGCCTGGTGTCGGACCCCCACCGCTCAGATATTGAAGTCCTATTCTGTGAATAGCTCATCAATGTATAGCACCTACACAAACCCTTTAAGCCCCAGGGAGGAAGATGAAGCAGTCCTCTCGGCATGACTGACCTCTATTGAGTTTGAGCTAGCATCCTTTCACACCCCCAGTACCTGAAGTCCACGCAACAAGAGAATGGGAGGTTGGTACCCGGGGCCATGGAACTGTGGTCAGGACACAATGAGCGGCCATGTCCGTTCAACTGCCAGGGTTGAAGATTATGCACTTAGCTGGAAAATTAAGCCACAGGCTCACAGTGTCAGGCAGCTTGAGGACCACAGCCACCCTCAATGCTTCAGTCACCGCTCCTATCCTCTCCTCTCTCCTCACCTAGTGCCTTTTCTATGAGCCAGGGCGCTGAACATCAACTTTATTATGACACGAGTTCCTTTTTGATAAATATGTCATCTCTGAAAAGCTTGTCATCTCTGCTCCATCCTCTGTCTGCACAGGTTTAAAAACGCACCACTGGATATCTGGCTTTGTCGCTATGCAATATTTAATGAACGCTCACTCCGAAGCAATACCACCCAAACCAAAGATTATGAAATAAGTGCACAAAACACTTAATTTGGGTGTAAAATAGAGAGAATTTATTTAACATCAAATGACTGTATTTTTATTCAGTGCCTCAAATTTATTCTCAGGCCAATCGCTATGAATAGGGCACTGAACATGGCACAACCCCGACTCACGAAGAGTCACCCCCCGGCACTCAGGAGAGGAAAACCCCCTGTGGGGGAAACCTCTAGGGAACCATGGCTGGAGGGTTGCCCTTCCCTTGGGCTTAGAAGGTTAATGCCAAAATGGAACAAGATATTTTATCAGAAGGTGTACATTTTCAATGAGACATGATAGAAATTAAAGAGATGACAGAAAGGACATCAAATAGTCATACATGTTAAAGAGTTAAAGAAACAGATACAAGAAATCAGAGTTATTTCTTTCCTTTCACATTTTATCCTCTTTTGATCATTTCATTATCACTCATATATGCATTTCTCATTGATTTGTTAGCTAACTATCTTTCCTAGCTGTCTAAAAAAGGCCCCTTAAACTGCATGTACTGCATGAAGTATTTAGGTAAGCTGTATACATCATGGGATGTTAGATATTCCTTCCTGACCACCTCATAGAAGCCATTTCATCTGAACATTCCGCTTCTTTATCGGGTTATTGACAGCACTCACTTCATTATCTACCTAAAAGGATGACGACAGCCAGCCAGAGGTGCATCCCAACACAAGGACCACCCTGGAGTAATCCCCGGTGAAATCACGCTTTTAGGGCATTGACTCTTCTTGTAAGAGTGGTGCTCAAACTGCTAGGGTGCATCTGTGGGACCCTCTTTCAGAGATGATGTCCTCCACCCAACTCTCAAAACGCTGAGGGGTCTTCAGGAGAGGTGGGCAGTCGAGCTGGGCTATCAGACGGTCAACTCTGTAGCTGTAATGTCATTCTTCCTACAATATGGACATGTCCACGCCCTTAACTAGGAATATAACATATTAATCATTTCCAGGTAATTACTGAATGTTATATCAATAGAGGAGAAGCAGGAAAGTGGAAAGAAACCAGAGTTGAGCCAAAACCCTGATAATGATTGATACAAGAAATCAGAGTTATTTCTTTACTTTCACATTTTCTCCTCTTTTGATCACTACATTATCATTAATATATGCATTTCTCATTGATTTGTTAGCTAACTATCTGTCCTAGCTGTCTAAAAAAGGCCCCTTAAACTGCATGTACTGCATGAAGTATTTAGGTAAGCTGTATACATCATTTGATGTTAGATATCCCTTCCTGACCACCTCATAGAAGCCATTTCATCTGAACATTCCGCTTCTTTATGGGGTTATTGACAGCACTCACTTCATTATTTACCTAAAAGGATGACGACAGCCAGCCAGAGGTGCATCCCAACACAAGGACCACCCTGGAGTAATCCCCGGTGAAATCACGCTTTTAGGGCATTGACTCTTCTTGTAAGAGTGGTGCTCAAACTGCTAGGGTGCATCTGTGGGACCCTCTTTCAGAGATGATGTCCTCCACCCAACTCTCAAAATGCTGAGGGGTCTTCAGGAGAGGTGGGCAGTCGAGCTGGGCAATCAGACGGTCAACTCTGTAGCTGTGATGTCATCCTTCCTACAAAATGGACATGTCCACGCCCTTAACTAGGAATATAACATATTAATAATTTCCAGGTAATTATTGAATGTTATATCAATAGAGGAGAAGCAGGAAAGTGGAAAGAAACCAGAGTTGAGCCAAAACCCTTATAATGATTGATACAAGAAATCAGAGTTATTTCTTTCCTTTCACATTTTCTCCTCTTTTGATCATTACATTATTACTCATATATGCATTTCTCATTGATTTGTTAGCTAACTATATGTCCTAGCTGTCTAAAAAAGGCCCCTTAAACTGCATGTACTGCATGAAGTATTTAGGTAAGCTGTATACATCATGGGCTGTTAGATATCCCTTCCTGACCACCTCATAGAAGCCATTTCATCTGAACATTCCGCTTCTTTATGGGGTTATTGACAGCATTCACTTCATTATTTACCTAAAAGGATGACGACAGCCAGCCAGAGGTGCATCCCAACACAAGGACCACCCTGGAGTAATCCCCGGTGAAATCACGCTTTTAGGGCATTGACTCTTCTTGTAAGAGTGGTGCTCAAACTGCTAGGGTGCATCTGTGGGACCCTCTTTCAGAGATGATGTCCTCCACCCAACTCTCAAAACGCTGAGGGGTCTTCAGGAGAGGTGGGCAGTCGAGCTGGGCTATCAGACGGTCAACTCTGTAGCTGTGATGTCATCCTTCCTACAAAATGGACATGTCCACGCCCTTAACTAGGAATATAACATATTAATTATTTCCAGGTAATTATTGAATGTTATATCAATAGAGGAGAAGCAGGAAAGTGGAAAGAAACCAGACATGAGCCAAAACCCTTATAATGATTGATACAAGAAATCAGAGTTATTTCTTTCCTTTCACATTTTCTCCTCTTTTGATCATTACATTATTACTCATATATGCATTTCTTATTGATTTGTTAGCTAACTATCTGTCCTAGCTGTAAAAAAAAGGCCCCTTAAACTGCATGTACTGCATGAAGTATTTAGGTAAGCTGTATACATCATGGGATGTTAGATATCCCTTCCTGACCACCTCATAGAAGCCATTTCATATGAACATTCCGCTTCTTTATGGGGTTATTGACTACACACACTTCATTATCTACCTAAAAGAATGACGACAGCCAGCCAGAGGTGCATCCCAACACAAGGACCACCCTGGAGTAATCCCCGGTGAAATCACGCTTTTAGGGCATTGACTCTTCTTGTAAGAGTGGTGCTCAAACTGCTAGGGTGCATCTGTGGGACCCTCTTTCAGAGATGATGTCCTCCACCCAACTCTCAAAAAGCTGAGGGGTCTTCAGGAGAGGTGGGCAGTCGAGCTGAGCTATCAGACGGTCAACTCTGTAGCTGTGATGTCATCCTTCCTACAAAATGGACATATCCACGCCCTCAACTAGGAATATAACATATTAATCATTTCCAGGCAATAATTGAATGTTATATCAATAGAGGAGAAGCAGGAAAGTGGAAAGAAACCGGACATGAACCAAAACTCTGATAATGATTGATGCAAGAAATCAGAGTTAATTCTTTCCTGACACATTTTCTCCTCTTTTGATCATTACATTATCACTCATATATGCATTTCTCATTTGTTAGCTAACTATCTTTCCTATCTGTCCATAAATGGCCACCTAGACTTCCCGTACTGCATGAAGTATCCAGATAAGCTGCATAGATCATCGGATTTTAGACATCCATTCCTGGTTGTCTGATAGTAGCCATTTCATCTAAACATTCACAAATCTGTATGGGGTTATTGACAGCACACACCTACATCATTATCTTATAGAATGATGATAGTCAGCCAGAGGTGCATCCCAACACAATTACCACCCTGGAGTATTACCCCAGAGAAATCACTCATGGCATGGACTCTTGTAGGAGTGGTGCTCAAACTGCTAGGATGCATCTGTGGGACCCTCTTTCAGAGATGATGTCCTCCACTTGACTGAGGGGTCTTCAGGAGAGGTGGGCAGTCGAGCTAGGCTATCAGACGGTCAACTCTGTAGCTGTGATGTCATCCTTCCTTCAAAATGGACATGTGCACACCTGCAAGGAAGAATACAACATATAAATCATTTTCAGGCAATTGTGGAGGCAATAGAGGAGAAATATAAAAGTTGATGTAAACAAGAAATAAACCAAAACCCTGATAACGGTTGATGCAAGAACTTATTTCAACTTTTAGAACAATGGTCTCCAACCTCTGGCTCAGCAAGTGCTGCTGTAGAAATACAACTCCCATCATCCCATAATAGCCAGCAACTGTCAGAACATGTTTGGAGTTGTTTTCCACTCACCAAACATCTCAGGGGAAATTTATCAAGAGCAGGGGGGATGCATTTAATTCATCATGAAGTTCATGCCTGGTTAAAAATGAAGTGCATCCTCTGACAGTCTATGCTCCCTGAATTAATTCTTGGTCAGCTCACAGCTGCCATAGATTTTGGTCATCATTTACAGCAGAAAACTGGCATACATTAAGTAAATCTTCTGGGGGTGATGTCCAAGCCCACCCCTTTCAAAAAATGGAGAGGCTGGCAGTAAAACGCCATTTACAAACATTTTAAACAGAATTTGCTACTTTTGTTTATCAGTTTTCTGGTGTACAAGAATGATAAATCTCTCTTTGTGCTGTGGACTACCAAAAGCAGTGGACATAATAATTAAGCTACTTTCACACTCGCGTTTGGTGCGGATCCGTCATGGATCTGCACAATGGATCCGTTCAGATAATACAAGCGTCTGCATCCGTATCTTTAACATAGCCAAGACGGATCCGTCTTGAACACCATTGAAAGTCAATGGAGGATGGATCAGTTTTCTATTGTGCCAGATTGTGTCATAGAAAACGGATCCGTCCCCATTGACTTACATTGTGGCTCAGTTTCGTCAGACGGACACCAAAGCGGAATGGAGACGGAACGAAGGAAAACTGAGGCATACTGATGCATTCTGATTGGATCCTTTTCCATTCAGAATGCATTAGGGCAAAACTGATCAGTTTTGGACCGCTTGTGAGAGCCATGAACGGATCTCACAAATGGAAAGCCAAAACGCCAGTTTGAAAGTAGCCTTAATCATCGCCTCTCCTTACCTTGGTGTTATCATGGTTGCTGTTGTTTGTGTGACCAGTGACAGTGACCAGTGAAATAGAGGGAACATTGGCCAGTTAGATAGAGCAGCATCCAGGAAGAGAGGGAAGATAGTAAGCAGTAAGATAGGACAGAGACCAGTAAGATAGGATGAATAATAACCAGTATGATAGGGTAATGACCAGTAAGACAGGACAGTGGAAATGTCAGACTATTAAGACCACTGATACATGCGATAATGGGCGATACACTAATTAATAATGGGTAAGTTGTGAGAGTCACCCACAATAAATATCATCCATAACCCCAATTGTAGTATCAAAAAACAGATTTTACTGATTCATGACCATACCCAAAAACAGGACATTGAGATAACCCATAATTCCAAACATATAGAGACCAGTAAGGTAGGGTAATAACCAGTAAGTTAGGACAGTGACCAGTAATATATGGAAGTGAATTGTAAGATAAGGCAGTGATCTGTAAATTAGGGTGGGAAGTGACCAGTACGATGAAGGGGGCAGTGAATAGATAAACCAAAGGCACTGGAACCTTATTGGTTGCTATGAACAGCTCCACTCGTCTTATGCAGAGGTTTAGACGAACCTCTTCATACACATAAATCATCCCATACAGTTCCCTGGTACAGTAATGATCCCCCTCCTGCAATGTCTGACTGAGAACTTACCATGATCTAAAGAGGGGTCGCATACTTCACTACAGACACACAGATGCAGCAAAGCTTGGAGACATCTTTCTCCTCCTGCAGCCGGCAACCAGGAATGACAGTTTGTAACAGCAATTATCAGTCATGTTTCTGAGGGGCAGTGCTGATTGGTTGATCAGATTCTAATCCACCAATCAGCAGCTTTCTGTTCTCTACAGCCTGGGACTGGAGGAGCCACAACAGCCCGAGCCCTGAGTGCCGCACAACCGATGTGTGCGACTGCGAGGTGGACTGCATGTTCTTGATTCAAGGACCAATTATTACCCCATAGCAAAGTGTTGGTAGGGTTGATGCAAATTACATTTCCCATTAGTGTTCATACTTTTGCTCTTTTTCCCCTGAAATACCTCAACTTTTTTGTTTATAGCAAGGTACATATGGTTAAAGGAAAACATTTTTTTTTATTTCACTATGCCGTAAATAAGCATTATTATTAATCCCACTAGATGGATTTTATCCTGTTCCTGTTATTTTTCACCTTCCTGACAGGGCCTAGTTTTAAAAATCTGTAACTTTGGGAAGCTTTAATTATCCAAGCCAGAGACTCTTTTTCTAAATTTTCTAAATTTTTATTTCTGTGCTTTTGTATTTAACTTTTTTTGCGATATGTTTAATTTAATTCTGTATTTGGGATAAAAAGCAAAAAGAAAAGAAAAAAAGAAGAATATTTAGGAGGCTCCTGAAAAATGGAGAGATCTATTGCATGGCAAATCTCCTGGGCATCACGGAAGCATTCTGGCACTTCCCGTACTACAGTCCTCCATGAACCTGTGTGTGGGATCAGATGCAGCTCTGGCACCCAAATGTACACCGAGGGGGCAGTGCCATGTCATGAAAAGGATGTGTGGCCTATTAGAATTGTGCATGGTCTGCAGAAAGGGGCAGTGCATTGTGCCTGTGTATACTATGAAAGGGACATGGCAGACTCCAAGAAATCAAGCACTGATGGCCTAACCTAAGGAAAGGGCATCAGAATTAAAGTTGCAATGAAAACTTACTCTGCTATATGGCTGCCCAACTGCGGTGCACAGTATATTACACACCAATCAGCCATTACATTGGAACCACATATCGTAGGTGAACTGAATAACATTATATTTAGAGTTGAGCGGACACCTGGATGTTCGGGTTCGGCAGGTTCGGCCGAACTTGAAAAAAAAGTTCGGGTTCGGGACTCGAACTTGACCCAAAACCCGAACCCCATTGAAGTCAATGGGGACCCGAACTTTTGGGCACTAAAATTGCTCTAAAATAGTCCTGGAAAGGGCTAGAGGGCTGCAAAAGGCATCAAAATGTGCTTAAGAGCATGGCAACTGTTCTGCAAACAAATGTGGATAGGGAAATAACTTAAAATAAGTAATAAAATACAGAAAAATTTAAAATAATCTGGATCTAGGAGTAGGAGGTTGAGGAGGCGGTGGATGGGTGTATGTGGCGGTGTAGGTTGACGTGGCGGTGTAGGTGGAAGCAGCGGTGAAGGAGGAATAGGTAGCCAACACTGATTTGTGTTATTTTTTATTTATAAATTGGGGTATCCCCCAAAATATTGGGACATATAACAAAATAAAACTAAGAATAAGTGCACTTGAGTACAAGAATGGATGGTTGAGGCTGGTATAAATGTCTATTCTGCACAAGGTACGGACAAGTCCTGTGGGATCCATGCCTGGTTCATTTTAATAATCGTAAGCTTGTCCACGTTGGCTGCGGCCTGTGATAATGCTCTCTGCCGTGCTAAACACACGTTCACACTATACACTGGCTGCAGGGCAGCACCTCCAAGGCTGACAAAGCTTATCCACAAAATGGAGAGGCTGGCAGTAAAACGCCATTTACAAACAGTTTAAACAGAATTTGCAACTTTTGTTTATCAGTTTTCTGGTGTACAAGAATGATAAATCTCTCTTTGTGCTGTGGACTACCAAAAGCAGTGGACATAATAATTAAGCTACTTTCACACTCGCGTTTGGTGCGGATCCGTCATGGATCTGCACAATGGATCCGTTCAGATAATACAACCGTCTGCATCCGTATCTTTAACATAGCCAAAATGGATCCGTCTTGAACACCATTGAAAGTCAATGGAGGACGGATCCGTTTTCTATTGTGCCAGATTGTGTCATAGAAAACGGATCCATCCCCATTGACTTACATTGTGTGTCAGTTTCGTCAGATGGACACCAAAAGCGGAATGGAGACGGAACGAAGGCAAACTGAGGCATACTGATGCATTCTGATCGGATCCTTTTCCATTCAGAATGCATTAGGGCAAAACTGATCAGTTTTGGACCGCTTGTGAGAGCCATGAACGGATCTCACAAACAGAAAGCCAAAACGCCAGTTTGAAAGTAGCCTTAATCATCGCCTCTCCTTACCTTGGTGTTATCATGGTTGCTGTTGTTTGTGTGACCAGTGACAGTGACCAGTGAAATAGGGGGAACATTAGCCAGTAAGATAGAGCAGCACCCAGGAAGAGAGGGGAGATAGTAAGCAGTAAGATAGGACAGAGACCAGTAAGATAGGATGAATAATAACCAGTATGATAGGGTAATGACCAGTAAGACAGGACAGTGGAAATGTCAGACTATTAAGACTACTGATACTGTCATGGTCTTACCTGCTTGCTGCTCTCCTTCGTTTGACATGTGCTGGCGGCCATCTTGGTTTCTGGGTTTCTTGTAGCCTTCCACCCTGCGGCTCCTCCTTCCCCTGGGAGGAGCTGGATGCCTAGCTCATATATATAGGAGGTCTGTGGCTTCAGTTCCTTGCTTGGTCCTCTTGTGTTCACATGCTTCTAAGACTGCTGCTGCTGCTTCTGGTTCCTGATCCTGGCTTCGTCTGACTACCCTGCTGGTTCCTGATCCTGGCTTCGTCTGACTACCCTGCTGGTTCCTGATCCTGGCTTCGTCTGACTACCCTGCTGGTTCCTGATCCTGGCTTCGTCTGACTACCCTTCTGGTTCCTGACCTCTGGCTTCGCAAAGACTCTGCTCGGTTTCACCATCCGTTTGGACTTTTGCTTTACAGCTTTATTTTCAATAAAGCCTTCTTATTTTCACTTATCTCTTGTTGTACGTCTGGTTCATGGTTCCGTGACATTAGGACCAAGCCATGAATTCTGACGGTACAGGGCCATCCTCGCTACCCACGCTGGTTGCCAGACTTGATCAGCAGGATCACCTGTTGGGTCGGTTCGCTGTGGCGTTGCAAACCCTGCTTGAACGCACGGCTCATATCGCTCCCGTTGCCGATGGGTCGGTTGTCGCTCCTGGGCTCGCTCCTACTGCTGCTCCGGTTGTTGCGCCAGAGTCTACCCCGACACCTGTTGTTGCGCCTGCGGTGTTTCGGGGTATGACTGGTTCTGCCCCTCTTCCACAGCGCTTTGGGGGAGAGCCAACCCAGTGCCGAGGTTTCCTTAACCAGGTGGGCATTTATTTCGAGTTGCTGCCACATGCCTTTCCTACTGAGAGATCAAAGGTGGGCTTCTTGATCTCGCTGCTCTCGGACAAGGCCTTGGCCTGGGCCAGCCCTTTATGGGAGAACAACAATCCGGTGGTTGCCGAGTTTTCCGGTTTTGTTGCTTCTCTTCGGAAGGTATTCGATGTGCCGGCTCATGCTGCCTCTGCTGCGAAGCTCCTTATGTCCATCAGACAGGGTTCACGATCCGTAGCTGAATACGCCATTGAGTTTCGTACCCTGGCAGCAGAGGTGGGCTGGAATAATGAGGCTCTGGTCGCTGCTTTCTCTCATGGTCTCTCGGATGCCTTGAAGGATGAGGTTGCAGCTAAGGACCTACCAGTTGAGCTCGAGTCTCTTATTTCTTTCCTGATTTTGATTGACACCAGACTCAGGGAGAGACCTTCCTTTAAGGAGAACCTGCGGAGGTCTTCTAACAGATTGGTGCCTACGTTTGCTGTCCCACCCGTGCCTCCCTCTCCTCCCACGCCTCCTGGGGATGACTTGTCTGGGGGTGAACCCATGCAGCTGGGGTTTGCTCGCCTGTCCGAGGGGGAGAGGGCACTCCGGAGACGCGAGGGCCGATGCATGTACTGTGGTCTCGGTGGGCATTTTCGGTTGGCATGTCCGAACCGTCCGGGAAACGCTCGTACCCTGAGATCCTGTCGGGGGCAGATCTTGGGTGGAGTCTTCTCGTCCCCGGTTTCCCGTGTTGACAAACCACTGATCACTGTTGTCCTCTCCTGGGTCGGGGGCTCGGTGACGACCCAGGCGTTGGTGGACTCTGGTGCTGGTGGTTTGTTCATTGATAGTGTGTTCGCTGCCGCCAATTCCATTCCTCTACAGGCTCGAGGTTCCCCACTGGCTCTTGAGGCAATAGACGGCAGACCCCTTCTGCCGCCACACGTGACTCATGAGACCCTTCCAGTGGGGATAGCCATTGGTGCCGTTCACAGAGAGTCGGTCTGCCTCCAGGTTATTTCGTCTCCACACTACTCGGTGGTCTTGGGGTACCCCTGGCTCCAGAAGCATAATCCGACTTTCGATTGGAGATCGGTCGAGATCCTCTCGTGGTCACCGCAGTGTGGGGCTAGTTGCATCCATGGGTCTGTCAAGTTGCTGTGTACTTCCTCGGACTCTCTGTTGCCTCCTGAATACGAGGAGTACCGGGATGTATTCGATAAGGTGCGCGCGGTTGCCCTACCTCCGCACCGCCCATACGATTGTGCCATAGAGTTACAATCTGGTGCCGTTCCTCCTCGTGGCAAAGTCTATCCACTGTCGGTAGCAGAGAATGAGGCCATGGAGGAGTACGTGAGGGAGGCGCTTTCACGCGGACACATTCGCAAATCTTCGTCCCCGGCAGGGGCTGGATTTTTCTTTGTGAAAAAGAAGGGCGGTGAGTTGAGGCCTTGCATCGATTACAGGGGTCTCAATCGCATCACGATCAAGAACGCTTACCCGATACCCTTGATTTCCGAGCTGTTCGATCACGTTAAAGGGGCCACGGTCTTTACCAAACTCGACCTGAGGGCGGCATATAACCTGGTAAGGATCAAGGCGGGCGATGAGTGGAAGACCGCGTTTAACACCAGGACCGGTCATTACGAATCCTTGGTTATGCCCTTTGGGTTGTGCAATGCGCCCGCAGTCTTTCAGGAATTCATCAACGATGTTTTCCGTGACCTGTTGCAGCAGTGTGTGGTAGTCTATTTGGATGACATCTTGGTATATTCTGAATCCATGGAGGCCCACATTCTGGATGTCAGACGAGTGTTGCAACGGTTACGAGAGAACAAGCTGTTCGGTAAGCTTGAGAAATGCGAATTTCACCGATCCCAGGTAACCTTCTTAGGTTACATCATTTCCGCTGAGGGGTTCTCCATGGATCCTGAGAAGGTTTCGGCTGTCTTACAGTGGCCCCAGCCCAGTGGTCTTCGTTCCCTGCAGCGCTTTTTGGGCTTCGCCAATTATTATCGGAAGTTCATCAGGGACTTTTCCATGCTGGCCAAGCCTATCACGGATCTGACCAGGAAGGGCAGTAATTCCCAGGTCTGGCCGCTCGAGGCCATCCGAGCTTTTGAGGCCCTAAAGTCCGCCTTTGTGTCGGCTCCGATTCTGTCGCATCCCAACCCTGGGTTGCCCTTTGTCCTCGAGGTGGACGCGTCTGAGACGGGAGTAGGCGCCCTTCTGTCTCAGCGTAGAACACCAGAGGGTCCTCTGCTTCCTTGTGGGTTTTACTCCCGGAAACTGTCTTCCGCGGAGTGCAACTATCAGATTGGTGACAGGGAGTTATTGGCCATCGTGCAGGCCCTTAAAGAATGGAGGCACTTGCTCGAGGGTTCGGTGGTTCCGGTTCTCATCCTGACGGACCACAAGAATCTGACCTACCTTTCTGAGGCCAAGAGATTGACACCACGTCAGGCCAGATGGGCTCTGTTCTTGTCACGTTTTAATTACGTGGTCTCCTACCTACCCGGTTCCAAGAACATCAGGGCGGATGCCTTATCACGGCAGTACTCCGAGCTGTCCAGGGAGGAGTCGATTCCGACTTCGGTCATACCTCCGAATCAGATCCTGGCCGCCATTCGCACCAGCCTGACCTCTCCCCTGGGTGAGCAGATTTTGGCGGCTCAATCTGGTGCTCCCTCTGGGAGACCCAACGGCAGATGTTTTGTGCCTGAGGAGTTGCGCACTCGGTTGTTGCGAACCTACCATAACTCCAAGACCGCGGGGCATCCTGGAAAGAATCAGCTGTCCTGGGCTGTTTCACGTCTGTTCTGGTGGCCTTCCCTACGTTCCGACATCGCCGCATATGTAGCGGCATGCTCCGTTTGTGCCCAGAGTAAGTCCCCTCGGCACCTTCCGTTGGGCCTTCTGCAACCCATAGCCACCGGGGAGCGCCCATGGTCACACCTGGGGATGGATTTCATTGTGGACCTCCCTGCATCCCGAGGCCATACGGTCATTCTCATGATTGTGGATCGGTTTTCCAAAATGTGCCACTGTGTTCCTCTCAAGAAGTTACCCTCTGCACAAGAGTTGGCCACGATTTTTGCCAGGGAGGTCTTCCGGTTGCACGGTTTGCCTAAGGAGATTGTGTCGGATCGGGGGAGTCAGTTTGTGTCCAGGTTCTGGCGCGCCTTTTGCTCCCAGTTGGGGATTCATCTCTCCTTCTCCTCGGCCTACCACCCTCAGTCCAATGGGGCCGCAGAACGATCCAATCAGGCCTTGGAGCAATTCCTTCGTTGCTATGTCTCCGATCACCAAGACAATTGGGTTGACCTCCTGCCTTGGGCTGAGTTTGCCAGGAACACGGCGGTGAACTCTTCCTCTGGGACGTCTCCCTTCATGGCCAATTATGGGTTCCAACCTGCCGTGTTACCAGAGGTATTCTCTCCCCAGGATATTCCGGCTGTGGAGGATCACCTTTCCGTCCTACGTGCTTCTTGGGTACAGATCCAGAAGTCCCTTGAGGTCTCTGCGCAGCGCCAGAGACTCCAGGCTGATCGCAGACGAGCGCCTGCTCCTTCCTACCAGGTCGGAGACCGTGTATGGTTGTCCACCCGCAACCTCAACCTTCGAGTGCCCACTCCCAAGCTGGCGCCTCGCTTTGTTGGTCCCTTCCGAGTGCTTCGCAGGGTAAACCCGGTAGCCTATGCCCTTGCGCTTCCTCCTGGCATGCGGATCTCCAACGTGTTTCATGTCTCCCTGTTGAAGCCACTGGTGTGTAATCGTTTCACTTCCTCGGCCTCGTCCGGTCCAAGTGGGCAATCGTGAGGAATATGAGGTGAGAAATATCCTGGACTCACGCCTGGTCCGCGGTCGGTTGCAGTTTTTGGTCCATTGGCGTGGTTATAGTCCAGAGGAGCGTTCCTGGGTTCCCTCCGCAGATGTCCATGCTCCTGCCTTGCTCCGAGCCTTCCACGCACGCTTCCCTCAGAAACCGTTTTGTGCTCCGCGGAGGAGGGGCCCTTGAGGGGGAGGTACTGTCATGGTCTTACCTGCTTGCTGCTCTCCTTCGTTTGACATGTGCTGGCGGCCATCTTGGTTTCTGGGTTTCTTGTAGCCTTCCACCCTGCGGCTCCTCCTTCCCCTGGGAGGAGCTGGATGCCTAGCTCATATATATAGGAGGTCTGTGGCTTCAGTTCCTTGCTTGGTCCTCTTGTGTTCACATGCTTCTAAGACTGCTGCTGCTTCTGGTTCCTGATCCTGGCTTCGTCTGACTACCCTGCTGGTTCCTGATCCTGGCTTCGTCTGACTACCCTGCTGGTTCCTGATCCTGGCTTCGTCTGACTACCCTGCTGGTTCCTGATCCTGGCTTCGTCTGACTACCCTTCTGGTTCCTGACCTCTGGCTTCGCAAAGACTCTGCTCGGTTTCACCATCCGTTTGGACTTTTGCTTTACAGCTTTATTTTCAGTAAAGCCTTCTTATTTTCACTTATCTCTTGTTGTACGTCTGGTTCATGGTTCCGTGACAGATACATACGATAATGGGCGATACAGTAATTAATAATGGGTAAGTTGTGAGAGTCACCCACAATAAATATCATCCATAACCCCAATTGTAGTATCATAAAACGGATTTTACTGATTCATGACCATACCCAAAAACAGGACATTGAGATAACCCATAATTCCAAACATATCTTCTTTGGTGTTCTATATCATCAATCTCAGTGAATTGAAGATAGGACAGTTAGCAGTAAAATAGGGCGGATAGAGACCAGTAAGGTAGGGTAATAACCAGTAAGTTAGGACAGTGACCAGTAATATATGGAAGTGAATTGTAAGATAAGGCAGTGATCTGTAAATTAGGGTGGGAAGTGACCAGTACGATGAAGGGGGCAGTGAATAGATAAACCAAAGTCACTGGAACCTTATTGGCTGCTATGAACAGCTCCACTCGTCTTATGCAGAGGTTTAGACGAACCTCTTAATACACATAAATCATCCCATACAGTTCCCTGGTCCAGTAATGATCCCCCTCCTGCAATGTCTGACTGAGAACTTACCATGATCTAAAGAGGGGTCGCATACTTCACTACAGACACACAGATGCAGCAAAGCTGGGAGACATCTTCCTCCTCCTGCAGCCGGCAACCAGGAATGACAGTTTGTAACAGCAATTATCAGTCATGTTTCTGAGGGGCAGTGCTGATTGGTTGATCAGATTCTAATCCACCAATCAGCAGCTCTCTGTTCTCTACAGCCTGGGACTGGAGGAGCACACAACAGCCTGAGTGCAGCACAACCGATGTGTGCGACTGCGAGGTGGACTGCATGTTCTTGATTCAAGGACCAATTATTACCCCCATAGCAAAGTGTTGGTAGGGTTGATGCAAATTACATTTCCCATTAGTGTCCATACTTTTGCTCTTTCACCCCTGAAATATCTCAACTTTTTTGTTTATAGCAAGGTACATATGGTTAAAGGAAAACATTTTTTTTTATTTCACTATGCCGTAAATAAGCATTATTATTAATCCCACTAGATGGATTTTATCCTGTTCCTGTTATTTTTCACCTTCCTGACAGAGCCTAGTTTTAAAAATCTGTAACATTGGGATGCTTTAATTATCCAAGCCATTAAGAGACTCTTTTTCAAAATTTTCTAAATTTTTATTTCTCTGCTTTTGTATTTAACTTTTTTTGCGATATGTTTAAATTAATTCTGTATTTGGGATAAAAAGCAAAAAGAAAAGAAAAAAGAAGAATATTCAGGAGGCTCCTGACAAATGGAGAGATCTATTGCATGGCAAATCTCCTGGGCATCACGGAAGCATTCTGGCACTTCCAGTACTACAGTCCTCCATGAACCTGTGTGTGGGATCAGATGCAGCTCTGGCACCCAAATGTACACCGAGGGGGCAGTGCCATGTCATGAAAAGGATGTGTGGCCTATTAGAATTGTGCATGGTCTGCAGAAAGGGGCAGTGCATTGTGCCTGTGTATACTATGAAAGGGACATGGCAGACTCCAAGAAATCAAGCACTGATGGCCTAACCTAAGGAAAGGGCATCAGAATTAAAGTTGCAATGAAAACTTACTCTGCTATATGGCTGCCCAACTGCGGTGCACAGTATATTACACACCAATCAGCCATTACATTGGAACCACATATCGTAGGTGAACTGAATAACATTATATTTAGAGTTGAGCGGACACCTGGATGTTCGGGTTCGGCAGGTTCGGCCGAACTTGAAAAAAAAGTTCGGGTTCGGGACTCGAACTTGACCCAGAACCCGAACCCCATTGAAGTCAATGGGGACCCGAACTTTTGGGCACTAAAATTGCTCTAAAATAGTCCTGGAAAGGGCTAGAGGGCTGCAAAAGGCATCAAAATGTGCTTAAGAGCATGGCAACTGTTCTGCAAACAAATGTGGATAGGGAAATAACTTAAAATAAGTAATAAAATACAGAAAAATTTAAAATAATCTGGATCTAGGAGTAGGAGGTTGAGGAGGCGGTGGATGGGTGTATGTGGCGGTGTAGGTTGACGTGGCGGTGTAGGTGGAAGCAGCGGTGAAGGAGGAATAGGTAGCCAACACTGATTTGTGTTATTTTTTATTTATAAATTGGGGTATCCCCCAAAATATTGGGACATATAACAAAATAAAACTAAGAATAAGTGCACTTGAGTACAAGAATGGATGGTTGAGGTTGGTATAAATGTCTATTCTGCACAAGGTACGGACAAGTCCTGTGGGATCCATGCCTGGTTCATTTTAATAAACGTAAGCTTGTCCACGTTGGCTGCGGCCTGTGATAATGCTCTCTGCCGTGCTAAACACACGTTCACACTATACACTGGCTGCAGGGCAGGGCAGCACCTCCAAGGCTGACAAAGCTTATCCACAAAATGGAGAGGCTGGCAGTAAAACGCCATTTACAAACAGTTTAAACAGAATTTGCAACTTTTGTTTATCAGTTTTCTGGTGTACAAGAATGATAAATCTCTCTTTGTGCTGTGGACTACCAAAAGCAGTGGACATAATAATTAAGCTACTTTCACACTCGCGTTTGGTGCGGATCCGTCATGGATCTGCACATTGGATCCGTTCAGATAATACAACTGTCTGCATCCGTATCTTTAACATAGCCAAAATGGATCCGTCTTGAACACCATTGAAAGTCAATGGAGGACGGATCCGTTTTCTATTGTGCCAGATTGTGTCATAGAAAACGGATCCGTCCCCATTGACTTACATTGTGTGTCAGTTTCGTCAGATGGACACCAAAAGCGGAATGGAGACGGAACGAAGGCAAACTGAGGCATACTGATGCATTCTGATCGGATCCTTTTCCATTCAGAATGCATTAGGGCAAAACTGATCAGTTTTGGACCGCTTGTGAGAGCCATGAACGGATCTCACAAACAGAAAGCCAAAACGCCAGTTTGAAAGTAGCCTTAATCATCGCCTCTCCTTACCTTGGTGTTATCATGGTTGCTGTTGTTTGTGTGACCAGTGACAGTGACCAGTGAAATAGGGGGAACATTAGCCAGTTAGATAGAGCAGCACCCAGGAAGAGAGGGGAGATAGTAAGCAGTAAGATAGGACAGAGACCAGTAAGATAGGATGAATAATAACCAGTATGATAGGGTAATGACCAGTAAGACAGGACAGTGGAAATGTCAGACTATTAAGACTACTGATACATACGATAATGGGCGATACAGTAATTAATAATGGGTAAGTTGTGAGAGTCACCCACAATAAATATCATCCATAACCCCAATTGTAGTATCATAAAACGGATTTTACTGATTCATGACCATACCCAAAAACAGGACATTGAGATAACCCATAATTCCAAACATATCTTCTTTGGTGTTCTATATCATCAATCTCAGTGAATTGAAGATAGGACAGTTAGCAGTAAAATAGGGCGGATAGAGACCAGTAAGGTAGGGTAATAACCAGTAAGTTAGGACAGTGACCAGTAATATATGGAAGTGAATTGTAAGATAAGGCAGTGATCTGTAAATTAGGGTGGGAAGTGACCAGTACGATGAAGGGGGCAGTGAATAGATAAACCAAAGGCACTGGAACCTTATTGGCTGCTATGAACAGCTCCACTCGTCTTATGCAGAGGTTTAGACGAACCTCTTAATACACATAAATCATCCCATACAGTTCCCTGGTCCAGTAATGATCCCCCTCCTGCAATGTCTGACTGAGAACTTACCATGATCTAAAGAGGGGTCGCATACTTCACTACAGACACACAGATGCAGCAAAGCTGGGAGACATCTTCCTCCTCCTGCAGCCGGCAACCAGGAATGACAGTTTGTAACAGCAATTATCAGTCATGTTTCTGAGGGGCAGTGCTGATTGGTTGATCAGATTCTAATCCACCAATCAGCAGCTCTCTGTTCTCTACAGCCTGGGACTGGAGGAGCACACAACAGCCTGAGTGCAGCACAACCGATGTGTGCGACTGCGAGGTGGACTGCATGTTCTTGATTCAAGGACCAATTATTACCCCCATAGCAAAGTGTTGGTAGGGTTGATGCAAATTACATTTCCCATTAGTGTCCATACTTTTGCTCTTTTTCCCCTGAAATATCTCAACTTTTTTGTTTATAGCAAGGTACATATGGTTAAAGGAAAACATTTTTTTTTATTTCACTATGCCGTAAATAAGCATTATTATTAATCCCACTAGATGGATTTTATCCTGTTCCTGTTATTTTTCACCTTCCTGACAGAGCCTAGTTTTAAAAATCTGTAACATTGGGATGCTTTAATTATCCAAGCCATTAAGAGACTCTTTTTCAAAATTTTCTAAATTTTTATTTCTCTGCTTTTGTATTTAACTTTTTTTGCGATATGTTTAAATTAATTCTGTATTTGGGATAAAAAGCAAAAAGAAAAGAAAAAAGAAGAATATTCAGGAGGCTCCTGACAAATGGAGAGATCTATTGCATGGCAAATCTCCTGGGCATCACGGAAGCATTCTGGCACTTCCAGTACTACAGTCCTCCATGAACCTGTGTGTGGGATCAGATGCAGCTCTGGCACCCAAATGTACACCGAGGGGGCAGTGCCATGTCATGAAAAGGATGTGTGGCCTATTAGAATTGTGCATGGTCTGCAGAAAGGGGCAGTGCATTGTGCCTGTGTATACTATGAAAGGGACATGGCAGACTCCAAGAAATCAAGCACTGATGGCCTAACCTAAGGAAAGGGCATCAGAATTAAAGTTGCAATGAAAACTTACTCTGCTATATGGCTGCCCAACTGCGGTGCACAGTATATTACACACCAATCAGCCATTACATTGGAACCACATATCGTAGGTGAACTGAATAACATTATATTTAGAGTTGAGCGGACACCTGGATGTTCGGGTTCGGCAGGTTCGGCCGAACTTGAAAAAAAAGTTCAGGTTCGGGACCCGAACTTGACCCGAACTTGACCCAGAACCCGAACCCCATTGAAGTCAATGGGGACCCGAACTTTTGGGCACTAAAATTGCTCTAAAATAGTCCTGGAAAGGGCTAGAGGGCTGCAAAAGGCATCAAAATGTGCTTAAGAACACTGCAACTGTTCTGCAAACAAATGTGGATAGGGAAATGACTTAAAATAACTAATAACTAATAAAATTCAGAAAAATTTAAAATAACAATCTGGATCTAGGAGTAGGAGGTTGAGGAGGCGGTGGATGGGTGTATGTGGCGGTGTAGGTTGACGTGGCGGTGTAGGTGGAAGCAGCGGTGAAGGAGGAATAGGTAGCCAACACTGATTTGTGTTATTTTCTATTTTTAAATTGGGGTATCCCCCAAAATATTGGGACATATAACAAAATAAAACTAAGAATAAGTGCACTTGAGTACAAGAATGGATGGTTGAGGCTGGTATAAATGTCTATTCTGCACAAGGTACGGACAAGTCCTGTGGGATCCATGCCTGGTTCATTTTAATAAACGTAAGCTTGTCCACATTGGCTGCGGCCTGTGATAATGCTCTCTGCCGTGCTAAACACACGTTCACACTATACACTGGCTGCAGGGCAGGTCAGCACCTCCAAGGCTGACAAAGCTTATCCACATTTTGGCCATGCTAACCCGACCTTCTCAAGTGCTGGCGGTGCCCCAGCTGCATGGCGACCTCTTCCTCCTCCTCTGCCTTCGCCTTGTGCTTCCACTGTGCCCCCCCTGTCAGGTGGGAATGCTATCATCAGCGTGCGCTTGTAGTCGCGCATCTTCCGATCAGTAACAGATGTTTTCACTAAATTTAGACCCCTGTCAGCAATGCAGAGCAGGGGTTCATTCACGGCAAAATGGGGTTCATGTCACCCAGCAATACAACAGAGGATTTTGAGAGATATAGGCCCCTGTCAGCAATGCAGAGCAGGGGTTCATTTGCGTCAAAAGGGAGTTCATGTTACCCAGCAATACAACAGAGGATTTTGAGAGATTTAGGCCCTTGTCACCAAGGCACAGCAGGGGTTAATTTACGTCAAAAGGGGGTTCATGTCACCCAGCAATACAACAGAGGATTTTGAGAGATTTAGGACCCTGTCAGCAATGCAGAGCAGGGGTTCATTCACGGCAAAAGGGGGTTCATGTCCAGTGGCGTCGCTAGGGGGGAAGGCAGAGGGGGCCACGGCCCCCCCTACATCATGCTGTGCTTCCCCCAACTAAAATGCCCCCCACAAGTGAGCTTCCGCCACTGCCAGGCACAGGGAGATGAGCACTTCCATTGCCCTCATCTCCATTGTAATCTGCCTGTGCCAGCGGAGGTGCAGGGGAGGGAGAGGCGTTTCCCTTCCTCTGATAGGCTGCCGGCCTAGTGCCTGCAGCCTATCAGAGGCCGGCGCAGGCGGGGCAATGACATCATCGCACCGCCTGAGCCTTACAGCGCGGGACACAGGAAGAGTCTGCATCGCTGACACTGAGGTAAGTATAAGTGTTTTTTTTTTCTTTTTCTTTTTCTTACAATAGTGTTACTGGCACATTGGGGGGGCTTATTACAATGGGGGGACTTAATACTGGCACATGATGGGGGGGACTTAAAACTGGCACATGATGATGGGGGGGGGACTTAATACAGGCACATGATGATGGGGGGGGGACTTAAAGGGGTTGTCCCACTTCATTAAATAGGGTTACATTAAATCATTGCCCCCCACTGAACATTTCTTATAATACATGTAATTAAAAAAAACATACCATTCAGCCTAAAAATGCTCCTTTCACTCCCCTTTGTTTGTGCTGGTATCCCATGGATACGGCCACATCTCGCCGGCCGCATCCATGCCGCACCTGCGCACTGGTTTCTATTGCGATCCTGCAGCCGGCCTCTCACTCACACTGTGAGCGCGCACGTCGCATAGCTTTGCGCATGCGCGGGCGCCCGATCATAGCAGTGTATTACTGTTTTCTGGCAGCAGGAGGGAGCGCACGGCGTCATAGCAACCGAGGACGCCGTGCTCTCTGGTGCACAGAAGGAGTCCAGGCGGCAATCCACAGATGCCCCCCACCCCATAAGTGCCATCCACAGATCCCCCCACCCCATAAGTGCCATCCACAGATCCCCCCACCCCATAAGTGCCATCCACAGATCCCCCCACCCCATAAGTGCCATCCACAGATCTCCCCACCCCATAAGTGCCATCCACAGATCCCCCCACCCCATAAGTGCCATCCACAGATGCCCCCCACCCCATAAGTGTCATCCACAGATCCCCCCACCCCATAAGTGCCATCCACAGATCCCCCCACCCCATAAGTGCCATCCACAGATCCCCCCACCCCATAAGTGCCATCCACAGATCCCCCCACCCCATAAGTGCCATCCACAGATCCCCCCACCCCATAAGTGCCATCCACAGATCCCCCCACCCCATAAGTGCCATCCACAGATCCCCCCACCCCATAAGTGCCATCCACAGATCCCCCCACCCCATAAGTGCCATCCACAGATGCCCCACACCCCATAAGTGCCATCCACAGATGCCCCCCACCCCATAAGTGCCATCCACAGATGCCCCCCACCCCATAAGTGCCATCCACAGATGCCCCCCACATAAGTGCCATCCACAGATGCCCCCCCATAAGTGCTATCCACAGATGCTCCCCCCCATAAGTGCCATCCACAGATGCCCCCCCCCCCCCATAAGCTGGGTAATAGGTCAGTGATAATATCAGACACCGGGAAAGCTGGGTAATAAGTCTGTAATAATATTGTACACCGGGAAAGCTGGGTAATAATCAGTGATAATATCTGATACCGGGAAAGCTGGGTAATAAGTCAGTGATAATATCTGATACTGGGAAAGCTGGGTAATAAGTCAGTGATAATATCTGATACCGGGAAAGCTGGGTAATAAGTCAGTGATAATATTGTACACCGGGAAAGCTGGGTAATAAGTCAGTGATAATATCTGATACCGGTAAAGCTGGGTAATAAGTCAGTGATAATATCTGATACCGGGAAAGCTGGGTAATAAGTCAGTGACAATATTGTACACCGGGAAAGCTGGGTAATAAGTCAGTGATAATATCTGATACCGGGAAAGCTGGGTAATAAGTCAGTGATAATATTGTACACTGGGAAAGCTGGGTAATAAGTCAGTGTTAATATCTGATACCGGGAAAGCTGGGTAATAAGTCTGTAATAATATTGTACACCGGGAAAGCTGGGTAATAAGTCAGTGATAATATCTGATACCGGGAAAGCTGGGTAATAAGTCAGTGATAATATTGTACACCGGGAAAGCTGGGTAATAAGTCAGTGATAATATCTGATACCGGGAAAGCTGGGTAATAAGTCAGTGATAATATCTGATACCGGGAAAGCTGGGTAATATGTCAGTGATAATATCTGATACCGGGAAAGCTGGGTAATAAGTCAGTGATAATATCTGATACCGGGAAAGCTGGGTAATAAGTCTGTAATAATATTGTACACCGGGAAAGCTGGGTAATAAGTCAGTGATAATTTCAGACACCGGGAAAGCTGGGTAATAAGTCAGTGATAATATCAGACACCGGGAAAGCTGGGTAATAAGTCAGTGATAATATCAGACACCGGGAAAGCTGGGTAATAAGTCAGTGATAATATCAGACATCGGGAAAGCTGGGTAATAAGTCAGTGAATATATCTATCTATATCTAGCACAGATCATATGGCTACTAGCTAACATGCATTTGGGCTGTAGTGATTTATTGTTTTTGCTGCACAGAATGGGTTTGTAACACAGGTTTTATGTGTAAAAGTGTATTAGAATGCAGGACAGCCACAAGTTACTACATTAGTTCACTAGCATTGGTCAGCGGTCACTGAGTGATTCCCCAGCAGGGGGATGGGCTTTACATACTCTGCAGGCTCTGACTGATGACTCATCCACATGAACGAGCACAAGGACTGAGCTCTCAGGGTGAGTCATGAGGAGGCGTGGCCAGAGCCAAACCAGGAAGTTATCAGGACATTTACTGCTGGTAAGATTGAAAAAGCAAAGTGGGACAACCCCTTTAATACAGGCACATGATGATGGGGGGGGGGGACTTAATACTTGCACATGATGATGGGGGGGACTTAATACTGGCACATGATGGGGGGCTTTATACTGGCACGTAATGGGGGGCTTATTACTAGCACGTAATGGGGGGGCTTATTACTGGCACATTGGGGGGCTTATTACTGGCACGTGATGGGGGGCTTATTACTGGCACGTGATGGGGGGCTTATTACTGGCACATTGGGGGGCTTATTACTGGCACGTGATGGGGGCTTATTACTGGCACGTGATGGGGGGCTTATTACTGGCACATTGGGGGGCTTATTACTGGCACGTGATGGGGGCTTATTACTGGCACGTGATGGGGGGATTATTACTGCCACGTGATGGGGGGCTTATTACTGGCACGTGAAATAATCAAAGTCACAAAGTTATTTTCTTCCTATGTAAAATCTTCAGTCAAAAGGATTCATCCATGTACACCAAACACAAACTGGGATGTAGAATTCTGAAATAAAATAGAGACCGCACGATGGTGTAGTAACTTCAAACAGAGTGCAACCTAAATACAGGTTATACTCACAAAACTCAGATGGTAATAAGTATAGAGAGCCGGCTCAGCGCTGTCAAGGACCCAGGAGCTGCACACCTCAGATGCGGTTCACCAGACCCGACGGACGAATAGAATCTTAAATCATTTCCACAGGCACAGGCTGGATCTCCAGGTAAAAACCACTTAGGCAGAATGTCAAACTTTGCACTCCTCAGCGTCTCAGAAGGAAAGATATCAGCCAATGGTGAAGTATATACCACAAGGTAGAATAAAAATGGATTTATTATACTCACAAACAACAAAGGTTTTGGAGCAAATTTAAAACAGGTACAAAGTGCCCGACCCGGGTTTCGCCATAATGCTTCGTCTGGGGCGTATGTTTCCTAATTGCATGCAGCTGAATAAAAAGGATCCTGAAGATGCAAAGTACCTCCCTTAGGGTCTATTCACACGTCCGTTTTTTCTTTCCTGATCTGTTCCGTTTTTTGCTGAACAGATCTGGACCAGATCTGGACCCATTCATTTTCAATGGGTCCTGAAAAAAATCAGACATTGAGCTGTCCGTTTTTTTCCAGGACCCATTGAAAATGAATGGGTCCAGATCTGGTCCAGATCTGTTCAGCAAAAAACGGAACAGATCAGGAAAGAAAAAACGGACGTGTGAATAAGGCCTTAATGGGCGTCATGAAACTTGTAACAAATATAGACCACTACTAAAATATATAAATAGACACACAAACAAGCTGCCACTCCCGCAAAAAAACGGGTATACAACATGAAAGATTATAATTGCTAAAATAGTTTTTTTCCTAAAATAATTTCTTTTTCTTTTTTTTTTTAAAATAAAATAAATAAAATAAATAAATAGACACAAATAGATACAATCGTCTCTGGACCAACACCTTTCTATCATAAAAGCACAAACCTCTTATAGAAAACATCCTCAGTTTAAACTATGCAAGCATTCACATTGCATTCTATATTAAGACCCTGGGGTTGGATGGTGTTTAAAAGAAACATCCATTCCACCTCCCTTTTATTCAGCATTGAGATGAAATCCCCCCCCCCCCCCCCCCCATATAGGGGTACGGACCAGCTCAATACCGGTAAAAAGGAGCCCTCTGGGATTTTTTTGGTGGTGGATTTTAAAATGAAGGGAGACACTATGGGTCTCCAGACCTTTCTTAATATTTAGAATATGTTCTTGCATACGGGTCTTTAAACTATGTATGGTTCTACCCACATATTGGAGGCCACAAGGGCACTCCAACAAATATATCACACCGACATTATTGCATGACAGATTGCCTTTTATTTTAAAACTACTACCTATTCTTTTATTAGATACTACGGAGTCAACACAAATTTTTCGATCTTTAAAGATGCGGTTTTTGCAAGGTATGCAAAAACCGCACCATGTGAATTTACTCCTATGCGCAATGGGATATTTTTTATTGGTAGCAAAGCTAGCGCTATGTACTAACTTGTTAGTTAGATTGCTAGCTCTTTTAAAAACTAAAAAAGGTTTTTCTGGGAGATCCTTATTCAAAACTGGATCATTCTGAAGTATGTGCCAATTTTTATTAATTAGTCAGTTCCAACGGATATCGAAGAATTGTACCAAATTGGAAGACTATAAGGAACAGGGAAGAATGATCAAAACCAGATTCCTTGAAAAAGGATACCAAGAAGAATTTTTAGATGACTGTATAAAAGCAATAGAAGACAAGCGGCACATTACCCCGACTATAGGTGATATAAGAAGTGAGGATAAAAATAGTGAAGGAAAAAAGAAAGATTCCAGATATATGTTCATAACACAATATAATAACCAAGCGGTTTTATTAAACAAATGATTAATAAAAATTGGCACATACTTCAGAATGATCCAGTTTTGAATAAGGATCTCCCAGAAAAACCTTTTTTAGTTTTTATGGGGGACACTGAGGGCATCTACTGGGGCACGATATATGGGGCATTTTATACTGGTACATTATGGTGGGCACTAGCAGGAAGGGGGGGAGAGGAGCACTATGGAGGCATTTACTGGGGCACTATATAGAGGTATTTTATACTGGCACATTATGAGGGACATTAGCTCAACTGGGGGCATAAGGGGGTATGTTTTGCACATTATAAGGAGAATTATTTCTACTTGGGGGGGGGGCATTATGGTGGGCTTTATTACTCCCCCATGGTATGACCCCCTAGTAGCAGCACCAGCCTCTCCCTGTTCTGCTATCCCTCTGTCCCTTTCCAAATCCTTATTATGAAATCTTTCTCATTAGGATAAAACACAACATCAGCTCCGCCGAGCCCCCGGCCAAAGTGTTGAAGTGGCCGAGATCCCCAAGGGCCAAGCCAAGTAACTGTAAGTGTTCATGTGAAATATGTTTATTTTATATATATACACTCCTGTGAGAGGCAGGGAGGGAGATCTGTGGATGACACTGTTATAGGGAGGGGGATCTGTGGATGACACTGTTATGGAGGGGGAAATGGGGATGACACTGTCATGGGGTGGATCTGGGGATGACACATATAGCATAAGATGCTATATACGGTATGTGGCATCTACAGATTCCCCCCCCATAGCAGTGTCATCCACAGATCCCCCTCTCTATAAAAGTGTCATCCACAGACAGCTGGACTTTTCTTCCCTGTTGCGGTTTTAGGTATTGGGTAAAGTATTGCAGCATTTCTAAGCATACTTGTGTAAATGTATCATTGTTATAGCTGCCCTCCCTACTTTTGTCCTGGCCCCCAGTGTGCCCCCCCAAAATTTGAAAGCTAGAGACGCCACTGTTCATGTCACCCAGCAATACAACAGAGAATTTTGAGAGATTTAGGCCCCTGTCACCTAAGCACAGCAGGGATTATTCACGGCAAAAGGGGGTACATGTCACCCAGCAATACAACAGAGGATATTGAGAGATTTATGGCCCTGTCAGCAATACAGAGCAGGGGTTCATTCACGGCAAAAGGGGGTTCATGTCACCCAGCAATAGAACAGAGGATTTGGAGAGATTTAGGCCCCTGTCAGCAATGCAGAGCAGAGGTTCATTCATGGCAAAAGGGGGTACATGTCACCCAGCAATGCAACAGAGGATTTTGAGAGATTTAGGCCCCTGTCAGCAATGCAGAGCAGGGGTTCATTCACAGCAAAAGGGGGTACATATCACCCAGCAATACAACAGAGGATTTGGAGAGATTTAGGCCCCTGTCAGCAATGCAGAGCAGAGGTTCATTCATGGCAAAAGGGGGTACATGTCACCCAGCAATGCAACAGAGGATTTTGAGAGATTTAGGCCCCTGTCAGCAATGCAGAGCAGGGGTTCATTCACAGCAAAAGGGGGTACATATCACCCAGCAATACAACAGAGGATTTGGAGAGATTTAGGCCCCTGTCACCCAGGCACAGCAGGGGTTCATTGATGGCAAAAGGGGGTTCATGTCACCCAGCAATACATCAGAGGATTTTGAGTGATTTATGCCCCTGTCACCCAGGCACAGCAGGGGTTCATTCACGGCAAAAGGGGGTTATTGTCACCCAGCAATAGAACAGAGGATTTTGAGAGATTTAGGCCCCTGTCACCCAGGTACAGCAGGGGTTCCTTCACGGCAAATGGGGGTTCATGTCACCCAGCAATACAACAGAGGATTTTGAGAGATTTAGGCCCCTGTCACCCAGGCACAGCAGGGGTTCATTCACGGCAAAAGGGGGTTCATGTCACCCAGCAATAGAACAGAGGATTTTGAGAGATTTAGGCCCCTGTCACCCAGGCACAGCAGGGGTTCATTCACGGCAATAGGCGGTTTTTGTCACCCAGCAATAGAACAGAGGATTTTGAGAGATTTAGGCCACTGTCACCCAGGCACAGCAGGGGTACATTCACGGCAAAAGGGGGTTCTTGTCACCCAGCAATAGAACAGAGGATTTTGAGAGATTTAGGCCACTGTCACCCAGGCACAGCAGGGGTTCATTCACGGCAAAAGGAGGAGGAGGAGCTGTGTTTCTGCCTCTGTGCTGCACTCTGTGAGAGGATCCAGAGCCTGATATCGTGTGCTGGGGGATACGCTGCCCTTTCCCCAGGGGGTGGCGTGTTCTCCAGGTATGGATCCTCGAGCCCCTGACTGCCGCCGTTTATCTACACGTGCCGGCAGCCATAAT
Source organism: Bufo bufo (assembly GCF_905171765.1). Classification (NCBI taxonomy): domain Eukaryota; kingdom Metazoa; phylum Chordata; class Amphibia; order Anura; family Bufonidae; genus Bufo; species Bufo bufo. The sequence goes on along the minus strand of NC_053393.1, from coordinate 117,232,433 downwards.
GGAACCCCGCGTGCGGCAGGAAGACCCCCTGAAACTGGAGACTTACCTCCTGATTCTCCAGCATCAAGAAACAGCGGCAATGTGACATTGGCGGCCAGTGGAAAGCCTCAGAGAACCCCGCAGCGTGCGGCTGCAAAGCCGCAGGGAACAGGTGATAGCCCCACTCAGACTGCGGGCAGGAGAGGAGCAGCAACCAGGAGCAGCAGAGATCCACTGCAGGAATCCCTGTGTGACTCCAGCAATGCACCGGGCGGGGTCAGGAGAGGTCCTGGGAGGAAAACAAGCCTAGGATCCTCTCTGAGCTCCTCTTCAGAGCAGATAACTCTGCACCCAGGAAAGCTGGATGAAAAAGAAAGGCCCGCTGCTGAGCAGGCAGCGGGTGAGCAGAGAGCAGAGCCGGCGGGTCAGGTTGCTGAACAAGCAGCCTGCAAAGTCTCTGGACCAGGAAAAGCTGCAGGAATGGAGCCTGGAACCCCAAAGGGTGAGGTATGTGAAGCTGGGAGTAGTGTTTCTGTGCCTCAGCCCAGAAGGGGTGCTTCAGGTGTAACTAGCAGTGACTTAGCTCCTGGTGTGGTTGCTGGTGTTTCTGGCTCTTCTCCTGGTATCTCCTCTGGTGTACAAGCTGGAGAGGCCAGGAGACTGTTTAATTGGGGTGTCATGAGTCCCACTGAAACACCCTCATTATACTCATCAAGGGTGGCGTATTTTTTAAACCAGTATGAGGAGGTAAAGAAGCAATTAAAACGACATAAATTGCAGTATAAGAATGTGAAAGTTCAGGACAACATGTTACCAAGAAGTAAAAAAGCGGTCCTCTCCTCCAGGCTGGAGAAGCTGGAGGAGGAGATTGCGACTTTGGAGGAAAAGAGGGCCTCTATAGTGAAAAATGGAGGGCCGTTTATGGAAAAATTTAAAAATGACTGTCGGTTTGAAAGCATGTCTGGCTCCAGTCCGTTAGGGCTGCGGTCTGGAAGCCAGAGGACGGTGAAGGAGTCGGCGGTGGAATCAGAGGTGGACTCATTACCGGGTGGCCAAGGGGACCCCTCTGAACCAGTTATGTCATCCTCTGGGGATAAAGGCAGGTCTGGGGGAGACTAATGGTGGAGATAAGGCAGCTGGAATCCCCAGTGGGCAAATTGTATTTCGGTGACGAGGAGGTCCCAGAGGATGAGGTGGTAAAAGAAAAGAAAAAGAAGATCATAAAAGAAGAAGTATTACGTTTTGTGCCTTCTGAACCCATTGCTGAGCCCAGCCCGGTTCCTGTAGTGGAATCAGGCCAAACAGCACGGGAGAATGAATCTGAGATGGTGGCAGAAGGTGTCCCCCTTTCCTGCAGTGGAAAGGAGAACACAGGAGCAGACAGGGTTAAAACCCCTGACAGTGTTGCGGACAAGGTGAAGGATGGAATGGCTGCGGACAAGGCTCAGAAAAAGGCATTAGAAAGGGCCAGGGCAAAATCTGGAAGGTTTATAAAGACACCAGTAAAGAAACCAGTAAAGAAACCATTAAAGTCTGTGGAGGTTGCAGAATCTTCAGGGACTGTGCGGGCTGCAGAGAGGGTGAGGGGTGTGGAGGATAAGAGGTCCTCTGCAGTTCCTGAAATGGGGGGCCCTTCAAACCCTGCCTTTAATGACGCCAGTACTTCTCTAGGGAACCCGACCAGTCTGAGGGGAGTGAAGAGCGATGGGATTGTAAGCAAGGTAAAAGATGTTGCGAGTGGTAACTTAGGAAGAGACGCAAATGAGAGTATGAATGAGAGTATGAATGAGAGTATGAATGAGGAAATTGTTACAAATAAGGATGGAAATAGTGAAATGAATGGCGAGGCAAATGAAGATATAACTGGTGAGAGTATGAACGAGGAATTGGTAGCTGCTTATGCAGCAGATACGGAAGTCGAGGAGGAAGAGGCTGAGGAAGAGGCTGACGGGAGGAGGCAGGTTGCAAGGGAAGCAGGGGATTGTGTAAGTCCAAATAGGAGATCATATGCTAGTGTGGCTGCAGGTGACTCTTTGCCCAGGGAATCAGGTAATGGTAACTTGCAACGGCGCCTCTTGGAGGCTTTGAGGAAGGGGAAAGAGACTTCCATGCAGGTGGAGGGTGAACCGGTTAACCTGTCTTTTTGGACAGAGAGACATGGTCTGAGAACCTTCCGAGAGGAAAGAGCGGGAGAGACCGTTTGGTCTCTCCCTACATCCGGGGGGAGCCGTAGGAATGTGGCCCGTCTCTCTTGGAGGAGTGAAGAAGCAACGCCTTCTAGGAAAGACGTTGTAGAGCTTCTCCTGGGGATGGGCTTTGTGGCAAATGACATCTTTGCCCTAATCCATCCCTACGGCACCAAGAGTTTTGATGTTAGTTTTGTTAGACCAGAGGGGCTTGAGCTCTTCTGGTCTAAATATGAACTGGCAAAGAACACCCCGGCCTGGCGGGGATTTTCTGTCCAGGCTATAACCCGCCAGACGATGGTCAAGAAAGTGACGGTATTAACCTGTAACGAATCACTTTCTAGCGTGGACATTATGACATGGCTCAGTCGTTATGGCGAGGTTGGACAATTCCCCGCCAAAGTTTTGGATGATCACGGCATCTGGTCAGGTGCCTGGACCTTCAGCGTAAAGCTGAGGGCACAGGGCAACTCAGTTGCTCATATCCCCTCCTCTGCTTTCTTGGGTAGAGATAGAATTATGGTTTTCTATCAGGGACAGCCGAAGGTCTGCTATAGGTGTGGTAGTCCCACCCACTTTAGCGCACAATGCGACGTTCGCAAGTGTGCAAAGTGTGGGGACATTGGCCATCTTGCCGCATCCTGTAGACGGATTCGGTGTAACCTGTGCGGGGACCTGGGTCATCCCTTCAGTCGTTGTCCGCTTGCCTTTTCCAACAAGGCTCAGGGACGGGCCCGGACTCAAGCGGATGCTAGCCATGAAGCTGGGTCTGTTGTTGAAGAAGGGCCTGCTGCCGGGACTGGGCCGGTTGGTGAAGGGACGAGTGCCGGTGATACCAGCACTGGAAGAAGCAGACAGGGTACAGTTAAGAACTTAAGGCCTTCCAAGATTAAACGGCAAGAAAAACGACGTAGAGATAGGGAGCAGGCGGCAGCTGGTCCCTTGGTTGATCCTCTGGCAGGCCTTTTGGCTGGGGATCCAGGTTGTAGCGACCCAGGGTACAGCAATGAGGAGGGAGGACCTGGGGTTCAGCCTGAGGAAGCCAACCCCTCTGCTACATCCGTATCCTCGTACGGCGAAAGCATGGATGAGGATTACAGGATGTGGTTGAGGGATAGGAGGAACAAACGGAGCAAGAGGAAAAAGAAAGGAGAGGGTCGCAAGCCCTCTCTGGAGTGGGATTCATCTGTCCCACTCACCCTTGACCAGATGCCAGAGGAAGAATTAGTCGGGGCCCCTCCTGTGGATCTCTCCAACCGGTATCAGGTCCTTGACGAGGATCCCCCAACTCCAGTTGGGGAGGAGGAGGATGTGGTACCGGAGGGCGCAAAGGCTTCCTCGCAGGTTGCCGGGCCCTGCCCTCCTTCTTCTGAAGGGGGGGCTAAGCCTGATTCCGTGGGCAAACAGAACGGTATGGATGTATCAGTGTGTCTGAAAAGGCAAAAGGAAAATGAAGGATCAGGAGATAATGATGAGGAGAGTGGTGGTGGAGGGGGGAAAAAGAAAGCTATCCAACTCGATCATGTATGATGGCGGAACTCACCCTGTTGACGCTAGCAAGTATTAATGTTGCTAGCATTAAGTCAGACGTGGCCCGTTTTATGGCCTTTGATTTTTTCAGCCGTATTGATGCTGATATTTTATTTTTGCAAGAGACCTGGTTAACAAGTGTTGAGTTGCTGGCGAAAGCCAAGCAGGAATGGCGGCTCGGTCCGTCATTCTGGTCTCTTGCGGCCGAGCCACGTAGCGGGGTGGCGGTCCTTTTTAAAACCGCCGAAAGAGTAGAATGCAGGAGGATTATCGAGTTGGAAATGGGAAGGTGCCTGATTCTAGATGTCCTCATGGGAAGACAAGAATTAAGATTAATCAACATCTATGGACCACAAAGTAGGTGGGACCGTAAATGTCTTCTTATGAGGATTAAGCCTTTTCTTTTTACCAGCCGACAAGTGATCTTTGGAGGAGACTTTAACAATGTGACTAGAGTCTGTGATAGGGGGGTCCCCAGAGGTGGGCTGGATGCTGATGGCGTCGTCTTGAGTAGAATAGTTGAGGAAGCTCGTCTGGTGGATGCTCATTTACGGCACAAACCGGATCACGTGGATTTCACCTTTAATCAGGGAAATCGTAGGTCTAGAATAGATAGGTTTTATTTGAAGGAGGAGGCTGTTTTTTCGGCTTTACAAGCTGAGGAAGTGGAATTCTCCGATCACTGTTTAATTAGTTTCTCTCTGAATGTTACAGAGACTCCCCGCATGGGAAAAGGAATATGGAAGTTGAATTCGTCTCTCCTGGAAGAAGCGATGGTAAGACAATCCTTTGAGGATTTCCTTCAGAGCCAGGTACCTTTGGTGGACATGTGCAACAGTAAGTCGGAGTGGTGGGAGATGTTTAAAAAAAGGACGGCAAGGTTTTTCCGAAAGCTCTCTAACCTCAGGAGCTGGGACAGATACCGTCTGTACCAGGAACTGAGGAAGAAACTTGAAAGACTTGTGTCGACGGGAGATAGCCGCGAGGATATCTCTCGTGTGAAATCCTTGCTCAAGAGGTGTCAGTATGATAGGTACGCCTCTTTGGTTACCGAGAGGGATTTCGGGAAATACCGCTCGCCCGACCCTTACGGGAACTGTAAGATGGCAGTAAGAAGTAAACTAGTGTTGGGCCTGGTTGACAGTACGGGCTCCCTGAATAGGTCCAAATCAGGGATCCTGGAGGTCGTCAGGTCCTTCTACTCTCACCTCTTGGGTAGGAAAGAACTAAATCGGGACAGTCTTTCAGCTTTCTTGGCTGGGGCGATTCCCGGGGCGGGAATGGACCCCTCTCTTGATATTTTGACAGAACCTATCAGGGAAGAGGAAGTGAGACTGGCCATTGATGGGCTTAGGCCCAAAAAATCGCCAGGTCCGGATGGCTTAACATCCGAGTGGTATAAGACTTTTAGGGAACAATTAGTTCCTCTCTTGACCGAGGTGTATAATGAATGTCTTTCCTCGGGCACTCTGCCAAGGTCAATGGGTAAGTCCGCCCTGATTCTTCTGTCAAAGGGTAAGGATCCGTCCCGCATTGAGAATTGGAGACCCATATCGCTTCTCAATGTGGACAGAAAGATTTTGGCAAAGATACTCTTCTGCAGATTGGCGAAATTTGCGCCGAAGCTTCTTTCGGGGTCCCAGCATTGTTCAGTTCCCGGGCGGAGCGCTTTTAGCGCCGTTCTCAGTGTCCGAGAGGCCGTGGAACGGGGCAGGGCGGGTCTTTGGAAGGGGCTTTTGTTATCCCTGGATCAGGCTAAGGCTTTTGACCGAGTGAATCACGAATACCTGTGGTCTGTCCTCTTGTGGTATGGTCTACCCGGGAGGTTTGTAGATTGGCTAAAAACCTTGTACAAAGGGGCCGAGAGTTTCCCGTTGGTTAATGGTTGGCTGGGTCGTCCTTTTGAGGTGGCTTCCGGTGTCCGCCAGGGATGTCCTTTAAGCCCTCTGCTGTACGTGTTTGCAATCGATCCTTTCATCAGAAGGGTAGATCGTGGACCGTTGGCGGGGGTGAGGATGGAACTGGCGGTGGGGGGGCCATCTCTGAAGGTGGTAGCGTATGCCGATGATGTCTCTATTTTTACCTCTTCGGAAGAGGAGGTGGGATGGGTGATGTCGGAGGTGAATCGCTATTCGGAAGTTTCCGGGTCCCAGATTAACCGGGACAAATGTGAGACTCTCTGGCTGGGGGAAGGGGATCCTGTCTTCGATCTCCAGGGCACTCTTCCAGAACCCCAGAAATCAGTAAAGATCTTAGGCATCAACTTTGGCCAAGATGAGGATTATCATCAACAAAATTGGGAGGGTAGACTGAAAGATGTTGCCCAAAAGGTGGACCGCTGGAAGGGGTGGTCTTTATCCCTCAGGGAAAGGGTTCACTTGTGCAAAGCTTACCTGATTCCTGTGCTTTTATATCTGAGCAGTGTCTGTGTCTTGCCAGGCTCTCTCTGGGCAACGGTCTACAGCCTCTTTTTCCAGATGTTATGGGGAAATAGGCTGAACCTAATCAGGAGAGAGGTGACTTACCGCACAAGGAGACTAGGCGGGTTGGATATGGTCAACCCAGTGGTATTTTTAACAAATACCTTCTTGAAAATAAACATTGCAAATCTCTGGAAAGAGAGGGCTCCTTTGTGGGTAATTTCCTGTAGGGAATGGTTCCGGCCCTTCTTCCAGGAATGGGAGACAGGAGGGCGTGTGAAAGACCTGCGTGCGTCACATGGACATCTCCCGGCTTACGTTGCCCCGGTTCTGAAGATCATAAGGCGGTGGGGCCTGAGAAGGACTGAGATAGAGACCATGTCGAGGGGTTCCCTTGACAGGGGGGTCCTGTCTTCTTTCTTCCAGGCGCCGCTGGCCTTGAAGGATTGCCCAAGTCAGGATCTGGAGGGTGGGCTACTTTTGCTTAATTCAGAAAGGATCCCTAAGAAGGTTTGGGATGTGACTTGGCGCTGCTTTCATGGAAAGCTATATGTAAGGGATAATATGAAGTGCAGGAACCCCGAGGAAAGGGGTTGTCCCCGGGAGGGATGTGGGGGCGTGCTGGAAAGCATGGACCACTTCCTGCTTCACTGTCCCTTTAATATAGAGGTGTACAAAAGGGTGGGGGCTTCCATCGGTTGGCCCAGGCTGGCCGCCTTGTCTTATGCGGAATGGGCCTATGGCGCATTCAAAGACCTTGGTGGGAGGGACCGTCGCACTTTATTTTTAGTCAGTGCAGTGGTTAGGCATCACATCTGGTGTGCACGGTGTCTAGTGTCGACGAGTCGCAAAATCCTCCCAGTGGAAACGGTACATAGGAACATTAGGGGTGACCTGGTGAAGGTGCGCTCTCTGGAGTATGAAAAGTGGGGGGACCCCAAGGCCTCTCGCCTGTGGAGGGGCTTTTGTTTCGGGGTTCCCTGACTGAGTAATACTCCTTGTCCTGGTGGTGGGCTGATCTAGAAGACACAGTTAGAGTTTTGTTTTGTTTTAAGAATAGGATGAAAAGGCTTACAGGCTACTGAACCATAGCCGACAAGTTGTGGGAAGTGTTCGGTGTTGTAGATTTTGGAAAGTAGTTAATTTGTACTGTATTATATTATATTAAGTTATGTTGTAATAATATGTTGTATTATATTAGTAGAGGTGTAGTGGGGCTTAGTTAGGTTGGGAGGGGGTGTGGGGGGAGGAGGTGGGGTATATGTATATATGTGTATATAAAGGGGGGATATATATATAAAAAAAAAAAAAAATTTAATAAAAGGAAAATATATAAAAAAAAAAAAAAAATGTGTATGTATATATATGTATGTATGTATATATATATGTATATATATAAAAAAAAAATAAAAAAAATAATAATAATAATTGTGTGTGATACAAACTGGTCGACCCCAGTCCAACTGGGGATGAACTTACGGACTGACAGAGCTCAGGGTTTTCTTTTCCCTTTGCACTTTGAGGGTGGTCAGTTTGTCCGTTTGCAGTGGGGTTGGTGAAGGGTTTAATAGTTAGTATTTAAGTTAAGGTTTCTGCTTGTGTTTTGTATATTTGTTTTTTATAAACGGCTGGCATATAATTATTACATTTTGTATATATGTCTGTATATATGTTTTGTATAAATGGATTTTAGATGAGCATGAAAGCATTTTAATATGTAAATATGTAAAATAGGGGGTTTTGGGGTGGGAGACTGGTCGGGTAAGGGAATAGTATTTTTGCTAGACTCTGTGTTATGTCACTTGTTTGGTTTATTGCTATGTTTGGATAAGTTTTCCATTATGTAAGTTATTTATTTATATTTTAATAAAAAAGTCCAGCAATAGAACAGAGGATTTTGAGAGATTTAGGCCCCTGTCACCCAGGCACAGCAGGGGTTCATTCACGGAAAAAGGGGGTTCATGTCACCCAGCAATACAACAGAGGATTTTGAGAGATTTAGGCCCCTGTCACCAAGGCACAGCAGGGGTTCATTCACGGCAAAAGGGGGTTCTTGTCACCCAGCAATACAACAGAGGATTTTGAGAGATTTAGGTCCCTGTCACCCAGGCACAGCAGGGGTTCATTCACGGCAAAAGGGGGTTCTTGTCACCCAGCAATACAACAGAGGATTTTGAGAGATTTAGGCCCCTGTCACCCAGGCACAGCAGGGGTTCATTCATGGCAAAAGGGGGTTCTTGTCACCCAGCAATAGAACAGAGGATTTTGAGTGATTTATGCCCCTGTCACCCAGGCACGTCAGCAGGGGTTCATTCACGGCAAAAGGGGGTTCTTGTCACCCAGCAATAGAACAGAGGATTTTGAGAGATTTAGGCCCCTGTCACCCAGGCACAGCAGGGGTTCATTCACGGCAAAAGGGGGTTCTTGTCACCCAGCAATACAACAGAGGATTTTAAATGATTTAGGCCCCTGTCACCCAGGCACGTCAGCAGGGGTTCATTCACGGCAAAAGGGGGTTCTTGTCACCCAGCAATAGAACAGAGGATTTTGAGAGTTTTAGGCCCCTGTCACCCAGGCACAGCAGGGGTTCATTCACGGCAAAAGGGGGTTCTTGTCACCCAGCAATAGAACAGAGGATTTTGAGAGTTTTAGGCCCCTGTCACCCAGGCATAGCAGGGGTTCATTCATGGCAAAAGGGGGTTCTTGTCACCCAGCAATACAACAGAGGATTTTGAGAGATTTAGGCCCATGTCACCCAGGCACAGCAGGGGTTCATTCACGGCAAAAGGGGGTTCTTGTCATAGAACAGAGGATTTTGAGAGTTTTAGGCCCCTGTCACCCAGGCATAGCAGGGGTTCATTCACGGCAAAAGGGGGTTCTTGTCACCCAGCAATACAACAGAGGATTTTAAATGATTTAGGCCCCTGTCACCCAGGCACGTCAGCAGGGGTTCATTCATGGCAAAAGGGGGTTCTTGTCACCCAGCAATAGAACAGAGGATTTTGAGAGATTTAGGCCCCTGTCACCCAAGCACAGCAGGGGTTCATTCACGGCAAAAGGGGGTTCTTGTCACCCAGCAATACAACAGAGGATTTTGAGTGATTTATGCCCCTGTCACCCAGGCACAGCAGAGGTTCATTCCCGGCAAAAGGAGGAGGAGGAGCTGTGTTTCTGCCTCTGTGCTGCACTCTGTGAGAGGATCCAGAGCCTGATATCGTGTGCTGGGGGATACGCTGCCCTTTCCCCAGGGGGTGGCGTGTTCTCCAGGTATGGATCCTCGAGCCCCTGACTGCCGCCGTTTATCTACACGTGCCGGCAGCCATAATGGAACCCCGCGTGCGGCAGGAAGACCCCCTGAAACTGGAGACTTACCTCCTGATTCTCCAGCATCAAGAAACAGCGGCAATGTGACATTGGCGGCCAGTGGAAAGCCTCAGAGAACCCCGCAGCGTGCGGCTGCAAAGCCGCAGGGAACAGGTGATAGCCCCACTCAGACTGCGGGCAGGAGAGGAGCAGCAACCAGGAGCAGCAGAGATCCACTGCAGGAATCCCTGTGTGACTCCAGCAATGCACCGGGCGGGGTCAGGAGAGGTCCTGGGAGGAAAACAAGCCTAGGATCCTCTCTGAGCTCCTCTTCAGAGCAGATAACTCTGCACCCAGGAAAGCTGGATGAAAAAGAAAGGCCCGCTGCTGAGCAGGCAGCGGGTGAGCAGAGAGCAGAGCCGGCGGGTCAGGTTGCTGAACAAGCAGCCTGCAAAGTCTCTGGACCAGGAAAAGCTGCAGGAATGGAGCCTGGAACCCCAAAGGGTGAGGTATGTGAAGCTGGGAGTAGTGTTTCTGTGCCTCAGCCGAGAAGGGGTGCTTCAGGTGTAACTAGCAGTGACTTAGCTCCTGGTGTGGTTGCTGGTGTTTCTGGCTCTTCTCCTGGTATCTCCTCTGGTGTACAAGCTGGAGAGGCCAGGAGACTGTTTAATTGGGGTGTCATGAGTCCCACTGAAACACCCTCATTATACTCATCAAGGGTGGCGTATTTTTTAAACCAGTATGAGGAGGTAAAGAAGCAATTAAAACGACATAAATTGCAGTATAAGAATGTGAAAGTTCAGGACAACATGTTACCAAGAAGTAAAAAAGCGGTCCTCTCCTCCAGGCTGGAGAAGCTGGAGGAGGAGATTGCGACTTTGGAGGAAAAGAGGGCCTCTATAGTGAAAAATGGAGGGCCGTTTATGGAAAAATTTAAAAATGACTGTCGGTTTGAAAGCATGTCTGGCTCCAGTCCGTTAGGGCTGCGGTCTGGAAGCCAGAGGACGGTGAAGGAGTCGGCGGTGGAATCAGAGGTGGACTCATTACCGGGTGGCCAAGGGGACCCCTCTGAACCAGTTATGTCATCCTCTGGGGATGAAGGCAGGTCTGGGGGGAGACTAATGGTGGAGATAAGGCAGCTGGAATCCCCAGTGGGCAAATTGTATTTCGGTGACGAGGAGGTCCCAGAGGATGAGGTGGTAAAAGAAAAGAAAAAGAAGATCATAAAAGAAGAAGTATTACGTTTTGTGCCTTCTGAACCCATTGCTGAGCCCAGCCCGGTTCCTGTAGTGGAATCAGGCCAAACAGCACGGGAGAATGAATCTGAGATGGTGGCAGAAGGTGTCCCCCTTTCCTGCAGTGGAAAGGAGAACACAGGAGCAGACAGGGTTAAAACCCCTGACAGTGTTGCGGACAAGGTGAAGGATGGAATGGCTGCGGACAAGGCTCAGAAAAAGGCATTAGAAAGGGCCAGGGCAAAATCTGGAAGGTTTATAAAGACACCAGTAAAGAAACCAGTAAAGAAACCATTAAAGTCTGTGGAGGTTGCAGAATCTTCAGGGACTGTGCGGGCTGCAGAGAGGGTGAGGGGTGTGGAGGATAAGAGGTCCTCTGCAGTTCCTGAAATGGGGGGCCCTTCAAACCCTGCCTTTAATGACGCCAGTACTTCTCTAGGGAACCCGACCAGTCTGAGGGGAGTGAAGAGCGATGGGATTGTAAGCAAGGTAAAAGATGTTGCGAGTGGTAACTTAGGAAGAGACGCAAATGAGAGTATGAATGAGAGTATGAATGAGAGTATGAATGAGGAAATTGTTACAAATAAGGATGGAAATAGTGAAATGAATGGCGAGGCAAATGAAGATATAACTGGTGAGAGTATGAACGAGGAATTGGTAGCTGCTTATGCAGCAGATACGGAAGTCGAGGAGGAAGAGGCTGAGGAAGAGGCTGACGGGAGGAGGCAGGTTGCAAGGGAAGCAGGGGATTGTGTAAGTCCAAATAGGAGATCATATGCTAGTGTGGCTGCAGGTGACTCTTTGCCCAGGGAATCAGGTAATGGTAACTTGCAACGGCGCCTCTTGGAGGCTTTGAGGAAGGGGAAAGAGACTTCCATGCAGGTGGAGGGTGAACCGGTTAACCTGTCTTTTTGGACAGAGAGACATGGTCTGAGAACCTTCCGAGAGGAAAGAGCGGGAGAGACCGTTTGGTCTCTCCCTACATCCGGGGGGAGCCGTAGGAATGTGGCCCGTCTCTCTTGGAGGAGTGAAGAAGCAACGCCTTCTAGGAAAGACGTTGTAGAGCTTCTCCTGGGGATGGGCTTTGTGGCAAATGACATCTTTGCCCTAATCCATCCCTACGGCACCAAGAGTTTTGATGTTAGTTTTGTTAGACCAGAGGGGCTTGAGCTCTTCTGGTCTAAATATGAACTGGCAAAGAACACCCCGGCCTGGCGGGGATTTTCTGTCCAGGCTATAACCCGCCAGACGATGGTCAAGAAAGTGACGGTATTAACCTGTAACGAATCACTTTCTAGCGTGGACATTATGACATGGCTCAGTCGTTATGGCGAGGTTGGACGATTCCCCGCCAAAGTTTTGGATGATCACGGCATCTGGTCAGGTGCCTGGACCTTCAGCGTAAAGCTGAGGGCACAGGGCAACTCAGTTGCTCATATCCCCTCCTCTGCTTTCTTGGGTAGAGATAGAATTATGGTTTTCTATCAGGGACAGCCGAAGGTCTGCTATAGGTGTGGTAGTCCCACCCACTTTAGCGCACAATGCGACGTTCGCAAGTGTGCAAAGTGTGGGGACATTGGCCATCTTGCCGCATCCTGTAGACGGATTCGGTGTAACCTGTGAGGGGACCTGGGTCATCCCTTCAGTCGTTGTCCGCTTGCCTTTTCCAACAAGGCTCAGGGACGGGCCCGGACTCAAGCGGATGCTAGCCATGAAGCTGGGTCTGTTGTTGAAGAAGGGCCTGCTGCCGGGACTGGGCCGGTTGGTGAAGGGACGAGTGCCGGTGATACCAGCACTGGAAGAAGCAGACAGGGTACAGTTAAGAACTTAAGGCCTTCCAAGATTAAACGGCAAGAAAAACGACGTAGAGATAGGGAGCAGGCGGCAGCTGGTCCCTTGGTTGATCCTCTGGCAGGCCTTTTGGCTGGGGATCCAGGTTGTAGCGACCCAGGGTACAGCGATGAGGAGGGAGGACCTGGGGTTCAGCCTGAGGAAGCCAACCCCTCTGCTACATCCGTATCCTTGTACGGCGAAAGCATGGATGAGGATTACAGGATGTGGTTGAGGGATAGGAGGAACAAACGGAGCAAGAGGAAAAAGAAAGGAGAGGGTCGCAAGCCCTCTCTGGAGTGGGATTCATCTGTCCCACTCACCCTTGACCAGATGCCAGAGGAAGAATTAGTCGGGGCCCCTCCTGTGGATCTCTCCAACCGGTATCAGGTCCTTGACGAGGATCCCCCAACTCCAGTTGGGGAGGAGGAGGATGTGGTACCGGAGGGCGCAAAGGCTTCCTCGCAGGTTGCCGGGCCCTGCCCTCCTTCTTCTGGAGGGGGGGCTAAGCCTGATTCCGTGGGCAAACAGAACGGTATGGATGTATCAGTGTGTCTGAAAAGGCAAAAGGAAAATGAAGGATCAGGAGATAATGATGAGGAGAGTGGTGGTGGAGGGGGGAAAAAGAAAGCTATCCAACTCGATCATGTATGATGGCGGAACTCACCCTGTTGACGCTAGCAAGTATTAATGTTGCTAGCATTAAGTCAGACGTGGCCCGTTTTATGGCCTTTGATTTTTTCAGCCGTATTGATGCTGATATTTTATTTTTGCAAGAGACCTGGTTAACAAGTGTTGAGTTGCTGGCGAAAGCCAAGCAGGAATGGCGGCTCGGTCCGTCATTCTGGTCTCTTGCGGCCGAGCCACGTAGCGGGGTGGCGGTCCTTTTTAAAACCGCCGAAAGAGTAGAATGCAGGAGGATTATCGAGTTGGAAATGGGAAGGTGCCTGATTCTAGATGTCCTCATGGGAAGACAAGAATTAAGATTAATCAACATCTATGGACCACAAAGTAGGTGGGACCGTAAATGTCTTCTTATGAGGATTAAGCCTTTTCTTTTTACCAGCCGACAAGTGATCTTTGGAGGAGACTTTAACAATGTGACTAGAGTCTGTGATAGGGGGGTCCCCAGAGGTGGGCTGGATGCTGATGGCGTCGTCTTGAGTAGAATAGTTGAGGAAGCTCGTCTGGTGGATGCTCATTTACGGCACAAACCGGATCACGTGGATTTCACCTTTAATCAGGGAAATCGTAGGTCTAGAATAGATAGGTTTTATTTGAAGGAGGAGGCTGTTTTTTCGGCTTTACAAGCTGAGGAAGTGGAATTCTCCGATCACTGTTTAATTAGTTTCTCTCTGAATGTTACAGAGACTCCCCGCATGGGAAAAGGAATATGGAAGTTGAATTCGTCTCTCCTGGAAGAAGCGATGGTAAGACAATCCTTTGAGGATTTCCTTCAGAGCCAGGTACCTTTGGTGGACATGTGCAACAGTAAGTCGGAGTGGTGGGAGATGTTTAAAAAAAGGACGGCAAGGTTTTTCCGAAAGCTCTCTAACCTCAGGAGCTGGGACAGATACCGTCTGTACCAGGAACTGAGGAAGAAACTTGAAAGACTTGTGTCGACGGGAGATAGCCGCGAGGATATCTCTCGTGTGAAATCCTTGCTCAAGAGGTGTCAGTATGATAGGTACGCCTCTTTGGTTACCGAGAGGGATTTCGGGAAATACCGCTCGCCCGACCCTTACGGGAACTGTAAGATGGCAGTAAGAAGTAAACTAGTGTTGGGCCTGGTTGACAGTACGGGCTCCCTGAATAGGTCCAAATCAGGGATCCTGGAGGTCGTCAGGTCCTTCTACTCTCACCTCTTGGGTAGGAAAGAACTAAATCGGGACAGTCTTTCAGCTTTCTTGGCTGGGGCGATTCCCGGGGCGGGAATGGACCCCTCTCTTGATATTTTGACAGAACCTATCAGGGAAGAGGAAGTGAGACTGGCCATTGATGGGCTTAGGCCCAAAAAATCGCCAGGTCCGGATGGCTTAACATCCGAGTGGTATAAGACTTTTAGGGAACAATTAGTTCCTCTCTTGACCGAGGTGTATAATGAATGTCTTTCCTCGGGCACTCTGCCAAGGTCAATGGGTAAGTCCGCCCTGATTCTTCTGTCAAAGGGTAAGGATCCGTCCCGCATTGAGAATTGGAGACCCATATCGCTTCTCAATGTGGACAGAAAGATTTTGGCAAAGATACTCTTCTGCAGATTGGCGAAATTTGCGCCGAAGCTTCTTTCGGGGTCCCAGCATTGTTCAGTTCCCGGGCGGAGCGCTTTTAGCGCCGTTCTCAGTGTCCGAGAGGCCGTGGAACGGGGCAGGGCGGGTCTTTGGAAGGGGCTTTTGTTATCCCTGGATCAGGCTAAGGCTTTTGACCGAGTGAATCACGAATACCTGTGGTCTGTCCTCTTGTGGTATGGTCTACCCGGGAGGTTTGTAGATTGGCTAAAAACCTTGTACAAAGGGGCCGAGAGTTTCCCGTTGGTTAATGGTTGGCTGGGTCGTCCTTTTGAGGTGGCTTCCGGTGTCCGCCAGGGATGTCCTTTAAGCCCTCTGCTGTACGTGTTTGCAATCGATCCTTTCATCAGAAGGGTAGATCGTGGACCGTTGGCGGGGGTGAGGATGGAACTGGCGGTGGGGGGGCCATCTCTGAAGGTGGTAGCGTATGCCGATGATGTCTCTATTTTTACCTCTTCGGAAGAGGAGGTGGGATGGGTGATGTCGGAGGTGAATCGCTATTCGGAAGTTTCCGGGTCCCAGATTAACCGGGACAAATGTGAGACTCTCTGGCTGGGGGAAGGGGATCCTGTCTTCGATCTCCAGGGCACTCTTCCAGAACCCCAGAAATCAGTAAAGATCTTAGGCATCAACTTTGGCCAAGATGAGGATTATCATCAACAAAATTGGGAGGGTAGACTGAAAGATGTTGCCCAAAAGGTGGACCGCTGGAAGGGGTGGTCTTTATCCCTCAGGGAAAGGGTTCACTTGTGCAAAGCTTACCTGATTCCTGTGCTTTTATATCTGAGCAGTGTCTGTGTCTTGCCAGGCTCTCTCTGGGCAACGGTCTACAGCCTCTTTTTCCAGATGTTATGGGGAAATAGGCTGAACCTAATCAGGAGAGAGGTGACTTACCGCACAAGGAGACTAGGCGGGTTGGATATGGTCAACCCAGTGGTATTTTTAACAAATACCTTCTTGAAAATAAACATTGCAAATCTCTGGAAAGAGAGGGCTCCTTTGTGGGTAATTTCCTGTAGGGAATGGTTCCGGCCCTTCTTCCAGGAATGGGAGACAGGAGGGCGTGTGAAAGACCTGCGTGCGTCACATGGACATCTCCCGGCTTACGTTGCCCCGGTTCTGAAGATCATAAGGCGGTGGGGCCTGAGAAGGACTGAGATAGAGACCATGTCGAGGGGTTCCCTTGACAGGGGGGTCCTGTCTTCTTTCTTCCAGGCGCCGCTGGCCTTGAAGGATTGCCCAAGTCAGGATCTGGAGGGTGGGCTACTTTTGCTTAATTCAGAAAGGATCCCTAAGAAGGTTTGGGATGTGACTTGGCGCTGCTTTCATGGAAAGCTATATGTAAGGGATAATATGAAGTGCAGGAACCCCGAGGAAAGGGGTTGTCCCCGGGAGGGGTGTGGGGGCGTGCTGGAAAGCATGGACCACTTCCTGCTTCACTGTCCCTTTAATATAGAGGTGTACAAAAGGGTGGGGGCTTCCATCGGTTGGCCCAGGCTGGCCGCCTTGTCTTATGCGGAATGGGCCTATGGCGCATTCAAAGACCTTGGTGGGAGGGACCGTCGCACTTTATTTTTAGTCAGTGCAGTGGTTAGGCATCACATCTGGTGTGCACGGTGTCTAGTGTCGACGAGTCGCAAAATCCTCCCAGTGGAAACGGTACATAGGAACATTAGGGGTGACCTGGTGAAGGTGCGCTCTCTGGAGTATGAAAAGTGGGGGGACCCCAAGGCCTCTCGCCTGTGGAGGGGCTTTTGTTTCGGGGTTCCCTGACTGAGTAATACTCCTTGTCCTGGTGGTGGGCTGATCTAGAAGACACAGTTAGAGTTTTGTTTTGTTTTAAGAATAGGATGAAAAGGCTTACAGGCTACTGAACCATAGCCGACAAGTTGTGGGAAGTGTTCGTTGTTGTAGATTTTGGAAAGTAGTTAATTTGTACTGTATTATATTATATTAAGTTATGTTGTAATAATATGTTGTATTATATTAGTAGAGGTGTAGTGGGGCTTAGTTAGGTTGGGAGGGGGTGTGGGGGGAGGAGGTGGGGTATATGTATATATGTGTATATAAAGGGGGGATATATATATAAAAAAAAAAAAAAATTTAATAAAAGGAAAATATATAAAAAAAAAAATAAAATGTGTATGTATATATATGTATGTATGTATATATATATGTATATATATAAAAAAAAATAAAAAAAAATAATAATAATAATTGTGTGTGATACAAACTGGTCGACCCCAGTCCAACTGGGGATGAACTTACGGACTGACAGAGCTCAGGGTTTTCTTTTCCCTTTGAACTTTGAGGGTGGTCAGTTTGTCCGTTTGCAGTGGGGTTGGTGAAGGGTTTAATAGTTAGTATTTAAGTTAAGGTTTCTGCTTGTGTTTTGTATATTTGTTTTTTATAAACGGCTGGCATATAATTATTACATTTTGTATATATGTCTGTATATATGTTTTGTATAAATGGATTTTAGATGAGCATGAAAGCATTTTAATATGTAAATATGTAAAATAGGGGGTTTTGGGGTGGGAGACTGGTCGGGTAAGGGAATAGTATTTTTGCTAGACTCTGTGTTATGTCACTTGTTTGGTTTATTGCTATGTTTGGATAAGTTTTCCATTATGTAAGTTATTTATTTATATTTTAATAAAAAAGTCCAGCAATAGAACAGAGGATTTTGAGAGATTTAGGCCCCTGTCACCCAGGCACAGCAGGGGTTCATTCACGGAAAAAGGGGGTTCATGTCACCCAGCAATACAACAGAGGATTTTGAGAGATTTAGGCCCCTGTCACCAAGGCACAGCAGGGGTTCATTCACGGCAAAAGGGGGTTCTTGTCACCCAGCAATACAACAGAGGATTTTGAGAGATTTAGGTCCCTGTCACCCAGGCACAGCAGGGGTTCATTCACGGCAAAAGGGGGTTCTTGTCACCCAGCAATACAACAGAGGATTTTGAGAGATTTAGGCCCCTGTCACCCAGGCACAGCAGGGGTTCATTCATGGCAAAAGGGGGTTCTTGTCACCCAGCAATAGAACAGAGGATTTTGAGTGATTTATGCCCCTGTCACCCAGGCACGTCAGCAGGGGTTCATTCACGGCAAAAGGGGGTTCTTGTCACCCAGCAATAGAACAGAGGATTTTGAGAGATTTAGGCCCCTGTCACCCAGGCACAGCAGGGGTTCATTCACGGCAAAAGGGGGTTCTTGTCACCCAGCAATACAACAGAGGATTTTAAAAGATTTAGGCCCCTGTCACAGCAGGGGTTCATTCACGGCAAAAGGGGGTTCTTGTCACCCAGCAATAGAACAGAGGATTTTGAGAGTTTTAGGCCCCTGTCACCCAGGCACAGCAGGGGTTCATTCACGGCAAAAGGGGGTTCTTGTCACCCAGCAATAGAACAGAGGATTTTGAGAGTTTTAGGCCCCTGTCACCCAGGCATAGCAGGGGTTCATTCACGGCAAAAGGGGGTTCTTGTCACCCAGCAATAGAACAGAGGATTTTGAGAGTTTTAGGCCCCTGTCACCCAGGCATAGCAGGGGTTCATTCATGGCAAAAGGGGGTTCTTGTCACCCAGCAATACAACAGAGGATTTTGAGAGATTTAGGCCCATGTCACCCAGGCACAGCAGGGGTTCATTCACGGCAAAAGGGGGTTCTTGTCACCCAGCAATAGAACAGAGGATTTTGAGAGTTTTAGGCCCCTGTCACCCAGGCATAGCAGGGGTTCATTCACGGCAAAAGGGGGTTCTTGTCACCCAGCAATACAACAGAGGATTTTAAATGATTTAGGCCCCTGTCACCCAGGCACGTCAGCAGGGGTTCATTCATGGCAAAAGGGGGTTCTTGTCACCCAGCAATAGAACAGAGGATTTTGAGAGATTTAGGCCCCTGTCACCCAAGCACAGCAGGGGTTCATTCACGGCAAAAGGGGGTTCTTGTCACCCAGCAATACAACAGAGGATTTTGAGTGATTTATGCCCCTGTCACCCAGGCACAGCAGAGGTTCATTCCCGGCAAAAGGAGGAGGAGGAGCTGTGTTTCTGCCTCTGTGCTGCACTCTGTGAGAGGATCCAGAGCCTGATATCGTGTGCTGGGGTATACGCTGCCCTTTCCCCAGGGGGGTGGCGTGTTCTCCAGGTATGGATCCTCGAGCCCCTGACTGCCGCCGTTTATCTACACGTGGCCTGCTGCACTCTGTGAGAGGATCCAGAGCCTGATATCGTGTGCTGGGGTATACGCTGCCCTTTCCCCAGGGGGTGGCGTGTTCTCCAGGTATGGATCCTCGAGCCCCTGACTGCCGCCGTTTATCTACACGTGCCGGCAGCCATAATGGAACCCCGCGTGCGGCAGGAAGACCCCCTGAAACTGGAGACTTACCTCCTGATTCTCCAGCATCAAGAAACAGCGGCAATGTGACATTGGCGGCCAGTGGAAAGCCTCAGAGAACCCCGCAGCGTGCGGCTGCAAAGCCGCAGGGAACAGGTGATAGCCCCACTCAGACTGCGGGCAGGAGAGGAGCAGCAACCAGGAGCAGCAGAGATCCACTGCAGGAATCCCTGTGTGACTCCAGCAATGCACCGGGCGGGGTCAGGAGAGGTCCTGGGAGGAAAACAAGCCTAGGATCCTCTCTGAGCTCCTCTTCAGAGCAGATAACTCTGCACCCAGGAAAGCTGGATGAAAAAGAAAGGCCCGCTGCTGAGCAGGCAGCGGGTGAGCAGAGAGCAGAGCCGGCGGGTCAGGTTGCTGAACAAGCAGCCTGCAAAGTCTCTGGACCAGGAAAAGCTGCAGGAATGGAGCCTGGAACCCCAAAGGGTGAGGTATGTGAAGCTGGGAGTAGTGTTTCTGTGCCTCAGCCGAGAAGGGGTGCTTCAGGTGTAACTAGCAGTGACTTAGCTCCTGGTGTGGTTGCTGGTGTTTCTGGCTCTTCTCCTGGTATCTCCTCTGGTGTACAAGCTGGAGAGGCCAGGAGACTGTTTAATTGGGGTGTCATGAGTCCCACTGAAACACCCTCATTATACTCATCAAGGGTGGCGTATTTTTTAAACCAGTATGAGGAGGTAAAGAAGCAATTAAAACGACATAAATTGCAGTATAAGAATGTGAAAGTTCAGGACAACATGTTACCAAGAAGTAAAAAAGCGGTCCTCTCCTCCAGGCTGGAGAAGCTGGAGGAGGAGATTGCGACTTTGGAGGAAAAGAGGGCCTCTATAGTGAAAAATGGAGGGCCGTTTATGGAAAAATTTAAAAATGACTGTCGGTTTGAAAGCATGTCTGGCTCCAGTCCGTTAGGGCTGCGGTCTGGAAGCCAGAGGACGGTGAAGGAGTCGGCGGTGGAATCAGAGGTGGACTCATTACCGGGTGGCCAAGGGGACCCCTCTGAACCAGTTATGTCATCCTCTGGGGATGAAGGCAGGTCTGGGGGGAGACTAATGGTGGAGATAAGGCAGCTGGAATCCCCAGTGGGCAAATTGTATTTCGGTGACGAGGAGGTCCCAGAGGATGAGGTGGTAAAAGAAAAGAAAAAGAAGATCATAAAAGAAGAAGTATTACGTTTTGTGCCTTCTGAACCCATTGCTGAGCCCAGCCCGGTTCCTGTAGTGGAATCAGGCCAAACAGCACGGGAGAATGAATCTGAGATGGTGGCAGAAGGTGTCCCCCTTTCCTGCAGTGGAAAGGAGAACACAGGAGCAGACAGGGTTAAAACCCCTGACAGTGTTGCGGACAAGGTGAAGGATGGAATGGCTGCGGACAAGGCTCAGAAAAAGGCATTAGAAAGGGCCAGGGCAAAATCTGGAAGGTTTATAAAGACACCAGTAAAGAAACCAGTAAAGAAACCATTAAAGTCTGTGGAGGTTGCAGAATCTTCAGGGACTGTGCGGGCTGCAGAGAGGGTGAGGGGTGTGGAGGATAAGAGGTCCTCTGCAGTTCCTGAAATGGGGGGCCCTTCAAACCCTGCCTTTAATGACGCCAGTACTTCTCTAGGGAACCCGACCAGTCTGAGGGGAGTGAAGAGCGATGGGATTGTAAGCAAGGTAAAAGATGTTGCGAGTGGTAACTTAGGAAGAGACGCAAATGAGAGTATGAATGAGAGTATGAATGAGAGTATGAATGAGGAAATTGTTACAAATAAGGATGGAAATAGTGAAATGAATGGCGAGGCAAATGAAGATATAACTGGTGAGAGTATGAACGAGGAATTGGTAGCTGCTTATGCAGCAGATACGGAAGTCGAGGAGGAAGAGGCTGAGGAAGAGGCTGACGGGAGGAGGCAGGTTGCAAGGGAAGCAGGGGATTGTGTAAGTCCAAATAGGAGATCATATGCTAGTGTGGCTGCAGGTGACTCTTTGCCCAGGGAATCAGGTAATGGTAACTTGCAACGGCGCCTCTTGGAGGCTTTGAGGAAGGGGAAAGAGACTTCCATGCAGGTGGAGGGTGAACCGGTTAACCTGTCTTTTTGGACAGAGAGACATGGTCTGAGAACCTTCCGAGAGGAAAGAGCGGGAGAGACCGTTTGGTCTCTCCCTACATCCGGGGGGAGCCGTAGGAATGTGGCCCGTCTCTCTTGGAGGAGTGAAGAAGCAACGCCTTCTAGGAAAGACGTTGTAGAGCTTCTCCTGGGGATGGGCTTTGTGGCAAATGACATCTTTGCCCTAATCCATCCCTACGGCACCAAGAGTTTTGATGTTAGTTTTGTTAGACCAGAGGGGCTTGAGCTCTTCTGGTCTAAATATGAACTGGCAAAGAACACCCCGGCCTGGCGGGGATTTTCTGTCCAGGCTATAACCCGCCAGACGATGGTCAAGAAAGTGACGGTATTAACCTGTAACGAATCACTTTCTAGCGTGGACATTATGACATGGCTCAGTCGTTATGGCGAGGTTGGACGATTCCCCGCCAAAGTTTTGGATGATCACGGCATCTGGTCAGGTGCCTGGACCTTCAGCGTAAAGCTGAGGGCACAGGGCAACTCAGTTGCTCATATCCCCTCCTCTGCTTTCTTGGGTAGAGATAGAATTATGGTTTTCTATCAGGGACAGCCGAAGGTCTGCTATAGGTGTGGTAGTCCCACCCACTTTAGCGCACAATGCGACGTTCGCAAGTGTGCAAAGTGTGGGGACATTGGCCATCTTGCCGCATCCTGTAGACGGATTCGGTGTAACCTGTGCGGGGACCTGGGTCATCCCTTCAGTCGTTGTCCGCTTGCCTTTTCCAACAAGGCTCAGGGACGGGCCCGGACTCAAGCGGATGCTAGCCATGAAGCTGGGTCTGTTGTTGAAGAAGGGCCTGCTGCCGGGACTGGGCCGGTTGGTGAAGGGACGAGTGCCGGTGATACCAGCACTGGAAGAAGCAGACAGGGTACAGTTAAGAACTTAAGGCCTTCCAAGATTAAACGGCAAGAAAAACGACGTAGAGATAGGGAGCAGGCGGCAGCTGGTCCCTTGGTTGATCCTCTGGCAGGCCTTTTGGCTGGGGATCCAGGTTGTAGCGACCCAGGGTACAGCGATGAGGAGGGAGGACCTGGGGTTCAGCCTGAGGAAGCCAACCCCTCTGCTACATCCGTATCCTTGTACGGCGAAAGCATGGATGAGGATTACAGGATGTGGTTGAGGGATAGGAGGAACAAACGGAGCAAGAGGAAAAAGAAAGGAGAGGGTCGCAAGCCCTCTCTGGAGTGGGATTCATCTGTCCCACTCACCCTTGACCAGATGCCAGAGGAAGAATTAGTCGGGGCCCCTCCTGTGGATCTCTCCAACCGGTATCAGGTCCTTGACGAGGATCCCCCAACTCCAGTTGGGGAGGAGGAGGATGTGGTACCGGAGGGCGCAAAGGCTTCCTCGCAGGTTGCCGGGCCCTGCCCTCCTTCTTCTGGAGGGGGGGCTAAGCCTGATTCCGTGGGCAAACAGAACGGTATGGATGTATCAGTGTGTCTGAAAAGGCAAAAGGAAAATGAAGGATCAGGAGATAATGATGAGGAGAGTGGTGGTGGAGGGGGGAAAAAGAAAGCTATCCAACTCGATCATGTATGATGGCGGAACTCACCCTGTTGACGCTAGCAAGTATTAATGTTGCTAGCATTAAGTCAGACGTGGCCCGTTTTATGGCCTTTGATTTTTTCAGCCGTATTGATGCTGATATTTTATTTTTGCAAGAGACCTGGTTAACAAGTGTTGAGTTGCTGGCGAAAGCCAAGCAGGAATGGCGGCTCGGTCCGTCATTCTGGTCTCTTGCGGCCGAGCCACGTAGCGGGGTGGCGGTCCTTTTTAAAACCGCCGAAAGAGTAGAATGCAGGAGGATTATCGAGTTGGAAATGGGAAGGTGCCTGATTCTAGATGTCCTCATGGGAAGACAAGAATTAAGATTAATCAACATCTATGGACCACAAAGTAGGTGGGACCGTAAATGTCTTCTTATGAGGATTAAGCCTTTTCTTTTTACCAGCCGACAAGTGATCTTTGGAGGAGACTTTAACAATGTGACTAGAGTCTGTGATAGGGGGGTCCCCAGAGGTGGGCTGGATGCTGATGGCGTCGTCTTGAGTAGAATAGTTGAGGAAGCTCGTCTGGTGGATGCTCATTTACGGCACAAACCGGATCACGTGGATTTCACCTTTAATCAGGGAAATCGTAGGTCTAGAATAGATAGGTTTTATTTGAAGGAGGAGGCTGTTTTTTCGGCTTTACAAGCTGAGGAAGTGGAATTCTCCGATCACTGTTTAATTAGTTTCTCTCTGAATGTTACAGAGACTCCCCGCATGGGAAAAGGAATATGGAAGTTGAATTCGTCTCTCCTGGAAGAAGCGATGGTAAGACAATCCTTTGAGGATTTCCTTCAGAGCCAGGTACCTTTGGTGGACATGTGCAACAGTAAGTCGGAGTGGTGGGAGATGTTTAAAAAAAGGACGGCAAGGTTTTTCCGAAAGCTCTCTAACCTCAGGAGCTGGGACAGATACCGTCTGTACCAGGAACTGAGGAAGAAACTTGAAAGACTTGTGTCGACGGGAGATAGCCGCGAGGATATCTCTCGTGTGAAATCCTTGCTCAAGAGGTGTCAGTATGATAGGTACGCCTCTTTGGTTACCGAGAGGGATTTCGGGAAATACCGCTCGCCCGACCCTTACGGGAACTGTAAGATGGCAGTAAGAAGTAAACTAGTGTTGGGCCTGGTTGACAGTACGGGCTCCCTGAATAGGTCCAAATCAGGGATCCTGGAGGTCGTCAGGTCCTTCTACTCTCACCTCTTGGGTAGGAAAGAACTAAATCGGGACAGTCTTTCAGCTTTCTTGGCTGGGGCGATTCCCGGGGCGGGAATGGACCCCTCTCTTGATATTTTGACAGAACCTATCAGGGAAGAGGAAGTGAGACTGGCCATTGATGGGCTTAGGCCCAAAAAATCGCCAGGTCCGGATGGCTTAACATCCGAGTGGTATAAGACTTTTAGGGAACAATTAGTTCCTCTCTTGACCGAGGTGTATAATGAATGTCTTTCCTCGGGCACTCTGCCAAGGTCAATGGGTAAGTCCGCCCTGATTCTTCTGTCAAAGGGTAAGGATCCGTCCCGCATTGAGAATTGGAGACCCATATCGCTTCTCAATGTGGACAGAAAGATTTTGGCAAAGATACTCTTCTGCAGATTGGCGAAATTTGCGCCGAAGCTTCTTTCGGGGTCCCAGCATTGTTCAGTTCCCGGGCGGAGCGCTTTTAGCGCCGTTCTCAGTGTCCGAGAGGCCGTGGAACGGGGCAGGGCGGGTCTTTGGAAGGGGCTTTTGTTATCCCTGGATCAGGCTAAGGCTTTTGACCGAGTGAATCACGAATACCTGTGGTCTGTCCTCTTGTGGTATGGTCTACCCGGGAGGTTTGTAGATTGGCTAAAAACCTTGTACAAAGGGGCCGAGAGTTTCCCGTTGGTTAATGGTTGGCTGGGTCGTCCTTTTGAGGTGGCTTCCGGTGTCCGCCAGGGATGTCCTTTAAGCCCTCTGCTGTACGTGTTTGCAATCGATCCTTTCATCAGAAGGGTAGATCGTGGACCGTTGGCGGGGGTGAGGATGGAACTGGCGGTGGGGGGGCCATCTCTGAAGGTGGTAGCGTATGCCGATGATGTCTCTATTTTTACCTCTTCGGAAGAGGAGGTGGGATGGGTGATGTCGGAGGTGAATCGCTATTCGGAAGTTTCCGGGTCCCAGATTAACCGGGACAAATGTGAGACTCTCTGGCTGGGGGAAGGGGATCCTGTCTTCGATCTCCAGGGCACTCTTCCAGAACCCCAGAAATCAGTAAAGATCTTAGGCATCAACTTTGGCCAAGATGAGGATTATCATCAACAAAATTGGGAGGGTAGACTGAAAGATGTCGCCCAAAAGGTGGACCGCTGGAAGGGGTGGTCTTTATCCCTCAGGGAAAGGGTTCACTTGTGCAAAGCTTACCTGATTCCTGTGCTTTTATATCTGAGCAGTGTCTGTGTCTTGCCAGGCTCTCTCTGGGCAACGGTCTACAGCCTCTTTTTCCAGATGTTATGGGGAAATAGGCTGAACCTAATCAGGAGAGAGGTGACTTACCGCACAAGGAGACTAGGCGGGTTGGATATGGTCAACCCAGTGGTATTTTTAACAAATACCTTCTTGAAAATAAACATTGCAAATCTCTGGAAAGAGAGGGCTCCTTTGTGGGTAATTTCCTGTAGGGAATGGTTCCGGCCCTTCTTCCAGGAATGGGAGACAGGAGGGCGTGTGAAAGACCTGCGTGCGTCACATGGACATCTCCCGGCTTACGTTGCCCCGGTTCTGAAGATCATAAGGCGGTGGGGCCTGAGAAGGACTGAGATAGAGACCATGTCGAGGGGTTCCCTTGACAGGGGGGTCCTGTCTTCTTTCTTCCAGGCGCCGCTGGCCTTGAAGGATTGCCCAAGTCAGGATCTGGAGGGTGGGCTACTTTTGCTTAATTCAGAAAGGATCCCTAAGAAGGTTTGGGATGTGACTTGGCGCTGCTTTCATGGAAAGCTATATGTAAGGGATAATATGAAGTGCAGGAACCCCGAGGAAAGGGGTTGTCCCCGGGAGGGGTGTGGGGGCGTGCTGGAAAGCATGGACCACTTCCTGCTTCACTGTCCCTTTAATATAGAGGTGTACAAAAGGGTGGGGGCTTCCATCGGTTGGCCCAGGCTGGCCGCCTTGTCTTATGCGGAATGGGCCTATGGCGCATTCAAAGACCTTGGTGGGAGGGACCGTCGCACTTTATTTTTAGTCAGTGCAGTGGTTAGGCGTCACATCTGGTGTGCACGGTGTCTAGTGTCGACGAGTCGCAAAATCCTCCCAGTGGAAACGGTACATAGGAACATTAGGGGTGACCTGGTGAAGGTGCGCTCTCTGGAGTATGAAAAGTGGGGGGACCCCAAGGCCTCTCGCCTGTGGAGGGGCTTTTGTTTCGGGGTTCCCTGACTGAGTAATACTCCTTGTCCTGGTGGTGGGCTGATCTAGAAGACACAGTTAGAGTTTTGTTTTGTTTTAAGAATAGGATGAAAAGGCTTACAGGCTACTGAACCATAGCCGACAAGTTGTGGGAAGTGTTCGGTGTTGTAGATTTTGGAAAGTAGTTAATTTGTACTGTATTATATTATATTAAGTTATGTTGTAATAATATGTTGTATTATATTAGTAGAGGTGTAGTGGGGCTTAGTTAGGTTGGGAGGGGGTGTGGGGGGAGGAGGTGGGGTATATGTATATATGTGTATATAAAGGGGGGATATATATATAAAAAAAAATAAAAAATTAATAAAAGGAAAATATATAAAAAAATAAATAAAATGTGTATGTATATATATGTATGTATGTATATATATATGTATATATATAAAAAAATAATAAAAAAAAATAATAATAATAATTGTGTGTGATACAAACTGGTCGACCCCAGTCCAACTGGGGATGAACTTACGGACTGACAGAGCTCAGGGTTTTCTTTTCCCTTTGAACTTTGAGGGTGGTCAGTTTGTCCGTTTGCAGTGGGGTTGGTGAAGGGTTTAATAGTTAGTATTTAAGTTAAGGTTTCTGCTTGTGTTTTGTATATTTGTTTTTTATATACGGCTGGCATATAATTATTACATTTTGTATATATGTCTGTATATATGTTTTGTATAAATGGATTTTAGATGAGCATGAAAGCATTTTAATATGTAAATATGTAAAATAGGGGGTTTTGGGGTGGGAGACTGGTCGGGTAAGGGAATAGTATTTTTGCTAGACTCTGTGTTATGTCACTTGTTTGGTTTATTGCTATGTTTGGATAAGTTTTCCATTATGTAAGTTATTTATTTATATTTTAATAAAAAAGTCCAGCAATACAACAGAGGATTTTAAATGATTTAGGCCCCTGTCACCCAGGCACGTCAGCAGGGGTTCATTCATGGCAAAAGGGGGTTCATGTCACCCAGCAATAGAACAGAGGATTTTGAGAGATTTAGGCCCCTGTCACCCAGGCACAGCAGGGGTTCATTCACGGCAAAAGGAGGAGGAGGAGCTGTGTTTCTGCCTCTGTGCTGCACTCTGTGAGAGGATCCAGAGCCTGACATTGTGTGCTGGGGGATACGCTGCCCTTTCCCCAGGGGGTGGCGTGTTCTCCAGGTATGGATCCTCGAGCCCCTGACTGCCGCCGTTTATCTACACGTGCCGGCAGCCATAATGGAACCCCGCGTGCGGCAGGAAGACCCCCTGAAACTGGAGACTTACCTCCTGATTCTCCAGCATCAAGAATCAGCGGCAATGTGACATCGGCGGCCAGTGGAAAGCCTCAGAGAACCCCGCAGCGTGCGGCTGCAAAGCCGCAGGGAACAGGTGACAGCCCCGCTCAGACTGCGGGCAGGAGAGGAGCAGCAACCAGGAGCAGCAGAGATCCACTGCAGGAATCCCTGTGTGACTCCAGCAATGCACCGGGCGGGGTCAGGAGAGGTCCTGGGAGGAAAACAAGCCTAGGATCCTCTCTGAGCTCCTCTTCAGAGCAGATAACTCTGCACCCAGGAAAGCTGGATGGAAAAGAAAGGCCCGCTGCTGAGCAGGCAGCGGGTGAGCAGAGAGCAGAGCCGGCGGGTCAGGTTGCTGCACAAGCAGCCTGCGAAGTCTCTGGACCAGGAAAAGCTGCAGGAATGGAGCCTGGAACCCCAAAGGGTGAGGTATGTGAAGCTGGGAGTAGTATTTCTGTGTCTCAGCCCAGAAGGGGTGCTTCAGGTGTAACTAGCAGTGACTTAGCTCCTGGTGTGGTTGCTGGTGTTTCTGGCTCTTCTCCTGGTATCTCCTCTGGTGTACAAGCTGGAGAGGCCAGGAGACTGTTTAATTGGGGTGTCATGAGCCCCACTGAAACCCCCTCATTATACTCATCAAGGGTGGCGTATTTTTTAAACCAGTATGAGGAGGTAAAGAAGCAATTAAAACGACTTAAATTGCAGTATAAGAATGTGAAAGTTCAGGACAACATGTTACCAAGAAGCAAAAAAGCGGTCCTCTCCTCCAGGCTGGAGAAGCTGGAGGAGGAGATTGCGACTTTGGAGGAAAAGAGGGCCTCTATAGTGAAAAATGGAGGGCCGTTTATGGAAAAATTTAAAAATGACTGTCGGTTTGAAAGCATGTCTGGCTCCAGTCCGTTAGGGCTGCGGTCTGGAAACCAGAGGACGGTGAAGGAGTCGGCGGTGGAATCAGAGGTGGACTCATTACCGGGTGGCCAAGGGGACCCCTCTGAACCAGTTATGTCATCCTCTGGGGATGAAGGCAGGTCTGGGGGGAGACTAATGGTGGAGATCAGGATCAGGCAGCTGGAATCCCCAGTGGGCAAATTGTATTTCGGTGACGAGGAGGTCCCAGAGGATGAGGTGGTAAAAGAAAAGAAAAAGAAGATCATAAAAGAAGAAGTATTACGTTTTGTGCCTTCTGAACCCATTGCTGAGCCCAGCCCGGTTCCTGTAGTGGAATCAGGCCAAACAGCACGGGAGAATGAATCTGAGATGGTGGCAGAAGGTGTCCCCCTTTCCTGCAGTGGAAAGGAGAACACAGGAGCAGACAGGGTTAAAACCCCTGACAGTGTTGCGGACAAGGTGAAGGATGGAATGGCTGCGGACAGGGCTCAGAAAAAGGCATTAGAAAGGGCCAGGGCAAAATCTGGAAGGTTTATAAAGACACCAGTAAAGACACCAGTAAAGAAACCAGTAAAGAAACCATTAAAGTCTGTGGAGGTTGCAGAATCTTCAGGGACTGTGCGGGCTGCAGAGAGGGTGAGGGGTGTGGAGGATAAGAGGTCCTCTGCAGTTCCTGAAATGGGGGGCCCTTCAAACCCTGCCTTTAATGACGCCAGTACTTCTCTAGGGAACCCGACCAGTCTGAGGGGAGTGAAGAGCGATGGGATTGTAAGCAAGGTAAAAGATGTTGCGAGTGGTAACTTAGGAAGAGACGCAAATGAGAGTATGAATGAGAGTATGAATGAGAGTATGAATGAGGACATTGTTACAAATAAGGATGGAAATAGTGAAATGAATGGCGAGGCAAATGAAGATATAACTGGTGAGAGTATGAACGAGGAATTGGTAGCTGCTTATGCAGCAGATACGGAAGTCGAGGAGGAAGAGGCTGAGGAAGAGGCTGACAGGAGGAGGCAGGTTGCAAGGGAAGCAGGGGATTGTGTAAGTCCAAATAGGAGATCATATGCTAGTGTGGCTGCAGGTGACTCTTTGCCCAGGGAATCAGGTAATGGTAACTTGCAACGGCGCCTCTTGGAGGCTTTGAGGAAGGGGAAAGAGACTTCCATGCAGGTGGAGGGTGAACCGGTTAACCTGTCTTTTTGGACAGAGAGACATGGTCTGAGAACCTTCCGAGAGGAAAGAGCGGGAGAGACCGTTTGGTCTCTCCCTACATCCGGGGGGAGCCGTAGGAATGTGGCCCGTCTCTCTTGGAGGAGTGAAGAAGCAACGCCTTCTAGGAAAGACGTTGTAGAGCTTCTCCTAGGGATGGGCTTTGTGGCAAATGACATCTTTGCCCTAATCCATCCCTACGGCACCAAGAGTTTTGATGTTAGTTTTGTTAGACCAGAGGGGCTTGAGCTCTTCTGGTCTAAATATGAACTGGCAAAGAACACCCCGGCCTGGCGGGGATTTTCTGTCCAGGCTATAACCCGCCAGACGATGGTCAAGAAAGTGACGGTATTAACCTGTAACGAATCACTTTCTAGCGTGGACATTATGACATGGCTCAGTCGTTATGGCGAGGTTGGACAATTCCCCGCCAAAGTTTTGGATGATCACGGCATCTGGTCAGGTGCCTGGACCTTCAGCGTAAAGCTGAGGGCACAGGGCAACTCAGTTGCTCATATTCCCTCCTCTGCTTTCTTGGGTAGAGATAGAATTATGGTTTTCTATCAGGGACAGCCGAAGGTCTGCTATAGGTGTGGTAGTCCCACCCACTTTAGCGCACAATGCGATGTTCGCAAGTGTGCAAAGTGTGGGGACATTGGCCATCTTGCCGCATCCTGTAGACGGATTCGGTGTAACCTGTGCGGGGACCTGGGTCATCCCTTCAGTCGTTGTCCGCTTGCCTTTTCCAACAAGGCTCAGGGACGGGCCCGGACTCAAGCGGATGCTAGCCATGAAGCTGGGTCTGTTGTTGAAGAAGGGCCTGCTGCCGGGACTGGGCCGGTTGGTGAAGGGACGAGTGCCGGTGATACCAGCACTGGAAGAAGCAGACAGGGTACAGTTAAGAACTTAAGGCCTTCCAAGATTAAACGGCAAGAAAAACGACGTAGAGATAGGGAGCAGGCGGCAGCTGGTCCCTTGGTTGATCCTCTGGCAGGCCTTTTGGCTGGGGATCCAGGTTGTAGCGACCCAGGGTACAGCGATGAGGAGGGAGGACCTGGGGTTCAGCCTGAGGAAGCCAACCCCTCTGCTACATCCGTATCCTCGTACGGCGAAAGCATGGATGAGGATTACAGGATGTGGTTGAGGGATAGGAGGAACAAACGGAGCAAGAGGAAAAAGAAAGGAGAGGGTCGCAAGCCCTCTCTGGAGTGGGATTCATCTGTCCCACTCACCCTTGACCAGATGCCAGAGGAAGATTTAGTCGGGGCCCCTCCTGTGGATCTCTCCAACCGGTATCAGGTCCTTGACGAGGATCCCCCAACTCCAGTTGGGGAGGAGGAGGATGTGGTACCGGAGGGCGCAAAGGCCTCCTCGCAGGTTGCCGGGCCCTGCCCTCCTTCTTCTGGAGGGGGGGCTAAGCCTGATTCCGTGGGCAAACAGAACGGTATGGATGTATCAGTGTGTCTGAAAAGGCAAAAGGAAAATGAAGGATCAGGAGATAATGATGAGGAGAGTGGTGGTGGAGGGGGGAAAAAGAAAGCTATCCAACTCGATCATGTATGATGGCGGAACTCACCCTGTTGACGCTAGCAAGTATTAATGTTGCTAGCATTAAGTCAGACGTGGCCCGTTTTATGGCCTTTGATTTTTTCAGCCGTATTGATGCTGATATTTTATTTTTGCAAGAGACCTGGTTAACAAGTGTTGAGTTGCTGGCGAAAGCCAAGCAGGAATGGCGGCTCGGTCCGTCATTCTGGTCTCTTGCGGCCGAGCCACGTAGCGGGGTGGCGGTCCTTTTTAAAACCGCCGAAAGAGTAGAATGCAGGAGGATTATCGAGTTGGAAATGGGAAGGTGCCTGATTCTAGATGTCCTCATGGGAAGACAAGAATTAAGATTAATCAACATCTATGGACCACAAAGTAGGTGGGACCGTAAATGTCTTCTTATGAGGATTAAGCCTTTTCTTTTTACCAGCCGACAAGTGATCTTTGGAGGAGACTTTAACAATGTGACTAGAGTCTGTGATAGGGGGGTCCCCAGAGGTGGGCTGGATGCTGATGGCGTCGTCTTAAGTAGAATAGTTGAGGAAACTCGTCTGGTGGATGCTCATTTACGGCACAAACCGGATCACGTGGATTTCACCTTTAATCAGGGAAATCGTAGGTCTAGAATAGATAGGTTTTATTTGAAGGAGGAGGCTGTTTTTTCGGCTTTACAAGCTGAGGAAGTGGAATTCTCCGATCACTGTTTAATTAGTTTCTCTCTGAATGTTACAGAGACTCCCCGCATGGGAAAAGGAATATGGAAGTTGAATTCGTCTCTCCTGGAAGAAGCGATGGTAAGACAATCCTTTGAGGATTTCCTTCAGAGCCAGGTACCTTTGGTGGACATGTGCAACAGTAAGTCGGAGTGGTGGGAGATGTTTAAAAAAAGGACGGCAAGGTTTTTCAGAAAGCTCTCTAACCTCAGGAGCTGGGACAGATACCGTCTGTACCAGGAACTGAGGAAGAAACTTGAAAGACTTGTGTCGACGGGAGATAGCCGCGAGGATATCTCTCGTGTGAAATCCTTGCTCAAGAGGTGTCAGTATGATAGGTACGCCTCTTTGGTTACCGAGAGGGATTTCGGGAAATACCGCTCGCCCGACCCTTACGGGAACTGTAAGATGGCAGTAAGAAGTAAACTAGTGTTGGGCCTGGTTGACAGTACGGGCTCCCTGAATAGGTCCAAATCAGGGATCCTGGAGGTCGTCAGGTCCTTCTACTCTCACCTCTTGGGTAGGAAAGAACTAAATCGGGACAGTCTTTCAGCTTTCTTGGCTGGGGCGATTCCCGGGGCGGGAATGGACCCCTCTCTTGATATTTTGACAGAACCTATCAGGGAAGAGGAAGTGAGACTGGCCATTGATGGGCTTAGGCCCAAAAAATCGCCAGGTCCGGATGGCTTAACATCCGAGTGGTATAAGACTTTTAGGGAACAATTAGTTCCTCTCTTGACCGAGGTGTATAATGAATGTCTTTCCTCGGGCACTCTGCCAAGGTCAATGGGTAAGTCCGCCCTGATTCTTCTGTCAAAGGGTAAGGATCCGTCCCGCATTGAGAATTGGAGACCCATATCGCTTCTCAATGTGGACAGAAAGATTTTGGCAAAGATACTCTTCTGCAGATTGGCGAAATTTGCGCCGAAGCTTCTTTCGGGGTCCCAGCATTGTTCAGTTCCCGGGCGGAGCGCTTTTAGCGCCGTTCTCAGTGTCCGAGAGGCCGTGGAACGGGGCAGGGCGGGTCTTTGGAAGGGGCTTTTGTTATCCCTGGATCAGGCTAAGGCTTTTGACCGAGTGAATCACGAATACCTGTGGTCTGTCCTCTTGTGGTATGGTCTACCCGGGAGGTTTGTAGATTGGCTAAAAACCTTGTACAAAGGGGCCGAGAGTTTCCCGTTGGTTAATGGTTGGCTGGGTCGTCCTTTTGAGGTGGCTTCCGGTGTCCGCCAGGGATGTCCTTTAAGCCCTCTGCTGTACGTGTTTGCAATCGATCCTTTCATCAGAAGGGTAGATCGTGGACCGTTGGCGGGGGTGAGGATGGAACTGGCGGTGGGGGGGCCATCTCTGAAGGTGGTAGCGTATGCCGATGATGTCTCTATTTTTACCTCTTCGGAAGAGGAGGTGGGATGGGTGATGTCGGAGGTGAATCGCTATTCGGAAGTTTCCGGGTCCCAGATTAACCGGGACAAATGTGAGACTCTCTGGCTGGGGGAAGGGGATCCTGTCTTCGATCTCCAGGGCACTCTTCCAGAACCCCAGAAATCAGTAAAGATCTTAGGCATCAACTTTGGCCAAGATGAGGATTATCATCAACAAAATTGGGAGGGTAGACTGAAAGATGTCGCCCAAAAGGTGGACCGCTGGAAGGGGTGGTCTTTATCCCTCAGGGAAAGGGTTCACTTGTGCAAAGCTTACCTGATTCCTGTGCTTTTATATCTGAGCAGTGTCTGTGTCTTGCCAGGCTCTCTCTGGGCAACGGTCTACAGCCTCTTTTTCCAGATGTTATGGGGAAATAGGCTGAACCTAATCAGGAGAGAGGTGACTTACCGCACAAGGAGACTAGGCGGGTTGGATATGGTCAACCCAGTGGTATTTTTAACAAATACCTTCTTGAAAATAAACATTGCAAATCTCTGGAAAGAGAGGGCTCCTTTGTGGGTAATTTCCTGTAGGGAATGGTTCCGGCCCTTCTTCCAGGAATGGGAGACAGGAGGGCGTGTGAAAGACCTGCGTGCGTCACATGGACATCTCCCGGCTTACGTTGCCCCGGTTCTGAAGATCATAAGGCGGTGGGGCCTGAGAAGGACTGAGATAGAGACCATGTCGAGGGGTTCCCTTGACAGGGGGGTCCTGTCTTCTTTCTTCCAGGCGCCGCTGGCCTTGAAGGATTGCCCAAGTCAGGATCTGGAGGGTGGGCTACTTTTGCTTAATTCAGAAAGGATCCCTAAGAAGGTTTGGGATGTGACTTGGCGCTGCTTTCATGGAAAGCTATATGTAAGGGATAATATGAAGTGCAGGAACCCCGAGGAAAGGGGTTGTCCCCGGGAGGGGTGTGGGGGCGTGCTGGAAAGCATGGACCACTTCCTGCTTCACTGTCCCTTTAATATAGAGGTGTACAAAAGGGTAGGGGCTTCCATCGGTTGGCCCAGGCTGGCCGCCTTGTCTTATGCGGAATGGGCCTATGGCGCATTCAAAGACCTTGGTGGGAGGGACCGTCGCACTTTATTTTTAGTCAGTGCAGTGGTTAGGCGTCACATCTGGTGTGCACGGTGTCTAGTGTCGACGAGTCGCAAAATCCTCCCAGTGGAAACGGTACATAGGAACATTAGGGGTGACCTGGTGAAGGTGCGCTCTCTGGAGTATGAAAAGTGGGGGGACCCCAAGGCCTCTCGCCTGTGGAGGGGCTTTTGTTTCGGGGTTCCCTGACTGAGTAATACTCCTTGTCCTGGTGGTGGGCTGATCTAGAAGACACAGTTAGAGTTTTGTTTTGTTTTAAGAATAGGATGAAAAGGCTTACAGGCTACTGAACCATAGCCGACAAGTTGTGGGAAGTGTTCGGTGTTGTAGATTTTGGAAAGTAGTTAATTTGTACTGTATTATATTATATTAAGTTATGTTGTAATAATATGTTGTATTATATTAGTAGAGGTGTAGTGGGGCTTAGTTAGGTTGGGAGGGGGTGTGGGGGGAGGAGGTGGGGTATATGTATATATGTGTATATAAAGGGGGGATATATATATAAAAAAAAATAAAAAATTAATAAAAGGAAAATATATAAAAAAATAAATAAAATGTGTATGTATATATATGTATGTATGTATATATATATGTATATATATAAAAAAATAATAAAAAAAAATAATAATAATAATTGTGTGTGATACAAACTGGTCGACCCCAGTCCAACTGGGGATGAACTTACGGACTGACAGAGCTCAGGGTTTTCTTTTCCCTTTGAACTTTGAGGGTGGTCAGTTTGTCCGTTTGCAGTGGGGTTGGTGAAGGGTTTAATAGTTAGTATTTAAGTTAAGGTTTCTGCTTGTGTTTTGTATATTTGTTTTTTATAAACGGCTGGCATATAATTATTACATTTTGTATATATGTCTGTATATATGTTTTGTATAAATGGATTTTAGATGAGCATGAAAGCATTTTAATATGTAAATATGTAAAATAGGGGGTTTTGGGGTGGGAGACTGGTCGGGTAAGGGAATAGTATTTTTGCTAGACTCTGTGTTATGTCACTTGTTTGGTTTATTGCTATGTTTGGATAAGTTTTCCATTATGTAAGTTATTTATTTATATTTTAATAAAAAAGTCCAGCAATACAACAGAGGATTTTAAATGATTTAGGCCCCTGTCACCCAGGCACGTCAGCAGGGGTTCATTCATGGCAAAAGGGGGTTCATGTCACCCAGCAATAGAACAGAGGATTTTGAGAGATTTAGGCCCCTGTCACCCAGGCACAGCAGGGGTTCATTCACGGCAAAAGGAGGAGGAGGAGCTGTGTTTCTGCCTCTGTGCTGCACTCTGTGAGAGGATCCAGAGCCTGACATTGTGTGCTGGGGGATACGCTGCCCTTTCCCCAGGGGGTGGCGTGTTCTCCAGGTATGGATCCTCGAGCCCCTGACTGCCGCCGTTTATCTACACGTGCCGGCAGCCATAATGGAACCCCGCGTGCGGCAGGAAGACCCCCTGAAACTGGAGACTTACCTCCTGATTCTCCAGCATCAAGAATCAGCGGCAATGTGACATCGGCGGCCAGTGGAAAGCCTCAGAGAACCCCGCAGCGTGCGGCTGCAAAGCCGCAGGGAACAGGTGACAGCCCCGCTCAGACTGCGGGCAGGAGAGGAGCAGCAACCAGGAGCAGCAGAGATCCACTGCAGGAATCCCTGTGTGACTCCAGCAATGCACCGGGCGGGGTCAGGAGAGGTCCTGGGAGGAAAACAAGCCTAGGATCCTCTCTGAGCTCCTCTTCAGAGCAGATAACTCTGCACCCAGGAAAGCTGGATGGAAAAGAAAGGCCCGCTGCTGAGCAGGCAGCGGGTGAGCAGAGAGCAGAGCCGGCGGGTCAGGTTGCTGCACAAGCAGCCTGCGAAGTCTCTGGACCAGGAAAAGCTGCAGGAATGGAGCCTGGAACCCCAAAGGGTGAGGTATGTGAAGCTGGGAGTAGTATTTCTGTGTCTCAGCCCAGAAGGGGTGCTTCAGGTGTAACTAGCAGTGACTTAGCTCCTGGTGTGGTTGCTGGTGTTTCTGGCTCTTCTCCTGGTATCTCCTCTGGTGTACAAGCTGGAGAGGCCAGGAGACTGTTTAATTGGGGTGTCATGAGCCCCACTGAAACCCCCTCATTATACTCATCAAGGGTGGCGTATTTTTTAAACCAGTATGAGGAGGTAAAGAAGCAATTAAAACGACTTAAATTGCAGTATAAGAATGTGAAAGTTCAGGACAACATGTTACCAAGAAGCAAAAAAGCGGTCCTCTCCTCCAGGCTGGAGAAGCTGGAGGAGGAGATTGCGACTTTGGAGGAAAAGAGGGCCTCTATAGTGAAAAATGGAGGGCCGTTTATGGAAAAATTTAAAAATGACTGTCGGTTTGAAAGCATGTCTGGCTCCAGTCCGTTAGGGCTGCGGTCTGGAAACCAGAGGACGGTGAAGGAGTCGGCGGTGGAATCAGAGGTGGACTCATTACCGGGTGGCCAAGGGGACCCCTCTGAACCAGTTATGTCATCCTCTGGGGATGAAGGCAGGTCTGGGGGGAGACTAATGGTGGAGATCAGGCAGCTGGAATCCCCAGTGGGCAAATTGTATTTCGGTGACGAGGAGGTCCCAGAGGATGAGGTGGTAAAAGAAAAGAAAAAGAAGATCATAAAAGAAGAAGTATTACGTTTTGTGCCTTCTGAACCCATTGCTGAGCCCAGCCCGGTTCCTGTAGTGGAATCAGGCCAAACAGCACGGGAGAATGAATCTGAGATGGTGGCAGAAGGTGTCCCCCTTTCCTGCAGTGGAAAGGAGAACACAGGAGCAGACAGGGTTAAAACCCCTGACAGTGTTGCGGACAAGGTGAAGGATGGAATGGCTGCGGACAAGGCTCAGAAAAAGGCATTAGAAAGGGCCAGGGCAAAATCTGGAAGGTTTATAAAGACACCAGTAAAGACACCAGTAAAGAAACCAGTAAAGAAACCATTAAAGTCTGTGGAGGTTGCAGAATCTTCAGGGACTGTGCGGGCTGCAGAGAGGGTGAGGGGTGTGGAGGATAAGAGGTCCTCTGCAGTTCCTGAAATGGGGGGCCCTTCAAACCCTGCCTTTAATGACGCCAGTACTTCTCTAGGGAACCCGACCAGTCTGAGGGGAGTGAAGAGCGATGGGATTGTAAGCAAGGTAAAAGATGTTGCGAGTGGTAACTTAGGAAGAGACGCAAATGAGAGTATGAATGAGAGTATGAATGAGAGTATGAATGAGGACATTGTTACAAATAAGGATGGAAATAGTGAAATGAATGGCGAGGCAAATGAAGATATAACTGGTGAGAGTATGAACGAGGAATTGGTAGCTGCTTATGCAGCAGATACGGAAGTCGAGGAGGAAGAGGCTGAGGAAGAGGCTGACAGGAGGAGGCAGGTTGCAAGGGAAGCAGGGGATTGTGTAAGTCCAAATAGGAGATCATATGCTAGTGTGGCTGCAGGTGACTCTTTGCCCAGGGAATCAGGTAATGGTAACTTGCAACGGCGCCTCTTGGAGGCTTTGAGGAAGGGGAAAGAGACTTCCATGCAGGTGGAGGGTGAACCGGTTAACCTGTCTTTTTGGACAGAGAGACATGGTCTGAGAACCTTCCGAGAGGAAAGAGCGGGAGAGACCGTTTGGTCTCTCCCTACATCCGGGGGGAGCCGTAGGAATGTGGCCCGTCTCTCTTGGAGGAGTGAAGAAGCAACGCCTTCTAGGAAAGACGTTGTAGAGCTTCTCCTAGGGATGGGCTTTGTGGCAAATGACATCTTTGCCCTAATCCATCCCTACGGCACCAAGAGTTTTGATGTTAGTTTTGTTAGACCAGAGGGGCTTGAGCTCTTCTGGTCTAAATATGAACTGGCAAAGAACACCCCGGCCTGGCGGGGATTTTCTGTCCAGGCTATAACCCGCCAGACGATGGTCAAGAAAGTGACGGTATTAACCTGTAACGAATCACTTTCTAGCGTGGACATTATGACATGGCTCAGTCGTTATGGCGAGGTTGGACAATTCCCCGCCAAAGTTTTGGATGATCACGGCATCTGGTCAGGTGCCTGGACCTTCAGCGTAAAGCTGAGGGCACAGGGCAACTCAGTTGCTCATATTCCCTCCTCTGCTTTCTTGGGTAGAGATAGAATTATGGTTTTCTATCAGGGACAGCCGAAGGTCTGCTATAGGTGTGGTAGTCCCACCCACTTTAGCGCACAATGCGATGTTCGCAAGTGTGCAAAGTGTGGGGACATTGGCCATCTTGCCGCATCCTGTAGACGGATTCGGTGTAACCTGTGCGGGGACCTGGGTCATCCCTTCAGTCGTTGTCCGCTTGCCTTTTCCAACAAGGCTCAGGGACGGGCCCGGACTCAAGCGGATGCTAGCCATGAAGCTGGGTCTGTTGTTGAAGAAGGGCCTGCTGCCGGGACTGGGCCGGTTGGTGAAGGGACGAGTGCCGGTGATACCAGCACTGGAAGAAGCAGACAGGGTACAGTTAAGAACTTAAGGCCTTCCAAGATTAAACGGCAAGAAAAACGACGTAGAGATAGGGAGCAGGCGGCAGCTGGTCCCTTGGTTGATCCTCTGGCAGGCCTTTTGGCTGGGGATCCAGGTTGTAGCGACCCAGGGTACAGCGATGAGGAGGGAGGACCTGGGGTTCAGCCTGAGGAAGCCAACCCCTCTGCTACATCCGTATCCTCGTACGGCGAAAGCATGGATGAGGATTACAGGATGTGGTTGAGGGATAGGAGGAACAAACGGAGCAAGAGGAAAAAGAAAGGAGAGGGTCGCAAGCCCTCTCTGGAGTGGGATTCATCTGTCCCACTCACCCTTGACCAGATGCCAGAGGAAGATTTAGTCGGGGCCCCTCCTGTGGATCTCTCCAACCGGTATCAGGTCCTTGACGAGGATCCCCCAACTCCAGTTGGGGAGGAGGAGGATGTGGTACCGGAGGGCGCAAAGGCCTCCTCGCAGGTTGCCGGGCCCTGCCCTCCTTCTTCTGGAGGGGGGGCTAAGCCTGATTCCGTGGGCAAACAGAACGGTATGGATGTATCAGTGTGTCTGAAAAGGCAAAAGGAAAATGAAGGATCAGGAGATAATGATGAGGAGAGTGGTGGTGGAGGGGGGAAAAAGAAAGCTATCCAACTCGATCATGTATGATGGCGGAACTCACCCTGTTGACGCTAGCAAGTATTAATGTTGCTAGCATTAAGTCAGACGTGGCCCGTTTTATGGCCTTTGATTTTTTCAGCCGTATTGATGCTGATATTTTATTTTTGCAAGAGACCTGGTTAACAAGTGTTGAGTTGCTGGCGAAAGCCAAGCAGGAATGGCGGCTCGGTCCGTCATTCTGGTCTCTTGCGGCCGAGCCACGTAGCGGGGTGGCGGTCCTTTTTAAAACCGCCGAAAGAGTAGAATGCAGGAGGATTATCGAGTTGGAAATGGGAAGGTGCCTGATTCTAGATGTCCTCATGGGAAGACAAGAATTAAGATTAATCAACATCTATGGACCACAAAGTAGGTGGGACCGTAAATGTCTTCTTATGAGGATTAAGCCTTTTCTTTTTACCAGCCGACAAGTGATCTTTGGAGGAGACTTTAACAATGTGACTAGAGTCTGTGATAGGGGGGTCCCCAGAGGTGGGCTGGATGCTGATGGCGTCGTCTTGAGTAGAATAGTTGAGGAAGCTCGTCTGGTGGATGCTCATTTACGGCACAAACCGGATCACGTGGATTTCACCTTTAATCAGGGAAATCGTAGGTCTAGAATAGATAGGTTTTATTTGAAGGAGGAGGCTGTTTTTTCGGCTTTACAAGCTGAGGAAGTGGAATTCTCCGATCACTGTTTAATTAGTTTCTCTCTGAATGTTACAGAGACTCCCCGCATGGGAAAAGGAATATGGAAGTTGAATTCGTCTCTCCTGGAAGAAGCGATGGTAAGACAATCCTTTGAGGATTTCCTTCAGAGCCAGGTACCTTTGGTGGACATGTGCAACAGTAAGTCGGAGTGGTGGGAGATGTTTAAAAAAAGGACGGCAAGGTTTTTCCGAAAGCTCTCTAACCTCAGGAGCTGGGACAGATACCGTCTGTACCAGGAACTGAGGAAGAAACTTGAAAGACTTGTGTCGACGGGAGATAGCCGCGAGGATATCTCTCGTGTGAAATCCTTGCTCAAGAGGTGTCAGTATGATAGGTACGCCTCTTTGGTTACCGAGAGGGATTTCGGGAAATACCGCTCGCCCGACCCTTACGGGAACTGTAAGATGGCAGTAAGAAGTAAACTAGTGTTGGGCCTGGTTGACAGTACGGGCTCCCTGAATAGGTCCAAATCAGGGATCCTGGAGGTCGTCAGGTCCTTCTACTCTCACCTCTTGGGTAGGAAAGAACTAAATCGGGACAGTCTTTCAGCTTTCTTGGCTGGGGCGATTCCCGGGGCGGGAATGGACCCCTCTCTTGATATTTTGACAGAACCTATCAGGGAAGAGGAAGTGAGACTGGCCATTGATGGGCTTAGGCCCAAAAAATCGCCAGGTCCGGATGGCTTAACATCCGAGTGGTATAAGACTTTTAGGGAACAATTAGTTCCTCTCTTGACCGAGGTGTATAATGAATGTCTTTCCTCGGGCACTCTGCCAAGGTCAATGGGTAAGTCCGCCCTGATTCTTCTGTCAAAGGGTAAGGATCCGTC
This sequence comes from Bufo bufo, assembly GCF_905171765.1. Taxonomy (NCBI): domain Eukaryota; kingdom Metazoa; phylum Chordata; class Amphibia; order Anura; family Bufonidae; genus Bufo; species Bufo bufo. Next base: position 117,191,389 of record NC_053393.1, on the reverse strand, counting down.
CCGCATTGAGAATTGGAGACCCATATCGCTTCTCAATGTGGACAGAAAGATTTTGGCAAAGATACTCTTCTGCAGATTGGCGAAATTTGCGCCGAAGCTTCTTTCGGGGTCCCAGCATTGTTCAGTTCCCGGGCGGAGCGCTTTTAGCGCCGTTCTCAGTGTCCGAGAGGCCGTGGAACGGGGCAGGGCGGGTCTTTGGAAGGGGCTTTTGTTATCCCTGGATCAGGCTAAGGCTTTTGACCGAGTGAATCACGAATACCTGTGGTCTGTCCTCTTGTGGTATGGTCTACCCGGGAGGTTTGTAGATTGGCTAAAAACCTTGTACAAAGGGGCCGAGAGTTTCCCGTTGGTTAATGGTTGGCTGGGTCGTCCTTTTGAGGTGGCTTCCGGTGTCCGCCAGGGATGTCCTTTAAGCCCTCTGCTGTACGTGTTTGCAATCGATCCTTTCATCAGAAGGGTAGATCGTGGACCGTTGGCGGGGGTGAGGATGGAACTGGCGGTGGGGGGGCCATCTCTGAAGGTGGTAGCGTACGCCGATGATGTCTCTATTTTTACCTCTTCGGAAGAGGAGGTGGAATGGGTGATGTCGGAGGTGAATCGCTATTCGGAAGTTTCCGGGTCCCAGATTAACCGGGACAAATGTGAGACTCTCTGGCTGGGGGAAGGGGATCCTGTCTTCGATCTCCAGGGCACTCTTCCAGAACCCCAGAAATCAGTAAAGATCTTAGGCATCAACTTTGGCCAAGATGAGGATTATCATCAACAAAATTGGGAGGGTAGACTGAAAGATGTTGCCCAAAAGGTGGACCGCTGGAAGGGGTGGTCTTTATCCCTCAGGGAAAGGGTTCACTTGTGCAAAGCTTACCTGATTCCTGTGCTTTTATATCTGAGCAGTGTCTGTGTCTTGCCAGGCTCTCTCTGGGCAACGGTCTACAGCCTCTTTTTCCAGATGTTATGGGGAAATAGGCTGAACCTAATCAGGAGAGAGGTGACTTACCGCACAAGGAGACTAGGCGGGTTGGATATGGTCAACCCAGTGGTATTTTTAACAAATACCTTCTTGAAAATAAACATTGCAAATCTCTGGAAAGAGAGGGCTCCTTTGTGGGTAATTTCCTGTAGGGAATGGTTCCGGCCCTTCTTCCAGGAATGGGAGACAGGAGGGCGTGTGAAAGACCTGCGTGCGTCACATGGACATCTCCCGGCTTACGTTGCCCCGGTTCTGAAGATCATAAGGCGGTGGGGCCTAAGAAGGACTGAGATAGAGACCATGTCGAGGGGTTCCCTTGACAGGGGGGTCCTGTCTTCTTTCTTCCAGGCGCCGCTGGCCTTGAAGGATTGCCCAAGTCAGGATCTGGAGGGTGGGCTACTTTTGCTTAATTCAGAAAGGATCCCTAAGAAGGTTTGGGATGTGACTTGGCGCTGCTTTCATGGAAAGCTATATGTAAGGGATAATATGAAGTGCAGGAACCCCGAGGAAAGGGGTTGTCCCCGGGAGGGGTGTGGGGGCGTGCTGGAAAGCATGGACCACTTCCTGCTTCACTGTCCCTTTAATATAGAGGTGTACAAAAGGGTGGGGGCTTCCATCGGTTGGCCCAGGCTGGCCGCCTTGTCTTATGCGGAATGGGCCTATGGCGCATTCAAAGACCTTGGTGGGAGGGACCGTCGGACTTTATTTTTAGTCAGTGCAGTGGTTAGGCATCACATCTGGTGTGCACGGTGTCTAGTGTCGACGAGTCGCAAAATCCTCCCAGTGGAAACGGTACATAGGAACATTAGGGGTGACCTGGTGAAGGTGCGCTCTCTGGAGTATGAAAAGTGGGGGGACCCCAAGGCCTCTCGCCTGTGGAGGGGCTTTTGTTTTGGGGTTCCCTGACTGAGTAATACTCCTTGTCCTGGTGGTGGGCTGATCTAGAAGACACAGTTAGAGTTTTGTTTTGTTTTAAGAATAGGATGAAAAGGCTTACAGGCTACTGAACCATAGCCGACAAGTTGTGGGAAGTGTTCGGTGTTGTAGATTTTGGAAAGTAGTTAATTTGTACTGTATTATATTATATTAAGTTATGTTGTAATAATATGTTGTATTATATTAGTAGAGGTGTAGTGGGGCTTAGTTAGGTTGGGAGGGGGGTGTGGGGGGAGGAGGTGGGGTATATGTATATATGTGTATATAAGGGGGGGATATATATATAAAAAAAAAAAAAAAAAAAATTAATAAAAGGAAAATATATAAAAAATAAAAATAAAATGTGTGTGTATATATATGTATGTGTATGTATATATATATGTATATATATATATAAAAAAAAAAAAAAAAAATAATAATAGTAATTGTGTGTGATACAAACTGGTCGACCCCAGTCCAACTGGGGATGAACTTACGGACTGACAGAGCTCAGGGTTTTCTTTTCCCTTTGAACTTTGAGGGTGGTCAGTTTGTCCGTTTGCAGTGGGGGTTGGTGAAGGGTTTAATAGTTAGTATTTAAGTTAAGGTTTCTGCTTGTGTTTTGTATATTTGTTTTTATACGGCTGGCATATAATTATTACATTTTGTATATATGTCTGTATATATGTTTTGTATAAATGGATTTTAGATGAGCATGAAAGCATTTTAATATGTAAATATGTAAAATAGGGGGTTTTGGGGTGGGAGACTGGTCGGGTAAGGGAATAGTATTTTTGCTAGACTCTGTATTATGTCACTTGTTTGGTTTATTGCTATGTTTGGATAAGTTTTCCATTATGTAAGTTATTTATTTATATTTTAATAAAAAAGTCCAGCAATACAACAGAGGATTTTGAGTGATTTATGCCCCTGTCACCCAGGCACGTCAGCAGGGGTTCATTCATGGCAAAAGGGGGTTCATGTCACCCAGCAATAGAACAGAGGATTTTGAGAGTTTTAGGCCCCTGTCACCCAGGCACAGCAGGGGTTCATTCACGGCAAAAGGGGGTTCTTGTCACCCAGCAATACAACAGAGGATTTTAAATGATTTAGGCCCCTGTCACCCAGGCACGTCAGCAGGGGTTCATTCACGGCAAAAGGGGGTTCTTGTCACCTAGCAATAGAACAGAGGATTTTGAGAGATTTAGGCCCCTGTCACCCAAGCACAGCAGGGGTTCATTCACGGCAAAAGGGGGTTCTTGTCACCCAGCAATACAACAGAGGATTTTGAGTGATTTATGCCCCTGTCACCCAGGCACAGCAGGGGTTCATTCACGGCAAAAGGGGGTTCATGTCATCCAGCAATACAACAGAGGATTTTAAATGATTTAGGCCCCTGTCACCCAGGCACGTCAGCAGGGGTTCATTCATGGCAAAAGGGGGTTCATGTCACCCAGCAATAGAACAGAGGATTTTGAGAGATTTAGGCCCCTGTCACCCAGGCACAGCAGGGGTTCATTCACGGCAAAAGGGGGTTCTTGTCACCCAGCAATACAACAGAGGATTTTGAGTGATTTATGCCCCTGTCACCCAGGCACAGCAGGGGTTCATTCATGGCAAAAGGGGGTTCATGTCACCCAGCAATACAACAGAGGATTTTGAGAGATTTAGGCCCCTGTCACCCAGGCACAGCAGCGGTTCATTCACGGCAAAATGGGGTTCTTGTCACCCAGCAATAGAACAGAGGATTTTGAGAGATTTAGTCCCCTATCACCCAGGAACAGCAGGGGTTCATTCACGGCAAAAGGGGGTTCATGTCACCCAGCAATACAACAGAGGATTTTGAGAGATTTAGGCCCCTGTCACCCAGGCACAGCAGGGGTTCATTCACGGCAAAAGGGGGTTATTGTCACCCAGCAATAGAACAGAGGATTTTGAGAGATTTAGGCCCCTGTCACCCAGGCACAGCAGGGGTTCCTTCACGGCAAATGGGGGTTCTTGTCACCCAGCAATAGAACAGAGGATTTTGAGAGATTTAGTCCCCTATCACCCAGGAACAGCAGGGGTTCATTCACGGCAAAAGGGGGTTCATGTCACCCAGCAATACAACAGAGGATTTTGAGAGATTTAGGCCCCTGTCACCCAGGCACAGCAGGGGTTCATTCACGGCAAAAGGGGGTTATTGTCACCCAGCAATAGAACAGAGGATTTTGAGAGATTTAGGCCCCTGTCACCCAGGCACAGCAGGGGTTCCTTCACGGCAAATGGGGGTTCTTGTCACCCAGCAATAGAACAGAGGATTTTGAGAGATTTAGGCCCCTGTCACCCAGGCACAGCAGGGGTTCATTCACGGAAAAAGGGGGTTCATGTCACCCAGCAATACAACAGAGGATTTTGAGAGATTTAGGTCCCTGTCACCCAGGCACAGCAGGGGTTCATTCACAGCAAAAGGGGGTTCATGTCACCCAGCAATACAACAGAGGATTTTGAGAGATTTAGGCCCCTGTCACCCAGGCACAGCAGGGGTTCCTTCACGGCAAATGGGGGTTCTTGTCACCCAGCAATAGAACAGAGGATTTTGAGAGATTTAGGCCCCTGTCACCCAGGCACAGCAGGGGTTCCTTCACGGCAAATGGGGGTTCTTGTCACCCAGCAATAGAACAGAGGATTTTGAGAGATTTAGGCCCCTGTCACCCAGGCACAGCAGGGGTTCATTCACGGCAAAAGGGGGTTCATGTCACCCAGCAATAGAACAGACGATTTTGAGAGATTTAGTCCCCTATCACCCAGGCACAGCAGGGGTTCATTCACGGCAAATGGGGTTCTTGTCACCCAGCAATACAACAGAGGATTTTGAGTGATTTATGCCCCTGTCACCCAGGCACAGCAGGGGTTCATTCACTGCAAATGGGGGTTCATGTCACCCAGCAATACAACAGAGGATTTTGAGAGATTTAGGCCCCTGTCACCCAGGCACAGCAGGGGTTCATTCACGGCAAAAGGGGGTTATTGTCACCCAGCAATAGAACAGAGGATTTTGAGAGATTTAGGCCCCTGTCACCCAGGCACAGCAGGGGTTCATTCACTGCAAATGGGGGTTCATGTCACCCAGCAATACAACAGAGGATTTTGAGAGATTTAGGCCCCTGTCACCCAGGCACAGCAGGGGTTCATTCACGGCAAAAGGGGGTTCTTGTCACCCAGCAATACAACAGAGGATTTTGAGAGATTTAGGCCCCTGTCACCCAGGCACAGCAGGGGTTCATTCACGGCAAAAGGCGGTTTTTGTCACCCAGCAATAGAACAGAGGATTTTGAGAGATTTAGGCCACTGTCACCCAGGCATAGCAGGGGTTCATTCACGGCAAAAGGGGGTTCTTGTCACCCAGCAATAGAACAGAGGATTTTGAGAGATTTAGGCTCCTGTCATCCAGGCACAGCAGGGGTTCATTCAAGGAAAAAGGGGGTTCATGTCACCCAGCAATACAACAGAGGATTTTGAGAGATTTAGGCCCCTGTCACCAAGGCACAGCAGGGGTTCATTCACGGCAAAAGGGGGTTCTTGTCACCCAGCAATAGAACAGAGGATTTTGAGAGATTTAGGCCCCTGTCACCCAGGCACAGCAGGGGTTCATTCACGGCAAAAGGGGGTTCTTGTCACCCAGCAATACAACAGAGGATTTTGAGAGATTTAGGCCCATGTCACCCAGGCACAGCAGGGGTTCATTCACGGCAAAAGGGGGTTCTTGTCACCCAGCAATAGAACAGAGGATTTTGAGAGTTTTAGGCCCCTGTCACCCAGGCACAGCAGGGGTTCATTCACGGCAAAAGGGGGTTCTTGTCACCCAGCAATACAACAGAGGATTTTAAATGATTTAGGCCCCTGTCACCCAGGCACGTCAGCAGGGGTTCATTCACGGCAAAAGGGGGTTCTTGTCACCCAGCAATAGAACAGAGGATTTTGAGAGATTTAGGCCCCTGTCACCCAAGCACAGCAGGGGTTCATTCACGGCAAAAGGGGGTTCTTGTCACCCAGCAATACAACAGAGGATTTTGAGTGATTTATGCCCCTGTCACCCAGGCACAGCAGGGGTTCATTCACGGCAAAAGGGGGTTCATGTCACCCAGCAATACAACAGAGGATTTTAAATGATTTAGGCCCCTGTCACCCAGGCACGTCAGCAGGGGTTCATTCATGGCAAAAGGGGGTTCATGTCACTCAGCAATAGAACAGAGGATTTTAAGAGATTTAGGCCCCTGTCACCCAGGCACAGCTGGGGTTCATTCACGGCAAAAGGGGGTTCTTGTCACCCAGCAATACAACAGAGGATTTTGAGTGATTTATGCCCCTGTCACCCAGGCACAGCAGGGGTTCATTCATGGCAAAAGGGGGTTCATGTCACCCAGCAATACAACAGAGGATTTTGAGAGATTTAGGCCCCTGTCACCCAGGCACAGCAGCGGTTCATTCACGGCAAAATGGGGTTCTTGTCACCCAGCAATAGAACAGAGGATTTTGAGAGATTTAGGCCACTGTCACCCAGGCACAGCAGGGGTACATTCACGGCAAAAGGGGGTTCTTGTCACCCAGCAATAGAACAGAGGGTTTTGAGAGATTTAGGCCCCTATCACCCAGGAACAGCAGGGGTTCATTCACGGCAAAAGGGGGTTCATGTCACCCAGCAATACAACAGAGGATTTTGAGAGATTTAGGCCCCTGTCACCCAGGCACAACAGGGGTTCATTCATGGCAAAAGGGGGTTCATGTCACCCAGCAATAGAACAGAGGATTTTGAGAGATTTAGGCCCCTGTCACCCAGGCACAGCAGGGGTTCATTCACGGCAAAAGGGGGTTATTGTCACCCAGCAATAGAACAGAGGATTTTGAGAGATTTAGGCCCCTGTCACCCAGGCACAGCAGGGGTTCCTTCACGGCAAATGGGGGTTCTTGTCACCCAGCAATACAACAGAGGATTTTGAGAGATTTAGGCCCCTGTCACCCAGGCACAGCAGGGGTTCTTTCACGGCAAAAGGGGGTTCATGTCACCCAGCAATACAACAGAGGATTTTGAGAGATTTAGGCCCCTGTCACCCAGGCACAGCAGGGGTTCATTCATGGCAAAAGGGGGTTCTTGTCACCCAGCAATAGAACAGAGGATTTTGAGTGATTTATGCCCCTGTCACCCAAGCACAGCAGGGGTTCATTCACGGCAAAAGGGGGTTCTTGTCACCCAGCAATACAACAGAGGATTTTGAGAGATTTAGGCCCCTGTCACCCAGGCACAGCAGGGGTTCCTTCACGGCAAATGGGGGTTCATGTCACCCAGCAATACAACAGAGGATTTTGAGAGATTTAGGCCCCTGTCACCCAAGCACAGCAGGGGTTCATTCACGGCAAAAGGGGGTTCTTGTCACCCAGCAATACAACAGAGGATTTTGAGAGATTTAGGCCCCTGTCACCCAGGCACAGCAGGGGTTCTTTCACGGCAAAAGGGGGTTCATGTCACCCAGCAATACAACAGAGGATTTTGAGAGATTTAGGCCCCTGTCACCCAGGCACAGCAGGGGTTCATTCATGGCAAAAGGGGGTTCTTGTCACCCAGCAATACAACAGAGGATTTTGAGAGATTTAGGCCACTGTCACCCAGGCACTGCAGGGGTTCATTCACGGCAAAAGGCGTTTTTTTGTCACCCAGCAATAGAACAGAGGATTTTGAGAGATTTAGGCCACTGTCACCCAGGCACAGCAGGGGTTCATTCACGGAAAAAGGGGGTTCTTGTCACCCAGCAATAGAACAGAGGATTTTGAGAGATTTAGGCCACTGTCACCCAGGCACAGCAGGGGTTCATTCACGGCAAAAGTGGGTTCTTGTCACCCAGCAATAGAAAAGAGGATTTTGAGAGATTTAGGCCCCTGTCACTCAGGCACAGCAGGGGTTCATTCACTGAAAAAGGGGGTTCATATCACCCAGCAATACAACAGAGGATTTTGAGAGATTTAGGCCCCTGTCAGCAATGCAGAGCAGGGGTTCATCCACGGCAAAAGGGGGTTCTTGTCACCCAGCAATAGAACAGAGGATTTTGAGAGATTTAGGCCCTTGTCACCCAGGCACAGCAGCGGTTCATTCACGGCAAAATGGGGTTCTTGTCACCCAGCAAAAGAACAGAGGATTTTGAGAGATTTAGTCCCCTATCACCCAGGAACAGCAGGGGTTCATTCACGGCAAAAGGGGGTTCATGTCACCCAGCAATACAACAGAGGATTTTGAGAGATTTAGTCCCCTATCACCCAGGAACAGCAGGGGTTCATTCACGGCAAAAGGGGGTTCATGTCACCCAGCAATACAACAGAGGATTTTGAGAGATTTAGGCCCCTGTCACCCAGGCACAGCAGGGGTTCATTCATGGCAAAAGGGGGTTCATGTCACCCAGCAATAGAACAGTGGATTTTGAGAGTTTAGGCCCCTGTCACCCAGGCACAGCAGGGGTTTATTCACGGCAAAAGGGGGTTCTTGTCACCCAGCAATACAACAGAGGATTTTGAGAGATTTAGGCCCCTGTTATCCAGGCACAGCAGGGGTTCATTCACGGCAAAAGGGGGTTCTTGTCACCCAGCCATAGAACAGGGGATTTTGAGAGTTTTAGGCCCCTGTCACCCAGGCACAGCAGGGGTTAATTCCTGGCAGTAGGGGGTTTTTGTCACCCAGCAATAGAACAGTGGATTTTGAGAGATTTAGGCCCCTGTAACCCAGGCACAGCAGGGGTTCATTCACGGCAAAAGGGGGTTCATGTCACCCAGCAATACAACAGAGGATTTTGAGAGTTTTAGGCCCCTGTCACCCAGGCACAGCAGGGGTTCATTCACGGCAAAAGGGGGTTCATGTCACCCAGCCATAGAACAGACGATTTTGAGAGAATTAGGCCCCTGTCACCCAGGCACAGCAGGGGTTTGTATATGCCAAAAATGGTAAAATGTCACCCGACAATTGAAAATAAGAATTTTTTCAATTTAAGGCACTAAAATTGGCACTTTTTTGCATTAATATGGCTCTAAAATAGTCCTTCAAAAGGCTAGAGGGATGTAAAAGGCAGTAAAATGTGCTTAAGAGCATGGCAACTGCTCTGCAAACAAATGTGGATAGGGAAATAACTTAAAATTAAATAAAAAAACTTAAAATTACAAATTATCAACCTGCAACTCAGAGAAGGAGGTGGATATGGAGTCGGAGGTAAGGAGGCGGTGAATGTGGTGTTGTAGGTGGAGGCAGCAATGGAGGAGTACAAGAATGTATGTTTGATGGTGGTATAAATGTCTATTCTGCACAAGGTACAGACAAGTCTTGTGGGATCCAAGCCTTGGGTTATTTTGATGAACGTGAGCTTGTCCACGTTGGCTGTGGACAGTCGGCTGCGTCTGTCTGTAATGACGCCCCCTGCCATGCTAAATACAAGTTCAGAGAGTACACTGGCTGCAGGGCAGGCCAGCACCTCCAAGGCATACAGGGCAAGCTCTGGCCATGTGGACAATTTGGAGACCCAGAAGTTGAATGGGGCAGAACCATCAGTCAGTACGTGTAGGCGTGTGCACAGGTACTGTTCCACCATGTTGTTCAAATGCTGCCTCCTGCTAACACGCTCCATATCAGCAGTTGGGGCCGGTTGTTGCGGTGAGGTGACAAAGCTTTTCCACATGTCGGCCATGCTAACCCTGCCTTCTGAGGTGCTGGCTCTGACACAGCTGCATTGGCGACCTCTTCCTCCTCCACTGCCTTCGCCTTGTGCTTCCAGCGTGCGCCTGTAGTCGCACATCTTCCGATCACGCTCTAGTGAGGGAATTAAGGACGGCACATTGTCTTTGTAACGGGGATCCAGCAGGGTGGCCACCCAGTAGTCAGCACACGTTAAAATGTGGGCAACTCTGCTGTCGTTGCGCAGGCACTGCAGCATGTAGTCGCTCATGTGTGCCAGGCTGCCCAGAGGTAAGGACAAGCTGTCCTCTGTGGGAGACGTATCGTCTGCGTCCTCCGTATCCCCCTAGCCACGCACTAGTGATGGGCCCGAGCTGCGTTGGATACCACCCCGCTGTGAACATGCTTCATCCCTATCCTCCTCCTCCTCCTTATCCTCCTCGTCCTCCAGTAGTGGGCCCTGGCTGGCCAAATCTGTACCTGGCCTCTGCTGTAGCAAAAATCCTATTTCTGAGCCACTTCTAAAAGACTGGCCTGAAAGTGTTAGAGATGACCCCTCTTCCTCCTCCTCGTCCTGGGCCACATCCTCTTCCATCATCGCCCTAAGTGTTTTCTCAAGGAGACATAGAAGTGGTATTGTAACGCTGATAACGGCGTCATCGCCACTGGCCATGTTGGTGGAGTACTTGAAACAGGGCACACAGGTCTCGCATGGAGGCCCAATCATTGGTGGCGAAGTGGTGCTGTTCCGCAGTGCGATTTACCCGTGCGTGCTGCAGCTGAAACTCCACTATGGCCTGCTGCATGTGCAAGGTGGAGTTCCACCTGGTGGGCACGTCGCATATGAGGCGGTGAGCGGGAAGGCCGAAGTCACGTTGTAGAGCAGACAGCCGAGCGGCGGCAGGATGAGAACGCCGGAAGCGCGCACAGACGGCCCGCACTTTATGCAGCAGCTCTGACATGTCGGGGTAGTTGTGAATGAACTTCTGCACCACCAAATTCAGCACATGCGCCAGGCAAGGGATGTGCGTCAAACCGGCTAGTCCCAGAGCTGCAACGAGATTTCGCCCATTATCGCACACCACCAGGCCGGGCTTGAGGCCCACTGGCAGCAACCACTCGTCGGTCTGTTGTTCTATACCCCGCCACAACTCCTGCGCGGTGTGGGGCCTGTCCCCCAAACACATCAGTTTCAGAATGGCCTGCTGACGTTTACCCCTGGCTGTGCTGAAGTTGGTGGTGAAGGTCTGTCATTGACCGAATTAGGAGGTGGTAGAAGAGGAGGAGGAAGCCGAGTAGGAAGAGGAGGCAACAGGAGGCAAAGAATGATGCCCTGCGATCCTTGGCGGCTGAAGGACGTGCGCCAAACAGCTCTCCGCCTGGGGCCCAGCCGCCACTACATTTACCCAGTGTGCAGTTAGGGAGATATAGCGTCCCTGGCCATGCTTACTGTTCCACGTATCTGTGCTTAGGTGGACCTTGCTACTGATGGTGTTGCGCAGTGCACACTTGATTTTATCCGATACTTGGTTGTGTAGGAAAGGCACGGCTCTCCTGGAGAAGTAGTGGTGGCTGGGAACGACGTACTGTGGGACTGCAAGCGACATGAGCTATTTGAAGCTGTCCCTTTCCACCTGCCTGAATGACAGCATTTCAAAGGCCAGCATTTTAGAAATGCTGGCATTCAGGGCCAGGGATCGAGGGTGGCTAGGTGGGAATTTACGCTTTCTCTCAAAGGTTTGTGAGATGGAGAGCTGAACGCTTCCGTGTGACATGGTGGAGATGCTTGGTGACGGAGGTGATGTTGGTGGCACATCCTCTGTTTGCTGGGCGGCAGGTGCCAACGTTCCACCAGAGGCGGAGGAAGAGGCAGCAGCAGAAGAGGGAGCAGGAGGGGCCTGAGCCCTTTCTTGGTTTTGAAGGTGCTTATTCCACTGCAGCCAGTGTCTCGCATGTAGATGCCTGGTCATGCAGGTTGTGCTAAGGTTCAGAACGTTAATGCCTCGCTTCAGGCTCTGATGGCACAGCGTGCAAACCACTCGGGTCTTGTCGTCAGCACATTGTGTGAAGAAGTGTGTGAAGAAGTGCCATGCCAGGGAACTCCTTCAAGCTGCCTTTGCTGTGCTCGGTCCCTGTTGACGGTGGTCAGTAGCAGGCAAACTGTTTTGGCGACGGCTGCTCTGCTTTTGCACCCTGCTCCCGCTTTTGCTACGCTGTTGGCTCGGTCTCACCACTGCCTCTTCCTCCGAACTCTGAAAGTCAGTGGCACAACCTTCATTCCATGAGGGGTCTAGGACCTAATCGTCCCCTGCATCGTCTTCCACCCAGTCTTCCTCCCTGACCTCCTTTTCGGTCTGCACACTGCAGAAAGACGCAGCAGTTGGCACCTGTGTTTCGTCATCATCAGAGACGTGCTGAGGTGGTATTCCCATGTCCTCATCAGGAAACATAAGTGGTTGTGCGTCAGTGCATTCTATGTCTTCCACCCCTGGGGAAGGGCTAGGTGGATGCCCTTGGGAAACCCTGCAAGCAGAGTCTTTAAACAGCATAAGAGACTGCTGCATGACTTGAGGCTCAGACAGGTCCCCCAATATGCATGGGGGTGATGTGACAGACTGATGGGCATGGGTTTCAGGCACCACCAGTGCGCTTTCTGCAGAAGACTGGGTGGGAGATAATGTGAACGTGCTGGATCCACTGTCGGCCACCCAATTGACTAGCGCCTGTACTTGCTTAGGCCTTACCATCCTTAGAACGGCATTAGGCCCGGCCAAATATCGCTGTAGATTCTGGCGGCTACTGGGATCTGAGGTAGTAAGTTCAGTAGGACGTGTAGAACGGCCACGTCCTCTCCCTGCACCAGAGGCTTCACCAACACCACGACCATGACCACGTCCCTTATTAGATGTTTGCCTCATAGTTAGCGTTCACAAAGCAAAGTAAAAAGTGGTTAAGTATGTTAAAAATAATTAACCGCCAATATAAACCCTGATGTAAGGTATTGCACTCTATATTTTTTTTTTTTAACTCTATATGACAGCAGTATTTGTGGCCTAAATGTGACACTCACTTATGCACGTCTTATCCCAGATGTGCAGTATATCAGAGGCTTTTTTTTACCCCAGTAACCAAAAAGCTGTATTTCTGTCCTAAATGTGACAGTCAGTTATGCTTGTCTAATCCCAGATGTGCAGTATATTAGAGAGTTTTTTCACCCTAACCAAAAAGCTGTATTTCTGTCCTAAATGTGACAGTCACTTATGCTTGTCTAATCCCAGATGTGCAGTATATCAGAGGCTTTTTTCACCCCAGTATGCCAAAGCTGTATTTCTGGACTTGCAGACATGCAGATAGCCTGTGCTGGTGCACTATCGTTGCATAAAATGGCTGCCGATCATGTATTGATATTGACTAACTGAAGAAAAAAAGTTTGTTTTCAGCAGTAGTTGGCTCAGGGCAGGCTTAAAAAAATTGTGCACTGCACCCACAAAACACATTTGCTGTAGATCACTGAGTAAAAAAAGCAGTTCTTGATAAGATTTCTCCCTGATCTCTCCCTCACAGCAGCTGCAGCCTCTCCCTACACTAATCTGAGCAGAGTGATGGGTGGCGCTACGTGACTCCAGCTTAAATAGAGGCTGGGTCACATGCTGCAGTTGGCCAATCACAGCCATGCCAATAGTAGGCATGACTGTGATGGCCTTTTGGGGCAAGTAGTATGACACTTGTTGATTGGCTGCTGTGCAGCCTTTCAAAAAGCGCCAAGAAAGCGCCGAACACCGAACCCGAACTTTTACGTAAATGTTCGGGTTCGGGTCCGGGTGCCGAAAAACCTAAAGTTCGGTACGAACCCGAACTTTACAGTTCGGGTTCGCTCAACTGTAGTCATCAGCATAAAAATCCTGGAAAAACCCTTTAAGGTAATTCCTTTACTTTGACATTACTATGTGTATACATCACTTTGTGCATTATCTCATCACATTGCTGCTGAATGTTGGGTTCCATAAGATAGATGATATATAGATAGATAGATAGATAGATAGATAGATAGATAGATAATAGACAGATAGATAGATAGATAGATAGATAGATAGATAGATAATAGATGATAGATAGAAAAATTCTAATATTTATGCACCCTTACCCAGGAAATATTTTAAATAGTTCTGTGTGCCACTCGGACACCCACATTTCTAACTGGTTGTATAATTTCTAAGCAATGGCAGTTATCAGAATCCGCATTTCCTATCTATTTCCCAGATAGTCGTTAGTACTTTTGTTGCAGTCCCTGCAGTGCTATAAAGTGACTGTGGATGTTGGCTGCTTGACACTTAAGCTCTAGATAATGTAATTTTTGGAAACCATCTGGTTAAATTGTTCTCTCCAAGAGTCTATAGAAAATCTACAGTGAGAAGTCAGAGAGAAATGTTTCCTTGTGTTGGAACATAGATTGTTATTTGACTGTAAAACCGATCTCCCTGTAACTATCACACTTCCATGTAATGAAGATTTATAAAAGTTCTTTTAGATTGGTTTTCATTCTGTGCACCGATAAATTCTAAAATGTACAGTATTAGGATTTCATGGTAATAATGGTGATATAAATTCTACTCATAACATTTTACTATGCACAGTATGTTGACTATATCCTCATTAAAATCAAGGCTTAAAGGCCACAAACAGGTATAAGTATTAACTCTTCAGGACCCGGCAATTCTCTGTTTTTGCATTTCCTTGACTTCCTGAATTTTAAAAATAATTTTTTTTTTCCGTTTACATAGCCATATGGGGGCTTGTTTTACTTTCTAATGGCACCATTTGCATTTGCTGTAGTTAGAGGCTGGAAATAAGGTGGAACTGGAAAAAGAAACAACAAAAAAAACGCAATTCCGCCGTAGATTTATGGTTTTCATTTTTACAGGGTTCCCTATGCAGTAAAGCTGACCTGTTTCCTTCCATCGATTACTGTGATGCTACAATTGATTTTTGCTTTGCATCACCACATTCTGACCCCGATAGCATTTTTATAGTTATCATATTTATGACAATGGAGTGTGAGGGCTCATTTCTTGCAGGGCGATCTGGAGTGTGTATGACTTTTTGATCACTTTCTGTTAAATTTTTTGGGGGGATAAATACATTTATATTTTAATGTATGGTATGCACATTTTGGGAAATAGCAGTGAAAATTATCTATATTTTTTTATTACTTACTTTCATCATGGGGTAAGGGGAGATCTTTTATATTTTTTATATATTTAAAAACTTTTTTTTATTTTTATACTTTTTAAAAGTCCCTGTAGGGGATTTCAACATGCGATCATCAAATCATTTTCCCATTGACTGCAATGATTTATTATTACAGTCTATAGGAGATTCAGTACGTTCCAGTGACTTTCTTCCCCACAGTTTACCCTCATAGGCTTCAGGCCTAATATGTCATCCAGCGCTGCCTGGCGCAGGCAGTGCTGGATGGCCTCATCATGCCACATGTGCCTGGTCTAAGGCGACACTTAAAGGGCTTCTGTCAGCCCACTAAACCGTTTTTGTTTTTTTTTTGCTTAATAATAACCCCTACACTGCGATTTATCCATACATAAGTAAAATAATAATTTTGGTTCAGTAGAATTTGCTAAAACCCTATTTTTATAATATGTAAATTACCTTGCTACCAGCAAGTAGGGCGGCTACTTGCTGGTAGCAGCCGCATCCTCCGATGGTAATGACGGACGGGATCTTTCTCCGCTGGCCCTGCCTGTTTTCATTCAATATCTGGCGCCTGCGCCGCGGCCGTACCTATCTTCAATCGGCGCAGGCGCACTGAGAGGCGGCCACTCACTCAGCCGCTTCATCCTCAATGCGCCTGCGCCGGGTGTAGATGTGACGTCATCGGCGCAGACGCATTGAGGATGAAGCGGCCGAGTGAGTGGCCGCCTCTCAGTGCTCCTGCGCCGATTGAAGATAGGTACGGCCGCGGCGCAGGCGCCAGATATTGAATGAAAACAGGCAGGGCCAGCATAGAAAGATCCCGTCCGCTGGCCCTGTCAATCAACAAGCGGAGGGGGCGTCATTACCATCGGAGGATGCGGCTGCTACCAGCAAGTAGCCGCCCTACTTGCTGGTAGCAAGGTAATTTACATATTATAAAAATAGAGTTTTAGCAAATTCTACTGAACCAAAATTATTATTTTACTTATGTATGGATAAATCGCAGTGTAGGGGTTATTATTAAGCAAAAAAAAAAAAAAACTGTTTAGTGGGCTGACAGAAGCCCTTTAATGACATCATCAAGCGCTGCCTGCACCAGGACTGCAGGTAACTGAGGTGGAAGCCGGAAGTGGCCTGGCTGCATGGAGAAAGAGAGTCAGGTAAGTATTTAATATTTTTTTTTTTTATGACTTTGGGGGCATTATAACTGTTAGGAGCACTATGTGGAGGGGGGATTATAAGTCCAGGGCCACTACAGGGGGCATCATAAGTACTGGGTCACATTAGGGGACATTATAAGTGATGGACCACTATAAGGGACAAAATAAGTACTGGGCCACTATAGGGGACCTTATAAGTACTGGACCATTATAGGGGACGTTATAAGTACTTGTCCATTATAAGGGACATTATAAAGTACTGGGCCATTATAGGGGAAATTATAAGTACTTGGCCACGATAGGGAACATTATAAGTACTGGTCCACTATAGGGGGCCTTATAAGTACTTGGCCACAATAGAGAACATTGTAAGTACTGGGCCACTATAGGGGACATTATAAGTACTTGACCTTGATAGGGAACATTGTAAGTACTGGGCCACCATAGGGTACACTGTAAGTATTGGGCCACTATAGGGGGCATTATGAGTACTGGGCCACTATAGGGTGCGCTGTAAGTATTGGGCCACTATAGGGGTGTCAGGAATCATCCTGCTATATCTGTTTAGTTCAGATTGTCTTGCCCTCAAGGACTACGTTCCTGTGCCACCTGCCCTGACCCAATGCTCGTCTGACCTCGGCTCTACTGCATCCTTCGGTCCTGCACCGGCGCTACCGGTAATGGCTACGCCTGCCTAGCTCTACTGCATCCTTCGGTCCTGCACTGTTGCTACCGGTAACGGCTCCGCCTGCCTGGCTCTGCTTCATCCTTCAGTCCTGCAACCTCCTGTTCAAGGATTCGGTGCTTCCTGTGTACAGGCCTTGTCCCTGCCATTGGATTCCAGCAGTATTCCACTAGTATTGTGACAGAATAGTAAAAAATGGAGTCCACTGGGACTGGGAGTTTAGAGGTTTGCATTAAGCAACTACAGACTGCTATGGCTAATATGGGCACCGAGATGCAAACTTTTAAAAAATAAATATGACGCCTTTGAAGGACAGACTTCCCACAACATCCAAATTTATGGACAAACGATTCACGAGCTATGTTGTACAGTGCAGACATTAGCCGACTGGATAGTCCACTTGGAGAATCAAGTTTCTGTACCACCCGCTATAGTGCTTGCAATGACCCCTAAGTTACCACCATTCAGATTTAGTGGAGACCGCGACCAGTTCCGGGGGTTCCTTAATCAATGTCGGCTATACTTTGATGCAAATTCAACTCAGTTTCCTACTGATAGATCTAAAGTCTTATGTATTATTATGCTGCTGACACATAAAGCCATTGCCTGAGCTAGTCCATTGATTGAGACTCAAGACGCCCGGCTAAATCACTTAGAGGACTTTATCGATGCCATGAGTCAAATGTTTGATGATCCCAATTGAGGTGCTACAGCTAAAGCAGCATTACTAGCATTGCGCCAGGGCAGAAGCCCTGTCACAGAGTATGCAATGGAGTTCAAGAGGTGGGCTGTCGACACCGATTGGAACGACGCAGCAAAAATGTATTTTTTTAGGAAAGGACTATGCAGCGCATTAAAAGATGAACTTGCTCGTGCAGAGGCCCCTTTAGGTTTGGATGCTTTTATTAACCATTTCATTCGAATCGATACCCGACTGTCTGAAAGACGACAAGAGAAATGGGCTACCTTGAATTATGATACTAATCAGTCCCCCTATTTTCCTGTCTCTACTTCAAAGGAACCCCAAGGAAATATTTACAGAGAATCAGGAAGTGAGCCTATGCAAGTAGATTCCATACTAAGATGTAAAAAAAACGTTGATCGAAGGGAGCACAGGCTTCGGGAAAGTCTATGCTTTTACTGTGGAAAGTCTGACCACTTCCTTATCAACTGCCCTAGCCGTCCGCGGAGGTTGGTGGCAGCCATTACAGATCCTGTGTAACGGGGTTCCGAAGGTGCACTCGGTCCCCCATTACCCGCAGACCTGTTGCTTAGCTTTGGGAATGAGGATCTGTGTTTGAAATCATTCCCAGGGCGGCGTTACTAGCTGGGTGGCTCCCTGCTCCTAAGTCTGCCTTGAGTGCCGAGCTGATCACTCGGTGCTCCACTGATTGGTCTGTCGGTCATGTGACGCTGGCCACGTCACATGACCCTCACTCCCCACTATAAATACAGGCAGCCTGCTGGCCACAGGTTGCCTGTTAATTTAGGTTCCACCTGTGATTTGGTCTTTCCTGGCGTACTTACCTCCTGCGGAATTCCTGACGATCCTCTGCCTGCTCCTTGTGTACTTTGCTGCTCTCCTGGTATTTATGACCCCGGCTTCTCCTGACAATTCTCTGCTTGCTCCCTTTGTACTTTGTAGCTTTCCTGGTATTGACTCGGTCCGTTCATGTCCTGTTGTTTGTCTGTCTGTCTGTCATCCCTGCACTTATTCCAAGTTAGGGATTGCTGTCTAGTTGTCCCCTGTCATTAGGACTCGCGAGGCAAGTAGGCAGGGTCAGGGGTAAGGGTGGAGCGCAGTGGTCACTTCCCTTCCCCCTGTGTGTGTGTGTACGCGACCGTTACAAATTAATAGGCCCAATAACCACTGTATTATGAATCCTCTGGTGACCCTGACTGACCATGTCTCTAATCTGACGCAGAGGGTGCAGGAGTTAGGGGAAAAACTCAGTTCTTTTGAGTTAGGGCAAGGTTCCTCCACTCCTCAGGCCTCCAGTCCGCATTTTGAGCCCCAGATTAAGCTCCCAGAACCCTTTTCTGGAGACCGGAAGAAGTTTCTCTCTTTTAACTGCTTCCCGACCGCCTAACGCGGGGATGCGTCCTGGCGGCGGTCGATTCATTCCTCCTAGACGCATATACGCGTCATCTCGCGAGACGCGAGGTTTCCTGTGAACGTACGGACACAGGCGTGCGCGTTCACAGGAACTGCAGGTAAGCGAGTGGATCTACAGCCTGCCAACGGCGATCGTTCGCTGGCAGGCTGTAAATGCGATTTTTTTAACCCCTAACAGGTATATTAGACGCTGTTTTAATAACAGCGTCTAATATACCTGCTACCTGGTCCTCTGGTGGTCCCTTTTGCTTGGATCGACCACCAGAGGACACAGGCAGCTCTGTAATAAGTAGCACCAAGCACCACACTACACTACACTACACCCCCCCTGTCACTTATTAACCCCTTATTAACCCCTGATCACCCCATATAGACTCCCTGATCACCCCCCCTGTCATTGATCACCCCCCTGTCATTGATCACCCCCCTGTAAGGCTCCATTCAGACGTCCGTATGTTTTTACGGATCCACGGATCCATGGATCGGATCCGCAAAACACATACGGATGTCTGAATGGAGCCTTACAGGGGGGTGATCAATGACAGGGGGGTGATCACCCCATATAGACTCCCTGATCACCCCCTGTCATTGATCACCCCCCTGTAAAGCTCCATTCAGACGTCCGTATGTGTTTTACGGATCCATGGATCGGATCCGCAAAACACATACGGACGTCTGAATGGAGCCTTACAGGGGGGTGATCACCTCATATAGACTCCCTGATCACCCCCCTGTCATTGATCACCCCCCTGTTATTGATCACCCCCCTGTAAGGCTCCATTCAGACGTCCGTATGTGTTTTGCGTATCCGATCCATGAATCCGTGGATCCGCAAAACACATACGGACCTCTGAATGGAGCCTTACAGGGGGGTGATCAATGACAGGGGGGTGATCAGGGAGTCTATATGGGGTGGTCACCCCCCTGTCACTGATCACCCCCCTGTAAGGCTCCATTCAGACGTCCGTATGTGTTTTGCGGATCCGCAGATCCGCAAAACACGGACACCGCGGATCCGCAAAACACATACGGACATCTGAATGGAGCCTTACAGGGGGGTGATCAATGACAGGGGGGTGATCAATGACAGGGTGGTGATCACCCCATATAGACTCCCTGATCACCCCCCTGTCATTGATCACCCCCCTGTAAGGCTCCATTCAGCCATTTTTTTGGCACAAGTTAGCGGAAATTGATAAAAAATAAAAACTTCCATGAACTCACTATGCCCATCACGAAATACCTTGGGGTGTCTTCTTTCCAAAATGGGGTCACTTGTGGGGTAGTTATACTGCCCTGGCATTTTAGGGGCCATAATGCGTGAGAAGTCGTTTGAAATCAAAATGTGTAAAAAATGCCCTGTGAAATCCTAAAGGTGCTCTTTGGAATGTGGGCCCCTTTGCCCACCTAGGCTGCAAAAAAGTGTCACACATGTGGTATCGCCGTACTCAGGAGAAGTTGGGAAATGTGTTTTGGGGTGTATTTTTACATATACCTATGCTGGGTGAGAGAAATATCTCGGCCAATGACAACTTTTCCCATTTTTTTATACAAAGTTGGCATTTGACCGAGATATTTATCTCACCCAGCATGGGTATACGTAAAAATACACCCCAAAACACATTGCCCAACTTCTCCTGAGTACGGCGATACCACATGTGTGACACTTTTTTGCAGCATAGGTGGGAAAAGGGGCCCACGTTCCACAGAGCACCTTTAGGATTTCACAGGGCATTTTTTACACATTTTGATTTCAAACTACTTCTCACGCATTAGGACCCCTAAAATGCCAGGGCAGTATAACTACCCCACAAGTGACCCCATTTTGGAAAGAAGACACCCCAAGGTATTTCGCGATGGGCATAGTGAGTTCGTGGAAGTTTTTATTTTTTGTCACAAGTTAGTGGAATATGAGACTTTGTAAGAAAAAAATAAATAAATAAATAAATCATCATTTTCCGCTAACTTGTGACAAAAAATAAAAAGTTCTATGAACTCACTATGCCCATCAGCGAATACCTTAGGGTGTCTACTTTCCGAAATGGGGTCATTTGTGGGGTTTTTCTACTGTCTGGGCATTGTAGAACCTCAGGAAACATGACAGGTGCTCAGAAAGTCAGAGCTGCTTCAAATAGCGGAAATTCACATTTTTGTACCATAGTTTGTAAACGCTATAACTTTTACCCAAACCATTTTTTTTACCCAAATATTTTTTTTTTATCAAAGACATGTAGAACAATAAATTTAGAGAAAAATTTATATATAGATGTCGTTTTTTTAAAAAAAAATTACAACTGAAAGTGAAAAATTTCATTTTTTTGCAAAAATTTCTGTAAATTTCGATTAATAACCAAAAAAGTAAAAATGTCAGCAGCAATGAAATACCACCAAATGAAAGCTCTATTAGTGAGAAGAAAAGGAGGTAAAATTCAATTGGGTGGTAAGTTGTATGACCGAGCAATAAACGGTGAAAATAGTGTAGTGCAGAATTGTAAAAAGTGGTCTGGTCATTAACCCTTTCAGGACCAAGCCATTTTTCACCTTAAGGACCAGGCTATTTTTTGCAAATCTGACCAGTGTCAGTTTATGTGTGAATAACTTTAAAACGCTTTGACTTATCCAGGCCGTTCTGAGATAGTTTTTTCGTCACATATTGTACTTCATGAAACTGGTAAAATGGAGTCAAAAAATTAAATTTTTTTTAATAAAAAAATACCAAATTTACCAAAAATTTTGAAAAATGTGAAAATTTCCAAGTTTCAATTTCTCTACTTCTATAATACATAGTAAAACCTCCAAAAATAGTTATTACTTTACATTCCCCATATGTCTACTTCATGTTTGGATCATTTTGGGAATGACATTTTATTTTTTGGGGACGTTACAAGGCTTAGAAGTTTAGAAGCATTTTTCAGAGAATTTCCAAAACCCATTTTTTAAGGACCAGTTCCGGTCTGAAGTCACTTTGTGAGGCTTACATAATTGAAACCACCCAAAAAAGACCCCATTTTGGAAACTACACCCCTCAAGGTATTCAAAACTGATTTTACAAACTTTGTTAACCATTTATGTGTTCCACAAAAGTTATTTGCAAATGGAGATGAAATTTCAGAATTTCAATTTTTTTGCAAATTTACAATTTTAATCCATTTTTTCCAGTAACAAAGCAAGGGTTAACAGCCAGAAACACCCCATATGTGGTCGTAAACTGCTGTACGGGCAAACGGCAGGTCGCAGAAGGAAAGGAATGCCATACGGTTTTTGGAAGGCAGATTTTGCAGGACTGGTTTTTTTGACACCATGTCCCATTTGAAGCCACCCTGATGCACCCCTAGAGTAGAAACTCCATAAAAGTGACCCCATCTAAGAAACTACACCCCTCAAGGTATTCAAAACTGATTTTACAAACGTTGTTAACCCTTTAGGTGTTCCACAAGAATTATAGGAAAATAGAGATACAATTTCAAAATTTCACTTTTTCGGCAGATTTTCTATTTTAATATTTTTTTTCCAGTAACAAAGCAAGGGTTAACAGCCAAACAAAACTCATTATTTATGGCCCTGATTCTGTAGTTTACAGAAACACCCCATATGTGGTGGTAAACTGCTGTACGGGCACACGGCAGGGCGCAGAAAGAAAGGAATGCCATACGGTTTTTGGAAGGCAGATTTTGCAGGACTGTTTTTTTTGACACCATGTCCCATTTGAAGCCACCCTGATGCACCCCTAGAGTAGAAACTCCATAAAAGTGACCCCATCTAAGAAACTACACCCCTCAAGGTATTCAAAACTGATTTTACAAACGTTGTTAACCCTTTAGGTGTTCCACAAGAATTAATGAAAAATAGAGATACAATTTCAAAATTTCACTTTATCGGCAGATTTTCCATTTTAATATTTTTTTTCCAGTAACAAAGCAAGGGTTAACAGCCAAACAAAACTCATTATTTATGGCCCTGATTCTGTAGTTTACAGAAACACCCCATATGTGGTCGTAAACTACTGTACGGGCACACGGCAGGGCGCAGAAGGAAAGGTGCGCCATATGGTTTCTGGAAGGCAGATTTTGCTGGATTGTTTTTAGACACCATGTCCCATTTAAAGCCCCCTGATGCACCCCTAGGTTAGAAACTCCAAAAAAGTGGCCCCATTTTGGAAACTACGGGATAAGGTGGAAGTTTTGTTGGTACTAGTTTAGGGTACATATGATTTTTGGTTGCTCTATATTACACTTTTTGTGAGGCAAAGTAACAAAAAATAGAAATTCAGAAATTTCATCTCCATTTGCCATTAACTCTTGTGGAACACTTAAAGGGTTAACAAAGTTTGTAAAATCAGTTTTGAATACCTTGAGGGGTGTAGTTTCCAAAATGGGGTCATTTTTTGGAGTTTATACTCTAGGGGTGCATCGGGGGGGGGGGGGGGGGGCTTCAAATGGGACATGGTGTCAAAAAACCAGTCCAGCAAAAACTGCCTTCCAAAAACCATATAGCGCTCCTTTCCTTCTGCGCCCTGCCGTGTGGCCATACAGCAGTTTACGACCACATATTGGCCATTTCTATAAACTACAGAATCAGGGCAATAAATATTGAGTTTTGTTTGGCCGGTAACCCTTGCTTTGTTATGGGAAAAAATGGATTAAAATGGAAAATTTGCCAAAAAATTGCTGTTTTGGCACTGTTTTTATTTTTTATTATTTACAACGTTCATCTGACAGGTTAGATCATGTGCTATTTTTATAGAGCAGGTTCTTACGGATGTGACGATACCCAATATGTATACTTTTTTATTTATTTAGGTTTTACACAATAATATCATTTTTGACACAAAAAAAAACATGTTTTAGTGTCTCCATAGTCTGAGAGCCATAGTTTTTTCAGTTTTTTGGCGATTGTCTCAGGTTGGGTATCATTTTTGCGGGATGAGATGACGGTTAGATTGGTACTATTTTGGGGTGCATATGACTTTTTGATCGCTTGCTATTACACTTTTTGTGATGTAAGGTAACAAAAAAATAGTTTTTTTTAACACGTTTTTTTTTTTTTTTTTTACAGTGTTCACCTGAGTGGTTAAGTCATGTGGTATTTTTATAGATCAGGTTCTTACGGACATGGCAATCAATACCTAATATGTCTACCTTTTTATAATTTATCAGGGTTTTACACAATAATATCATTTTTGAAACAAAAAAAAATCATGTTTTAGTGTCTCCATAGTCTGAGACCCATAGTTTTTTTATTTTTTGAGCCATTGTCTCATGTAGGGGCTCATTTTTTGCGGGATGAGGTGACGGTTTGATTGGTACTTTTTTTGGCATACATGTGACTTTTTTGATCACTTTTATTACCTTTTTTGGGAAGTAAGGTGGGCAAAATTTAAATTTCCTCATAGTTTTTATTTTTTTATTTTTATGGCGTTCACCGTGCGGGGAAAGTAACATGACCGTTTTATAGATCAGGTCGTTACGGACGCGGCGATACCTAATATGTGTAGTGTATTTTTTTTTTATTTTTTTTATTCAGTGATAAATGTGTTTTTTTTAAACTTTACTTTTTTCACTTTTTTTCACTTTTTTTTTGACCCAGACCCACTTGGTTCTTGAAGAGCCAGTGGGTCTGATGTAGCGGATCAGAAACTGATCAGATCAGTGGGTCTGATGTAGCGGATCAGATCCCCGATCAGAAACTTTAGTATGTCCAAAATAAAGATTTTTCACCCCCCCCCTGCACCCCTGAATGATATTATGTGGGCGGGTGGTGCAGGGGGGTGCGGTAAGATGCGGGAGGCGGGCGGTGCGGCAGGCTGGATCGCGATCCCCCGCCCGGCACATTGCTGGCACTCTGGTATAAACGGCTGACATCTGCGATGGGAGAGGGAGAGAGCCCCCAGACAGCCCCGTCCTGGGGTGCAGGGAGGGGGTGAAAAATCTTTATTTTGGACATCCTAAAGTTTCTGATCAGAAACTGCAGAAAGCGCTACAAACCGCAGGTCTGAATTGACCTGCGGTTTGCAGCGATCGCCGATAGGGGGGGGTCACAGGACCCCCCTCGGCATTGACCCAAGGTGCCTGGCTGTGTGTAACAGCCGGGATCTCAGCGCTGTCACCATGTCTGCAGACATGGTGACAGTTGAATGCCATGACGTGTATACTCATCATGGCGCGCTAAGTAGCAGTGCTCCATGATGAGTATACTCATCATAGGTCGGGAAGATTTTCACACTATCTCCTTCTCTGATCGCTTCCCTGACAGGAATTGGGGCGATCAGAGAAGGAAAAGCACGTAGTCCCTCCCTAACCCCCCCTTACCTTCCCCGATGCGCTGCGATTGGTCCCTCTGCAGTAATGGACCAATCACAGCGATCGCGGGCGGGTCAGAGCTCCGCTACAGTTCCTGTCGGCTTCTCTGGTTGCCTAGAAACCCCAGCATGCCGGCTTCACTGAACCTTCAGCGCTTCGCTCCCTGCGCTGACATAGAAAGCCGATCACGTACATGCACATGGGGATGCGGTGAGGCACCACATTCCCCCACGTACATGTACGTGATGTTGCGTGAAGGGGTTAAGGGTGTTTAAGCTAGGGGAGCTGAGGTGGTTAAGGAGAATTGTAAAATTTACTTCCGTTTGCACCCCGTGTCCTCTGGCTCGAGAGTCAACGCGTGGGCATTATCATTTCCCGGTTACAGGGTGATCCCCAGGACTGGGCGTTCTCTTTACCTGCTGGCGCCAGTTGTTTATATTCTGTGGAGGGGTTCTTTCAGGCCCTGGGTACCCTCTATGATGAACCAGACAGGGCTCTAGTAGCTGAGACGGCTCTAAAGGCACTGGTTCAGGGCAATCTACCAGCGGAGGATTATTGCACCCAATTTAGAAGGTGGTGTGTCCCCTCAGGATGGAACGAACCAGCCCTGAAGAGTCAGTTCAGGTCAGGTCTGTCTGATAAATTAAAGGATCTTCTGGTCAGTTATCAACTTCCAGAGACCTTAGAGGAGATGATGACCCTTGTTGTCCGACTCGACCGACGGGTTAGAGAGAGACGACAGGAACAATAGTTCTCTTCCCAGATGGTGGTCCAGCCAGAGGCCTATCCCAGAGACAATGATGAGGTCTCCACCGAGGAACCCATGCAGGTTGGCATGACCCGAGGGAATGTTCGCCGCAGACGTGGAGAATGCTTTTACTGTGGAGATCCTGACCATTGGATCAACCAGTGTCCTAAGAAGGTCCTCTCTGTCAAGTCTCCTAAGGCAAGGCAACCTAAAGACCAGGTACACCCTGAATTTTCTAAATGTAAGCTTTCAGTACCCATTACGATTTCTCTGGGAGTAGATAAATGGCCGGGTAAGGCCTTTATTGATTCTGGCTCAGCGGCTAGCTTTATTGACTCTGAGTATGCTGTAAGATTGGGTATTCCTATGTTTGCCTTACCAACTCCTATCCATGTCATGGCTATTGATGCTACTCCTCTTATTGGTGGTACCGTGAGCTTATGTACCTCGGAGATTTCTCTAACTGTGGGTGTGTGCCACTCAGAGAGATGTTCGCTTTTAGTCCTGGAGAACCTACCGGCTGAGGTGGTACTAGGGTTGCCTTGGCTCCAACTACACAACCCCACTATAGATTGGTCCAATGGGGAGTTGGTGAGATGGGGGCCTAAGTGTGACTCGTGCTTGTCCGTGGTACAGGCTGGGGTCTCAGTAAAGTCTGATACTTTACCCACTGTTGTTATGGAATATTCTGATGTATTCTCATCACCAACCCCGGAGGTTCTACCCCCCCATAGACCTTATGATTGTACCATAGAGCTAGTAGAGGGGGCCAAGTTTCCTAAAGGACGAATTTATAATCTTTCTATGCCCGAACGCAAGGCCATGGAAGATTATATTAAGAAGAGCCTTGGTAAAGGGCATATTAGACCTTCTGTCTCTCCTATGGGGGCAGGGTTTTTCTTCGTTAAGAAAAAAGATGGTGGTCTTAGGCCATGTATCGATTACCGGAGATTAAATAAAATCACTGTCCAGAATAGATACTCCCTCCCATTGATTCCGGATTTATTTAACCAGGTTCTGGGGTCAACCTGGTTTTCCAAAATTGACCTGAAAGGGGCATACAATCTAATCCGAATCAAGGAGGGAGACGAATGGAAGACGGCGTTCAATACTCCGGTAGGACACTTTGAATATCAGGTGATGCCTTTTGGACTCAGCAATGCCCCAGCTGTGTTCCAAAACTTCTTGA
Source organism: Bufo bufo (assembly GCF_905171765.1). NCBI lineage: Eukaryota > Metazoa > Chordata > Amphibia > Anura > Bufonidae > Bufo > Bufo bufo. The sequence continues at coordinate 117,164,412 of NC_053393.1, read as the reverse complement.
ATGACATTCTTAGGGAGTTCTTAGGTAAATTTGTTATTGTCTATCTTGACGACATTTTAATATTCTCTCCTGACTTCGAATCCCATGTGTCTCATGTTAAACAAGTATTAGAGGTGTTGAGGGAGAATCAGCTATCCGCTAAACAAGAGAAATGTGTCTTTGGTGTACAGGAGATTCTGTTTCTAGGGCATGTTCTGACTCCTCACGCATTCAAGATGGATCCTGGTAAGGTACTAGCAAATAAGGAATGGGTAAGACCTTCATCCTTAAAGGCCTTACAACGGTTCTTAGGTTTCGCCAATTACTATCGTAAATTTATTATGAATTTTTCCGTAATTGCTAGAAGTCTGCATCCTTCAAGAAAAACATGATTTTCATGCAGGACAATGCTCCATCACACGCGTCCAAGTACTCCACAGCGTGGCTGGCAAGAAAGGGTATAAAAGAAGAAAATCTAATGACATGGCCTCCTTGTTCACCTGATCTGAACCCCATTGAGAACCTGTGGTCCATCATCAAATGTGATATTTACAAGGAGGGAAAACAGTACACCTCTCTGAACAGTGTCTGGGAGGCTGTGGTTGCTGCTGCACGCAATGTTGATGGTGAACAGATCAAAACGCTGACAGAATCCATGGATGGCAGGCTTTTGAGTGTCCTTGCAAAGAAAGGTGGCTATATTGGTCACTGATTTGTTTTTGTTTTGTTTTTGAATGTCAGAAATGTATATTTGTGAATGTTGAGATGTTATATTGGTTTCACTGGTAAAAATAAATAATTGAAATGGGTATATATTTGTTTTTTGTTAAGTTGCCTAATAATCATGCACAGTAATAGTCACCTGCACACACAGATATCCCCCTAAAATAGCTAAAACTAAAAACAAACTAAAAACTACTTCCAAAAATATTCAGCTTTGATATTAATGAGTTTTTTGGGTTCATTGAGAACATGGTTGTTGTTCAATAATAAAATTAATCCTCAAAAATACAACTTGCCTAATAATTCTGCACTCCCTGTATATGTAGGAGCATTGCAGGCAAAGTATTGGGGGCAGCAGCAGGATAGGGGTGTCGGGGGGGGGGGGGGGGTGATGGAAAAGTATAGACCCTAAGAAGTCTGGTAAACTCTGCAGAGACGTTGCATGAAAGATTTCATCATGGTGGTCTGGTCTGAATGCAAAAGATGAGGAAAAAAAAGCATCTATATCAGGGTAGACGTCACTGGATGTATTAGGACGTGCTGTATTCCTCTGTATGTTTGGTAGCACTAAATATAATGTCCTTGCAAATATGTGTGTGTATGTGAGGGGGGGGGGGGTTGGTTGAATTGAAAATTTGACAACTCTGCTGCCTATGTTTCTGTCCCGCATCCTGCCTTTCTCTAGCAGCCATGATGGAGGTGGATTGAGACTCATTGAAAACAAAGATGAGCCTCTGCAGTTGTAAACATGTATTGAGGGGCCCACTCAGATGTGTTTCGCCCCCTCTTGTGCTGAACCCCTAGCTACTCCTCTGCTTCAACATGTATCTGCCACACCTTTACATTGGACGCTTTTCACAGTACGGCATGATGGACCATTATATAATGTTGAATAAGCAGTTTATATTTAATTTTATTCCAATAAGGAATATGCCGTTCTGCATTTAGAAACACTTTGCCACCACACTGCTCAGCCCTGAAGACACATTTAGTGACAGCTGTCATTCCTCTCCAGATGTCCCTCTGCTCACTTGCTCAGACCCTCCCTATCCCCACAGGCTGGAATGTGGAGCAGACATCCCTGGGATTCGTCACCTGTCTGATTCTATCACTCTGCCACTTTCATATATGGGCAGAGCCATATGGCAACATGTGACAGAGTGCTACTAAAAACAGCTTGAGCGCTCTTCAAGTGATCCTTTAAACAATGTCATCCAGCTGAGGAAACCCATAGGACATTTGATCACACAAGTCCAGGAATTATTTGAAGGGAACGAAGCCGGAAATTGACAGCACAACATATTTCTCCTAAAGTTTACTCTCCTTGGAATAGCTAGGAGATGAGCACCTCTCTGTCCTACCAGTCCATGAGCAAAGAGCAGCAAACTATGGATAACTTGGAGAAGCAACTTATTTGTCCAATATGTTTAGAAATGTTTTCCAAACCCGTGGTAATCCTTCCTTGTCAGCATAACCTGTGCAGGAAGTGCGCCAGCGACATATTTCAGGTAATACTTGATATTACTATAGAACGATATAACAATATAGTACAAGAAAAATAGATAAGGAAAAAAGTAATACAATATTACATTCAATCTTAGAAAAACTTTCTTTGTGTTAACTTGAAGGACACTGGAGCTTACACACTTGTGTTTGAAGAGCTTCAGTAAAATTAAACCATTAGAAAACATTGTTAATTACTTTTCATTAAAGTAAATTAAATATTAAAGAAGTAATAATTACACTGCATTTTTATACTGCAAAGCAGGTATATTTGTCTGGTGAAAGTGTGGTGCTTTTAAAGTTGCTATGTGTTAGAATATGAGCAGGGCCTTGTTCATACAGTGAAGTTTTTGATGTAGTCTGTGTTATCCAAAACTAATATTTGCTTTGAATAAGTGGTGTAGTGTACGATCATGTTCATACACCACTGAGGTGCGACAAAAATTAAATAAATCCTAGTTTTAGTTCATAAGGTTTTGCCCTGATCACAGATGAGGTTCTTCTTGAAGAAAGAGTTTTAAGACATTTTCCTAGAAAAGTCATCCTGCAATCAGGATCATGGTACTGCATGTAATTGCCTTTCCAATAGCATTTTTTACCACTGCTCTTTTTTCCCCTCTATTGATGTTAAAGAGGATGTCTCACTTCAGCAGATGGCATTCATCCTGTAGACGAAGTTAATTTACTAATGTACTTACTAATGTATCGTTTTTATCCACATTGCTTCCTTTGCTGGCTGGATTAATTTTTCCATTACATTATACACTTCTTGTAACCAGGGATTACGACCACCCTGCAATCCAGCAGCAGTGGTTGTGGTTGCACACTATAGGAAAAAGTGTTGGCACAGTGCTACCCACCAGAGGCCCGCGCTTTTTCCTATAGGGTGCAAGCACGGCCACCACTGCTGGATTGGAGGGTGGTCGTAACCCCTGTATAATGAGATGGAAAAATGAATCAAACCAGCAAAGGAGGCAATATGGACAATCACAATGCATTAGTAAGTGCCTTGTATTAACCTTGTCTACATGATAAATGCCATTTGCTGAAGTGAGACGACTTTAATGGGGAAACACACTGCAAAACTTAAAAAAACATAAAAGGTTTTTCCAGGATTAGGAAAATATGGCTGCTTTTTTTTCCATGTACAGTGCCATACCTGCCCACAGGTTGTGTGTAGGGTATTGCAGCTGAACTCCATCACTTCAAAGGAGCTGAGCTGCAATACCAGATACAACCCATAGACAAGTGTGGCGCTGTTTCTAGAAGAAAGCAGCCACATAGTCCTAATACTCGACAAACCCTTTATCACTATAATCTCTCTGTAAAAAAAAAGTGTATCTTCAGATAAAGGGGGGATATATAAAGCTTCTACATTTTTCTGTGTACAAGAGCTACAATTGTTGGCTCAGATATGGTTTTGCGCCAAAATTTTAAACCTTATGCTATTATGCGCCATCTTTGCCACTATTGAAAAGTGGTTGCGACAGTGGCTGTGGTTATGTATGTTACATACTGTATATTCATTAGTTCCATGTCAGATTAAATACCATGGCTTTAAAAAAGTGGCAAAAGAGTCACAAAGCCACTCCAGTTGTGGTGGTGGGGGGCATTTCTAGACTGAAGTGATAGGTAGAAAGATGTTCCAAACAGCATGTGACCTTTGATAAATTTAGCTTCAAAAACTGCCATCATGATGCATTCTCCCCAATATTAGTGACTGTAGAAAAGAGGGGGAGAAACTGCAATTTTAGTCTACTAGGTCTAAGCCTGTCCTTTACACAGGTATGTAGTTCTTTGTAGTTTTCCAAATTCATCAAAAACTGCACTAAGGCTGGATTCACAGATTTCACTCAGATTTATCATTGAAACTTTTTTTAAAAAAAGAGTCACAATCTCACTCCAGGAGAAGGGTGGAGCAGGGAAACTGGAGTAAGGCCTCTTTCACACTACCGTATTTTTCTTTCAGTTTTGCGGGCCTTTTTTTTTGCGTTCCGTATACTGTCCGTATACGGAACCATTCATTTCAATGGGTCCGCAAAAAAACCGGAATGTACTCCGTATGCATTCCGTTTCCGTGTTTCCGTATCTCCGTTCCATGAAAAGATAGAACATGTCCTATATTTGGCCGCAAATCACGTTCCGTGGTTCCATTTAAGTCAATGCAAAAAAACTGAATTGCATACGGAAATGCATCCGTATGTCTTCCGTATCTGTTCCGTTTTTTGCGGAACCATTTATTGAAAATGTTATGCCCAGTCCAATTTGTTCTATGTAATTACTGTATATGCCATACGGAAAAAACAGAACGGAAAAACGGAACCGAAACGGAAACACAGCGGTAACAAAAAACGGAACAAAGGATCCGTGAAAAACGGACCGCAAAACACTGAAATAGCCATACGGTAGTGTGAAAGAGGCCTAACTGTTCTATTAGGGGACTGCTGTTTTGTTCCGTAAAATACGGAATGCACACGGACGTCATCCATATTTTTTGCTCTTGTCATGTTTTTAGGCATTTTTGTCCGCCCGGAATCAATATGGATTTTTTTTTTAAAAAGAATAAAAAATTAACAGCTTTTTTGCTACCAAATGAAAAAAAGAAGTGTGAAGCAATCCTAAGGATACTCGAAAGCAACTTGCATACAAAGTTATTATTGACACAAGCCGATGGAGAAGATTTTATATAGTTATTATTAGAGCAATCACTTTTCCAACATTTGACATGCAAAAAACATTAGTTAAAGTACTTTGTGTAAGCCTGCAAGCACATGGCTATGTGACTGCTCCATATAACCTCTGAGTATTAATCAGGAGCCTATACAAGTGTATAGACCCCTACTGCACCTCCTTATACCTCTGTTTTGATGTTGGGACATAAATGAGTTCAGAAATGAATTGCGTAAATGTAACACCCCCAAAATTGAACTTTAACCCCAATCTGAATCATAAAAATACATGCACAATTGACAGACTAACGTGTTTATGTGCTGTATGTTGCTTAAAATCAAAGTCTCTTAAAAAGGGATCCATCTTAGTAACTTAGGCTTGTATATTTAAGTTATTATATAGGCTTTAGATATTTAAGTTATTATCCTTTTTATCGGATCATGTGTTCCACTACTTCCACTGCAAGAAACATCTGTAATGGCCCATGTACAGTCAGCTATTGACAGCAGACTGGAAAATCTCAGAATAGTGGGGGATCAGAAGATGTAAGATGTGCTACTGACCAAAGATGAAAAATAAAATAAATATACTAAAATAATATAAAAGAAAAAGAAACACAATAAAAGCTGTCATAAACAGTTATGACTCTGCGTCCTGATGACAGACAAACCAGATTATTAGATATTATATTAGAAATAATTTATACATAAACTACTTATAAATTCTAAAAGTCTAAGGCCTCTTTCACACGGGCGTCACGGATTTGGGCCGGATGCGTTCAGGGTGCGTTCAGTGAAAATCGTGCGATTTTGCTTGCGAGTGCTTCAGTTTTGTATGCGATTGCGTCGTGTTGTTGCGTTTTTCCCGCGCGTGTGACATGCGGATGGCATGCGTTTTGTGAGAAAAATCGGCATGTTTGGTACCCAAACCTGAACTTGTTCACAGAAGTTCGGGTTTGGGTTAAGTGTTGTGTAGATTTTATTAATATCCCTTATAACATGGTTATAAGGGAAAATAATTGCATTCTTAATACAGAATGCTTAGTAAAATAGGAATGGAGGGGTTAAAAAAATAATAATAATAATTTAACTCTCCTCATCCACTTGTTCTGTCTTCTTCTTTGATGACCAGGAGGAAAAGTACCTGTGGTGACGTCACTGTGCTCATCACATGGTCCATCACGCATTGCACCCGCGCGGAAATCCGCCCGTGTGAAAGAGGCCTAAGAAAAGTGTATCTGCCTCATTATTTCAGGAAAAAAAAAAATCAACCATAACGAGCCCTGACCAATATTTAAAACCAGTTGATAGGCACTGGTTTAAAAGGGCTTCACAGACCAATGGAAAGTGCATGGGGGATGATTGATCATTACTACCTGTTAACATGGGGAGGTGTGCTTCCAACACAAGAGTATTTTCATGTAGGGTTGGCCTGGGGCTCCTTGGGCCCACCAGAGGGGCCCAAACCCTATATCAACAATAAATAGATTTTGATTCAAAAATAAAGATCCTAGTGGCAAGTTATTGACTCGAAAATATTTTTTTTCCTGTACCCGTGGGGACCACTATGGTATCAGAGCTGGGACCCACCAGAGGGTCCTTTGGTACTCTGGTGGGCCAGTCAAACACTGTTTTCATGGAGGAATGAGTGTTTGCTTGTCTGTTGGCTGATCGCTGCCACATTTACACAGGCCAATTATCAGGAACAAGCAGACATACTGTATGATAATTCATTCCCAATAATTGGCACGATAATCTTCCTGTGTATAAAGGACTATCCCAATTGTGTTTTAATCCTCGCCACCTTTCCTCTACATCTTAAGGAATAGGCACTCTATGTGAGGAATGTTGTTGTATCATGACCCCAAAGGACAAAGACCCACATTTTGTTCTCTAAGACCCAGTCACCCAGTAGACCTGGACTGTTATCCTGTTGTCTAGACATTAAACGATTTTGAGGGCTACTGGACAAAAGTCAGCTTCCAGAAGGTGTTTGTTCAGTGGCTTAGCTATAGAGGTCGCAGCGGACGCAATTGCAACCGGGCCCCTAATTCAGGGGGGCCCACAGGAGAGATGGAGTAAAGCGGGCCCCACAAGTGTTTTTTATTAAGTGCGATGGGCCCTCCCTATATTTTGTGTGGCTGCACTTACTTGTCAGAGCGAGACCTGTGACCTCTGCGGCGGGTCTCGCGGGATCACAGCAGCCAGGAATGACAGGCCTGCCGGCTGCCTCAGCCCTCAAGTGAGGAGAGCGGAACAAACAAGAGTAGGTCGTTTTTTGCTTTTTTTTTATGTATAAAATGGCACACACCGGCGTCCGGCTTCATACGGAGCTGGGACATGAATGATGATCAGTGGTGCCGTGAGGCAGTGTGTCTGAATTCAGAAGCCCCCGTACCAGCCTTAACAGGGCAGCCAGGGGCAGAAAATAATGAGGGGCCCGGGGGCAAATGAAAATAAAGTACTCTGTGGGCCAAAAATTTAATGTATAGATGGAGTGGGCAAAATGAAATATAGTAAGAGTCTCACTATATTTCATTTTGCCCCCACTCCCTCTATATATTTTTAATTTTTTGTCCACAGAGTATTTCATTTTCATTTTGCCCCCTCATTATTTGCTGCCCCTGGCTGCCCTCATAGGGGCAGAGGCTCATGGGGGGGGCGGAGGCTCGCGGGGGGGCCCCAATTCAAAGTTTGTCCTGGGGCCCATAGAACTCTAGTTATGCCCCCAAGCTCTACTTGTTCATCTGTTTCCAGTTCGAACCCCCTTGTCTTCTGAGCTGCTAAATATACATCAGAAAGGACTAATACAGTCCTGATCAAAAGTTTAAGACCACTTGAAAAATGGCAAAAAATCATATTTAGCATGGCTGGATCTTAACAAGGTTCCAAGTAGAGCTTCAACATGCAACAAGAAGAAATGGAAGTAAGACAAAATATTTTTTGAGCATTCAATTAATGAAAACAACGAATAAACTGAAACAGGCTGTTTTTCAGCTGATCAAAAGTTTAGGACCACATGCCTTTAAAAGGCCAAATCTGTGCAAAGATGTGGATTCATTGTCATTTTCTGTCAGGTAGTCACACGTTGTGATGGCAAAGGCAAAAAAAACTCTCTCTTTTTGAATGTGGTCGGGTTGTTGAACTGCATAAGCAGGGTCTCTGACAGCGCGCCATCACTGCTGAGGTGGGACGCAGTAAGACAGTCATTTGGAATTTCTTAAATTCTTAAATGATCCTGAGGGTTATGGAACAAAAAAGTCAAGTGGAAGACCCAAAAAAATTTCCATCCAATTGGCTGTCCGTCAAGACACTGGACGATCCTCGACCCAAATTAAGGCCCTTACTGGTGCTGACTGCAGCCCCATAACCATCAGACGGCATCTGAGACTGAAGGGCTTCAAAAACAAAAAACGTCTTCAAAGACCTCGTCCCCTTGAACGCCACAGAACTGCTCGTTTGGACTTTGCAAGACAGCACCAAACATGGGACATTCGAAGGTGGAAGAAAGTTTTATTCTCTGATGAGAAAAAATTTAACCTTGATGGTCCTGATGGTTTCCAACGTTACTAGCATGACAAGCAGATCCCACCTGAGATGTTTTCTACGCGCCACAGTGGAGGGGGCGCCATAATGGTCTGGGGTGCTTTTTCCTTCAGTGGAACAATGGAGCTTCAGGAAGTGCAGGGGCGTCAAACGGCCGCTGGCTATGTCCAGATGTTGCAGAGAGCATTCCTCATGACTAAGGGCCCTGGTCTGTGTGGAAACGACTGGGTTTTTCAACAGGACAACGCTACAGTACACAATGCCAGGACAAGGGACTTCTTCCAGGAGAATAACATCACTCTTTTGGCCCATCCTGCGTGTTCCCTTGATCTAAATCCAATTGAGAACCTTTCGGGATGGATGGCAAGGGAAGTTTACAAAAATTAACAACAGTTACAGACAGTAGATGGCCTTTGTGCGGCCGTCTTCACCACTGTTTTGGCGGGGTTTAGTTTTTTTTTAGAGGTGTGGTCCTAAACTTTTGATCTGCTGAAAAACAGCCTGTTTCAGTTTATTCGTTGTTTTCATTAAATTGAATGCTCAAAAAATGTTTTGTCTCACTCCCATTTCTTCTTGTTGCATGTTGAAGCTCTACTTGGAACCTTGTTAAGATCCAGCCATGCTAAATATAATTTTTTGCCATTTTTCAAGTTGTCTTAAACTTTTGATCAGGACTGTAATAGCACATTACAGTCTCGCAACTAATTGCTTTCTATAGCTTCTACAGAATTTCCATGCCATCAAAGTACAGCATTACACAAACTTCTCCTTCAGTATATACAGTAACCTTCCCCATTCAGATCTATAAAATAAAACATGGACATTGAATTTACCCTAATGACGCATGTCTTACTCTTCTTCTAAAACAGGCCTCCAATCCATATTTACCAACAAGAGGAGGAAATACTGTAGCAACGGGAGGTCGCTTCCGCTGTCCATCCTGTAGGCATGAAGTGGTACTCGATCGACATGGCGTATATGGATTACAGAGAAATCTGCTTGTTGAAAATATCATTGATATTTATAAGCAAGAATCAACCAAAACTACAAGGTACTAGCCGTTTTCATGGTTACTCATTCATGAATTGTGGGTGTATTTGTATTATTCCATTTAAATAGTTAGCAATATCCTATAACGTAATTATCTGAATCTCTTCTTTTAGATACTACATATTTCCTAAATGGAATGTGTCACAAGAAAATGACCTGCTGTTTAAATCTAAGTTTTATGTTAATCATATATTTTTTTTTTTTTTTGTTACATCTACAGTATATATATATATATATATATATATATATATATATATATACACAAACCGGATTCCAAAAAAGTTGGGACACTAAACAAATTGTAAATAAAAACTGAATGCAATGATGTGGAGATGGCAAATGTCAATATTTTATTTGTAATAGAACGTAGATGACAGATCAAACGTTTAATCCGAGTAAATGTATCATTTTAAAGGAAAAATACGTTGATTCCAATTTTCACTGTGTCAACAAATCCCAAAAAAGTTGGGACAAGTAGCAATAAGAGGCTGGAAAAAGTAAATTTGAGCATAACGAAGAGCTGGAAGACCAATTAACACTAATTAGGTCAATTGGCAACATGATTGGGTATAAAAAGAGCTTCTCAGAGTGGCAGTGTCTCTCAGAAGCCAAGATGGGTAGAGGATCACCAATTCCCACAATGTTGCGCAGAAAGATAGTGGAGCAATATCAGAAAGGTGTTACCCAGCGAAAAATTGCAAAGACTTTGCATCTATCATCATCAACTGTGCATAACATCATCCGAAGATTCAGAGAATCTGGAACAATCTCTGTGTGTAAGGGTCAAGGCCGTAAAACCATACTGGATGCCCGTGATCTCCGGGCCCTTAAACGACACTGCACCACAAACAGGAATGCTACTGTACAGGAAATCACAGAATGGGCTCAGGAATACTTCCAGAAACCATTGTCAGTGAACACAATCCACCGTGCCATCCGCCGTTGCCAGCTGAAACTCTACAGTGCAAAGAAGAAGCCATTTCTAAGCAAGATCCACAAGCTCAGGCGTTTTCACTGGGCCAGGGATCATTTAAAATGGAGTGTGGCAAAATGGAAGACTGTTCTGTGGTCAGACGAGTCACGATTCGAAGTTCTTTTTGGAAATCTGGGACGCCATGTCATCCGGACCAAAGAGGACAAGGACAACCCAAGTTGGTATCAACGCTCAGTTTAGAAGCCTGCATCTCTGATGGTATGGGGTTGCATGAGTGCGTGTGGCATGGGCAGCTTGCATGTCTGGAAAGGCACCATCAATGCAGAAAAATATATTCAGGTTCTAGAACAACATATGCTCCCATCCAGACGTCATCTCTTTCAGGGAAGACCTTGCATTTTTCAACAAGATAATGCCAGACCATATTCTGCATCAATCACAACATGATGGCTGCGTAGGAGAAGGATCCGGGTACTGAAATGGCCAGTCTGCAGTCCAGATCTTTCACCTATAGAGAACATTTGGCACATCATAAAGAGGAAGGTGCAACAAAGAAGGCCCAAGACGATTGAACAGTTAGAGGCCTGTATTAGACAAGAATGGGAGAGCATTCCTATTTCTAAACTTGAGAAACTGGTCTCCTCGGTCCCCAGACGTCTGTTGAGTGTTGTAAGAAGAAGTGGAGATGCGACACAGTGGCGAAAATGGCCTTGTCCCAACTTTTTGGGCATTTGTTGACACCATGAAATTCTGATTCAACATATTTTCCCCTTAAAATGGTACATTTTCTCAGTTTAAACTTTTGTTCCGTGATTTATGTTCTATTCTGAATAAAATATTAGAAGTTGGCACCTCCACATCATTGCATTCAGTTTTTATTCACGATTTGTATAGTGTCCCTTTTTTGGAATCCGGTTTGTATATATATATATACACAGCATTAAAGCATTCACAGTCACTAGTGTTCAAAGCTGTACATTGACCTCTGCACAGATGAGAGACCATGTCTAGAAAACTCTCCCAAGTGTTACAGCAGAGGCAGACTGTTGAAATTACCCAGCAGGTCAGACCTGCCTCCCGCTGCCTGCGCTGAAGAGGCCTGGTCGCCAGGCCAACTCTGTCTTCTCACTGTTCTCTTTTGCCAACTAGCCTCTCCTTTTGCACCCGTAGGGCATATGCGCGCTCTCCCCAGCACTGAAGGGGCTAGCATGCTTCTTGGGGTATTTCAGGTACCTTCCCCAGTGGAAGGGTGCCTGAGCAATAAGGTTACTTAGCTTGCTATGGTTTCTGTGAAGTTGTGCTATTCTATAGTCTGTCCATGTACCGACCTGTGCTTGTTTACCAGTTTTGACCCACCGCTGCCTAACCTGACCCCATCCTGTTCTCTATACTGACCCTGAGCTCACTGCCCTGACATTCAGACTGTTTCACAGATTTGCACATAATCTGCCTGCGAGTGTCGCCTGGTGGCTCCCCTGCAGCGAAGTCCAGATCCCTGTATAGGAGTTAGAGGGTGGATACCAGGGAACTGCCAGCATATCGGCCCTATGTTTAGCCCTGAATCAAATGTGTTGATTGATACATTGAGTCCACACCCACTGCCATAACACCAAGTCAATGAACATCTGATGTCTATTGTGCCTATGGTCTGTGTGGCTGCTGTAAAGCATATCTCTGTATGCTTCTAACAGCAACTCATGCAAGATAGGTGCCCCTATAATCATGTACACAAAATAGAATTAAAAAGATCTACAATCAGAAACTAGGGGTCACATTTATTAAAATGTCGGTCTTAATAAATGTTCCCCTTAGTTTTTGGGAGGGAGTTGGGAATGATAGCTGTCGGCCGAACGATGATTTAGCCGACAGCTATCGAATATGTATGGCCGCCCTGATTGACAGCTATCTCTATATGCTCATGTATACAGGCAATGGTGTCAGTTACTGATTACTACCACCCACTGGACTCCTAAGTAGAGATGAGCGAAGTTTGCCGCCAAAATTCGATTCGGCTGCTTCGCTGAAGTTCACAAAGAAATTAGATTTCTGAAGAATTGTCTTGTCACGAATCGCATTCCATTGTATGTAGCGGGCGCAATGACCGGGAACAGCCCCACATCATTGAGCCCTTCAGATGCCACGTTCAATGGGGCAGCATCTGAGGGTCATATTTAGCCTATCAGGGGGTTAATCTGGGGTTTTAAGAAAAAAAATGTACTCACCTCATCCATTAGCTGGCAGAGAGCCTTTTACGGCCATCTCAATGGAAGAAAACGAACGAAATCTCGCGCCAGCTGACATCATTACATCATCACACTGGGCGGACGTGGTGAAATCATTACTAATGATGTCACTGCATCCAGCCAATTGGAAGCGCGTGGGAGATTTGGCCCATTTTCTTCAATCAAGATGGCTGCGACAAACTCTCCACGAGCAAATGGATGAGGTATAAATTTCTTTGTTTTTTAACGCCATTTCAGGAAAAATTGTTTTTTTACCATCAAGCACGAGGAAATTCAGCTTTGTGATGAATCAAATTATAACCTGAAATTTGCTCAACACTTCTCCTAAGCATATAAAGAGCAGAGATTAAAATGTATAACTTCACACGTCTGTGATGAAATCTGTGATAAGGTAGTCAGTGAGTTATCCGTGAAGATTTCCATGAAGAATCCTTGGTTGGTCCGTGCGTCCATTTTTTTTTTTTTGCTCTCCGTGTGTCATTTGTCTTCCACAGACACAGCTGAAAGTTACTTTTCAGAGCATCTCCTTTAAATGGTCCGTGAAACACGGATGAAACACGTGAAGGGTCCGTGTTTTTCATGGAATGATGGGCATGATGGATCCGTAACACGGACAAAAACAGGGCATGCTAAAACAACTGACCGACAGACCGTACTAAAACACGGAAGCGTGAATACACACATTAAAATGAATGGGTATGTGTACTGACCGCGGAGAAAGCACGTGTCTGTTAATCACTGATCTGTGAATAAGGCCTTATGCTGAATCTTTTTCCACAAAACTATGGCCGCTTTCAGATGAGCGTATTGAATTCCATCAGTATTCTGGCTCAGGATACTGATGATATACCATCAGTATTGTCATCAGGATTGCTTCAGGATTTCATTGGGATTTACATGAGTATTTCTTCCTTCCTTCATTATTTATGCACTCCCATAGACTGTAATGTGCGTATTTGGAAACAAATCCGCACAAAACTCGGACATGCTGCGGATTTCAAATATTGACGGAAGATATATGCCCCTGTGAATAGCTCCATTCATTAACATTAGTAGCGGATTCCGGAATACAAAATACGGACTATATACGCATTGCAAATACGCTCATCTGAAAGCGGCCTATGTATCAATCTGCTCCGCTCCTCCTGCTTGCCAACTGCAGTGCCCTGATTTATCATTCGTTCATGATAAGGCACCGGCGCCTCTACATAACTTTGGCGAATCCACTGGCAGCGCAGGGGTTATTAAGATCAGTCTCTAAAACGCAGGTCTTAATAAGTGACCCCCTATATGTCTTATTCCAAAAGTTATGTGTGTGATATCTGTCTTTTCTATTTTTTAACTCTTTTGGGGCTTATGCACACAAATGTATTTTCTGTCCGTGTCCTTTCTGTTTGTTTTTTTTGCGGCCTGTATGCAGAACCCTGAAGAGAAAAAACACAATGTAACAGCAAACACAAATAAAGTACAATAATGCCATAATTATAGAAAATATTCTGGTGCTGATGCTACGCTTATTTTGTAAATTTGAGATTCTTGGCAAATACATTTTGAACAAAATAATTTTGGCGAGTCTGCTGGCGTCAAGGCGATTTTTATAAGAAGGGAACCTAACATTAAATACTACCTATTATAGTGCCATACTGGCCGCCTTAAAATACAGATAATGCAGGTTCCACATGCATGCTAGGTCCACTCTGCCTTTTACCATATTTTGTACCATAATGGCCTCCATTAAATCCAGGGAATGCAGGTACCAACTCTATATGTTTCCTGGTGTCAGACGGCTTCCAATGAATGCAGAGAGAGCAAGCTACAGCTTTAGGCAGCATGCACACAAATGTATCTGTCCATTCCGTTTTTTTTTGCAGACCGTATTCGGAACCATGCATTTCAATGGGTCTTCAAAAAAAAACATAATTACTCCATGTGCATTACGTTTCTGTATGTCGGTTCCAATAAAAAATAGAACAAGTTCTATTATTGTCCGCATTATGGAGAAGAATAGGACTGTTCTATTAGGGGCCAGCTGTTCCATTTCGCAAAATACAGAATGCACACAGAAGTCCACCGTATTTTTTGCAGATCCGTTTTTTTTTTTGCGGACCGAAAAATACATACTAAGGCCTCATGCACAGAGACCGTATTTTGTTTCCGTGTCCGATCCGTTTTTTTTGAGGATAGGATGCGGACCCATTCATTTCAATAGGTACACAAAAAACGCGGACAGCACACCGTGTGCTGTCCGCATCAGTATGTCCGTTCCGTTGCTCCGCAAAAAAAATAGTGCATGTCCTATTTTCTTCTAGTTTGCGGACAAGGATAGGCATTATTACAATGGATCCGCAAAAAAAACGGATCCGCAAAAAAAACGGATGCCATACGGAACGTCATCCGTTTTTTTTTTTTTTGCGGATCCACAATTTGCGGACCACAAAACACATACGGTCGTGTGCATGTAGCCTAAGGCTGAAACGATTACTCGATTGAATAGAGTAACTTGACACAAAAAAATCCTCGATGCAAATTCTTTGCATCGAGGATTCGTTTGTGTCATGTGACCACGGAGCGGGAGTGAAGCACTTGCTATTACTCACCGCTCCGTGGTCACCAGCCGGCCCGTACTGCGCTGCACTGTATCCTGACACTTCATCAGGTCATAGTGCACGTGAGCGCGCACTATGACCCGACGCTGTGTTGCATCAGGACGGCAGTGCAGTGCGCAGAGAAGAAGATGGAGGAGCTGTGGAGCGGCGCCCCTACAGGAAAGGTATGTACTGGCACTAGAGACATGGCTAGGAGGGAGATATGGTGGCTCTGGGGGGCAAGCTTGTGGCACTGGGGGACAGTTGGTGGCACTGGGGTGGCAGCTGGTGGCACTGGGGTGGCAGCTGGTGGCACTGGGAAGAAGCTAAAGGCACTGGGAGGAAGCTGATGGCACTGAAGGGGCAGCTGATGGCACTGGGGGGCAGCTGATGGCACTGGGGGGCAGCTGATGGCACTGGGGGGCAGCTGATGGCACTGGGGGGCAGCTGATGGCACTGGGGGGGCAGCTGGTGGCACTAGGGGGGCAGCTGGTGGCACTAGGGGGGCAGCTGGTGGCACTAGGGGGGCAGCTGGTGGCACTAGGGGGCAGCTGGTGGCACTAGGGGGGCAAGCTGATGGCACTGGGGGTAGGCTGATGGCACTGGGGGAAAGCTGATGGCACTGGGGGGAGCCTGATGGCACTGGGGGGAAGCTGATGGCACTGAGGGGGAAGTTGATAGCACTGAGGTGGCAGCTGGTGGCCCTAGGGGGCAGCTGGTGGCACTGGGGAGAAGCTGGTGGCACTGAGGGGGAAGCTGATGGCACTGGGGTGGCAGCTGATGGCACTGGGGGGATGCTGGTGGCGCGCTAGGGGGCAGCTGGTAGCACTGGGGCAGCTGGTGGCATGGTGGCACTGTGGGCAGCTGATAGCACTGGGGGACAGCTGATGGCACTGAGGGGGCAGCTGATGGCACTGGGGGGGGCAGCTGATGGCACTGGGGGGGCAGCTGATGGCACTGGGGGGGCAGCTGATGGCACTGGGGGGGCAGCTGATGGCACTGGGGGGGAAGATGATGGCACTGGGGGGGAAGATGATGGCACTGGGGGGGAAGATGATGGCACTGGGGGGGAAGATAATGGCATGAGGGGGGCAGCTGATGACACGGAGGGGCTGATGAGTTTTTATAAAGAAAAACGTTCTTTTATTTAGTTTTTTGTTATTAGAGTACTCAATTAATCGTTGGATTAATCTATAGAATACTCGATTAAAAAAATTGTCGACGGTTATGTGCATGAGCCCTAATACTTACATTAATTAAAATCAGCCTATTGGGAAGACAGACTGGTCAGGGGTGCTTGACCAACAGGAGTCAGACACACCTCCAGCTCAGTACAACTGCAAGAAAAAGGGGGTCAGTCATCACATCTCAATTCTCAGGTGCACGTCACCATGGCTAGAAACACGGAAAAAAAAAAAAAACGTGCACTATGACCCGACGCTGTGTTGCATCAGGACGGCAGTGCAGTGCGCAGAGAAGAAGATGGAGGAGCTGTGGAGCGGCGCCCCTACAGGAAAGGTATGTACTGGCACTGGAGACATGGCTAGGAGGGAGATATGGTGGCTCTGGGGGGCAAGCTTGTGGCACTGGGGGGCAGTTGGTGGCACTGGGGTGGCAGCTGGTGGCACTGGGAAGAAGCTAAAGGCACTGGGAGGAAGCTGATGGCATGAGGGGGGCAGTTGATGGCATGAGGGGGGCAGCTGATGACACGGAGGGGCTGATGAGTTTTTATAAAGAAAAACGTTCTTTTATTTAGTTTTTTGTTATTAGAGTACTCAATTAATCGTTGGATTAATCTATAGAATACTCGATTAAAAAAATTGAAGCTGAACTAGATGGACAGATGTCTTTTTTCAGCCTTATAAACTATTTTACTAGATAGTACCCCCCAAATATAGATTCCTCATGCACATAAAAGTCTATAGGTCCATGAAAACCATGGATACAACATAGTTGCCATCTATGTTTGGTCCGTTTGGTTTCAAAGACCATTGGTAAGAGATGCTCTTGAAATTAATTTTCCACCTAGCTGTGTCTATGAAATACGGATGACACAAAGAGGGCAAAAAACGGACACACGGACCGAACATGGATGCTTCATGGATGAACCACTGACCATAGTGTCACAGATGTCTTCATGGACACAGACATGTGAATGAGACCTTTCTAGCAACAATTCATCTCCATCCAAACACCAGCATAAAACCAATGACATGTCGTCATTTGACTATTAAGATATCCTTTCTGAAATTACCCGAGATCCATTACAGTCTGGTTGATTCAACAAGATTTCAGTGAAATGTAAAGGCCAGGTTTTCCAAAATATATGTTAATGAGAGGTGCTTTCAAATCAGATTGGTGGTGGTTTTCGCTTCTGGGACCCCTCCAGACCTCATCATTGTGCTATTGTCAAAGCTGATGTTGAACATCCATGAAACTTTGAGTAGAGACAGCACTGTCCATATGATATCCATACAACATCCATGTATGCTTGTCTGTAATATCTGTTGGAAATATTAGTATTTGTGTAATGTGTAATAATGGGTTAGTATCATGCAGTTCACTCGTTGGTCTTGGTGTCTTTATATCTTCTTACTAAACTTTATTCATATTGAATTTTCTTGGAGTGGTTTAGCCTCAGCAGTTTTTTGCCCCAGTTGCAAAATTAGTATATTATGTGGCCTGTTTTTCAGACTTTGGATGTGTCCTTTCCTTGGATTTAATGTCTACAGTCAATCAACTTTATGCTGTAACCAGTGAGGTCAGCATAAGGTAGTGACAGACATTCTGACTTCACTGGTCTATCACTCATCTGCTAATATTAGGTGGTTGTAGAGAACATACTGTATAATCTTTGCAGCCTATGCCAAAGACGAGTCATGGTTCACAAAAGGCTTGAGCGAATCGACCTTCGGATCATAGATCTGAAGTCGATTCATTCAAATACTTCTAATGTGCATGTGCAGACCTTTAAAAATGCAAAAATAAATAAATACCCGATCCGTTTTTCTGGATGACACCGGAGAGACGATCCGGTATTTCAATGCATTTGTCTGACAAATGCCATCCGTTTGCGTCAGGATTGCTGGATCCGGCAGGTAGTTCCAGCGACGGAACTGCCTATCGGAATCCTCTGCCGCAAGTGTGAAAGTGCCCTAATAAAAGCGAATGAGCCATTCATTCCCAAAAAGACATAATTATCAAAGGAAGTGAGAGCTGCATTTATATGTAGAAATTATCTCCTTTGCATAGACACTGGTGATTGCTACTGCGATCACCAATCCCTATAGAGAATCACAGAGAATCATGTTTCTGGGCAGCAGATCCCTTTTTACACATGGACATCTGCTGCTGTGTTATGTGCAGTGATTGTGGACCCATTGTGCCAACTAACCAATTTGACTTTGAACTATTCCTGAGGGTGTTATCTTGGAGATCGCCTGGTTTTCATCCTTTAACCCCTATACAGGAATTTGTCCTTCGCTACAGGGGAGTCACCAGGCTACTTCCTGTTGAAATAGTCCCAGTGTGATTGGCTACTGGCCCAGGAGGATCCGAGACACCGGTGCATAGCACCAATGGAACAGGCAATACACATAGTCAGGAAACAGGCTAAGGTCAGGGCTGGCAGAGTTCATGCCAATCCGTGAAAAAATCCAAAAGGTCAAGGCAGGCATCACAGGATCAGTGCAGTGAACAGGTACAGGTCAGGTCTGGCGGCAGAGATCAGGAACTAGGAAACAGGAAGCAGTCAGTACACAGGCAGAAAAATGGGTTATAGCTGTTGAGAAAATCTTAGAAGCTAGAGAGACTTAGCAAGATCCACAGAGACCTATTGCACAGGAAAATAAATGAGGTCAGCAGCACAGCTACTGTATATAGGAGAATTGATTAACTCATTACTCAAGCAGCTGAGCACCGGTTCAAAAAGGGAATTTTGCAGTACTACATAAATAGGTCTCTCACTTACACACTCAGGAAGAGACCTTGCAGCAGGATTGTGGCCTGCAGCATGAGACACATGGTGGCCGGGCAGAGGCTAGGTGAGTGATGTAGTGCCTGTCAGCAGGCACGGAGTGCCACCATGACAGCTGCACCGAAATGTTAAACAAGTACCCATCTTTATACAGGCCAATTATCCGCACAAATGCAGATCCCAGAAAACTGGTCCTATTATCAGTTTGTGTAAAAGAACCTTTATTTAAAAGAAATGTTCCATTAGTGAAAAAAAAATTAGCCTATTGCTAGCCTTTTATGAATAATTCCCTACTGATTTATCATCAGAAATAAATGTTTCATTGCTAGATGTGCTTAATAAATCAAGTTCAGCTCATTCAGTTAGTAAAGCATGTGATATGGGTAGCAATGGTCTCAGTATTACCACTTTATAAACCGGTAGATTGTGTAATTCAGAATGTGCTTATATGAGGAAATGTGAGAGGAACAGATGTGAGCTAAATAATACGCTTCATATCCATGCCCAATATGCGCTCAATTGATTTGACAAATACCTAACACATGATTCATGAGGAGACCACTAAAGGACATTGACTGTGACCCAATTACTACATCTACAAAACATCCAACAGGCGAGAACACATCTCATATCTATCAGATTTCTCTGTACACATCCCATCTCCAACCACCTCAAAGTCCTATATGACTTCCAGAGACTAAGGGAGACTCATTGATTATAGGATACATAATATTATTTTATCAGCCACTATAAGTGCAGTTGCGGCTGAATGACTGAACCCTAGAAGCAACAAAATGTTCAGCAGATGCAAACCCATACCTCCAAGTCCAAATGCTGTGTGTTCTGACATAACAAGAGCACTCGTGAATTGTTCCAAATCGTAACACTCACAGCAGACTGCCTCCTCACTAGGGACTTATAGCACCTTCCACTCTGTTTCCACCTTACAGTGTATAGTAGTATAGGCCAAACAGTGCAAGTACAGTACTAACTGGCATCAAGTTTGGGGACGTCATGGTTGTGCAAAATGTTAAGGCTTTTTCGGGTTTTGGAGCTCTGCTCGCCACTCTTGTAAAAAGTGTGCCAACTTAGCCGGTCTGCCTCATTTGTTATAATCTATGCCAGGAAACCTGCATGGAATAAAGAGAAAATTTACACTAACTCCCTAGCTGGTGTAGATTGCTGTTTTGGAGCATAAACCTGCACAGATGTGCCACTTATTTTTTGGGGAAAGACTACCAGATAACCTGGCCTTAAAGGGGTTGTCCACTTTCTAATATGGCATTTACTAATATAGTATTTGTTGAAATTCTGCACCATTTTCTTCATTTCACAAGGTATGCACCCTTGTTTACAAAGTCTTTTCTGCTGTCTACACAGAGGTCCTGTCAAAAAAATCACCTCCATGCAAACACACTGCACCTTCCATCTGTTCTTGTTCTGTTTGGAGTTTAGTTCAGGTGCCGTGTGTTTGATGAAGGATGCATCCTATGGCGGTGATTTGTCTGGTCACATGACCCTCCATCAGCAGCCATTTTATAGATGTGACCTCTGTGTGGACAGCACAAAAGACTTGGCAAACAAGGGGGACATACCTTATGAAAATTGTGCAGAATTTCAACAAAGACTATATTAGTAAGTGCCATATAATTATCTCACAAACACATTGGTCAACAATAACCAGAAAGTGGCCAACACCTTTAATAAATGTCCCCCATAATCCTTAGATGTGTATCCAATAAAGTGTGAACCTCAGATTAATCGTTTATCTGCTATTTTTGGAGGTGCCATAGCAGAGAATGGAGAAAGCAGCACATGCAGGACCTGTTCAATATTCACTGTGGGGCCCTGTTCTTAAGACAGGAGTAGATCCTAGAGCAGGGATCAGCAACCTTCGGGACTCCAGCAGTTGTGAAATTACAACTCCCAGCATGCAAACTTTTTTGGCTGCTCTTGTAACTCCCACAGAAGTGAAAGGGAGATTCTGGGAGTTGTAGTTTCAGAACAGCTGGAATGCTGGTCCCTGTCCTAGAGGGTCACCTATTGAATATTTATGGCACATTGTATTTATATGCCATAAGTCTCCAGTTAGGAATACCCCTTTAAAGGGGTATTCCCATCACAGACAATGGGGGCATATCGCTAGGACATGCCCCCATTGTCTGATCCCGGAGGTGGGACCCGCACCTACAACGAGAACGGAGCGGGGAGAGCTGTGGCTGAAGGACCCCGGGGTGCGTCTACCACCAAGTGCTGCTCCCATAGAAGTGAATGGGAGCGCACCGTGCACGCGCGGCCCCTGCTCCCATTCATTTCTATGGGGCAGACGGAATAGCCGAGCCAGCACTCAGCTATTTTCGGCGTCGCCATAGAAATGAATGGAGGGCGGCTGCGCATGCGCAGTACGCCCTCCGTTCATTTCCCACGCTCTGTTCTTATTGTAGGTGTGGATCCCATGCATATATGCCCCCATTGTCTGTGATGGGAATACCCCTTTAAGCATATTGAAGATTTTAGACATATTTTGTGATATAAGCTTTCTAAGAGTATCAAGCATATAAAACAGCAAGTATAACAATACGAAGAACAAGAGTGGAAATCATCAAGAAGACACACCACTGAGGTGGTAATTGGCTTGTTACATGTATTTTTCCATTAGAGTGATTTTATCATGAGTCATAATTATCCCAATCTTTACAATAAGCCACTCATGTGAAGCGGATGTCTGCCCTGCCAGTCATGTAGAGCTTTATTCGCCCCGCTCTGAGTAACACTATTTTTCTATTTTCGTCTGGATGTACTTAACATTGCTGAACTCTTATCTATGACCTCAGTCTTCAGACCATGAATTACACAGGTCACATTGGAAAAAAAAGTTTGTACATTATCTAAAGACAGTAAAATAGCAAAGAATGATTGTAGCACAATTACAACAATTTGCAATAAAAGTGCTGCTGTGGGGTAGAGTCATCTAAGTGCCTTGTTCTAGGTTATTCCATGCATCAGAATGTAAATAAGCTCTTATCCAGGGGGATAAAAGCTGGTTCTCAAGTGCCACCTATTGGATGGCTACCAATGTTTGGCTCCTTGAACAGGCCGTGGAACATGACATGGGATGTAAGCCAAAACCAAGAATCTTTTCCATAGTTAAAAAACACACCCATCCACGAGCAGCTGTTTTTGGATGTTTGTTGCTCATCAGTGCAGAGAAGGGTTCAGGTTTGACTAGGTCAGAGGCCTTTGACAATGGTCTGGGGTAGGGATGAGCGAGTCGATTCACATAATACTTTGTTTGAATACTGTACGGAGCGAACCCTCTATACAGTATTAGAATGTATTGGCTCCTATGAGCCAAAGTTATTACTTTGCATAATAACTTCATAAATTAATTTGTACTGTAAAAAAAAAATTCCTGAACTCGGGTTCGGTCCTTGGAACCGAACCAGAGTTTAGTAAAAATTTTTTACAGTAGAAATTAATTTATGAAGTTATAATGCGAAGTCTCGCGAGACTTCACGAAGTAATAACTTCAGCACATAGGAGGCAATACATTCTAATACTGTACGTTGCGCTCGCTCCGTTCAGTATTCAAACAAAGTATCATGCGAATCGACTTTGGATGTTTCATCCGAAGTTGATTCGCTCATTCCTAGACTGGGGGAATAAAGTTTCTCCTTGTGGCGGCCATGAAGTTGGTGCAAGGAGTCTTGTAGGCCAAGCAATGCTTCCTGGGAAAAAGGGAATGTTTTGACTTAAATACCAAGTCATGTTCCAAGGCCTTTTTAAAGGGCCATACATTGACTGATAGGGTAGCCACTAGCCAGCCAATAGGTGGCACTATAAAGCCAAACCGTGTTCTCCTGGAAAAGAGCTTATTATTGTTTACATTCTTTTTTACAGGCCAGGGAACATTTTCTGGCCTATAAGACTCCCTATGGCAACTTCGTGGTCTCAGCAAGGGGACAATTTATTCCCACAGATCAGAGTAGTGCAACAATATGTGTGCATGTGTATTAATGGTCATTTTCCTTCATGTTCTCTTAGAGAAAATGGCATCTTGTTACCCATTTTGTGTGTTTTTAAGTTGGTCTGTGAGTGCCTGATGGGCAATACAGTCTTCTTTTTGACACTGTAATACAACAATTGTTTAAATATTGTATTTCCTTTTCATATTTTCATATGACTTATCTCACGTGTTATGCGGGACATAAAGTCATTTGCCGGCAGCAGAGCACTCTATGTAAACAGGTATGAGTTGCTGGCAAAAATGAGATTGTACAAGGACAAGAGATTGTTCATCCCTATACAGATGGAATGATTGCTACATGTAAACATGGCCAGATCAAAGGGGGATTCCGTAGCTCGAGGCGTTGGGCCTTCCACCACTAAGCAGGATGTAGCGGCCTCCACCAGATCTGCAGGTTCAGACTGATGCTTTGCACCTATTGACCTACAAGGTGCACCGTAGACCACTACATATAGATAAGCATTTCAATTTTTTTTAAATTATAGATGCATCAGATGACTTAAGGCCAGCCAGTATCCTTTTTCTCCATGACCTACCTTCTCAAAATTTCTGCAGGGACCTCCATAATGAATCACTTTGAGTATCTTGCTGCTGCTTGTTGTTGTGTGCACAGGTGGCATTAGCATGTAGCTGTGCAGTAGGCCCCTACAATGAACTTTACTGGTGGGCCCTAGGCACCCCAGGTCGACACTGGACCAGCAGCAGAAAGGCATGCAATTCTCTACAGCAAACAGCAGCTATCGTCACTTTAAAAAAAAAAAAATAAATTATGTGGGGCCCCCACACGTTTTCTGCCCAATGGCTTCCACCAAGCTTAATCCTGCCCTGCATTAGGAACAAATTGTTCATTCCCGGTAATTGCCTGTGCAACGGTCTATGTAGGAGGACCCTAAATATATAATAGTAACAGCCTGCCGCAGGATGAGAATATACTGTACTTTTATGAACAGCTGAGAAATGGACCTAAGGGCATTAAATGGCATTATTGTTGCAACACAACCCCAAATGGCATCCCTGCACTTTGGCTTTGTTTAAAAATATTTTTTGTGGCAGATACATGTATTTCGGACCAGTAAAAACCTAACATGAAATTTTCTGATGAAGCATTCAGTTTAACCACCTCAGCCCCCAGTGCTTAAACACCCTGAAAGACCAGGCCACTTTTTACACTTCTGACCTACACTACTTTCACCATTTATTGCTCGGTCATGCAACTTACCACCCAAATGAATTTTACCTCCTTTTCTTCTCACTAATAGAGCTTTCATTTGGTGGTATTTCATTGCTGCTGACATTTTTACTTTTTTTGTTATTAATCGAAATTTAACGATTTTTTTGCAAAAAAATGACATTTTTCACTTTCAGTTGTAAAATTTTGCAAAAAAAACGACATCCATATAGAAATTTTGCTCTAAATTTATAGTTCTACATGTCTTTGATAAAAAAAAAATGTTTGGGTAAAAAAAAAATGGTTTGGGTAAAAGTTATAGCGTTTACAAACTATGGTACAAAAATGTGAATTTCCGCTTTTTGAAGCAGCTCTGACTTTCTGAGCACCTGTCATGTTTCCTGAGGTTCTACAATGCCCAGACAGTACAAACACCCCACAAATGACCCCATTTCTGAAAGTAGACACCCTAAGGTATTCGCTGATGGGCATAGTGAGTTCATAGAACTTTTTATTTTTTGTCACAAGTTAGCGGAAAATGATGATTTTTTTTTTTTTTTTTCTTACAAAGTCTCATATTCCACTAACTTGTGACAAAAAATAAAAAGTTCTATGAACTCACTATGCCCATCAGCGAATACCTTGGGGTCTCTTCTTTCCAAAATGGGGTCACTTGTGGGGTAGTTATACTGCCCTGGCATTCTAGGGGCCCAAATGTGTGGTAAAGAGTTTGAAATCAAATTCAGTAAAAAATGACGAGTGAAATCCGAAAGGTGCTCTTTGGAATATGGGCCCCTTTGCCCACCTAGGCTGCAAAAAAGTGTCACACATCTGGTATCCCCGTACTCAGGAGAAGTTGAGGAATGTGTTTTGGGGTGTCTTTTTACATATACCCATGCTGGGTGAGATAAATATCTTGGTCAAATGACAACTTTGTATAAAAAAATGGGAAAAGTTGTCTTTTGCCAAGATATTTCTCTCACCCAGCATGGGTATATATAAAATGACACCCCAAAACACATTCCCCACCTTCTCCTGAGTACGGAGATACCAGATGTGTGACACTTTTTTGCAGCCTAGGTGGGCAAAGGGGCCCATATTCCAAAGAGCACCTTTCGGATTTCACTCATCATTTTTTACAGAATTTGATTTCTAACTCCTTACCACACATTTGGGCCCCTAGAATGCCAGGGCAGTATAACTACCCCACAAGTGACCCCATTTTGGAAAGAAGACACCCCAAGCTATTCCGTGAGGGGCATGGCGAGTTCCTAGAATTTTTTATTTTTTGTCACAAGTTAGTGGAAAATGATGATTTTTTTTTTTTTTTTTTTTTTCATACAAAGTCTCATATTCCACTAACTTGTGACAAAAAATAAAAACTTCCATGAACTCACTATGCCCATCAGCGAATACCTTGGGGTCTCTTCTTTCCAAAATGGGGTCACTTGTGGGGTAGTTATACTGCCCTGGCATTCTAGGGGCCCAAATGTGTGGTAAGGAGTTTGAAATCAAATTCTGTAAAAAATGACGAGTGAAATCCGAAAGGTGCTCTTTGGAATATGGGCCCCTTTGCCCACCTAGGCTGCAAAAAAGTGTCACACATCTGGTATCCCCATACTCAGGAGAAGTTGAGGAATGTGTTTTGGGGTGTCTTTTTACATATACCCATGCTGGGTGAGATAAATATCTTGGTCAAATGACAACTTTGTATAAAAAAATGGGAAAAGTTGTCTTTTGCCAAGATATTTCTCTCACCCAGCATGGGTATATGTAAAATGACACCCCAAAACACATTCCCCACCTTCTCCTGAGTACGGAGATACCAGATGTGTGACACTTTTTTGCAGCCTAGGTGGGCAAAGGGGCCCATATTCCAAAGAGCACCTTTCGGATTTCACTCGTCATTTTTAACAGAATTTGATTTCAAACTCCTTACCACACATTTGGGCCCCTAGAATGCCAGGGCAGTATAACTACCCCACAAGTGACCCCATTTTGGAAAGAAGACACCCCAAGCTATTCCGTGAGGGGCATGGCGAGTTCCTAGAATTTTTTATTTTTTGTCACAAGTTAGTGGAAAATTATGATTTTTTTTTTTTTTTTTTTTCATACAAAGTCTCATATTCCACTAACTTGTGACAAAAAATAAAAACTTCCATGAACTCACTATGCCCATCAGCGAATACCTTGGGGTCTCTTCTTTCCAAAATGGGGTCACTTGTGGGGTAGTTATACTGCCCTGGCATTCTAGGGGCCCAAATGTGTGGTAAGGAGTTTGAAATCAAATTCAGTAAAAAATGACGAGTGAAATCCGAAAGGTGCTCTTTGGAATATGGGCCCCTTTGCCCACCTAGGCTGCAAAAAAGTGTCACACATGTGGTATTGCCGTACTCAGGAGAAGTTGAGGAATGTGTTTTGGGGTGTCTTTTTACATATACCCATGCTGGGTGAGATAAATATCTTGGTCAAATGACAACTTTGTATAAAAAAATGGGAAAAGTTGTCTTTTGCCAAGATATTTCTCTCACCCAGCATGGGTATATATAAAATGACACCCCAAAACACATTCCCCACCTTCTCCTGAGTACGGAGATACCAGATGTGTGACACTTTTTTGCAGCCTAGGTGGGCAAAGGGGCCCATATTCCAAAGAGCACCTTTTGGATTTCACAGGTCATTTTTTACTGAATTTGATTTCAAACTCCTTACCACACATTTGGGCCCCTAGAATGCCAGGGCAGTATAACTACCCCACAAGTGACCCCATTTTGGAAAGAAGAGACCCCAAGGTATTCGCTGATGGGCATAGTGAGTTCATGGAAATTTTTTTTTTTTGTCACAAGTTAGTGGAATAGGAGACTTTGTATGAAAAAAAAAAAAAAAAAAAAAATCATCATTTTCCACTAACTTGTGATAAAAAATAAAAAATTCTAGGAACTCGCCATGCCCCTCACAGAATACCTTGGGGTGTCTTCTTTCCAAAATGGGGTCACTTGTGGGGCAGTTATACTGCCCTGGCATTTTCCAGGGGCCCTAATGTCTGGTAAGTAGGTAAATGACCTGTGAAATCTGAAAGGTGCTCTTTGGAATGTGGGCCCCTTTGCCCAGCTAGGCTGCAAAAAAGTGTCACACATCTGGTATCTCCGTACTCAGGAGAAGGTAAGGAATGTGTTTTGGGGTGTCATTTTACATATACCCATGCTGGGTGAGAGAAATATCTTGGCAAAAGACAACTTTTCCCATTTTTTTTATACAAAGTTGGCATTTGACCAAGATATTTATCTCACCCAGCATGGGTATATGTAAAATGACCCCCAAAACATATTCCCCAACTTCTGCTGAATACGGAGATACCACATGTGTGACACTTTTTTGCAGCCTAGGTGGGCAAAGGGGCCCAAATTCCTTTTAGGAGGGCATTTTTAGACATTTGGATACCAGACTTCTTCTCACGCTTTGGGGCCCCTAAAATGCCAGGGCAGTATAAATACCCCACATGTGACCCCATTTTGGAAAGAAGACACCCCAAGGTATTCAATGAGGGGCATGGCGAGTTCATTGAAAAAAAAAAATTTTGGCACAAGTTAGCGGAAATTGATTTTTTGGATTTTGTTCTCACAAAGTCTCCCTTTCCGCTAACTTGGGACAAAAATTTCAATCTTTCATGGACTCAATATGCCCCTCAGCAAATACCTTGGGGTGTCTTCTTTCCAAAATGGTGTTATTTGTGGGGTGTTTGTACTGCCCTGGCATTTGAGGGTCTCCGCAATCATTACATGTATGCCCAGCATTAGGAGTTTCTGCTATTCTCCTTATATTGAGCATACGGGTAATGAGATTTTTTTTTTCCGTTCAGCCTCTGGGCTGAAAGAAAAAAATGAACGGCACAGATTTCTTCATTCGCATCGATCAATGTGGATGAAAAAATCTCTGCCAAAAAAAGAAAAAGGAGGGGAAAGGCGTCTGCCAGGACATAGGAGCTCCGCCCAACATCCATACCCACTTCAGCTCGTATGCCCTGGCAAACCAGATTTCTCCATTCACATCAATCGATGTGGATGAATAAATCATTGCCGGGATTTTTTTTTTTATATATACAAAGTGTTTGCCAAAGTATATGAACACCGCCACCTCCTCAGCTCATATGCCTCGGCAAACATATCTTTTACTGCAGAGGAGAAATCTCGTCTTGCAGCGCCGCATACACCGACTTGCGTGTAATCTGACAGCAGCACAATGCTTCTGTCCGAATGCACATCAGTGCTGCAGCTGGTCGATCGGTTGGTCCACCTGGAAGGTAAAAAAAACAAAACAAAAAAGAAAAAACCAGGCCGCAAAGCAATAACTTTATTAACTTTAGAACAGAACATATTAACTTTTTTAAACTTTTTTAACTTTTTTACTTACCGGTAATTTTTTTTTTGTTTAGTTTTTTTTACCTTTATAGAACAAACCTCTCCTTCCCCATGGGACAATGTGCAAAGCGCAAATCGCCCAAAGATGTGGCGAAGTACGTTATGCACTTTATCCCAGGTGAAAGGAGAGGTTTGCAGCAGCTGAGAGTAAAAGGGCCCTAATAGCCCTGTGTGCCTGTCCTGTGAGATGCAATCCCTATGCTAGGTGTACCTGTGTGTGGTACTTCCGGAAACACTCTCCATAGCATAGGGCAGGGTGGTCAGCACAGTCAGGACAGAAATAGCGGGTGTCACGCCTTATTCCACTCCTGCTACAGACACGACATCTTTTTCGGGGTGACGGTTGGGTTGAGGTACCAGGAACGACACTGGGGAAATGTCGCTCGTGTAGACGGCTAACTACACTGGGGGATGGGGCCACGGAACCTCCTGGGTAAAGGAGGTTCTCGATGATCTCTTCCTGGAATTTGAGGAAAGATCGTGTTCTCCCAGCCTTACTGTAGAGAACAAAACTATTGTACAGCGCCAATTGAATTAAATATACAGACACCTTCTTATACCAGCGTCTGGTTCTGCGGGAAACTAAATACGGAGACAACATCTGGTCATTGAAGTCCACCCCTCCCATGAGCGCATTATAGTCGTGGACACAGAGGGGCTTTTCAATGACACGGGTTGCTCGCTCAATTTGGATTGTCGTGTCTGCGTGAATGGAGGAGAGCATGTAAACGTCACGCTTGTCTCTCCATTTCACCGCGAGCAGTTCTTCGTTACACAAGGCAGCCCTCTGCCCCCTTGCAAGACGGGTGGTTACAAGCCGTTGGGGGAAGCCCACGCGACTAGTTCGCGCGGTGCCACAGGCGCAAATCCGTTCTAGAAACAAATGCCTAAAGAGGGCCACACTTGTGTAAAAATTGTCCACATAAAGATGGTACCCCTTGCCGAATAAGGGTGACACCAAGTCCCAGACTGTCTTCCCACTGCTCCCCAGGTAGTCAGGGCAACCGACCGGCTCCAGGGTCTGATCTTTTCCCTCATAGACACGAAATTTGTGGGTATAGCCTGTGGCCCTTTCACAGAGCTTATACAATTTGACCCCATACCGGGCACGCTTGCTTGGGATGTACTGTTTGAAGCCAAGGCGCCCGGTAAAATGTATTAGGGACTCGTCTACGCAGATGTTTTGCTCGGGGGTATACAAATCTGCAAATTTCTGGTTGAAATGGTCTATGAGGGGCCGAATTTTGTGGAGCCGGTCAAAAGCTGGGTGGCCTCTGGGACGGGAGGTGGTGTTGTCGCTAAAATGCAGGAAACGGAGGATGGCCTCAAATCGTGCCCTGGACATAGCAGCAGAGAACATGGGCATGTGATGAATCGGGTGCGTTGACCAATATGACCGCAATTCATGCTTTTTTGTCAGGCCCATGTTGAGGAGAAGGCCCAAAAAAATTTTAATTTCGGAAACTTGGACTGGTTTCCACCGGAAAGGCTGGGCATAAAAGCTTCCCGGGTTGGCGGATATAAATTGTGTGGCATACTGGTTGGTCTCTGCCACGACTAAGTCCAAGAGCTCCGCAGTCAAGAACAGCTCAAAAAATCCCAGGGCCGAACCGATTTGAGCCGTCTCAACCCGAACTCCAGACTGGGCGGTGAAAGGGGGAACTACAGGTGCGGCTGAAGTTGGTGACTGCCAATCAGGGTTTGCCAGCACCTCAGGGATTCTAGGGGCTCTACGGGCCTGTCTTTGCGGTGGCTGCGACGGGGTAACTAGTGCACGTGCCACCGTACCAGCTTCAACTGCCCTTCTGGTGCTCGCCACGTCACCATGTTGTACGGCAGTGCTGGTACTAGGTCCAGGGAGGGCTGCGCTGCTGGTGTATGCCTCACCACGTGATCCGGCAGCGACAGCCCCACTCTGCTGCTCTTGAAGCGGATCCTGCATAACCTGTGGTCTAGCGACATGGGGCCGGGTACGCCTGGTGCTGCCAGGGACCTCCACCTCCTCGTCCGAACTTTGGGTCAGAGAGCCACTGCTTTCCACAGGTTCATATTCTGACCCGCTAGATTCATCAGATGAGGGTTCCCACTCCTCATCCGACTGGGTCAGAATCCTGTAGGCCTCTTCAGAAGAATACCCCCTGTTTGACATTTTGGACTACTAAATTTAGGGGTATTCCCTGAGACTACCCAAGAAAAAAAGCAAACCTGTCTTACAAAGGGGAGGCTAGCGAAGTACCGGAGGCCGCTGCGGTTGATAAAAAATATCAAAACTGATTTTTTTATCGCCGCAGTGCGTGTAAAATGAATGTGCAGTGATCAAAAAATATATATTTTTTGTCAC
Organism: Bufo bufo; assembly: GCF_905171765.1. Lineage (NCBI taxonomy): Eukaryota > Metazoa > Chordata > Amphibia > Anura > Bufonidae > Bufo > Bufo bufo. The sequence continues at coordinate 117,133,250 of NC_053393.1, read as the reverse complement.
TGCGGTGGGGCGGGCGTGGGTGAACGCACGTGTGGGCGACCGATCAGGCCTGATCGGGCAAACACTGCGTTTTGGGTGGAGGGCGAACTAAAGTGACACTAATACTATTATAGATCTGACCGTGATCAGTTTTGATCACTTACAGATACTATAAAAGTACAAATGCTGATTAGCGATACGCTATTCAGCGAATAAAAGTGACTGCGGTGCGGTGGGGTGGGCGCTAACTGACGCTAACTACCTAACCAAGGGGCCTAAACTATCCCTAAAACCTAACAGCCAATACTAGTGAAAAAAAAAAAGTGACAGTTTACACTGATCACTTTTTTTCCTTTCACTAGTGATTGACAGGGGCGATCAAAGGGGTGATCAAAGGGTTAATTGGGGTGCAGGGGGGTGATCTGGGGCTAAGGTGTAGTGTTGGTGCTACTCACAGTTCAGTCTGCTCCTGTGCTGGATCCAACCGACGAAAAGGACCAGCACAGGAGCAGAGAAGCCATATAACAGATCATATTTACTAATATGATCTGTTATATGGCTTGTGATTGGATTTTTTAAAAATCGCCAGCCTGCCAGCCAATGATCGTTGCTGGCAGGCTGGTGACTAACTTGTTCTTTAACTTTTGCCGGCCCGCGATGCGCATGCGCGGGCCGGCTTGGAGCGAAATCTCGCGTCTCGCGAGATGACGCGTATATGCGTGACTGTGCGCAGCGCTGCCACCTCCGGAACGCGAATCTGCGTTAGGCGGTCCGGAGGTGGTTAAAGGACATTTTACAGTTTGCATATTGTCGGCAGCACATCCTCTGTTTTCACAGAAAGATGTGCTATAGATAGATAAATAGATAGACATCGTATTTTCTGCTTTATAAGACGCGCCTTTTTCCCCAAAATGTTGGGGAGAGAATGTCAGTGTGTCTTATAAAGCGAATACTAGTGACCGCATCAATTGTCGAGTTGCAGGAAGAGGAGAGCAAAGCTCTGTCAGCACTTACCTCTCCCTGCTTGATCTTCTCCGGGCACCGTAATACACTGTCCTGACTGCATACAGCATCAAGACGTAGTGCACACACTATGATATAGCGCTGCGCGCAGTCAAGTAACAGTGCAGCACAGACCCAGAGAAGATCAGGAAATGTGACTGCAGCAGAGACCTGCAGAGTAGCGGTGAGGAGGAAAGGTAAGTGAATTTATTTTATCTGTGATGGGCATATGATATTAGGTCTGACATGGAGGGTCTGCTGTGAGCTCTGATGGAGGTCTGATCTGAGGTCTGACATGGGGGTCTGATCTGAGGTTTAATATGTGGGTCTGATCTGAGGTTTGATATGGGGGTCTGATCTGGGGTCTGATATGCAAGTCTGATCTGAGGTCTGATGAAGATTTAGGGTGTAGTTTGAGGGTCTGTTCTGAGGTCTGAAAAAAAAAAAATGTTTATTATTTTCCTCCTCTAAAACCAGGGTGCTTCTTATTATCCATTGTCTCTTATAAAGCAAAAAATACAGTAGATATAGATATAGTTAGGGTCTGACTCCAGCGAGCCTTGCATCTGTTTACATGCTTACCTATGCACAGTGCTACTGTAATACATGTGGCCCATATCTCATTATTAATAGTTGAGCTTATTTACCTTTAAATAAGCTCAGTCCAATTGATAGTGGCTGCTTTGGTTTCGAAGTGGATGGAACTGAGCTGTGCCTAAGCCATGTAACTGATGAGCACAATGTCACATAGCCTAGGAAGAGGCCTAAAAGCTCAAGGAGCGCCATGGCCTCTTCAAACTGCTGATCAGTGCGGATTCCAGGAGTCGAACCCCCACCAGTCTCACATTGCTGACCTATCCTGAGGATAGGAAAATCCCAGAAAACCCCTTTAACCTCTGTGCCAGGCTTCAGTAATAATTGGACATCCCTGTTATCAGTATGGCACAATAGTATTTACTGCTGCCCCCAGCTAGAGAACCACAATCAGGGGACCAAAGAGCCCCTCGTGGCACCTGAGCCACTCACTGCTGGTTGAAAACCACTTGACATAAGGTGGACCTCACGTAAGCCCAGATATCTACTTAAAGGGGTTTTCTGAGATTAGAAAAAGGGTCTGCTTTTGATTTGAGAAATAGTGGTATATATTCTTGTACATGGCTGTGTCTGGTATTGCAGCTAAGCCTGATTAACCTGAGCGTGATGCTGTTTTAAAATTTTTTTTTTTTCAAATCTCACCTCATTATTAGTATGTGGAACATCAGCTGCAACTTATAGTTCACCAAGATGAATGACAAATATGTTGTTGACTCTTCCCAATTATTGTTGGGCAATTCTCCCTGATAAGGGCCAACCCTTTTCAAATCTAAGCTGCGTAGTGCAGTATTTTTCCTAGGACTCGGCCGCAGTGTACTTTTATAAGCTCAGCTCTTCAGTGCCTTTCTAGTGAGTCAGCAGGTTTAATGAGCGCACACCTTCCAGCCTAACATTCACAAGTTTATTTTCCTGCCGGCTAGGATGTGGAGGTGTTGATAATATGACATTTGCTCATTGGATACTTCATGAAAGCAAGTGATTAATTAGAGCTTTTCAATCAATTTCTTAACTCCACTTACTAAATAATGTGATATTTAAAAAAATTGATCCTGTTCCCTCCAAACGATTGTAAAATGTCACAACACTAGTTCTTTTTTCTATAACTGGTGATATAGGAATATCTACGAGCCTTTTTACATGTGCATGCTAGAATAGATTTTCTGATATAATGAGGTTCTGGTGCAAATATATAATTGCACAAGAAACTGCATCCAAGAAGAAGCCAGACTCATTTAAAGGCAACCTGTCACATTGACCAGTCTGATCTGCAGCTGGCATGGTATAGGGCAAGAAAAGCTGAAAAGAATTACCATATATATATATAATTAGTTTGGTGGGGAAGAGATTCAGTACAACACATTTTTTAGTTTGACTCCTGGGTTTAGGGGCCTAGTAGGATAAGCGGTTCTATTCACTCAGTATGCATATTGGTACATTGAACGCTGTCAATCTCTAAGTAGGACCACCTACTGGACTCCTAAGGCCAGAACAAGGAGAGATTGTAATGAATGAAATACACGTTTTACTGAATCTTTCCCATAAAGCTACAGTATATATCAATGTGCTCAGCTCTTCCTGCAATTTGACTTGCCTCCCATAGATTGGAGTGTATGAATAAGGTTCCCTTTAACTCCCTCCCGACATGCGCCATAGATGTACGACGCAGTGGGAAATGATTTCCCGCAATCTGCTGTACCTGTATGGCGTGGGCCCTAGCTGTTACTGACAGCTGGGCCCCTGCTATATTCACTGGCATCACTGAAATCTCCGATGTTGGCAGATTAGTCCCTTAGAGGGTATCAAAGAAGGTTGTGGTATCAAAGAAGTATACATAGTGAAGGAGCTACCTCTCTAAGTCCATCGGCTCCCAGCTATGTGATCGTAGGGTGACGATGGTTGCCATTGCACCTGAAAGCCTTACAAAGGCCTTCAGGCCTGCCTTGTAGGGGGGCCTATGAGTCCCAGGGCTGGATCTCATAGACAACTGTCAGTGTGAAATGCAGCACAATACAGCATATATTGTACTGAATAAAAAAACTGATTCACCCTCAAAAGTTGTAGTGCCATAGAGAGAATAAAATAAGAAATAAAAAAAATGTTAAAAAAATTATTTTATGAATATAAAAAATAAAAGGTTCAAGTGTAAAAAAGTGCTTCTTTCCCCTCATCAAGCCTGTTTCCGAATGTAAAACATAAAAAAGTATAAAAACTAGACATATTTGGTATCACATTCCTAACTACCTGCTCTATAAAAATATGATATAATCTACCCCATTAGGTGAACACCATAAAAAAAAAAACTACGCCATTTTTGGGTCACCTTGCCTCCCAAGAATTATAATCTGAAGCAATCAAAAGGTCGTATGTATTTTACCCCAAAATGGTACCAACGACATCACCTCATCCTGCAAAAAACTGCCCCCACAAAAGACCATTGACAGAAAACAAAAAAATAATAAGGCTTTTAGAAAATGGTGACGAAAACTATTTATGTTTTCAAAAATGTTTTGTGTAAAAGTGGAATAAAAAAAAAAAAAAAGCTATATAAAATAGTTATCTTTGTAATCGTCCAGACATGCAGAATAAAGATAACATGACATTTTTCCTGCACATTGTACACCACAATTACAAAACCCAAAAATAAATGTCAAGATTGCTGGATTTCTTTATCCTACTTCCAAAAAAGTGAAATATAGCTCAGTCAAGAGAAAAATAAAAATAATGTATGGTTCTCAGAAAATAGCTGTCAGGGGCTGCCTGAAAGCAACATGGCACCCAAAAAGCAATCCATCAAAATTTGCACTGCAAAAGTCAAAAGGTAGTCTTCCCTTGAAAACCCTGCAGAGTACCCAAACAGCAGTTGTCAGCCACATTTATGGCATTTCAGTACCCAGTAGTACCCACCTAACAATTTTAAGGGTGTGGTATGTCTGGCAACAGCTGGGCACAGCATACTGGGCACTAAAATGCCAAATGTGTGGAAAATTTGCCATTTTCATTTTGTAAAGTTTCCTGCTCATTATTTTTTTTTAAAACACCTGTGGTGTCAAAATGCTCACTTCACTCCTTGATAAATAACTTGAAGAGTGTACTTTCCAAAATGGGGTCACTTTGGGTGGCCTTTACTGTTGTCAGCACAAGATAATGTACATAAATCACCACATTGGGCATCAAATGCACATGGTGCTCTTTTAGGCTGGTTTCACCCGGGCGTTGCGGGAAAAGGGGCGGGTGCGTTGCGGGAAAATGCACGATTTTTCCGCGTGAGTGCAAAACATTGTAATGCGTTTTGCAGGCGTGTGAGAAAAATCGGCATGTTTGGTACCCAAACCCGAACTTCTTCACAGAAGTTCGGGTTTGGGTTAGGTGTTCCCTTGTCCGGCACATCAATACACCATCAAGGACCCCGCCACGCACGCTTCCTCAGCGTGGCCGTTGTCCTTCATCCCCTAGACAATGAGCAGGGGAAAACTGAGTGCCGATGGCAATGAGTCGGCGCTCAGGTATATTGATGTGCTGGACATGGGTCACATAACGCTGGCCACGTCACGTGACCCATCCTCTCCGCCCCCTTGTTACCATGGAGACGCAATTTTTTGCAGCTTTTCAAATTGTCGCTATAGTAAATCTGTCTAGAGATTAATTTACATAATGAAACACGCCCACTTTCAGAAAACTGGCGAGCATAGCGCAGAGCCAATAAAAGTCGCAAATTTTTGCTCAGTTTTAGTCATTACGCAAAACTTTGTGACTTTTTCACTCCATTATTTTGACTTGAGCTAATGATAAATCTGACCCTATGAATGCGAAAGGAGTCAGGTAACAGTAACTGAAAAGACACAGGATTAATGGCGCCAATTATCTCATAAGGGCCAATAAATCGAGGTGCAAATTTACCCGAAGGTATCCTCAGACGCAAATTCTTGGTGAATAACCACACCTTGTCTCCCAACCCAAAATCCACCCCTCTAGAGCGTCTTTTGTCAGCATTAGGGTCCATTCACACGTCCGTGGTGTATTGCGGATCCGCAATACACCCGGCCTGCACCTCCATAGAACTGCCTATTCTTGTCTGCAATTGTGGACAAGAATAGGACATGTTCTATTTTTTTCCGGAGCTGCGGACCAGAAGATTGTGGCCACGCTCCGGAAATCATTCATTCCTGCCCCATTGAGAATGAATGGGTATTGCGGAATGGATGCGGACCCAATCCACGGTCATGTGAATGGACCCTTAATCTTTTGAACCTCCTGGACTTTTTTCAGGTTCGACTGAACCTGGGCCCAGACTGTGCACAGTTCTTTAACTTCTAAATCAGCTTCAGGAATCTGAGAGGAAGACGGTGAGAATGAGCTAAATCGCGGATAAAATCCAAGATTACAAAAGAAGGGAGACATACCAGTAGATGAGTTCACTCGATTATTAATGGCGAATTCAGCCAAGGACAAATGTTTCACCCAAATATGTTGATTGTCGGAGACGTAACACCTCAAATATTGTTCCAGAGACTGGTTTAAACGTTCAGTTTGACCATTGGTTTCAGGATGAAAGGCCGAAGAAAAAGACAGAGAAATATTAAATTTATTACAAAAGGCCCTCCAAAATTTTGAGACGAATTGAACGCCTCTATCTGATACCACATTCTCCGGAATTCCGTGTAGACGTAATACATGGTCCACGAAAAAGGAAGCTAAAGTTTTAGCATTAGGCAATTTTGACAGAGGAACGAAATGAACCATTGTGCTAAATCTGCCAACGATTACCCACACAACCGACTTACCCTCTGAAACCGGTAGGTCGGTAATAAAATCCATGGAAATATGGGACCAAGGTCTACTAGGGATGGGCAGCGGTCGTAACTCACCCACCGGATGGGGCCTAGGAGTCTTGGACCTGGCACAAACCTCACAAGAGGATACATATGACTGGATATCTCTAGCCAAGGTGGGCCACCAGTAAAACCTGGAAACTAGTTCCTTGGTGGCATTAATGCCAGGATGCACACTAAAAACAGAATTGTGGCACTCACCTAACAGTCAGAGACGCAAATGTCCAGGAACAAACAACTTATCTTTAGGGGATTGTACCAGAGCCAAGTGTTGTCCCGCAGTAATTTCGCTTGACAAATCGGAAGAGACCGCAGCCACAATGATACCTGCCGGCAAAATAGGTTCTGGTGGAGTATCAGGAGACTGAAAGGCACAAAAACTCTGGGATAGGGCATCAGCTTTGACATTTTTACTTCCTGGCCTGAAAGTAATACAAAAGTTAAAGCGTGTAAAGAACAATGCCCACCTGGCCTGGCCGGGATTCAAACGTTTAGCAGATTCCAAAAACATTAAATTCTTATGATCAGTAAGTACCGTAATACAATGTTGAGCCCCCTCCAAAAAATGACGCCATTCCTCAAAGTCCCATTTAATAGCCAGTAACTATCGATTACCAATATCATAATTTCTCTCCGTAGAAGAGAACTTACGAGAAAAGAAAGCGCAAGGCCTCAGGTTGTGAGGGGTGATGATCACTGGGAGAGTACTGCCCCTATCCCATTCTCTGAGGCATCAACCTCAACCACAAAAGGCCTCTCTTGGTCTGGTTGAACTAATACTGGGGCGTTAACAAAACACCTCTTGAGTGTTTCAAAAGCGTCTATGGCCTCAGGCAGCCAATTCACCAGATCCATGGTTAGGTCAGTGAGAGGCTTTGCAATAATATTTTTTTTTTTTAATAAACTTCCGGTAATAATTTGAAAAACCCAGAAAGCGTTGTAACGCTTTAAGAGAGGAGGGTCTCACCCATTCCAAAATCCATCTTAAAGAATTGGGGTGTGAGAATATATCCCAAAAATGAAATTTTCTGCACACCAAATATACACTTCTCCCCTTTTGCGAATAATCGGTTCTCTCGAAGAACCTCCAGTACCTGTCTAGTGTGAATAACGTGAGAATCCCAGTCAGGTGAATAAATTAGAATATCATCCAAATAAACATTTTCCAATAAATTGCCTAAAAATGTCATTGAAAATTGCCGGAGCATTACTTAAACCAAACGGCATCACCAAATATTCATAATGACCCTCAGGGGTATTAAAGGCCGTCTTCCACCCACCCCCCTCCTTAATTCAAATAAGATTATCGGCCCCCCTGAGATCATGTTTAGTGAACCAGTGAGCTCCAAGAACTTGATTAAACAGGTCTGGGATTAAGGGGAAAGAGTACTGGTTCTTAACAGTAATCTTATTTAACTCTCTATAATCAATACATGGTCTCAGTCCACCATATTTTTTCTCAACGAAGAAAACCCTGCCCCCATAGGAGGCACCGAGGGTCTCATATGTCCTTTTTGTAAGCTCTCCTTCAAGTAATCCCTCATAGACTTCCGTTCCGGACTGGACAAATTATAAATACGACCCCTAGGGTACTTGGATCCCTGAACAAGATTGATGGCACAATCATATGGTCTATGAGGGGGAAGGAAATCAGCATCGGACATGGAAAAGACATCAGAAAAGTCATCAATATACGTAGGAAGAGTTTTCGACTCCGTAGTGACCCCAGCCTGAATAATAGGTAGACAGCATTAATCACAATTTAATCCCCATTTCTCTAATTCACCCATGGACCAGTTGATGACTGGGTTATGAACCTGGAGCCAAGGCATTCCAAGAACTACCACCACGGGTAAATTCTTTAAAATAAAAAAAGAACAACACTCAATATGAAGGGCTCCCACAGTCAAGGTCAGCTCAGGGGTATAATATTCTACTGTTCCGCCCACCAAAGGAGTGGAGTCAATATCAATAATATGAATGGGGTTATCAAGAGACAAAATGGGCACACCAAGGGAAAGAGCAAAATTGTGGTCAAAATTAGAGACGAACCCAGAATCAATAAATGCCTTCCCAGAACCCTTACAGGTGCCAAAAGAAATAACCAAGGGTAACAATACTTTCTCTTTAACCACCTTGGGAAGTACCTTATCGTTCTGGGCATCAGGACGCGGAGATCTCCTGGAGGGAGGAATTTTAGGACATTTCCGTAACCAGTGATCCGATTCTCTGCAGTAAAAGCAGGCTCCCCTCTGCAGTCTTTGATCCCTCATGGTCATCCCGAGCTGCATGGGCTCTTCTAGACGATCCTCCAGTTTGACTCTCAAGGGTGAGGAGTCAGGTTTATCTACCACCTGTGGAAACATCAGTAGTTCTCTTTATCTTTCCCTAATTCGTCCGTCTAGTCTAACAGCCAAAGTCATCGTCTGCTCTAAGGTGTCGGGGGAGGGATAACTGACTAACATAGCCTTCAAGTCTTCAGAGATCCCTACCCTGAACTGACATTTAAGTGCTGGATCGTTCCAGCCAGAAGAAACGTACCATTTCTGGAATTTGGCGCAATATTCCTCCACCAGTCTCCCTGGCTAAGAGACTTTAAATGAGATTTTTCTACAGCCAACCTATCGGGTACACTTAAAGCCTGAAAAAATGCTTCCATAGTAGCTAAGCAAGGGGAGTCCGTGGGGAGAGAGTAAGCCCATTCTTGTGGGTCTCCCTGCAACAAAGAGATAACAATGCCTACTCTTTGTTGTTCGGAACCGGAAGAGTGTGGGCGTAAACAAAAATAAAGTTTACAGCTCTCCTTAAATGTCAAAAAATGCTTACGGTCCCCTGAAAAACAATCCGGCAACTTAACATGAGATTCAAGATTCTGAAAGGAGGAGGTCGCTGTATGTGGTGTTTGAAGCAACTCCTGTTGCTGTAGTCACTCTGCCAATTCCTGCACCAGTTGGGCGAGACTCTGTACTGTATCCATAAGGACCTGTATAGCGTCCATGGTTTAGGTAAGGCCTGTGATTCTGTCACGTATAGATAGGGATAAGTGCAGCCCTACTCAACCCCCACACCTCTGTCCCTACCTACTTGCACGGTGCATCCTAACCGACGGGGTACAACTGGGCGGCAGTCCCTAGCTTGCGTACCTGCAGGGGCCTAAAGGAAGGAACAATAAAGGGAGGGAACAAAAGACACAGACAGAAAACACAGAAGCGAAGGCTTCCCAGGACGGGTAAGAACCGCAACCAGAGTCAAATACAAGCCGAGGTCAGGAACCAGGAGATCGCGTCAGTACCAGGGGTATCACAAGGTCAAAAGTCAAATACAAGCCGAGGTCAGGAGCCAAGAGATCGCATCAGTACCAGGGGTATCACAAGGTCAAAAGTCAAATACAAGCCGAGGTCAAACAAAGGAAGTCACACATGCAGGGAATGCTAGTGAGGTAGCAAGACCAATCACAGGCAACCTGTGGCCAGCAGGTTACCTGTTTAAATAGGTCTTATTAATGGGTCACGTGACGTGGCCAGCGTCACGTGACCCGTGTCCAGCACATCAATACACCTGAGCGCCAACTCATTGCCATCGGCGCTCAGTTCCCCTCCTGCTCGTTGTCTAGGGGGTGAAGGACACCGGCCACGCTGAGGAAGCGTGCGCGGCCGGGTCCTCTCCACCACCTTGTTACCATGGAGACGTATAGGATGCCGGCGGCGCTGCAGGGAGAGACCGCGCCACTGGCTCTCCGTTACAATTCTTTACTGTAAGGGCGGGTTAACATCAAGTTTTATGCCTCCATTTGATGTATACAAAAACGCAGCACACCACGTTCTCTTCATGTATCCTGCACAGTCTGGTAACAAAAACATATCCTTTTTTTAATAATAAAAACAAGTATATATTTTTTTTACAATGAAACTCTATGGTGAACAGATGCCACTGTATGGCATCAGTCTGAGGCATCCGTTTAACGAGTCTGTTTTTTGTATATGTTAAATGGATGGAAAAAACTTGGTGATGTGAATAGGGATGAGCGAACCCGAACTGTATAGTTCGGGTTCGTACCGAATTTTGGGGTGTCCGTAACACGGACCCGAACCCGAACTTTTTCGTAAAAGTCTGGGTTCGGGTTCGGTGTTCGGCGCTTTTTGAAAGGCTGCAAAGCAGCCAATCAACAAGCGTCATACTACTTGGCCCAAGAGGCCATCACAGCCATGCCTACTATTGGCATGGCTGTGATTGGCCAGTGCACCATGTGACCCAGCCTCTATTTAAGCTGGAGTCACGTAGCGCCGCACGTCACTCTGCTATGATCAGTATAGGGAGAGGTTGCAGCTGCGACGCTAGGGCGAGATTAGGCAGATTAACTCCTCCAAAAGACTTCATTCTGTGATCGATCTGCAGCTGTGGATCATTGAAGTGCTATTATTGACTTGCTCACTTTTTTGAGGCTGCCCAGAGCGTTTTTAGATAACTTTTTTTCTGGGGTGATCGGCGGCCATTTTGTGACTTGTGGTGCGCCAGCACGAGCTATCATCGATTTTGTGGTTATTTTGTGCTATATCCTACATCAGCTGCAGGCTGAGCCTGTGTCACCGAAGTGCATTTAACCATCAACAGTCTGGTTATTTTTTGGCCATATACTACATCAGCTGCAGGCTGAGCCTGTGTCACCCAAGTGCATTTAACCATCAACAGTCTGATTATTTTTTGGCCATATACTACATCAGCTGCAGGCTGAGCCTGTGTCACCCAAGTGCATTTAACCATCAACAGTCTGATTATTTTTTGGCCATATACTACATCTGGTGCAGGCTGAGCCTGTGTCACCCAAGTGCATTTAACCATCAACAGTGTGGTTATTTTTTGGCCATATATTACATCAGGGGCAAGTTGAGCCTGTCACCCAGCGCCTAAAAAATAGACCTGACATTTCTATTCAACCAAATCTGTACTGTTTTAGCTGGTCAAGTTATTTGTATTGACCGTAAAAGCACAATTTTTGTTCTGGGTTGAAAAAGCATTCCCAAATTTCCCATTCTCAAAATAACTAGTTTCTGGTATTTGAGGCCTACTTAAAATCTATCCCAAAAAGAAAATCTTACATTGAAGGTATTGATAGTGTCATTCAGAAAAACCTAAGACACACGCTAGCGTGCTGATAGAAGTGTCATTCTGTGATTAAACCTATACCTGTCACACAGCGCAAAAAAAAACAGGTCTCACATCTCTATTCAACCAAATCTGCACTGTTTTTGCTGGTCAAGTTATTTGTAGTGACCGAAAAAGCAGAATTTTTGTTCTGGGTTGAAAAAGCATTCCCAAATTTCCCATTCTCAAAATAACTAGTTTCTGGTATTTGAGGCCTACTTGAAATCTATCCCAAAAAGAAAATCTTACATTGAAGGTATTGATAGTGTCATTCAGAAAAACCTAAGACACACGCTAGCGTGCTGATAGAAGTGTCATTTTGTGATTAAACCTATACCTGTCACACAGCGCAAAAAAAAACAGGTCTCACTTCTCTATTCAACCAAATCTGCACTGTTTTTGCTGGTCAAGTTATTTGTAGTGACCGTAAAAGCAGACTTTTTGTTCTGGGTTGAAAAAGCATTCCCAAATTTGCCATTCTCAAAATTGTGGTGAACGGGAACAATGAGGAAAACATCTAATAAGGGACGCGGACGTGGACATGGTCGTGGTGGTGTTAGTGGACCCTCTGGTGCTGGGAGAGGACGTGGCCGTTCTGCCACAGCCACACGTCCTAGTGAACCAACTACCTCAGGTCCCAGTAGCCAGCAGAATTTACAGCGATATTTGGTGGGGCCCAATGCCGTTCTAAGGATGGTAAGGCCTGAGCAGGTACAGGCATTAGTCAATTGGGTGGCCGACAGTGGATCCAGCACGTTCACATTATCTCCCACCCAGTCTTCTGCAGAAAGCGCACAGATGGCGCATGAAAACCAAGCCCATCGGTCTGTCACATCACCCCCATGCATATCAGGGAAACTGTCTGAGCCTCAAGATATGCAGCAGTCTCTTATGCTGTTTGAAGACTCTGCTGCCAGGGTTTCCCAAGGGCATCCACCTAGCCCTTCCCCAGGGGTGGAAGAGATAGAATGCACTAACGCACAACCACTTATTTTTCCTGATGATGAGGACATGGGAATACCACCTCAGCACGTCTCTGATGATGACGAAACACAGGTGCCAACTGCTGCGTCTTTCTGCAGTGTGCAGACTGAACAGGAGGTCAGGGATCAAGACTGGGTGGAAGACGATGCAGGGGACGATGAGGTCCTAGACCCCACATGGAAGGAAGGTCGTGCCACTGACTTTCACAGTTCGGAGGAAGAGGCAGTGGTGAGACCGAGCCAACAGCGTAGCAAAAGAGGGAGCAGTGGGCAAAATCAGAACACCCGCCGCCAAGAGACTCCGCCTGCTACTGACCGCCGCCATCTGGGACCGAGCACCCCAAAGGCAGCTTCAAGGAGTTCCCTGGCATGGCACTTCTTCAAACAATGTGCTGACGACAAGACCCGAGTGGTTTGCACGCTGTGCCATCAGAGCCTGAAGCGAGGCATTAACGTTCTGAACCTTAGCACAACCTGCATGACCAGGCACCTGCATGCAAAGCATGAACTGCAGTGGAGTAAACACCTTAAAAACAAGGAAGTCACTCAGGCTCCCCCTGCTACCTCTTCTGCTGCTGCCGCCTCGGCCTCTTCTGCTGCTGCCGCCGCCTCGGCCTCTTCTGCTGCTGCTGCCACCGCCTCGGCCTCTTCCTCCGCCTCTGGAGGAACGTTGGCACCTGCCGCCCAGCAAACATGGGATGTACCACCAACACCACCACCTGCGTCACCAAGCATCTCAACCATGTCACACGGCAGCGTTTAGCTCTCCATCTCACAAACATTTGAGAGAAAGCGTAAATTCCCACCTAGCCACCCTCGATCCCTGGCCCTGAATGCCAGCATTTCTAAACTACTGGCCTATGAAATGCTGTCATTTAGGCTGGTGTACACAGACAGCTTCAAACAGCTCATGTCACTTGCTGTCCCACAGTATGTTGTTCCCAGCCGCCACTACTTCTCCAAGAGAGCCGTGCCTTCCCTGCACAAACAAGTGTCCGATAAAATCAAGTGTGCACTGCGCAACGCCATCTGTGGCAAGGTCCACCTAACCACAGATACGTCGACCAGTAAGCACGGCCAGGGACGCTATATCTCCCTAACTGCACACTGGGTAAATGTAGTTGCGGCCTGGCTCCAGGCGGAGAGCTGTTTGGCGCACGTCCTTCCGCCGCCAAGGATCGCAGGGCAACATTCTTTGCCTCCTGTCTCCTCCTCCTCCTACTCAGCTTCCTCCTCCTCTTCTTCCACCTGCTCATCCAGTCAGCCACACACCTTCACCACCAACTTCAGCACAGCACGGGGTAAACGTCAGCAGGCCATTCTGAAACTCATATGTTTGGGGGACAGGCCCCACACCGCACAGGAGTTGTGGCGGGGTATAGAACAACAGACCGACGAGTGGTTGCTGCCGGTGAGCCTCAAGCCCAGCCTGGTTGTGTGCGATAATGGGCAAAATCTCGTTGCAGCTCTGGGACTAGCCGGTTTGACGCACATCCCTTGCCTGGCGCATGTGCTGAATTTGGTGGTGCAGAAGTTCATTCGCAACTACCCCGACATGTCAGAGCTGCTGCATAAAGTGCGGGCCGTCTGTTCGTGCTTCCGGCGTTCACACCCTGCCGCTGCTCGCCTGTCTGCGCTACAGCGTAACTTCGGCCTTCCCGCTCACCGCCTCATATGCGACGTGCCCACCAGGTGGAACTCCACCTTGCATATGCTGGACAGACTGTGCGAGCAGCAGCAGGCCATAGTGGAGTTTCAGCTGCAGCACGCACGGGTCAGTCGCACTGTGGATCAGACCCACTTCACCACCAATGACTGGGCCTCCATGCGAGACCTGTGTGCCCTGTTGCGCTGTTTCGAGTACTCCACCAACATGGCCAGTGGCGATGACGCCGTTATCAGCGTTACAATACCACTTCTATGTCTCCTTGAGAAAACACTTAGGGCGATGATGGAAGAGGAGGTGACCCAGGAGAAGGAGGAGGAAGAGGGGTCATTTTTAGCACTTTCAGGCCAGTCTCTTCGAAGTGACTCAGAGGGAGGTTTTTTGCAACACCAGAGGCCAGGTACAAATGTGGCCAGACAGGGCCCACTACTGGAGGACGAGGAGGACGAGGATGAGGAGGAGGTGGAGGAGGATGAGGATGAAGCATGTTCACAGCGGGGTGGCACCCAAAGCAGCTCGGGCCCATCACTGGTGCGTGGCTGGGGGGAAACACAGGACGATGACGATACGCCTCCCACAGAGGACAGCTTGTCCTTACCTCTGGGCAGCCTGGCACACATGAGCGACTACATGCTGCAGTGCCTGCGCAACGACAGCAGAGTTGCCCACATTTTAACGTGTGCGGACTACTGGGTTGCCACCCTGCTGGATCCCCGGTACAAAGACAATGTGCCCACCTTACTTCCTACACTGGAGCGTGATAGGAAGATGCGCGAGTACAAGCGCACGTTGGTAGACGCGCTACTGAGAGCATTCCCAAATGTCACAGGGGAACCAGTGGAAGCCCAAGGCGAAGGCAGAGGAGGAGCAAGAGGTCGCCAACGCAGCTGTGTCACGCCCAGCTCCTCTGAGGGCAGGGTTAGCATGGCAGAGATGTGGAAAAGTTTTGTCAACACGCCACAGCTAAGTGCACCACCACCTGATACGGAACGTGTTAGCAGGAGGCAACATTTCACTAACATGGTGGAACAGTACCTGTGCACACCCCTCCACGTACTGACTGATGGTTCGGCCCCATTCAACTTCTGGGTCTCCAAATTGTCCACGTGGCCAGAGCTAGCCTTTTATGCCTTGGAGGTGCTGGCCTGCCCGGCGGCCAGCGTTTTGTCTGAACGTGTATTCAGCACGGCAGGGGGCGTCATTACAGACAAACGCAGCCGCCTGTCTACAGCCAATGTGGACAAGCTGACGTTCATAAAAATGAACCAGGCATGGATCCCACAGGACCTGTCCATCCCTTGTGCAGATTAGATATTAACTACCTCCCCTTAACAATATATTATTCTACTCCAGGGCACTTCCTCATTCAATACTATTTTTAATTTCATTTTACCATTATATTGCGGGGCAACCCAAAGTTGAATGAACCTCTCCTCTGTCTGGGGCCAGATTCTCTGTTACGGGACCTCTCTCCTCTGCCTGGGTGCCTGGGCCTAAATGTGTGACAGTGGCCTGTTCCAGTGGTGGGTGACGTGAAGCCTGATTCTCTGCTATGACATGAATACACATTCTGCGCTGACATAAGGCCAGATTCTCTGTTACGGGACCTCTCTCCTCTGCCTGGGTGCCTGGGCCTAAATGTGTGACAGTGGCCTGTTCCAGTGGTGGGTGACGTGAAGCCTGATTCTCTGCTATGACATGAAGACAGATTCTGCGCTGACATAAGGCCAGATTCTCTGTTACGGGACCGCTCTCCTCTGTCTGGGTGCCGGGGCCTAAATGTGTGACAGTGGCCTGTTCCAGTGGTGGGTGACGTGAAGCCTGATTCTCTGCTATGACATGAAGACAGATTCTGCACTGACATAAGGCCAGATTCTCTGTTACGGGACCGCTCTCCTCTGTCTGGGTGCCGGGGCCTAAATGTGTGACAGTGGCCTGTTCCAGTGGTGGGTGACGTGAAGCCTGATTCTCTGCTATGACATGAAGACAGATTCTGCGCTGACATAAGGCCAGATTCTCTGTTACGGGACCGCTCTCCTCTGTCTGGGTGCCGGGGCCTAAATGTGTGACAGTGGCCTGTTCCAGTGGTGGGTGACGTGAAGCCTGATTCTCTGCTATGACATGAAGACAGATTCTGCGCTGACATAAGGCCAGATTCTCTGTTACGGGACCGCTCTCCTCTGTCTGGGTGCCGGGGCCTAAATGTGTGACAGTGGCCTGTTCCAGTGGTGGGTGACGTGAAGCCTGATTCTCTGCTAAGACATGAATACAGATTCTGCGCTGACATAAGGCCAGATTCTCTGTTACGGGACCTCTCTCCTCTGCCTGGGTGCCTGGGCCTAAATGTGTGACAGTGGCCTGTTCCAGTGGTGGGTGACGTGAAGCCTGATTCTCTGCTATGACATGAAGACAGATTCTGCGCTGACATAAGGCCAGATTCTCTGTTACGGGACCGCTCTCCTCTGTCTGGGTGCCGGGGCCTAAATGTGTGACAGTGGCCTGTTCCAGTGGTGGGTGACGTGAAGCCTGATTCTCTGCTATGACATGAATACAGATTCTGTGCTGACATAAGGCCAGATTCTCTGTTACGGGACCTCTCTCCTCTGCCTAGGTGCCTGGGCCTAAATGTGTGACAGTGGCCTGTTCCAGTGGTGGGTGACGTGAAGCCTGATTCTCTGCTATGACATGAAGACAGATTCTGCGCTGACATAAGGCCAGATTCTCTGTTACGGGACCGCTCTCCTCTGTCTGGGTGCCTGGGCCTAAATGTGTGACAGTGGCCTGTTCCAGTGGTGGGTGACGTGAAGCCTGATTCTCTGCTATGACATGAATACACATTCTGCACTGACATAAGGCCAGATTCTCTGTTACGGGACCTCTCTCCTCTGCCTGGGTGCCTGGGCCTAAATGTGTGACAGTGGCCTGTTCCAGTGGTGGGTGACATGAAGCCTGATTCTCTGCTATGACATGAAGACAGATTCTGCGCTGACATAAGGCCAGATTCTCTGTTACGGGACCTCTCTCCTCTGCCTGGGTGCCTGGGCCTAAATGTGTGACAGTGGCCTGTTCCAGTGGTGGGTGACGTGAAGCCTGATTCTCTGCTATGACATGAAGACAGATTCTGCGCTGACATAAGGCCAGATTCTTTGTTACGGGACCGCTCTCCTCTGTCTGGGTGCCGGGGCCTAAATGTGTGACAGTGGCCTGTTCCAGTGGTGGGTGACGTGAAGCCTGATTCTCTGCTATGACATGAAGACAGATTCTGCGCTGACATAAGGCCAGATTCTCTGTTACGGGACCGCTCTCCTCTGTCTGGGTGCCGGGGCCTAAATGTGTGACAGTGGCCTGTTCCAGTGGTGGGTGACGTGAAGCCTGATTCTCTGCTATGACATGAAGACAGATTCTGCGCTGACATAAGGCCAGATTCTCTGTTACGGGACCGCTCTCCTCTGTCTGGGTGCCGGGGCCTAAATGTGTGACAGTGGCCTGTTCCAGTGGTGGGTGACGTGAAGCCTGATTCTCTGCTATGACATGAAGACTGATTCTGTGCTGACATGAAGCCAGATTCTCTGCTATGTCATGAAGAGACTGATTCTGTGCTGACATGAAGCCAGATTCTTTGCTATGGCATGAAGAGACTGATTCTCTGCTGACGTGAAGCCAGATTCTCTGCTATGGGACCTCTGTCCAATTGATATTGGTTCATTTTTATTTTTTTAATTTTTATTTTAATTCATTTCCCTATCCACATTTGTTTGCAGGGGATTTACCTACATGTTGCTGCCTTTTGCAGCCCTCTAGCTCTTTCCTAGGCTGTTTTACAGCCTTTTTAGTGCCCAAAAGTTCGGGTCCCGACTTCAATGGGGTTCGGGTTCGGGACGAAGTTCGGTTCGGGTTCGGATCCCGAACCCGAACATTTACGGGAAGTTCGGCCGAACTTCTCGAACCCGAACATCCAGGTGTTCGCTCAACTCTAGATGTGAACCCTGCCTAAGAGTTGTGAGACTATGAAACTCTCTGCCTGAGGAGGTGGTGATGGTAAATTTACTAAAAGAGTTCAGGAGGGGCCTGGATGTATTTCTGAAGTGTAATAATATTACAGGCTATAGTTACTAGATTTCTGGAGAAGCATGGTTGATTGAAGGATTTTTTCCCCTAAAATAAGGGATATTGGTATCCACCTGACAGTTTCTTTTGCCTTCCTCTGGATCAACTTGCAGGATAACAGGCTGAACTTGATGGACTGATGTCTTTTTTCAGCCTTACAAACTATGTTACGATGTTACATGGCACCAAAAACCATTCTAGCAAAATGGGTCTTTCAAAATCCATATGTTGCTCCTTCCCCTCTGAGCCCTGAAGTGTGCCCATACAGCATTTAAAACCACATATGGGATGTTTCTGTAAACTGCAGAATCAAGGTAATAAATATTGAGGTTTGTTTTGCTGTTAATCAGTGGTGTGTTACGGGAAAAAATAGATTAAAATAAAAAAAATCTGCAAAAAAGTAAAATTTCACTTCCATTTTCCTTTAAAGAAGTTATCCAGTAATTTATATTGATGACCTATTCTCTGAATAGGCCATCAATATCAGATTATAGGGAGTCCATCACCCGGGACCCCCACTGATCATCTGTTAGAAGAGGCTGGCACTCTGTGAGTGCCGCGGCCTCATCCTAGGCCTCGTGACATCACCGTACATCTGTCACATGGCCTAGTTGCAGCTCAGCCCTATTAAAGTCAATGGGGCTGAGCTTCAATAACAAGCACTACCACTATACAATGTGCAGCACCAGGGGCATAGCTAAAGGCTCATGGGCCCTGGTGCAAGAGTTCAGCTTGGGCCCCCCTTCACTCTGCGTTGGTGCACCTAGCTTTTTCGCTGCCTGAGGCAAATATTGAAACGCCAGTCCTACTGTTAAAGGGGTTGTCCTCTTTTTACTACTGATTACTTATCCTCAGAATAGGTCATCAATATATGAATGGCTGGTGTCCTCCGGCACCCCCAACGATCAGCTGTTTGAATAGAGGACAGCGCTCATATGAGAGCTGCTTTCTCTGTTCTGTTCACCTGCTCGCCATAGCATTTGCAGTGATGAGCAGGTAAACAGGGCAGAGAAGGCAGCGCTCATACAAAAAAAAAAGCGGACAACCCCTTTAAAGACATACTTGGAAAACATTACATACAGCGCTACCGAACATAAAGGGTAACACAGCGTAAACATACAGTATGTACCTCTTACGTCTCCTCTTTGATGTAGATATTCTCTTTCCTCTTGTTCTTCTGTTAGACCAGACTACCATGGTGGCTTCTTTCAGCCGTGCCTCATCACTGCAGAGTTTAACAGACATCTTATTTTCCTACTTTTCCATCATCCTTCCGCCTTCTTAACACCCAATACTGTGTCCACTGTGCTCCCCAATACTTTCCTGCAGAAACAGTCCCCCTGAAAATACTGGTACCACACAGATACACAGTACAAAAACACCCCTTTATATTGTGTGCTAGTACAAAAAAATCCCCCCTTCCTTTCAGATCAGACCCCCATATAAAACCCTAAATGAGATCCCCCCATCTCAGACCAAATCCCATTTAGACCTCTATGTCAGACCCAATATAAGAGCCCAGTTTTAAACCTCAGATCAGACCCCCATTAGACCTCCATGTAAGACCCCGACCCAATATCAGACCTCCACCTCCAGACCCACATATCAGACCTCTAGACTCCCACTAGACCTCCATACCACCCACATATCAGACCTCCAGACTCCCGCTAGACCTCCAGACCCACATATCAGACCTCCAGACTCCCACTAGACCTCCAGACCCCCACTAGACCTCCAGACTCCCACTAGACCTCCAGACACCCATATCTGACCCCCATTAGACTTCCAGACCCCCATTAGACATCTCCAGACCCCCAAGTCACACCTCCTGACCCCCTAGTCAGACCTCCAGACCCCCCATAGACCACTCCAGACCTCCATTTGACCTCTCCAGACCCCCCATTAGACTTCCATATCAGACCTCAGATCAGAATGTAAAATAATAAAGTAATTCACCTCTCCTGCCGCCACTCTCCCTGTCCTGGCTGTCTTCTCTTCTCAGGGCCCGCGCTGCAGTCATCTGACCTCATGCAGCGTCAGGTCAGAGTGCGCTCTGTACGTCCTGACTCTGCAGGCAGCCAGGAAACAGCAACTCGGATCCATCTGACAAATGCATTGAAATACCAGATCTGTCTCTCCGGTGTCATCCGGAAAAACGGATCTGATATAAATATATTTTTTGCATTTTTAAAGGACTGCACATGCGCAGACCGGAAAACCAGATCCGTTTTGCCGGAACACTTAATGCCGGATCCGGCACTAATACATTTCAATGGAAATGAATGCCGGATCCGGCATTCAGGCAAGTGTTCAGGACTTTTGGCCGGAGAGAAAACTGCAGCATGCTGAGGTATTTTCTCCGGCCAAAAAACATAAGAGGGACTGAACTGATGCATCCTGATGCATACTGAACGGAATGCAAGAATTCAGAATGCTGTAGAATAAAACTGATCAGTTTTTTTCCGGTATTGATCTCCTGTGATGGAACTTAATACCGGAAAAGAAAAACGCTAGTGTGAAAGTATCCTTAGCCAATTGAGTGGATGTACTGGATGTACTAACAGCCCCAGCACCACAGATATCAGCTCCTTTCTCTTCTTTTGTATATATAGAGCTAAAAAAAAACATTTAGTAACTCTGCCATCATTTAGGGGACCTACCTGCTCAGACCTTGGTTTTTTAGCATTTATATATTTAAATACTTTTTGGGGATTTGTTTTGCTCTCTTTTTCCACCTGGTGTTTGTTTTGTATTTTTGCTAATTTTATCTCCTTTTTACGGATTTTGTTAAGCCCTTTGTAAACTTCAAAGGCTACATCTGACCCCATAGTTTTGTATTTTTTAATGCCCTTTTTTGTAATTTATTGCCCTTTTTACAGTAGCTGTAAGCCATGGGGGGCTATAATTTTAGTCGTTTATACTTGTTCCCTGAAGGAATACATTTTTTTGTGCAATTACTCAATGTGGATTTAAAGCTCTCCCATATATCCTCAGTAGCTGCTTCTAGTCTGTGCCCCGAAATGCTGCCCTCAACGCAGGGAAATTAGCCTTTTTAAAATTCTGTGTTTTTCCTCTGCCTGACAAAGGCAGGGAAATAAAAATTTTGAAAATATCAAATTTTTCCAAGAAATTTTCAAATTTTCTATAAATTTTGATTTTTTTAATAAATAAAGGTAAAAAATATCTACTCATATGTACCATTATCATGAAGTATTATGTGTCACGAGAAAACAAACACAGGATCGGTTGGATAAGTAAGAGCATTACAAAGTTATTACCACATTAAAATTAGAAAAAATAGGCTCTGTCAGAAAGGTAAAAAAAGACTGTTTCAGGGAGGAGTTAGGCTACTTTCACACTTGCGGCAGGACGGATCCGACAGGCTGTTCACCATGTCGGATCCGTCCTGCGGCTATTTCGGCGAAATACTACATATATATACTACAAAGAAAAAATGTGGGTGATTGAGTCATCACAACCCTGTATGTGGTGCACATCACTATGGCGAAATACATATACAAACGCAAAATACAAATGTGATAGCACTCTGCAACCAGCATTCTGCCCTGCCTCTATGCTGGATGAGTCATTGGTGTACATTTTGGCCAGATGTGTGGCTATCATGGCTCATAAACAGGTAGGAACTGGTGTTAGGGACCACTCCATAGAGGCGACCTTGACGTGGTGAGTGGCTTATTACGCTTTGGCCAAAATGTACACCAATGTCTCATCCAGCATAGAGGCAGGGCAGAATGCTGGTTGCAGAGTGCTATCACATTTGTATTTTGCGTTTGTATATGTATTTCGCCATAGTGATGTGCACCACATACAGGGTTGTGCTGACTCAATCACCCACATTTTTTCTTTGCAGTATATATTGGAGGCGTGGCGATCTCCATGCAGTCATGCACACCTGACCAGTCAATCTGTCCTGGAGGCTGGTTTTAAAGTCAGTATAAAACTGAGTCTGCTTATATAGAACCTACCAGTAGCCATTTGGCTCCAGGAGAAGTATATGGTGGGCTCAGCATGCATGTTGGTACTTGCATCCCTGGATCCGATGAAAGCTGTAATGGCACCGGACGGGGTTAAAAGCAGAGTGTGCTTGGCGTGCATGCTGACCTGCATTACCTGGACTTTGTGTGGCTATCATGGCCCATAAACAGGTAGGAACTAGTGTTAGGGACCACTCCATAGAGGCGAACTTGACGTGGTGAGTGGCTTATTACGCTTTGGCCAAAATGTACACCAATGTCTCATCCAGCATAAAGGCAGGGCAGAATGCTGGTTGCAGAGTGCTATCACATTTTTATTTTGCGTTTGTATATGTATTTCGCCATAGTGATGTGCACCACATACAGGGTTGTGCTGACTCAATCACCCACATTTTATCTACAGATGTAGTAGAGTTAACACACATGCTTTATAAGACGTGTTATCTAAACTAAATGCGTTAAGCAAACACCTTTAATTGCTTTTCAATGTCGTTTGTTTTAAGATAACGCGATGAGTTAAGAAATTTGAGTTGAGTTTGTGTGTTAACCCTGCTACATCTGTATCTATCTATCTATCTATCTATCTATCTCTCCTATCTATCTCTCCTATCTATCTCTCCTATCTATCTCTCCTATCTATCTCATATCTATCTATCTATGTAAAAGTATAACCTTAAATAAAAGAAAATACATATGAAATCTTAAAAGGGTTTTCCAGGATTTTAATATTTATGTCCTAGCTTCAAGAGAGGCCATCAATATATAATCAGCAGGGACCTGACACCCTACATCCTCGCAGATCTGCTGTGTCACAAAAACTACACAGACAAAGCCGGTAACGGCAGACTGCTCCTATTGAAGTGAACAGGAGCATAACTGCAGTTATCAGCTCCGTCCACTACACAACGCACAGAGCCATGTACTTCTGGTGCCAACTTTCAGCGTCCATGCTACTCCAAAACAATTGATCAGCGGGATGTGCGGTGTCGGATCTCCACTGATCAGATATTAAAGGCTTATCATGAAAATAGGCCCTCAATATTAAAATCCTGAAAAAACGCGTTTAGGTAAAATTTGTGATTTCATTTTTGGCTTTCAATTTGGCTTTCATTTTTCAAGAGCGGAATATAAAATGAAAGCAGTACTTTGATTAGTTGCTATGGCCAACAAAGACAAGTTTTTTAGTCAGTTTCATTGGGCCTAATTTATCATGTATTTTTGCAAGTGTTCTGGAGAGAAAAAACTCAAACCTGTGACTTTTTCAGCACCTCTTGCACGAAAGTCTTGACAAGTGGCGTTTCTCCGCTGCCTTTGCGACTTGCCCAAAAAGGGTTTGTGTTGAGGGCAGGGAGAGGCGAGGCCAGCGGCCTTGCCACATTTATGTTCTTTTACGCCAGTTTTCTGGAGTAGGAGACAGAAATCTACAGTAGGCCAAGGGCTGGCATAGATTTCAGCTCTGGCGCACAGACTGCCAAAGGCTGTGCCTAATTTATGATGAAGCGTAAGCCTCGTCATAAATTAGGCTCAGCCTCTGGCTCAAAGATTGGCGTATGTCACCAGTCTGTGATAAATGAGGATCAGGGTCCATTCACATGTCAGTAGGTGTTTTGCTGTACGCAAATTGAGGATCCACAAAACACGGACACCGGCAATGTGCGTTTCGCAATTCGCGGACCGCACATCGCCGGCACTATAATAGAAAATGCCTTTTCTTGTCTGCAGGTGCGGACAAGAATAGGACATGTTCTATTTTTTTCGGGAATGGAATTGCGGATCAGGAAAGGCGGATCTGGAAATGCAGATCCGGAAAGGTGGATGCGGGCAGCAAATAGTGTGCTGTCAGCATCTGTTTCGGCCCCATAATTGCGGAACGGATCCGGACCATTCATATGGACGTGTGAATGGACCCTCATTGTGTTGATAGTAAAGAAAGGGACTCAAGACAAATTTGTGAGGGGGCTCAATATCACATACTCAGGTGGGGTACACTAGCATGGACAACTGGCAAATCTTCATGACATAGGTTCAGGTATTCCAGTGATATCACTATCGCAAAATTCATTTTCTTTGGTAGGCCCTTTATAATCTTTTATGTTTTTCTTTTATTGATCATACCTTATTTTTTTTTATATATATCTTTATTAGAATAAGACATGTACAAACCATTTTCGATTTCATACAAAATTACAATATAAACTTATTATAGTTTTAACTCCCCCATAACCAGCCATTTCCCACCACTCCCTACCCTTGTGATGGGTCTCAGAACCCTCTATCATCCCAATACAGGCAACAGCAAAAAAAGTAAAGAAAGACTAAGGAAGAGAATAAGAGAAGTCATGGGAAGTGGAAACATAAAATTGGCCTCCCATATCTTAGTCCAATTCTCCTGACTATTTCTTTGCTTATATAGGACATTCTCATAGTTTTTAACCCTATTAACCAGGTTTATTCAAGTGTTCAAATTTGGAACATTTCGTGAAAACCAGGCTCGAGTGATCAATAGTCTCGCCAAGAACAGTATTCTATTCAAAAGAATCTTTTTATATTTATGGCAATTTACCTTAGAGAGATCACTCAATATCCAACATTCAACCATAAACGGAATCGAGAGTCTCATATTATGAGTAACAAAGTTATTAATCGCATTCCAGTATTCTTTTAGTTCTGGACAAGACTAGAGCATGTGTAGGTGATCAGCCCTAGAAAAGTCACACCGTGGACACTTAGAATTATCTCTTAACCCACATTTATTAAGCCATAAAGGCGTAACATATACCGTATTTTTCACCCTATAAGATGAAGTAAGTGCGTCTTATGGAGTGAATATAGGGAAAAAAACATGTCCAGAATTACAGTAGTGTACTTCCGCGCTGCGATGATAAAAGGGCCGGCCGCGCTGCTGGTGCTTTGCGATTGCTGAAGGAGACGGACGCGCTGCGGGTATTCAGTGGCAGGAACCGGGCGCCGCTGTGATACAGGGGCTAGTCGCCTCTGCGTGCTGTCTGTGGAAGGGACCGGCCGGCCTCCGCAAGTGCTGTTATGGAGGAGGGAGGGGAAGGAAAGTTGAGGAGCGCAGGCACAGGCAGATGAGGGGCGGAGCAGGCTTCCCTGTCACACATTCTTGCTCCGCCTCTCAGTCGTCACACTGCCTGCTCCTGACTATGTGCTCCTGGCTAAGTGCAGAGCTGTGCCCTGACAGAAAGATTCTCTAAGGTAAGCCTAATGACCCCACTGTTAATAAAGTGACCCCCCTAATAAAGTGCCCCCCCTAATAAAGTCACCCCCCCCCCCCCCAATAAAGTGACCCTCCCTAATAAAGTCACCCCCTTATTAATATTAAAATATTGGTCTGTTGTTGGAAATATTTTTTTCCTATTTTCACTCTCTAAAATCTAGGTGCGTCTTATGGACAGGTGCGTCTTATAGGGCGAAAAATACAGTAATCTATGCAAAATATTGAATTGTACCAATACGTGATTCAAATTGTGAGATATTAAACTCAAATTCGCAAATATTTTCCCCCATCCCTCTAATTGGATGCTTGGGCAATCAACTCCCCAGGCCCTTTGTCCTGGTGATTGTATTTTAATAAATAGTGCCTTGAGAATAATTTATACAGATGTGCAATCTTAACCCTCTGATCTAAATTCCCTAACAGATTGTTTAAAGAATTACAAATATCTATCTCCAAAAGTGATTTATTCTTTACACTAAAACATGCCAAACGTAAGCCTAGGCTAAACGATCATACCACTTTAACGCTTGTATTTCCTGTGAATGTCATTGTCTTCATTTGTCTTCAATATGCATAATCTTTTATATATTTTTTAAACATTTCCAGTTTGGCCAATCCATTCAGGAGTTAAGGGTCCCCCAGGGTCAAACTGATTGTGGGTTGGCCCAGCGCTAAGAGTCCTCATGACAAGCTATCATTGCTAAGGGGAATGGCAAAGTATATATTTTTCGCTGCCGATTGGGAGTTAGACATTAACAGATTGAGTTTCAAATACAAACTTGTTATAAATGACCATAAACCAAGTGAGGACCTGGAGAACAACTGGTAAACCTCAAAAAGTCCAAGCACATCGCTGTTAGTACAGACATGGAAGTCTCTACATTAGTAATAATAATAAGCAGTGCACCCTGTGTCAGTGCATCTGCTTTATTCCAAAGGAGCAAACTTCTCACCAACAATGAAGACACTTTCACTTTGCTAGACTCCTTGTAGCGTCCTAGTCCATGTTCCACCCTGTAAACTTCTTTGGATCACCAGAGCACTGTCCCAAGTCACAAGCCAAACATGTAATAAAATAGTAGAAACCATCTCAACATGTTATATACATAACAAACAAGTGTGAAACAACTGAAAATATGTCATATTCTAGGTTCTTCAAAGTAGCCACCTTTTGCTTTGATTACTGCTTTGCACACTCTTGGCATTCTCTTGATGAACTTCAAGAGGTAGTCCCCTGAAATGGTCTTCCAACAGTCTTGAAGGAGTTCCCAGAGATGCTTAGCACGTGTTGGCCCTTTTGCCTTCACTCTGCGGTCCAGCTCACCCCAAACCATCTCGAATGGGTTCAGGTCCGATGACTGTGGAGGCCAGGTCATCTGGCGCAGCACCCCATCACTCTCCTTCATGGTCAAATAGCCCTTACTTTCAAAGTTTTCCCAATTTTTCGGCTGACTGACTGACCTTCATTTCTTAAAGTAATGATGGCCACTCGTTTTTCTTTACTTAGCTGCTTTTTTCTTGCCATAATACAAATTCTAACAGTCTATTCAGTAGGACTATCAGCTGTGTATTCGCCTGACTTCTCCTCAACGCAACTGATGGACCTAACCCCATTTATAAGGCAAGAAATCCCACTTATTAAACCTGACAGGGCACACCTGTGAAGTGAAAACCATTTCAGGGGACTACCTCTTAAAGCTCATCAAGAGAATGCCAAGAGTGTGCAAAGCAGTAATCAAAGCAAAAGGTGGCTACTTTGAAGAACCTAGAATATGACATATTTTCAGTTGTTTCACACTTGTTTGTTATGTATATAATTCCACATGTGATGCCTTCAGTGTGAATCTACAATTTTCATAGTCATGAAAATAAAGAAAACTCTTTGAATGAGAAGGTGTGTCCAAACTTTTGGTCTGTACTGTATATATATATACTGTATATCTATATGTTCCTCATACAGTTGTAAATCTCATGGATAATTAGACAACAGCCTATGCAAACATGTATGACAAATATTGTATAATCCGCCCTTAAATATCATGAATATAATAGTACTGGATATAATGCACTAATTTATTTTAAATTGACATTTCACAGGCCCGAAAGAAAATCTAACCAACCAATGTGCGAAGAACACGAAGAAGAAAAAATTAACATTTACTGTCTGACTTGTGAGGTGCCAACATGTTCCATGTGTAAAGTATTTGGAGCTCACAAAAATTGTGAAGTAGCCCCTCTTTCTCACGTTTTCCAGGGTCAAAAGGTAATGTTACTAGAAATTTGTTTTTATTCTACAAATCTGTTGTTTCATAGACTTGTAATATTGTAAAGACTATAGCTACTATACTACACTATAGACACTATAGCCTAGGTTTGTAATGCTGTGGTTTTCTCTAGTGACAGATCTACAATGCTTGTAGAGGAGAACACCAGTACATGACATGGACTATGGCACATGGAGGCAAATGACCCCTTCCAAACTTCCAATAATTATCGAAATCCACTCAGCAATAGCCGAGTGATACAGCCCCTCTAATAAAGAAAAGCGACATAAAAAATAAGGGAGAGAGTGCAGGGTGACGATCCAGTCTTTTTAAAACTTGCCCAGAAGCGCCCCCTGAACCCCACATTTAAGGACAGATTTTTTTCTCACCGTTGACATAAACACCAATCAGCTGTCCGGAAATCTCCCCCAGCAACAAACAGCACCAATCAGTGAAGATCCTTGGCTGTCATAGCAAAATCAGGTCTAAAACCAGCTGATGCTGGACGAACCTTTTCAGCTTGAGGTAAACCTGTCAAAAAAGAGCCGGAAAACAAAAAAGAGGGGGAAGGAGAAGCAGGAAACATCAGCTGGAGATACATGATCCAGAAATAGAGCTTACACCTAGGTCTAGAAGGGTTAATATAATCTGTACTAATTTTGCTCTCATCATGTAGCATTAATATTGTTCAGAAATAATGTGAATTAGTATTTTATCAAAGGAAGCTATGGTATAGGTAATAACATAATTATATTTAATTCCCATTTCCTTTGTAGACAATTATTATGGGTATAACTACAAATAAAACGCAAAACCAGCTGAAAAGATGATTACTCCTTTTTGTGTGTGACAGAGCTATTACTTTTATGGTAACTTCTGGTACATTGAAATTCAAGAAAAGATCAAGGCTCCAGAAAGTAGCTATTATATTGCTTAAAGTGTAACTGTCATATTTTTTTTTATTTGCTAGATTATTGGAGATAGGCATGTATGCCTGAGTTAGTCTGTCAATGATTGTCAGAAGGTCTGTTATTACCTTATAATAACAGCTTTCATTTATGTCCCCTGTCCCTTTCTACTGCTCCCTTAAAAGACAGTTGCTATGGAAGACAGGAAGACGGAGGGGCGGTCCTTCACACTGCATGCCTGCATTAAGCTTCAGAGTGAGGAGGCGTGTCTCTCAGTAATCCAATCCGATTGGCTGGCAGGGAGCTGCTGGCTACAGCAATTGTGTATGGGAAGTGAGGGAAAGCAGTTTTGGCCTCAGAGAATTGGCAGAGGAGCCATCTTGAGAAGGTCCTCATATTGTAAATGTTTAAACAGCCATAACTAAGGGAAAAACTCAAGGAAAACAGTGGTATGTGAAGAAACTAAAGATTGCTTTATGCATAATGCTGCTGCAGAAGTAACGTGCTGAAATGGATTTTTTTTTATGAAAACATGACGGTTACACTTTAATTATCATAACTTTAAGCACACATATCTGTTAAAGGATTGCAGAGTATAGTGCAGTTCTTATAGCAAGGCACATATTATGAAATGTATGGATTAGGGCTCATGCACACAAACGTTTTTGCGTTCAGTATACTGGCTGTTTTAGTTCAGAATGCGTTACTTATACTGAACCATTCATTTCAATGGGTCCGCAAAAAAAAAAAAAAAAAGCATACGGAATGTACTCCGTATGTCTTCCGTATCCGTTGTGTTTCTGCACACCCATCTATTGGAAATTTTATGCCCAGCCCAATTTTTCTATGTAATTACTGTATACTGTATATGCCATATGGAAAAACGGAATGGAACCAGAAACACTACTGAACCAAAAAATGGAAAAACGAATCCGTTAAAAACGGCCCGCAAAACACTGAAAAATCCATATGGTCGTGTGCATGAGCCCCTATAGCGATGAAGTGGCCCTCTTGTCAGTCACACACAATGGTGTATAACTATAGGCACTGAAATATCTAGCGCAGTGATTTCCAACCAGAGTTCTAATTCAACCTGTTCTGAGGTTCCCCGGAAGACAGCAGCAGCAAGGGCGGACACTTTTACAGTGAGGATAGCAATCTGAATCTGTTCATACTGTACATGCTTTTTATAGTACAGGCAACGCAGTCAATGAATCTCAGCCAAAATGTACAATTATATAATGTAATACCCTCCTCGACACAAGCTTCTTTAAAGAAGCACTCTCACAAAAATCTTTACTCTCTGACCTGTTAGAAAGATACATGATGTAAACTGTAGTGAAGGGAATATTCTTGCTGGTGCCTGTATTGTGAGCTATAACATCCTTCTGATCCTCACTCTGATCTCCAACTGACACAGGACAGGAAGTCAGTTATTTCTCTATTCATTCCTATGAGACAGACATTGAGGCTCCTATAGGAATACACAGAGAAACTAACTTCCTGTCCACACATAAGATGCTGTGTTACCTGGAGTGCTGGTCACATGACACAGCTGAGCATCAGAAGGGAGGTTATAATTCACAAATCCAGTCTTTGGTAACAAGATTACCTTCACTACAGTTTACTTCATGTACCTTTCTAACAGGTTAGAAAATGTTTAAATTAGAAAACATTTTGTAGGAGTGCTTCATTACGGTAGGAAGAGAAAGAGTTTCCGGGCATGGAGGATTTGCATTTATTGTCTATATGATGTGATCGTTCTATAGCAGTCAGTGAATAAGGAAGAAACCTTAGCTATGTCTTTAGAGTCACATAACTCGCACACATGCACAGTTACTCCTAAATTAAAAACAGCCTCATGCTTGTTATGGGGGAGGGGGCAGCTGCTGCTACCCCATCTGTGTGCCTTCAATGAACAGGCCATATAGGGCTCATGCTCATGACAATGAGGTCAGGAGAGGTGGTGGTTATCTACCAAGGCTAAATGCCCCTGTATGGTGTCTTCTTAAATATGGGATGCATTTTTTTGTCATAGGTTCCATATGAAAAAAATCCTTTGAATACAGAGACAGGTAGCTTTATGCCCATTCTATGTCTAAAAAGGCATAAAGTCTACAGATAATAAAGTAACACAAATATTACTGTGTTTTTGTCATAACAACTACAACGTGTGCATAACACTAAGGCCTCATGCACACGACCGGTTTTTTTTTTTGCGGTCCGCAAAATGGATTTCCGTTGTTCAGTGATCCATGACCGTTTTTTCTTCCGTGGGTCTTCCTTGATTCTTGGAGGATCCACGGACATGAAAAGTGAAAAAAAAAACTAAGTCAAGTTTCCATTGAAAATGTTAGGAAAAACGGACACGGATCACGGACACGGATGACTATCTTATGTGCATCCGTGATATTTTTCATGGGCCCATTGACTTGAATGGGTCCGTGAACTGTTGTCCGTGAAAAAAATAGGACAGGTCATATTTTTTTCACGGACTGGAAAAACGGATCAACGGACGCGGAAGCCAAACGGTGCATTTTCCGATATTTCCACGGACCCATTGAAAGTCAATGGGTCCGCGAAAAAAAACTGAAAACGGAACAACGGCCGCGGATGCACACAACGGTTGTGTGCATGAGGCCTAAGGCTGGGTGCACAGTTATATCAGTTGTGTCTGGCCAGTTGTTCTATTTTGCAGAGTTGGCTACAACTGATATACATATGTGTATGTGCTCTTAGTAAAGCATCTATAAAATGATAGCGCCAGACAGCGTTTCTCTGTAGCAGCGCTATTTGGCATCCAAAGTGCTATTTGGCATCACAAGTATTGTGCTGGATGAGTATGAGCAATCCCATAAAAAACTATGGGATCAGTTTTACCTTCACCTTCCCTCCTTCTGACGGAAACTTAGCTGGATCACCAGATATATATGTAGAGGGCCTAAAAGCAATGTATAGATTATAATATTTCAATATGCTTGCAGGGATACTTTGTTGCAAAGCAGATATTTCTAAACATATGTATACATTCAGTGGTTATTGTCTTAGACGAGCTCTTGATTTTCCTACTTCTATTTGACTTTGAACTGACCCAATTCAGTAACAAATTTAATTTTAATACCATTATGGGCTAATAGTAACACAGCAACTTATCATTTAGACCAGGGATTCGTAAAATACGGATACAGGCCGTGTGCATCCACTTTCTTCAGTCCCTCTTATAGAAATGCCTGTTCTTGTCTGCAAAACAAGAATACAACATGTTCTATAATTTGCAGAATGGCCGCAACGATGCGGACACAACACAGATGACATCTGTGTGCTGTCTGCATTTTTTGCGGCCCTATAGAAATGAAAAGGTCTGCGTCCAAACCACAAAAAAAGCGCGGATCGGACACAGACCAAAAATACGGTCATGTGCATGACACCTTGTAATAGGTAGATGGAGAATAGATATACAAGAAGAAGAAAAGTAATGAGGTACTGTTATGTTTTAGAAGATATTGGTGACATTTATCAGAAATGCATACATAGGGCTTTGCCGACTTTCATTCATACTTACTGTGCTAACGTACAAGGCAAAGTATTTGTTTCTCATGAACAATACCATCTACAGTAGATTTTTTTTAATGCGTCCATTTTCCCAGATTTCTATGTGCTTGAATTAATTATGCCTGTCCTTTACTGCCTAGACGGAATTATCAGATGGCATTGCTATACTGGTTGGATGTAATGATCGGATTCAAGCAGTGATCAGTCAACTAGAAGAGACCTGTAAAGCTGTAGAGGTAAGTACATACAAGTTTTATCAAGCCAGATAGGTTGGAATATTTATTGAACTGTTAGACTGTCCTTGTGTTACAAAAATCAGGCTGTCTCAGAAGCAACTGGATTATATGGAAATAAATATATTGCCAATACGAGCTTTCCATACACTGAAACACTCCAAGCCTGGCATGCTCTTATGCAAGCGTGTTAAGCCTGAAATACTAAAGCATGGAAGACACCCTGCTTGACAAATAATTTGGCAAGTTTAGGAGATTGCATAATAGACAGCTCCGACTATGCTGATAAATACACATGAGCTACCAGATTACACTCGAGTCACTGTGTACATTCATGTAATGTGACTAACAGAGAACAGGGTAATGTATCATTGGTATCTAGGATGAAGGAAATCCCTTAAATGTATTCAGATTTACACAAGTCCTACAAGTAGATAGATATAACCAAATCAAACAAGCAAGTCAAAAATATTAATTTGTTGAGGAAAATTATCCAATATCAAATGTCTGTTAGTGGCAAAAGTATCTGAACCTTCAGGATTAGAAGATAATTTGAAGGTGAAATTAGGTTCAGGTGTTCAGGTTTTTAGTCAATCAGGGCGACATGTTTCATTTAAAGAACAGGTATATATCAAAGTTTGTTTGTGGAAGGATATCATGGCTCAAACAAAATAGCTTTCTGAGGACCTCCGAAGAAGAGTTGTTGATGCTTATCAGGCTAGAGAAGGTTAGAAAACCATGTCTAAAGAGTTTGGAGCCCACAAATCGACAGCTAGACAGATTGTGTATAAATGGAGGAAATTTAAGACCATTGTTACTCTCCCCAGTAGTGGCCGAGCAACAAAGATCACACCAAGAGCAAGGCATGTAATAATCCACAAGGTCATAAAGAAACCCAAGATAACCTCTGAGCAAATAAAGGCCTTTCTTAACATTAGCTAATGTTAATGTTCATGAGTCCACCATCAGGAGGACACTGGACAACAGTGGTATGCATGGCAGGATTGAAAGGAGAAAGCCACTGTTTTCTAAAACAAACATTGCAGCCCATCTGCAAAATCACCTGGACAAACCAGTAGGCGATTGGAACAATATTTTGTGGACAAGTGAGAACAAAATAAAACGTTTTGTTTTAAATGAGAAGCATTGAGTTTGGAGAAAGGAAAATATTGCATTCCAAAACAAAAACCTCATCCCATCTGTGAAACATGGTGGTGGTAGTATCATCGTTAGGCCTGTTTTGCTGCGTCTGGGCCAGGACAGGTTGCCATCATTGATGGAACAATGCATTCTGAATTATACCAACAAACAGATCATGGGAGAAAACTCACCATCATTATAGAGTTGAAGCTGTTTTATATGGAGGAATGGGCTAAAATTCCTCCAAGCAAACGTAGTGATGGCCTTGCGGTTCGCTGGGTGGTCAGTTTGCGGCGAACTCCGAACATGTGAACATATGACGATGTCCGCATTGTGTCGAACTTTGACCCATGACACATCCATCAGGTGTGACAGGACAGCCAATTGAGATGTTTCAGCACATGGACACACCCCCAACCCTATAACAGAACCCGATCTGGCAGCCATTTTACATTATGTGTTTTGCCAGTCTAACACCCCAGAGTTGTATTTCTAAACTCTTTTACCCCGCTACAATCTCCTAAGAGCATTAACTTTGTCATCTGATGTAATTTTACCTTACATCCTCACAACTGTGCATTGTAAACCTTGTTAAATGTATATTGCTGTAATTTCCATGTTCACCAGCAGGTGGCAGCAATGTGTTAGCAAGGACTTAGGTTCAGTTTAGTACATCTAGGCTGGAATGGTTCATTCCAGCTTAGCTCCCCTCTCTGTGAGCAGAGTGGGCTGTGCCCACATCCTGCCTCATGGGGAGAAAAGGAAGTTAGAGTTTGTGTGCCAGCCACCCCTGTTGGGGAAGGCTGTGTGTTAGTCTTCAGGAGTCCCCCTGCATAAGGAACCAAACCAGGATCTTGTCTCGGCTGAGACATTGATCATCATCCCCAGCCTGAGCTCTGCAGCCTCAGCTGGAAGAAGCAAGCAAACTCCAGAATTCCAGGAAGAAAGCATACCCTGTGAATACAGTGAGTAAAGTCCAGAGACCCAGGAGAAGCCATATTCCTCCTCAGCTAGTCAGTCCCCATACAGCAGAAGATAGAAATTGCAGAGGCCAAATTCCTGCCATAGCATAGAGCTACAAAGCAGACGTCCTTTCCTGCAAGCTCCAGGTACATGAGAGAGCAGAAGCATAAATTCCTGCCAACCATTGCCAATACCTGCTGGGACCTAAGACTAAAGCTGTATCTTGCTTGGATGAAAGTTACTATCAGTAAAGACAAGTCTGAACTTTATTAAAGGTCTGAATCTCAATTACTGCTGCAAATTCCTCTATTACTCCTACTAGCACTACACTCATTTTATTGCAAGTGAGCCAGGATCCAGGAGTCCAGCCGTACCCAGGTAGGAGACAGTGTTGACACCATTATCACCACCATACAGAAACATTACACCACTCTGGCATTCCTAACCTGGGTCATGAGTTATAACACCTTGGAGGGCCCTGTGATTGTACCCTGCACACGCTGTAATTGGCATCACAAACAAAACTAGAGACTATTATACCCCTATCTTGACCCACTGCATAATTTGGCGTCCGTGTAACCGTACCACGGTCCTGCTCATTGCACCAGTGTAGGGGGTGTGGGGTGTGATATACTTATAATATACTTTCTAACATAGAAATTATATTATAGTGCATTTGTATGCATCCAGAAAATACTGATTGAGGCCTGCCATATATCAGCTTCCACAAAATAGTGATAGAGGTTTTCCATATACCTGCGTCTACAAAATTACTGCTTGAGGGTGATATACCGGCTTCAACTAACAACTGATTGAGGCCTGCCATATATCAGCTTCCACAAAATAGTGATAGAGGTTTTCCATATACCTGTGTCCACAAAATTACTGCTTGAGGGTGATATACCGGCTTCAACTAACAACTGATTGAGGCCTGCCATATATCAGCTTCCACAAATACTGCTCTTCTCTAGGGTCTTTGGCACAGGGTCATTTTGAAAATGACAGGCAGAGGAAGAGGCAGGCCGTTCCGCAGGGGTAGTAGGGGTTAGGCAGGTGCACCAGGCCGGAGCCTAAGTGGGAAGTTGGAGAAGATGCGTGCGATTATGTCAAAGGATGCACCAAAAATGGTTGAGTGGTTCACTCAGCCTTCCGCTTCTGCACCCTCCTCATCCTCTATATCTGCACCCTCCTCACTCTCTGCTGTGTGCATCCCCAAAGACACCACCACCACCATAGCCCCTACACTCGAGTCAGAGGAATTATTTTCCCATCCATTCCCAGACCTTACCGATGCGCAGCCATTCTTGGCATTGGAGGAGGAAGAGGAGGTAGCAACGGCCGACACCCAGCGGTCTGAAAACAGTACCCAGATCAGCCCAAGGAGGGTGGTCCCGCTGTTGCTGCCTTCTCCGAAATCTCCCATGTTAGTAGTGGTGAAGGTGATAATGATGAAGTGTTGATGGACGTCACGTGGGTGCCCACAAGAGAGAAAGAGGAGGGGAGTTCAGAGGGAGAGATGGAGCAGCAGATAGGGAGGAGAAGGAGGAGAAGCATGCAGAACTCGCAGTGCACAGGAGGCGAAAAGCAGACTGCAAATGTATCTGGAGCGAGCTTTCCACCATGCACGGTCACATCTTGCTGAGCGGCAATGGAAGAAATCCCATTCAAATGATTATTTCACGCCATACAAGCAATCCCTCCTCATATTTAAATCCTCACTCGCTGATGCAAAACAGGCCTACTTCTCATCTCTCATATCTTCCCTGTCACACAGCCCTAAACAACTTTTTAGCACTTTTAACTCCCTTCTCCGTCCCCCAGCGCCCCCACCCTCTCCACTCTTCTCAGCTGAGGACTTTGCCAAATATTTCAAACAAAAGATAGTCAACATCAGAGAAAGCTTCACTACACAGTCCCCACAGACCCTCTACACAACGGCTCGGTCCTCTTCTCCCAAAACCCGCTTCTCTACCATTACAGAAGAAAAACTCTCCACTCTACTCTCCAAATCTCATCTGACCACCTGTGCACTTGACCCAATCCCATCCCACCTCATCCCTAACCTCACCACAGTGTTTATCCCAGCCCTAACTCATCTCTTCAACCTATCACTAAACTCTGGTGTCTTCCCCTCTGCTTTTAAACATGCTACCATTACACCCATCCTCAAAAAGCCTTCACTTGACCCATCTTCCTTGTCCAGTTATCGCCCCATATCACTTCTTCCATTTGCCTCTAAGCTACTTGAACAACATGTCCATTCAGAACTGTCCTCCCACCTCTCCTCCTGCTCCCTCTTTGACCGCCTACAATCTGGCTTCCGACCCCACCACTCGACCGAGACTGCCCTTACCAAAGTCACCAATGACCTACTGACAGCCAAAACCAAGAAACAATACTCTGTCCTCCTTCTCCTTGACCTGTCCTCTGCCTTCGACACTGTTGACCACTCCCTTCTGTTGCAAACTCTCTCATCTCTTGGCATCACCGACCTGGCCCTCTTCTGGATCACATCATACCTCACAGACCGGACGTTTAGCGTCTCCCACTCTCGCACCACCTCCTCGTCTCATTCCCTCTCTGTTGGTGTCCCGCAAGGCTCTGTCCTAGGACCCCTGCTCTTCTCTATCTACACCTTTGGCCTGGGACAGCTCATAGAGTCCCATGGCTTTCAGTATCACTCCTACGCTGACGACACGCAAATCTACCTCTCTGGTCCAGACATCACCACCTTACTATCAAGAATCCCACAATGTCTATCTTCTATATCATCCTTCTTTGCCTCTCGCTTTCTAAAACTTAACATGGATAAGACAGAATTCATAATCTTTCCCCCATCTTGTTCAACCCCCTCAACAGACCTATCTATCATGATCAATGGCTGCACACTCTCCCCGGTCAACAAAGTCCGCTGCCTCGAAATGACCTTGGATTCTGCCCTCTCCTTCAGACCGCACATCCAAGCACTTTCCACCACCTGCCGCCTCCAACTCAAAAACATCTCCCGCATCCGTGCTTTCCTTAACTTTGAATCTGCGAAAATTCTTGTACATGCCCTCATTATCTCTCGCCTAGACTACTGCAACATTCTCCTCTGTGGCCTTCCATCTAGCACTCTCGCACCCCTCCAATCTATCCTCAACTCTGCTGCCCGACTAATCCACCTCTCACCCTATTACTCCTCTGCCTCTCCCCTCTGCCAATCCCTTCACTGGCTCCCCATTGCCCAGCGAATTCACTTCAAAGTACTAACAAATACATACAAGGCCATCCATAACCTGTCGCCTCCCTACATCTCTGAGCTACTTTCCCGATACATCCCCACACGCACTCTCCAATCCTCACAAGACCTCCTTCTCTCCTCTCCTCTTATTGCCTCTTCCCACAATCGACTCCAAGATTTCTCCCGTGCATCCCCCATACTCTGGAACTCGCTACCCCAACATATCAGACTCTCACCTACATTGGAATCCTTCAAAAGAAACCTGAAAACCCACCTCTTCAGACAAGCCTACAACCAGTGACCCTGCTGCCTCTATACCGCCATGACCTACTTAACTCGCACCTACTGTGTCCTTCTCCCATACCATGTAGATTGTAAGCCCTCACGGGCAGGGCCCTCTCTCCTTCTGTACCAGTTTGTAACTTGTCTTGTTTATGATTAGTGCAATTGTCTGTATTATGTATGTGCACCGCTCATCATATGTACAGCGCTATGGAATGAATGGCGCTTTAATAATAAATAATAATAATAATAATAATCTTGCGCTCCCAGAACACTGGCACATGGCTCGGCAGTGTGGGATTTTTTTAACGTGTTAGCTGCTGACAATAGTGTTGCCATCTGCAGCTTGTGCTGTCAACGCATAAGTCGCGGTAAGCCCAACACTCACCTAGGGACAACCGCCTTAAGAAGGCACCTGGCCTCCCATCACCGAGCCCAGTGGGAGCAACGCTGTCAGAACCCACAAAGCCACACTCCCGGCGCTCCACGTCCTGCCTCTTCTCCTTCTCCTCTCTCCTCCCATTTGTCCTCCACTCCATCTTCCACCGTGCCGTCGTTGAGTTCATCTGGCACAAGGCAGGCTTCCGTGGCCCAAATGTTAGAGCGTAAAAAAATTATGACGCCGGATAATGCTCTTGACCATAGAAACATAGAAACATAGAAACATAGAATGTGTCGGCAGATAAGAACCATTTGGCCCGTCTAGTCTGCCCAATATACTGAATACTATGGATAGCCCCCGGCCCTATCTTATATGAAGGATGGCCTTATGCCTATCCCATGCATGCTTAAACCCCTTCACTGTATTTGCAGCTACCACTTCTGCAGGAAGGCTATTCCATGCATCCACTACTCTCTCAGTAAAGTAATACTTCCTTATATTACTTTTAAACCTTTGCCCCTCTAATTTAAAACTGTGTCCTCTTGTGGTAGTTTTTCTTCTTTTAAATATGCTCTCTTCCTTTACCGAGTTGATTCCCTTTATGTATTTAAAAGTTTCTATCATATCCCTTCTGTCTCTTCTTTCTTCCAAGCTATACATATTAAGGTCCTTTAACCTTTCCTGGTAAGTTTTATCCTGCAATCCATGTACTAGTTTAGTAGCTCTTCTCTGAACTCTCTCTAGAGTATCTATATCCTTCTGGAGATATGTCCTCCAGTACTGCGCACAATGCTCCAAGTGAGGTCTCACCAGTGTTCTGTACAGCGGCATAAGCACTTCACTCTTTCTACTGCTTATACCTCTCCCTATACATCCAAGCATTCTGCTGGCATTTCGTGCTGCTCTATTACATTGTCTTCCCACCTTTAAGTCTTCTGAAATAATTACTCCTAAATCCCTTTCCTCAGATACTGAGGTCAGGACTGTGTCAAATATTCTATATTCTGCCCTTGGGTTTTTACACCCCAGGTGCATTATCTTGCACTTATCCACATTAAATTTCAGTTTCCAGAGTTCTGACCATTCTTCTAGTTTTCCTAAAACCTTTTTCATTTGGCGTTTCCCTCCAGGAACATCAACCCTGTTACATATCTTTGTGTCATCAGCAAAAAGACAAACCTTACCAGCGAGGCCTTTTGCAATATCACTTATGAAGATATTAAACAAAATCGGTCCCAGTACAGATCCCTGTGGAACCCCACTGGTAACATGACCTTGTTTTGAATGTTCTCCATTGACTACAACCCTCTGTTGTCTGTCACTCAGCCACTGCCTAATCCACTCAACAATATGGGAGTCCATGCTCAATGACTGCAGTTTATTGATAAGTCTTCTATGTGGGACAGTGTCAAAAGCCTTACTAAAATCTAGATATGCGATGTCTACTGCACCTCCACCGTCTATTATTTTATTCACCCAGTCAAAAAAATCTATAAGATTTGTTTGACATGATCTCCCTGAAGTAAACCCATGTTGTTTTTCATCTTGCAATCCATGGGATTTTAGATGTTCCACAATCCTATCCTTTAATAGGGTTTCCATTAATTTGCCTACTATTGATGTCAGACTCACTGGTCTATAGTTGCTCGATTCCTCCCTACTACCTTTCTTGTGAATGGGCACGACATTTGCCAATTTCCAATCTTCCGGGATGACTCCTGTTACTAATGATTGGTTAAATAAATCT
The DNA here is from genome assembly GCF_905171765.1 of Bufo bufo. Classification (NCBI taxonomy): domain Eukaryota; kingdom Metazoa; phylum Chordata; class Amphibia; order Anura; family Bufonidae; genus Bufo; species Bufo bufo. The sequence continues at coordinate 117,093,021 of NC_053393.1, read as the reverse complement.
GTTAACGGTTTTGCCAGCTCACCACTAAGCTCTTTTAATAATTTTGGGTGTATCTCATCAGGCCCCTGTGACTTATCTGTCTTCACCTTAGACAGCAAACTTAGAACATCTTCCTCTGTAAAAATACATGCATCAAACGATTTAATAGTCATTCTTTCTAGTGGAGGTCCTTCTCCTTTTTCTTTTGTAAAAACTGAACAGAAGTTCAGACCAACGGCTGACTGCTGGCTTATCGGATCTGCTAGCCCGCCAACTACTGCCATATAAATTGGTGGACTCGAAGGCTTTTAGAAAATTTGTGGCCATTGGTCCCCGGAAGAAAATATTTCTCCCAGAAGGGCATCCCCGAACTATATTGCCACGTTCAGCGGCAAGTTAATATATCTCTGCCACACAGTGTCGGTGCCAAGATTCATCTGACCACAGACAAGTGGCCTAGCAAACACAGGGAAGGTACATAACTTTTACTGCCCACTGCCATCAAGCATGTAACCCGTGGCACCCATGTGGATTTGGTGTTACAGCCACGGATTGCATGCAGGCTGGCTTCTTCTTCTCCTCCTCCTACTCCATCCTCCGTTTCCTCCTTGGCTGACTCCTCCTTTTCCACTGCTACTGCCTCTTCCGCTGCACCCCCCAAGCTCCCCAGAACCTATTCGACGTGCCAGGTGAGACGCTGCCATGCTGTGCTGCGGCTGTTGTGCCTGGAAGCCAAGAGCCACACCGGTCCTGCACTGCTTTCAGCTCTGAGGTCGCAGGCCGATCAGTGGCTAACACCGCTCAATTTGACAGTTGGTGAAGTGGTGTGCGACAACGGTGCCAATCTGCTGAGCGCTCTAAAACAGGGCAAAATGACACAGGGGTCCAGAACATCTTGCGACAGGCCAGGAAAATCTCTGCCCATTTTACAAGATCTTGCGCGGCCATGGCTCGCTTTGCTGACGTTCAGCGGCGACATCACTTGCCCATCAGACGTCTGATTTGTGACTGCCCGTCGCGCTGGAACTCCACCTTGTATATGCTTGTTAGGCTGCTCCAGCAGAAACGTGCCGTTAACGACTACCTTTACGAACTCTGCAGCAGGACAAGTTCTGGGGAGCTTTTTTTTTTTTCACCGTGCCAGTGGCTGCTCATGCGCGACGCATGCAGACCTCTGCAGCCATTTGATAAAATCACCAAACTGGTCAGTCACAGCCACGGCGCCATCAGTGACATCGTACCTTACACCTTCTTTCTTAGGCCTCATGCACACGACCTTTGTTTTATTCCGTGTCCGTTGTTCAGTTTTTCGTGATTTTCTGCGGACCCATTGACTTTCAATGGGTCCGTTGAAAACTCGGCTAATGCACTGTTTGTCATTCGCGTCCTTGATCCGTGGTTCCAGTCCGTCAAAAAAATATAACCTGTCCTATTTTTTTCACGGAAAACGGTTCGCGGACCCATTCAAGTCAATGGGACCGTGAAAAAACGTGGAGGCACACAAGATTGTCACCCGCGTCCGCGTCTGTTTTTTTCCTATCATTTGCATGGCAAACTTGACTTTTTTTTTTACTTTCCTTCATATCTGGTGATCCTCCAAAAATAAAGGAAGACACACGGAAACAAAAACGGAAACGGATCACGGAACAACGGAACCCCATTTTGCGGAACGGAACACAACAACGGTCGTGTGCATGAGGCCTTAAGCATGCATTGCGTTGTGTCATTGACCAAGTCGTCGAGGAGCAGGAGTTGGAAGATGAGGAAGTCGCAATGCTGAATGAATTCCCAGGTGGGCTACTCCATCTGAGACAAGTCAGCAGGAGTCTGAAGAGGAATCAGAGGAGGATGGTGGCTGGGCGGAGGAGGAGGAGGAGCAAGAAGAGCAGGCTTTAAACTTTTTGGGGATCCCTGGTGTTGTCCATGGCTGTACAACAGTTACATATTTATCCTGTGACCGCCTAATGTACCTCCAGCCACAGAATCCAAAGTTCTGTGCTGTCAGGTGAATGCCTATTGCCTGATTTTTGGGGCCTGTACTGGCCGACAGGTACATTTTTTATCTCTAGCCACATAATCACACCCTTGTCTCACTCCTCTGTCTTTCATTATGGTGGCGTATGAACCGCATTCACCATCAGGACCTTCTAATGTCACAGGGTCATGTGACTGTGCCCCCCACCTCGTACTGTGGCCCTCCCTCCGTACTATGCCCCCTTATACCCTGCATTGTGCCCTCTTACCACATCCTGTGGTAAGACCGGTCACGGTATGGCGGTGTTATCCGGTCACTGTGCAGAGGTGTTATCCGGTCAATGTATGGCGGTGGTATCCAATAACTGGATGGCCAGAACTGTATCCCTTTCCCTGCCCACTCCATCTTTTTTTAGACCTGGCATGAGCGGGAAAAATATGCAGATTGCGGTGCTAAGGACCTTTGCGCGACAATCTGTGTCAGAAATACGCCTAACATAGACGTATTTCTATATAATAAATGACCACCTAATTGTATTATTATTCGGGGGTAGGGCTAATATCTTCATATTATATAGATTCTAGTGTATTATACTGTGCCCTGTATTTCCCAGTAGAAAATGATCCTTGTGAAACACAGTCCTCATCCCTGACCACCAGGACCAGGTAGCGCTCTGTCAGTACATGGCGGCCTCCCCTCTCCGCCACGCTGCTCCGCTGTGTACTGGTGCTTATTCTGACACTAGGGCTGGGTTCACATCCTAGTTTTGCCATCCATTTAATGCATACCAAAAATGTATGCGTTAACAGATGCCTCCGACTGATGCCGTACAGTGGCGTCCGTTCACCATTCAGTTCCATGGTAGAAAAAAAACTTACGTTAACGTATGCATTTTTTTAATGGACTCTGCAGGATACAAAAACGTGGAGTGCTGCACATTCGTATACATCAAACCGATAGCAAATAAGAAATTTCTAATCTCCAGCAGGGCACATTTTTGAGAGTTTCCCCTTAAGACGCATAAAAATGGCCCCTGATTAAAAGACATATTTTTTGTGGGAATTTTTGCCAATGATCCCCCTGCGGTATATCACTGTCCATATTGTGGGGCTATTTGTGCACTTCTAGTAAGTGTTTGCTGGCTGCAAATATGAGCTGAAGGTTTTTCAGGTTCGCCTGGCATTAAAGTGAATGGGGCCGCCGCAAACATGCGGTTTGCGAACATTTGATCGCGAATGCACGTTCGCGAATCGTCCTGGACGATGTTTGTCCATCACTAATTACCAGATACTAAAAACAATGGTTCATATACAGATCTTTTGCGGCTCACAGATATGACTTTGAATCATTTCCTCAATGAATATCCTTTTTTAACAAATACAAGTTGTAAGTAACAGTACTTCCTAACAGTGATGGACTTTCATTGAGATGATTTTTTTTAACATTACTTAGGAGTCAAAGTTAATCTCAGGACAGAGAGTTCAACTCTGTTTTAGATCATTATATCAGTGAAGACACATTAATTAATGACTCACCAGGATTCAGACAACTCATGTTATAAAGCTTATTTAGGAGATAATCTGAAAATTGGCACACAGGATGGAAAAGCAAAGCCCTCAAACACAATGGAAACCATGCAACAGTGGACAACAATGATGACCATGAGGCCCATGGTGATTCATGCATTATTTGAATTGTGTTAAAGACAGAAGACATTTGAACTTTTTTGCTGCCTAAAGCATGATGTGGATAGTCCCACAACTCCCAAAAATGGAAAAGAGTGGTGGGTCCATGTGGCCTATGGCATATGCTATGACAACTTCTTTTAGTTCCTGTGTCAGTTCAGTGAAGGGTAATTGTCCGCTCTATAAACACCTGATATGGTTAGAAATGTCTCCCTTAATTTTCTGTCTTTTGACTGGAAGATTTAGGACAAGACTGTCAGTAGTAGTAATAGATCATAAAGTCAAAGTTCACAAAGTAATCCTATAACATATGATATGGTAAAGCACAAAGTTTAAAAATTGAGTGAATGTATAGTGTTTTATTCCAGGGGTTCTGATACAAATGGCTACTGACACAGGGGTAGTCTACAACAGCACAGGTTCCATGTGCAAGAGCGATATGTTATTGTTCCAGTGGTTTAACCTTACCTGAAACACTTCTGATGTCATAGATCAGAATGAGCCTGAATGTTCTGCCATCCTCACATGTTGACTGCAGAATGAGTTGACAGGCAGCTAAACTCTTTCCTAACAATTCACTGAGGTAGACGCTGGGGGTCGTTTACAGCTTTGGCTACTCTCACGTTAGCGTTTTTTGCGGATCCGTCATGGATCTGCAAAAACGCTTCCGTTACAATAATACGACCGCGTGCATACATCATTAACGGAACCGGTTGTCTTCTATAGCCATGACGGATCCGTCATGAACACCATTGAAAGTCAATGGGGGACGGATCCGTTTTCTATTGCGTCAGGGAAAACGGATCCGTCCCCATTGACTTACTTTGTGTGTCAAGACGGATCCGTTCGGCTCCGATTCGTCAGGCGTACAGCAAAACGCTGCAGGCAGCGTTTTGGTGTCCGTCTCCAGAGCAGAATGGTGACTGAACGGAGGCAAACTGAGGCATTCTGAGCGGATCCTTTTCCATTCAGAATTAGGGCAAAACTGATCCGTTTTGGACCGCTTGTGAGAGCCCATGACGGATCTCACAAACGGAAAGCCAAAACGCTAGTGTGAAAGTAGCCTTTTATTGAAAGGATCAGTTTAAAACTACAAGGCAAATAACATTGCTTACTGTGAGGCACATACGGTGGATATAAAAAGTCTACACACCCCTGTGAAAATGTCAGGTTTCTGTGATGTAAAAAAAATGAGCCAAAGATAAATCATTTCAGAACTTTTTCCACCTTTAATGTGACCTATAAACTGTACAACTTAATTGCAAAACAAACAGAAATATTTTAGGTAGAGGGAAGAAAAATTATAAAAATAAAATAATATGGTTGCATAAGTGTGCACACCCTTAAACTAATACTTTGTTGAAGCACCTTTTGATTTTATTACAGCACTCAGTCTTTTTGGGTATGAGTCTATCAGCATGGCACATTTTGACTTGGCAAGATTTGCCCACTGTTCTTCTGTCAGATTGCGAGGGCATCTCCTGTGCACAGCCCTCTTCCGATCACCCCACAGATTTTCAATCGGATTCAGGTCTGGGCTCTGGCTGGGCCATTCCAAAACTTTAATCTTCTTCTGGTGAAGCCATTCCTTTGATGATTTGGATGTATGCTTTGGGTCGTTGTCATGCTGAAAGATGAAGTTCCTCTTCATGTTCAGCTTTCTAGCAGAAGCCTGAAGGTTTTGTGCCAATATTGACTGGTATTTGGAACTGTTCATAATTCCCTCTAGCTTAACTAAGGCCCTACTTCCAGCTGAAGAAAAACAGCCCCAAAGCATGATGATGCTGCCACCACCATGCTTCACTGTGGGTATGGTGTTCTTTTGGTGATGTGCAGTGTTGTTTTTGCGCCAAATATACACTGCGTGCAGAATTATTAGGCAAATGAGTATTTTGACCACATCATCCTCTTTATGCATGTTGTCTTACTCCAAGCTGTATAGGCTCAAAAGCCTACTACCAATTAAGCATATTAGGTGATGTGCATCTCTGTAATGAGAAGGGGTGTGGTCTAATGACATCAACACCCTATATTAGGTGTGCATAATTATTAGGCAACTTCCTTTCCTTTGGCAAAATGGGTCAAAAGAAGGACTTGACAGGCTCAGAAAAGTCAAAAATAGTGAGATATCTTGCAGAGGGATGCAGCACTCTTAAAATTGCAAAGCTTCTGAAGCGTGATCATCGAACAATCAAGCGTTTCATTCAAAATAGTCAACAGGGTCGCAAGAAGCGTGTGGAAAAACCAAGGCGCAAAATAACTGCCCATTAACTGAGAAAAGTCAAGCGTGCAGCTGCCAAGATGCCACTTGCCACCAGTTTGGCCATATTTCAGAGCTGCAACATCACTGGAGTGCCCAAAAGCACAAGGTGTGCAATACTCAGAGACATGGCCAAGGTAAGAAAGGCTGAAAGACGACCACCACTGAACAAGACACACAAGCTGAAACGTCAAGACTGGGCCAAGAAATATCTCAAGACTGATTTTTCTAAGGTTTTATGGACTGATGAAATGAGAGTGAGTCTTGATGGGCCAGATGGATGGGCCCGTGGCTAGATTGGTAAAGGGCAGAGAGCTCCAGTCCGACTCAGACGCCAGCAAGGTGGAGGTGGAGTACTGGTTTGGGCTGGTATCATCAAAGATGAGCTTGTGGGGCCTTTTCGGGTTGAGGATGGAGTCAAGCTCAACTCCCAGTCCTACTGCCAGTTTCTGGAAGACACCTTCTTCAAGCAGTGGTACAGGAAGAAGTCTGCATCCTTCAAGAAAAACATGATTTCATGCAGGACAATGCTCCATCACACGCGTCCAAGTACTCCACAGCGTGGCTGGCAAGAAAGGGTATAAAAGAAGAAAATCTAATGACATGGCCTCCTTGTTCACCTGATCTGAACCCCATTGAGAACCTGTGGTCCATCATCAAATGTGAGATTTACAAGGAGGGAAAACAGTACACCTCTCTGAACAGTGTCTGGGAGGCTATGGTTGCTGCTGCACGCAATGTTGATGGTGAACAGATCAAAACACTGACAGAATCCATGGATGGCAGGCTTTTGAGTGTCCTTGCAAAGAAAGGTGGCTATATTGGTCACTGATTTGTTTTTGTTTTGTTTTTGAATGTCAAAAATGTATATTTGTGAATGTTGAGATGTTATATTGGTTTCACTGGTAAAAATAAATAATTGAAATGGGTATATATTTGTTTTTTGTTAAGTTGCCTAATAATTATGCACAGTAATAGTCACCTGCACACACAGATATCCCCCTAAAATAGCTTAAACTAAAAACAAACTAAAAACTACTTCCAAAAATATTCAGCTTTGATATTAATGAGTTTTTTGGGTTCATTGAGAACATGGTTGTTGTTCAATAATAAAATTAATCCTCAAAAATACAACTTGCCTTATAATTCTGCACTCCCTGTATCTTTTGGAATTATGGCCCAAAAGTTCAACCTTGGTTTCATCAGACCATAACACCTTTTCCCACATGCTTTTGGGAGACTTCAGATGTGTTTTTGCAAAATGTAGCCTGACTTAGATGTTTTTCTTCGTAAGAAAAGGCTTTCGTCTTGCCACTCTACCCCATAGCCCAGACATGTGAATAATACGGGAGATTGTTGTCACATGTACCACACAGCCAGTACTTGCCAGATATTCCTGCAGCTCTTTAATGTTGCTGTAGGCCTCTTGGTAGCCTCCCAGACCAGTTTTCTTCTCGTCTTTTCATCAATTTTGGAGGGACGTCCAGTTCTTGGTAATGTCACTGTTGTGCCATATTTTCACTGTGTTCCATGGTATATCTAATGCCTTGGAAATTCTTTTGTACCCTTCTCCTGACTGATACCTTTTAACAATGAGATCCCTGTGATGCTTTGGAAGCTCTCTGTGGACCATGGCTTTTGCTGTGGGATGCGACTATTTAACATGATTTTGAATGTGATTGCTTAATTCTGAACACAGCTACATCCCCAGTTATAAGAGGGTGTGCACACTTATGCAACCACATTATTTTAGTTTTTTTTTTTTTCTTCCCTCCACCTAAAAGATTTCAGAATCCGCAAAACACGGACATCGGCGATGTACATTCCACATTTTGCGGACTGCACAGCGCTGGCATTCTCATAGAAAATGCCATTTCTTGTCCGCAATTGCGGACAAGAATAGGACATGTTCTATTTTTTTCGGGAACGAATTGCGGACCCGTTAGTGCGGGTCCGCAATTCCGGATCCGGGCAGCACATCGTGCTGCCCCATAGAAATGAATGGTCCCCCTTAAATTGTGGACGTGTGAATGGACCCTAAAGGTGGAAAAAGTTCTGAAATGATTTATCTTTGTCTCATTGAGTGAAATAAAAATTGGATGAAAGTGCAGTAAGTGGTTAAAAGTAAATAATAGTAGTATATATGCTAAAAAATTCAATAAAGCTGTTCTCAGTTTTTATTATATGCTGGATGTGCATACGTCTGTTGGTGGGGTGATTTTGCATATGCTCTCTGTACTTTTCAGTTTTTAGTTATTTATTTATGTTTAAATGTATTTTTTATTCCACATGAACAAATTGTTATATACAGTATTATACATGTTATATATTACCTATGTGTATTTTTTAATTCTCCTTGAAGTGTTAAGTAGTTTGTCACTTTGCAGGAACTCCGCTGATACTTTATCTAATTTTTGACTTAAACATATACTGTACATTCCTTAAAAGGTCACACTGATACAAACATCACCCAAAATAACCCAGCCTGAGAATCCCACTTAGAAGTGAATAATATATTTGGCAGAGGAAGAGCTACCATACAGTATATTGAAATTTTCATTTCATGCTACAGTATAAGTGCAGTCACATTAAAAGAGGATTCTGTATTGGAGAGATCATACACCCTGTTGGCGTTGTGATTTGGCCCCCAAGCTATTGTAGTGGAGTGAACTCCCAAAGTTATTGCTGTATTTCCTTATATACTTATATAGACTTAAACAGCAAAGTGCTCCTGTGCTAAAAAATTATGTGGATCCCATGCTTCTCAACAGCTAATTTCAAAGAATGAAGCATTCATTGTTGATCAGTCCCTTATTTTCTCTTTATAAAAGACCTCGCAAGAGTAACACATTTCTTAAATTGACTTGACCCCTTAAGTAAATCATGAACATGATTACTGAAGTGAAGTCACTTTATTAGGGCTCGTTCACACGACCGTGGTTTTGGTCCACATCCAAGCCACATTTTTTGTGGCTCATGTGCGGACCCATTCACTTTAATGGGGCCGCAAAAGATGCGGACAGCACTCCATGTGCTGTCCGCATCCGTTGCTCCGTTCCATGGCCCCGCAAAAATTATGAGTCCTGTCCTATTCTTGTCCGTTTTGAAGAAAGAATAGGCCTTTCTATAATGGGCCTCCTGTTCCGTTCCGCAAATTGCGGAAGACACACGGGCGGCATCCGTTTTTTGCAAATCCGCAATTTGCGTACCGCAAAAAACAGCACGGCCGTGTGAACGAGCCCTTAATATCAGAGGTAGTTTGTGTGTCCGTGAAAAAGGAATTCTACACAGCTTTGTATACAAGCATTTCTGGTCCATGGTTGCAATGTTGGGAAATGAATAAATCTATGTGCATATAATGCCTATGAAGTGGCTACAAAAATTGGAGCAACTGTGCCAACAGCTGCATAGTAACTATCATAAATTTGGAATAGGCAATCACAGTAGCCTTTAATCAGGCAAGGGATGTCTGTGAAAGACCCTGGGCAAAATACTGAATGGACCCCCTTCTTTTTATTGAAAAAAAGGAATGGAGGATATTTAATATTTAGAAACTAGCAGCTAGACCCCGCGATTAATCATGATCTCTCTACAAGGGTCCATTCACACAACCGTATGAATGGGTCCGCATCAGTTCCGCAATTTTGTGGAACGTGTGCGGACCCATTCATTTCAATGGGGCCGCAAAAGATGCAGACAGCACACCGTGTGCTGTCTGCATCCATAGTTCCATTCCGCGGCCCTGCAAAAATATAGAGCATGTCCTATTCTAGTCTGCAATCGCGGACAAAAATAGGCCTTTTCTATATAGCGGCGGCCATGTGCTGTCCGCAAAATGCAGAACGCCCACTGCCGCTATCCCTGTTTTGCATATCCGCAAATTGCGGACCGCAAAACACTTACGGTTGTGTGAAGGTAGCCTAATTCAGACGTGTAAAATACATGTTCAATATACACAGCCATTGCTTTTATACATACAACTCATTATGTAATGCCTTTAAACTACAGGCCTTTATATATGGGCCGGCTGACAGGCAATGAAAGGCAATGAATGGAAACAAATTGTTTGTTCCCAATAATTCCCTGATCATCAAACAGAGGAGAGAACTGTAGTCACATGCAGCAATCATCTCTTCTGTATACAGAAGAGTTATTGCTAATGCATCAAACCCCTGAGGAGCAGATGCAGAGGATGGGAGTGCTGGTGGCCCTGATGAGATGATGTGTCATGGTGTAGGCCGTCACTTCCTGGGGTTTGTGCAATGACAGAGAGAAAACCTGTGTTCCTTCAGGGAACTTCCAGTAGCTGTGAGCTTCCTGCCTGATGGTGGCACAGGGGTCCATATGGTGTTAATGTCCATGCAGGGTACGCGTTGGAAGAGCAATGGCCAGCATGTGGTGTTAAGAAATCCAGAGACCAGGCCAGATGACTCTTATGAACAGTCTTTCTTTACTGTATGTAGGATTGAAGTTGTAGTGCATCCAGCAGTAGTTTGTATATAATCCAAAGTCCTCCCAGATATCCCAGCATCAGCTAAGCAGATAGATACAGCATTGTCCCTCAGATTACTCTGGCTAAAATATTTGCTATAAGGATCTCTGGCTAATAGTGGTGCTCTGGCAACCATGGCTGTATTGTCCACTTTTCTGGGGTGCATAGGGTGTCTGACCTTGTTATCCCTCTGCAGCAGCAGGGTCTGGATAACCTTAACCTGGGTTACCTTGCTGTCTCCCTCTCTTGCTGAAGTCATGCAAATCCTTCTCCTTTAGTTCTTGCTTGGTTGCACTTGCTGAAGCTTGCGGAGGTGACTGAGGCTCCAGGGTTTGGAGCTGGAGTATATGGGAGAGGAGCACATGGAGATTGCTCCTTCTTTATCTCTCTCTACAGCTACTCTCACTGGAAACTTCTGGAGCTATGGGGTGAAGCCGGGATTCTTAACTCTGGCCTTTCCTGACCCATGCTGGACAACTGAGTGTGCAGTATATAGCATTAACATTGCAAACTTTCCATAACAAACCAAACTACCCCCAGGTCTGGGGTACTGCACTACTTCGATTACTCGTCCCTGTACAGACTCATTGTTTGTTGGTAGCAAATCCCAGTTTACACAGGACAACCAGAAATGATGATTTTGGGTTCCAGCCAAAAGAGGCAATTATCCAATGAATGAGTATTTACACTTATTTACACTGGCAATTATTGAGAGCCAGCATTTCTAGGGGGCACTAGTTCTTGATAATTGCCCCAGTCGGTGGCCTGTGTAATAGGGCATTTAGACATACGGGTCAATGTTAAGGAACATGCCTCATATCTTTCAAATTATTGCAAATCTTGTGCCCGCCTTAAAATCTTAGAGAATCCTGTATTTTCCTCTTTTTTTTTTTATTCTTACAGTGATAGACCAATCTACTTATTGTATAGATGAGAATGTACACATTCTAACAAACAGATATTATATCCTATTGCTAAATATAGTATGCAAGAAACTATACACTAGCATAAAGACTCCATCAAATACAGTTCTATTTAATTTGTTTTAGTTGGTACATGCCCAGAAATTGTTGTAAACTTTCTTATAAAGAACAGAGTTCCAGATGGAAGGTATCTGAAAAGTTTGCCATAGGGAGGTTAATCTTAATAGACTTGCCAATTCACTGGAAATTGTCACTTCTTAACACTGAACATCACGTAGAACATATTAAAGAAAAATAAAAAATATCAAAACATTTTTTTTTCAAAACCATATTTACTACAGATACATTCAGAACCAGTAAAATAAGTTTGACAGGGCTGGTTTCATAGTATATGTATACCCTTCCTTTAGGAGCTTCAACTTCTTCCTCTTCTTAAAGGGGTTCTCCAGGTATTAAAAAAAATGAAAACACTTAAATATTATTTTATAATAAATATATTCACAAATATCTTTCATTACTTAGAATTTCTTTTTTTTTAGGGAGCAATCATTAGGTGAAATAAAATGGCTGCCGTCCTATCAGTACACACAAAACCTGTCCTAATCACACAGGAGGACAAGTTACTTCACCACAATGAGCCATAGTGCTACCCTCTCCTCTCTGCTCTGCTTGTCAGGAATCATGATCCTGAATACAGGTGAATCTCTGTGGGATTGGAGACGATGAGGAGACATGAAAGGAGGGTGAGATGTAGCTAATAAGCAGCAGCACTTTTTTTTACCGTCTCCATTACCACAGGCTCACATTACCAAAGCCTGTCCTGTTCATCCTCTCTATACTTCATGTCTTCTCATTAACTAAATTCCTCAGAGATTCAGCTAAAGTTCTTATCATCTGAATTCAGGATCATAATCCCTGACAAGCAAAGGAGGAGGAGTATGAGGCAGCTATTTGCCTCAGTGTTGTAAAGTAACTTGTCCTCATGTGTGATCAGGACAGGTTTTGTGTGGACTAATAGGATGGCGGCCATTTTGTTTTCCCTGATAATTGCCAGACAAAACGAGCCATTATAAATAGTGAAAGGTATTTGATAATATATTTATAATAAAGTAATATTTAAGTATTTTCATTTTCTTAATTCCCGGAGAACCCCTTTAAGGCCCTATTCACAAAACTGTATTTTTCCTCCGCACCCGATACACATTCATTTCAATGGGGCTTCATTTTGTGTATAGAGCTGAGGACATGGGTTGCTAGATGGCCGCTAGCACATTCGCAATACCCAGTCCCCATAGCTCTGTGTGCTTTTATTGTGTCAAAAAACCGATTTGATACATATGCTAATTAACCTGAGATAAGTCCTGTATGTGAGATGAGTCAGGGATAGGACTCATCTCAGGTTAATTTGCATATGTATCAAATCGGTTTTTTTTACACAATAAAAGCACAGAGAGCTATGGGGACTGGATATTGCGGATGTGCTAGCGGCCATCTAGCAAACCATGTCCTCAGCTCTATACACAAAATCCCGGTGACAGGTTCCCTTTAAAGGAAATGAGTCACCAAAAATGTTATCTGTCAGTTAAAATCAAACACATCAAAAGCATCTCCTATTTTTCTAATCTGTTTTTGTTTTCTGATTGTATTTTTTTATTTTATTTATTTCCTGCACATGTTTATGGGGGCGACCATGTTGCCTGAGCTGTTCTTAAAATGTAACTGCCATTTCACTACAAAAAATGAAATTCCTAACATATGTGATGCTGAAGGGAAGATATTCATGAAGCTTTATTTTTCTGTTAATTTTACCTTTCTGATGTCTGTATTTCAGCATCTTCCTAATATGGCCTCTGCTGCACTTCCTGTGGTGATCTTTGCCCTGTCCTTGAGGCCATCCTGTATTTCCCTCACCTCCCATAAGCCCTTGCTCTTCTCACATAAACTAGCAGGACCAATCAGAATGCAGATAACCTCCCCCACTACCCCAGAGCAGTGTGTATCCTCTCACATACAGCTAACCAGAGACAGACAAGACCAATCAGAATGCAGATAACCTCCCCCACTACCCCAGAGCAGTGTGTATCCTCTCACATACAGCTAACCAGAGACAGACAAGACCAATCAGAATGCAGATAACCTCCCCCACTACCCCAGAGCAGTGTGTATCCTCTCACATACAGCTAACCAGAGACAGACAAGACCAATCAGAATGCAGATAACCTCCCCCACTACCCCAGAGCAGTGTGTATCCTCTCACATACAGCTAACCAGAGAAAGACGAGACCAGAATGCAGATAACCTCCCCCACTACCCCAGAGCAGTGTGTACCCTCTCACATACAGCTAACCAGAGACAGACAAGACCAATCAGAATGCAGATAACCTCCCCCACTACCCCAGAGCAGTGTGTACCCTCTCACATACAGCTAACCAGAGACAGACAAGACCAATCAGAATGCAGATAACCTCCCCCACTACCCCAGAGCAGTGTGTATCCTCTCACATACAGCTAACTAGAGAAAAGCCCTGCAATTACATGAAATCAGTAAGCATTTGTTTTAGCCTCTTAATAGTCACATTAAAGGGTGTTTTAGGAGCCATTTTGGGGTATATATAGTGTATTAAATAACTTAAAAAATTGTATTTTTAGGGGAAAAGAAAAAAAACTGTCATTTTTACATTATTTTATGGACTTTTTTACCAACTGTGTGGTAAAATAACGTAATTTTATTATGGGGGTCACTACACTGATGATAATGTCACATTTCTATATTTCTATATTTCTATATATATATTTTACTATTTTTCTCTCCTCCTCTCAGCTCTGCAGCTGCTCCCTCATTATCCTCCACACTGACAGGGAAGGGGGGGCTGCTTTATCTGCTCATATATCTGGTTTGATACCAGCTAGAGATTTGTATTGTTTGAAAGCTGACATTCCAAGCTTTCAGACAATACCAGAATGACAGTACAATATGTTCAGTACAGGGGAAGATATCACTGAAAGAAATCAGGATGCAGTGAATGAAGCTGAAAGTGAAAATAAAAACAAATTTTCCCTGAGATTATTCCCGACTTAATTTCTGACAGTGATTTCTCCTCTGTTGGACTTTATCTGTCAATGACAGCTTTCAAACAAGACCAGTTGAATGTTTCTAGCTGCTACCATTCAGGAGAAAGCAGCATTTAAAGCAGCCCTTCCCCTCCACTTTCTGCCCGAGCCCAGGCACTCAGGGTTGAGCTCCTCCTCCTAGTGCTCTCCCCAGGGACTCAGGGCTGAGATCCTCCTCCTAGTGCTCTCCCCAGGGACTCAGGGCTGAGATCCTCCTCCTAGTGCTCTCCCCAGGGACTCAGGGCTGAGATCCTCCACCTAGTGCTCTCCCCAGGCACCCAGGGCTGAGCTCCTCCTCCTAGTGCTCTCCCGTCTCTTCCTTAAATCAGAGAGGAGACAACCTGCACATGACAACGCTGTGAGAAGAAGCCTGCTCAATTGGAAATTGACACACATTCCTGGGTGTTATTATGAGGTGAAACTGAAAAAGATTCAATTATGAAGCACAAAAACATTTATACAGCAGGGTGTACTATACCATTAGGGTATAAAAAATGAAACGGCAGTTACACTTTAACAGCATGTAGAAAATTGCTTTACAACAGCCCTATGGTCCATAGACACAATGATCTGAAGGGGACCTTGTTGACTTCTATGGGAGAGTTTTCTAGGCATGTTCTGTGACTTGTGCAGAGGTCATTGTACAAGGAAAGAATACATAAGCTCTCACAATCACCTATTGTGAATGGTGGATCCTGTCTTATCTATACACAGAGGTGATATCTTATCATTACAGGCAGGTTTAGAATAATATACGTTATAACTGCAGTAAAATGATCTGTAACAGACCAAGAAGTGGTGTAAATTATTAGAGATAGTGGCCAGTGTGAAAACTGCAGGATTTTATCTTTGTTTGTTTAAATATATGGAGTACATGGAAAATTTAGAAACATCATCAAAAATTATTTAAAAATATGTTAAATATAAAAAAGTGATTTAACAGCAGGTTATTTTCTAATGACACATTCCCTTTAATCTACATATAAGCTGATAAGGTTTCCACATGAGAACATAAATTTCAATTGTAACAAAAATATATAATTATTTAATCATACTGTATTTCCTCTTCTACTAATGTAATGGTTGGAGGCCTGCAGCACAACAAATAAACACTTTATTAAACCCAGCTTTACTGATCCTATAGTTGGCATAAACTTGCCACAGATTTATCACAGGGGCTCAGTCTGGATGATAAATGTGGTGCAGGGATAGCCACTTTTTTCTAGCTCTATAGCAACTATTAGTTGGCTTACTTTGAGACTGAATTTTACTCCTAAGTGTGCAGAATTTTTGGTGCAAAATGGAGCATCTTAGGCCACGTTGCTTTAACGCAAAACTCATCCCCCTTTCATTAAGCCCCATCCCTTTCAGTGTAGAATCCTTAATTGCGTCAATTTGTGCCACTTTTTAGACAGATTCTAGGTGTAGACACATTAGTAAATCTGGGCCATAAAATCTACTTCTCACAGATTTGGTAAAAAATACACTTTTAAAACAAACAAGTAAAATCTGTACAGCATGATGTCTTCCACCCCACAGTATCAATGTTTGACAATTGAACACACATGAATGTGCGTACAGAGCAATACAGGTGAACCAGCAGTAGGCTGCATTCACACGTCCGTGGTGTGTTGCGGACCCGCAAATTGCGGGTCCGCAACACACCAGCCCGGCACCCCCATTGAAATGCCTATTCTTGTCCGCAAGCTGCGGACAAGAATAGGACATGCTCTATCTTTTTGCGGAGCTGCGGACCCAAAATCGGGGGTACTACACTCCCGAGTACCTGTCCCAGTAGTGCAGTCTAGAGCGGCGCTCCCTGCTGACAGGAGAAGGCCTCCTCTTCCCAGTGCCAGTTTTTTTTTTCTCCTGGATATTCGTTGGACCTTCCTCCAATCAACATCTTCATCTTCACTTCCCAAGGGTTTTTTAGGCTGTACCATTTCCATCTATATCCAGGCTCACTCATATGAACATACTCCGTTCTACACGCTCTGCTCTCCTGGACAAGGCTGAGGAGGCGGTCTGAGGAGGATCGAACCCTTTGAGAAAGGAGGATAAAGGCTAATACCCTGATTCATTCACCTGTGTATCGGATGACAAAATCTCAAGCTGCGCGGTTTCAAACTTTTATCATATGACTTTCCAGTGTGAATTACCCACCACACTACACCGAAACCAGCAGCGCAAGTAACTGTCCGTGTTTTGGGACACAGGACTGACATTTTCTATCTTTTTATATATGGAGAATTAGGGGGCCAGGTCAGTACTTGAAAGTCTTGGTCATGCCCTTCCAACCAAGGTCAGACGTTTCTAGCTGTGTGACAGGTCGCATAGTCTTGCTGGAAGATCCCATCCGACCACGGATGAAATTCAGCACATATGGGTGTATGTGATCTGCAAGAATGGATTTACACCCAAATCAGTTGAAAGCGCCTATCACATGGATGAGTAGACGCAGAGAATGCCACAAAAACATTCCCCAGACCATAACACCGCCACCAGCTTGTGTACTTCCAGCAATGGTTGCACACCAACACACCAACCTGTATCCATTCAATGAAGCAGAAAACATGACTCATTGGAGAAGGCATCCCTATTCCAATCAGTGGAGGTCCAAATAGATACTGCTGTGAAAATTGAAGCCTTTTATGCTGATGCAACTTCGTTAGCAGAGGAGCAGTGACCATCTTTAAAATGGAAGCTGCACTGTGGTGGACAACAAGGACAATTTTCTTTAGTAAATCTGTCCCACATACTTTTATACTTTCCTTTCTCCTTTATTTTTATCATCTAAATTATATACTTTAGGTATTCCTCTTCTATAACAATATTTTGTGCATCTTATAGAAAGCACAGTGTTCTGTTGTGAAGATATGCCTTCTGTCATCGTTTGGACTTTTGGAAACAAGTACGCAATTTAGGGAATAATAGATTACTATGTGACATTTACAAATTTAAGCCACTGGAGAGAATCATTAATATTTCTGTCTGCCTCCCTCACAGGTTGTTCTTTCAAGTTGCTTAAGGCCAATCAGTCACAAGTTAAGTCACGATTAAATCCATGGTTCCAAATAGAGGACTACCTAAGCCATTAATTATTCTTCAGCAATCTGCCAGATTTGGCTGAAAATAAAATAAGATATTCAGGGTCACTTTGTACTTTGGTCGTATTTGAGTTAAAATGAAAAGTGGTTGATGGTTCTAATAGCAGGAGCTGAAGATTAATAATGCAGTTATCCATATTACTTGTACATTCAAGTCATTTCTTCTGGCTGCAGTAGGGTTTCATCATATGGTCCTTATTACTACAAATAGGCCAGTCTACAACAATCTTATTCAAGAAAGGTCAAGAATAGGCATTATTTAGGATTTTTTTTTTCAATCTGCAACAATTGTAAACCAATGACAAACTGTAAATCCTTTCGGTCATGTTGCTTTTGAACTTAAAGGGCATCTGTCAGCAGATTTGTACCTATGACACTGGCTGACCTGTTACATGTGCGCTTGGCAGCTGGAGACATCTGTGTTGGTCTCATGTTCATATGTGGCTGCATTGCTGAGAAAAATGGTGTTTAATATATGCAAATGAGCCTCTAGGAGCAACGGGGACATTGCTGTTGCTCTTAGAGGCTTACCTCTCTTTGCAACTGCCTCGCTCCCTGCACATTGATTGAAAGGGCAGGCATTATGATGTTTATAAATCCTGGTCATGTCAATCAAATTTCAGGGGGCGTGGCATTTATAGAGAGATCTGAGCCTCTAGGAGTAACATCAACACCCCTGTTGCTCCTAGAGGCTCATTTGCATATACTAAAACTAAATTTTTCTCAGTAGTGCAGGCACATATGAACATGGGAACAACACAGATGTCTTCAGCTGCCAAGTGCACATGTAACAGGTCAGCCAGTTTCATAGGTACAAAACTGCTGACAGATGCCCTTTATATAGTCCCTATCAGGATTCTAATGTTAAACTATGAGGCTTTTCATACAGGTTGCATATGATATACACAGTTTTATTGTAACACGTGTTGCTATTATCCATTTTGTTCATCTTAACCTCTTAAAGAGAACCTGTCACCATGAAATAAAGTGCAGACTGAACCCAGGCAGCATGTTATAGAGCAGGAGGAGCTGAGCAGATTGATATACAGTATAGGTTAGTAGGAAAACTTGTAATTTACACATGAAATCTCTGCACTTTCAGTTCCGTGTTCATGTGGGCTGTCTTGTCAACGACTGATAGCACTCACTGTGTATACTAAGATACTATAGCTGTCAGTCACTGGTAAGATAGCCCCTGTGTACATCTGAGCCCAGAAAGAGCCGAGATTAAAATGCATATATTTTATGTTTTACTGAATCTTTCCCCACAAAACTATCTATCTGCTCACAAAGGTCTCGTTGTGTAAGGCTGAAATGTTGCATGGGTAAATAAAGTGGGTCCACCACTCTTTTCACACTATTTGGAGTGCTGCCTCTATTTTTTAATTTTTGGATGTCTAGTGGATCCTGTTCTTGGATTCCAGAGGGACTGCACCCATTTGTTCTACTGACGAGTGCTGCTGTTTTCTCTGCTTTTTAACATGCTGCCTTCAGATTGCACAGAATTTTGTAGTGATAGGTTCTTTTTATCAACTGCCCACTGACTATGGACAGTGAGTCTACCATCTGTCGCAATGTGTTTCGATGTCTCTATAGTAGAGGGAGGTTAATGGCTTCCTCAGCATGTCTGCTCTAAGAAGGAACCGTGACTAACTACTTCGGTTCTTAGAGCAACCTCCTGCAGGCACTGGAGGAAGCTTCTGTCCTGGTTGTTAGCCTTTTGATCGCTACTGTGCAAGACAATATGACATAATCAAATGGGGCTTTTAACTGGGTTCAGTGACGTACACACAATCCATGGGGCCCCGGTGCGAAACTGATCCATGGGCCCCCCCCCCCGGTCTCGGAAGGGGCATTTCCCTGGGCAATAGGAGATTATGGGGCCCCTGTGTCCCCACCCGCCCTCAAACCACACCCACACACAGCCCCACCCATAAATCGCGCCTGTACCTCTTACATCCAGTGACGTCTCCTTCGATGTAAATGTTCTCTGTCCTCATCTTCTCCTTTCAGACCAGACCACCAAAAAAAATCTTAGTTTACTACTTTTCCATCATTCTACCATTTTCTGGACAAAACATCCTACTACCCCAATACTGTGCCCTGTGGTCCCCAATAGTTCCCCCAATAATGTGCCAGTAACAAGTGCCTCTCCCCCCATGTGCCAGTATCAAGTACCAACCCCCCATGTACCAGTATCAACTGCCAACCCCCCCATGTGCTAGTAACAAGTGCCAACCCCCGTGTGCCAGTAACAAGTGGCAAAACCCCCGTGTGCCAGTAACAAGTGCCAAAACCCCTGTGTGACAGTATAAAGTGCCAACCCCCCCGTGTGCCAGTATCAAATGCCAAACCCCCCGTGTGCCAGTATCAAGTGCCAAACCCCCCATGTGCCAGTATCAAGTGCCAAACCCCCCATGTGCCAGTATCAAGTGCCAACCCCCCCTTCATTTGCCAGTATCAAGTGCCAATCCCCCCTTCATTTGCCAGTATGAAGTGCCAAACCCCCCCTCATTTGCCAGTATCAAGTGTCAACCCCCCCTCATTTGCCAGTATGAAGTGCCAAACCCCCCCTCATCTGCCAGTATGAAGTGCCAACCCCCTCTGTTTGCCAGTAAGAAGTGCCAACCCCCATTTGCCAGTAAATGCCAAGTTGCCAACCCCCCCATTTGCCAGTAAAAAGTGCCAACCCCTCCCATTTGCCAGTAAGAAGTGCCAACCCCCTCCCCCTTATTTGCCAATATGAAGTGCCTCCTCATGTCCCAGTAAAGTCCGGTATTAAAAAAATAATAATAAACCCTTATACTTACCTCCTTAGCAGCGATGTGTTGCAGGCCTCTTCTGGCCTGTGTCCCGCGCTGTACGGCTCAGGCGGCGCGATGACGTCATCGCGCCGCCTGCACCGTTCTGATAGACTGCCGGCACAAGGCCCGCAGCCTATCAGAGGAACAGGGAAGGGAGACACCTCCCTCCCCTGCCCCGCCACAGCACAGCGATCTGTATCGCTGTCCTGAGGACGGCGATACAGATCACTATGGAGATGAACGCTTCCACAATGGAAGCGTTCATCTCCCTGTCACCTGCCGCCACCGCGGGCCCACACCTGAGTCTGAGTGGCACTACTGCAGGGGCCAGGGGTCCACAGGCAGCCGGGCCCCCTGGAGTGCCGGGCCCGGTCGCAACTGCGACCCCTGTATGTACGCCACTGACTGGGTTACTGAGTTTCCTGATGACCCAATTTAAGACTGGGGACCTGTCTGCTGTAAGCCCTGGACACCTGCAAGGACCACAGTGCTGTCTGTTCAGTAAGTCTACTTTTGGGGCACAATAAATGTTGCCCTAACAGCAGAATGTTTCATAGAGACACAGAACATAGGGGGTAATTTACAAACATATACAGTATATGCCAATCTTTGGCATATATCTGGTGTAGATTGTGGCACATAGGTCATTGGCATTGCAATCTGCAACTTTTCCCTACTCACATTGCAGTATCCCAGGGGGTCAGTAGCCGCTTTGGGTATGCGGGGAGTCGTAGTGCAGGGTAACCCACTAACCTGGGATTCACTGTCGTCTTCAATCTGGGTAGATACTGGAACAGGCAGTTCATACATGTCGTGACGCCAGTGCCAATTGAACGGTGACACACCGTGTAGTGATAGGTGGAATAATGGAGGAGTCCAGGTATTCATACAACAGGTCAACTTTACTGCATGGATTTGTAGTAGGCTGAACAGCCAGAGAATACAGTTCCAAAGTTATTCCACACTTTACCATACAGTTAACAGTAGTGGTTCAGGCTTTTACTTACAACAAGGTTAACTTCGAGACAGGCCTCCTAGGTTCAGGGATTCCCTCTTATGCTACTTGCAGCAATATCCTCAAGGTCCGGACACCTAATTCCTGGTGATAACCCTTGAGCAAATAATTGGTAGAGGTCTTCTTCCCTCCTGATGGCAGGCTCTATCTCTTGAGTTCTTCAGGTATAACTAACCTGGGAAGCTGGGTGGGTATGACCCTCCACACCAGTAGTGCAATCTCTGCACTCTTGACTGAGCCCTGAATCTCTCAGCACTCTCTCCAGAAACTTCTAACTAACTTCCTAGGCTAGGCCCTAGCCTATTTATACTGAACTGGGGGCTCCCTCTGCTGGCTGTAATAATGATTGCCTGCAACAGGCCTAACTGGCTTAAAGGGAAATACACCTCACAATCTAGCAGTGTCGGGTAACCTACCCGTATGCTGCAACATCAGGTCTAAAAAAATGGGGGCGAGGAAGGGGGCAAGCCGTTTCATTTATCATTTTCTACGCCTGTTTTAGGAGTAAGCAAGAAAGCTGTCTTACATTTAGACAGTTGGTGAATATGTCGAAGTTATGTAGAGGCCAGGGCCTCTACATAACTTAGGCACAGCCACCGCTTGTACAAAGGGGTATTAAGACCCCCATAATGTATTAGGGTATGTTCACATCTACGACAGGTAAATCCAGCAGTCTGTTCTGGCAGAGGAGCAGACCATTGGAGTTACCCTATCCAACATAGCTCGACACTGCTGCATGCAGCAGCGCTTTTTTTTTGCCAGAATGCCGGCATTTATGCTTGAAACCCACCAGATCCCGGTTTGATCCCACTATGGTGAATTGGGATCCCAAGGTGTGTGATGGTGTCCGGCAATGCCGAATACTATAACACTAGTTGTCTGCTCCTCTGCCAGAACAGACAGCCAGATACACCTTTTGCAGATGTGAGCCTACCCTTAGCATACAGGAGCATGCTCATACATTGTGGGGACATTTAAGAATGAAGTTTTCCACGCCGGTCTCAAGTCCCTCTCTGCTGCCGGAGGAAGCACCAAACCTATGTAGAGGTGCAAAAATCAGCGTGGAAAACAAAGTCACCTGCTTCCCCATCCACGCTATGCTCCATTTTCTCGCCACTTTGGGAAAGTGGCATGAGCGAGGATAAGTCGCAAATTTTACCGCACAAATGGCATATGACAAAATTAGCAACCTATTTACGTCACAAAAGTGACAAATAGATTATGAAATATCCCCGTTTAAGTTTAAAAGTACTGTATATAAAAAAGCATGGGGTATAAAATGGGGTAAAAAAATGGTAATGTAACATTTAATAAAACAAGGCCTTATAAAAGACCTCACTTCAAATAAAAAAAAAAATAGAAAAGCTTCTTAAATGCAGAGGCAAAAAATAAAAAATAAACTTTGCTATTCAAAGGGGTTGTCTCACTTCAGCAAATGGGATTTTTTTTTATGTAGACACAGTTAATACAAGGCACTTGCTAATGTATTGTGATTGTCCATATTGCCTCCTTTGCTGGCTGGATTCATTTTTCTATCACATTATACACTGCTAGTATCAAGGGGTCACAACTACCCTGCAATCCAGCAGCAGTGGCCATGCTTGCACACTATAGAAAGAGGCGCTGACCTGTGATGGAAAAATTAATGAAGCCAGAAAAGGAGGCAAAATGGACAATCCTAATGAAGGGTCTTTTCCAGTGATCTAAGCTCACTTTTCTGCGTTAGAGCTGAGGCTTTGGTTCTGTGAGTTGGAGGATGGAAATACAGTATGAGAGGATTACAGCAGAGACTCGGGTTCTTATCCTCATCCTGGTAATATCTGAGCTGACATTAATGGATTATCCACACTGTAATCACTTGCTCGGGCAATCTACTGCACACATCATTATTCAGCCAACTGACAGACACTTTGTTGGTCTGGAGCTTGCTGATTGGTTTTACTTGCTCCATTGACATGAATTTGATTAGCTGTCTTCAGTCAATTGTTGCATGCTCTGATGAAAAGGCACATGCTCATTGGCTGAAGCTTCCAACCAATTGCATGTTCCATATACTGTACATCATTGGCACAGGCACTTATACCTAGAGCTAGAATAAAGACCGTACCGCCTCAGGAATGATGGAAGTTGAATACACATTCAAGTTATGATGGTCCAGAAGAGGACATCGTAATTCGAAACCATTGCAACCCAAGGCCATCACAGCTCAGGGGTTCACTGTACATTAATCTGCTTAGCTTCTTCTACTCTACAACATTCTGCCTGAGGATTAAACACCATGTTCAGTGTAACAGTTTCCCATAAAATTCTGACAGATTAGAACTAGGCTAGATGCACCAAATTCATCACAGCGGTAACTTTAGACCATATTTTGGTACGTGATACTATGCCCTGTTTTCCTCTAAGCACCACTGCCTTGTCTAGCAAGGCACAAATTGTGTCTAAAACATAAAATTGGCACTTACAGCAAGGTTATTTATTGTATAATTGAATTTAAAACTAGTATTACCTTTACTGTAGATCGGCGGTGCACAAACAACGACATGCAGGCCTCATGCAGCCCACAGAGCCAACGACATGCGGCCTCCTTGTTGCTGCTGGACAATAACACAGCTGATTGTGTGATTACAGTTCCTGCTCCTGTATTCTAGATGGAGCAGGTCAGGTCCCCAGCTGCCACTGACAGTGGAGGACCCGAGAAGAAGACAGTGGTTTATTACTACTTTTAAATGAAAAAAAAATTCAAAAAAATCTCCCCCGTACGTTTGGTATCGCCGCATCCGTAACTACCTGCACTACATAAATATCATGTAAATTATCCCCTACGGTGAACGTCGTAAAAAAAAAAAAAAAAGAACACTGCAAAATTTATAACGTCAAAACTCAATGGCAGTATTGCTGTTTTTCCCATCTCCCTCTCAGAAAGAGTTAATAAAAGTTATGTGTACACCAAATGGCGCCATTAAAACTACAACTTGTCGCGCAAAAAAAAGCCCTCATACAGATATATAGACGGAAAAATAAAAAGTTATAGCTCTTGGAAGGCGACAATGAAAAAAAGGAAGAAAAACACTTGGTCAGTAATGTTCAAAACAGGCTGGTCACTAAGGGGTTAAAGGGTTTTTACTGTAATAATTATTTTTTAACAAGTTTCTGTAGCATGGCTCCTGAAACAGAACACACACTTACCTGCTCGATGTCATCCCCACTGTCCCCATCTTCCAGTCCCTGCATTGTTTACACCTGGCAGTGCATGGACCTGGTCACATTCACTGCTCGAATCAAATGACTGGTTTCAGCAGTGAAATGCTGCTTGTGGCTACATCACTGCTGAAGCCAGTCACTGTACAGTATGTGACTATGCCCACAGCCAGAGAGATGTAAACAGGGTGGGGACCAGAAGATCGAGGCAGTGGGGGCAGTGCGGAGGACCAGAGCGGCAGCGAGCCAACAAGTAGAAATCTTCTGTATCAGGGGCCATGCTGCAGGAACTTGTTACAGAATCATTTTAAGCCCCCATTGCACTGCATGAAATTTAGGACAATTACTGGGAGTAAGTGTTCATAGGAACGCTCATTCCTGATATCCCACCTGTATAATTGTGCTGCTGATAGATAGATATATAAATGAGCAATGACTGGTTTGTCTGCTGATTTTATTTTTCATCAGGAGGAAAAATGCTCAATAATCTGCAGAACATCTCCCTTTGTAATCAGGAATGTGTTGCCGATAAATAATAGAACTGAATGAGGGAGGAATGACTGTGGTAGTGATTATTCCTCCCCATTTACTTTGCATCGGTCGGTGTAATAATAGGCCAATATAGGCCAATGCAAAACGAGTGCCAATCGTCTTTTTTTTTCCAGCCGCTTGAAATAGAGCAATGTGACAATGCGGTCCCCAGACCAAAAAAGGTTGGGCACACCTGCTGTAGATACATGTGTTGATAGAAAATGTATACATCACTTGCTATAGATGTGGCATGTCTGGACTGTTGCCAAGCTGCAGCATATGCTCCTGTCTTATCACATTTACTGACAACAGTCTCCTTGTTTGCCACAAGGTCAGCCTAGACTCTGGATACAATTGTAGGAAACCCTCTGCTGGTAGACATTAAAGGGGTATTCCCATTTTGGACACTGGGGGGCATACCACTAGGATATGACCCCAATGTCTGATAGGTGTAGGGCCCGCACCTGTACTTAGAATGTAGCCAGCAAAGTGCCTAGCGATATTCTAGGCAATATGCCCTCAATGTCCAAGATGGGAATAACCATTTAAAGGGGTTCTGCACTTTGTTTCCTCTGGATAGATCATCAGCTTCTGATCGACGGGGGTCTGACACCCGGAACCCCCGCCAATCAGCTGTTTGAGAAGGCAGCGGCGCTCCAGCATGTGCCGCGGCCTTCTCACTGGTTACCGCTGGCCCAGTGACGTCATGACTAGTATCAACTAGCGACTAGTATCAACAGCTGATCGGCGGGGGTCCCGGGTGTCGGAACCCCGCCGATGATCAGTTAAAACAAAGTGCAGAACCCCTTTAAGTAGTACAGGTTTTTGTAACAAGAATCTTCTCATTTACTAACATTAAGCAGAAATCTTGAAAACCATGAGGAACTGAAACACAAACTATGATACAAGGTTGAACAATGTATCATTACGCCAAGATTTAGCTTCTGAGTGATTGTTTTTCCACTTTAGGCTACTTTTCCACTTGCGTTGTTGTTTTCCGGTATTGAAATCCGGCAGAGGATATCAATACCGGAAAAAAACGTTTCTGCTTGGTCTTCATGCCATCTGAATGGAAAGAGATCGGTTCAGGATGTCTTCCGTTCTGTCAGCATTCCGTTTTGTGACCAGACACAAATCTGCTGCAAGCTGCACTTTTGTGTCCGGTCATAAAAACGGGAAAAAAACAACAAACGTATCCGGCACTGAAAACAATGTACGTCAATGGTGACGGATCCGTTTTTTTTGGATCCTAAAAAAACGGATCCGTCACCCATTGACTTTCAATGTTTTTAGTGACCAATCAGTTTTTCCCCTGGCAGATCTTAATACCGGAATTAACAACGCACGTGTGAAAGTAGCGTTACTGCTGGTAATTATGCCATTGATTAAATTGTGTCATAGTTTCACAGAAAAAGGAGAACTGAAATGCATCCAAGATCAAAGAAATCATTTTAAGTGTTTTTGGCGATACCACTTCAGAACACAGCTATGACAATGATATTAGTGTTATCCTCCCACATCCAAAATTTGACATCTCAAACATGAACCACAGGGATGCATTGAATGTACCAAACTTGACTGTTAGAAAGTCTCTTTTAACCCAACGTGCTCCAGACTCTCGTCTGCATTGCTTTTCTCCAACATACAAATGTTCAGCTTCTCCTCGCTGTGTGGCATTAACTTAGGGCAGAGCAATTTTCTTGTGCATGTAGGCTATCCTGGTTCTGCAGATGAAAATAGCTTTACCAGTGCTAATGCATCTCTCAAGGAGGCAATTAAAGATATCTCCAATATAAATAAAATAGCACTCGAGATAAAAAAATATTTAAAGAAGACGTATATGAAAACCATCTGAAAGACAATTCCGAGCTATTGTTCTTTGCTACTTTATTCTAAGGGCATCTGCAAAAGTTTTCATCTAATGAATTTTAGATTCAGCTAATGGCTCTTTTTAATATCTGGCTTGACATATTAGTGTGTCATGCCCACCCACGGTTGGAAAAGGTCTTGGTGATTATGTCCGCAGACACTCCGTTGCTCAAACCATTATGAACACAGTTCCATATTATATGGTGTGACATTCTGGGTAGTTATACATAATGGAAAGACATATGCTCACCATATGCAGTGCCTCACCACTTACAGGTTACGTTCCGTTTTACGTGGCTGCTTATTGGCTTACAAGCCTATAGAAAAGGGTCCGGCATTCTTGAAAATGTCCTAACATTTTTTTGTTGCAAATTAAAATAAATCAATCCTAAAAAAAAGTCCTTTTAGCAACAGACTTGACTAAAAATGAATTCTCCTGAAACAAAATGCAGTGAATGCATTCATGACCTTGAATAGAGAAAGACAGTAATCCAGACCCAAAAAGGGAACTGATTTCAAAATGATTCCAGCACCTAGTGTGGAGGGATCACAAATTGTTACGTGATCGGGTATCCTCTAGTGATGTAGGTTATAATAATGAAAAACTTGTCTGGCAAACATTTTAGAGAATTTTTTGAGTTAAAGGCTATGTACACCTTTGGAGGCAATTTTTTAAATTATTGCATTGTACTTATTTTGAGCAAAAATATTTTTTTTTCAGTTAGTCTTTATTAAAAATATGGAATCCTTTTTTCTGTACAGAGCTGAGATGCTCTAGCAGCAGCCTGTGGATTTTTTGTCTTTTCCGTCATCTGGGGAGCAGGCAGACTCCTTAGCTCTGATCTTTGATCTTATAAACACTCATTATAGCTCAGATCTTATGTTACTAATAAGAATGTGGCTTAAATAAGTGTTTATGGCCTCTTAGCAGTTTAGATATAAGGGTAATTAGATAACTGGCACAAATTGAAAGTGAAAGTACCATTTACACAGCTAGAAAAACTGTTAACCTTTTGTGACTGAAAATATGATTTTTAGCTAAAAATGAGTAAAATGCAATCCTAAACATGCCATCAAATGGAAGCTTTTCAAGAATTGAAGGCCTTTTTCAAACAGACCTTGAAGGACTCCATCCTTTATAATGGTGTCCATCAAGTTTCTGTCTAGGTTTTGGTATTTGTATGGCAAAAATATTGCTACAGACTGCACAGGTTTTTCCATCCCAAATATTGATGTCCTTGACTTAAATCCAAAGACATCAGTGTGAATAGAGGCTAATTTAGAACCTATAGTTTTAATTAATCAGCTTTAGATTGTTTTGGTTATTTAGGACAATTGCATCCTCCAACTTGAAAACAATGACTCGGGTTTATATTTTGGATTCACCCTTTTTCATGGAGTTTTTAACTATGTTTTTTGCTGTTTTTTTTTTTTAACAAATCTTTATTTATGAATTACTGCGATTTACAAATTCAAGAAAATAAAGTGCATGACATATTCAAGAAACATTAACAAATGTGAACATTACATCCTTGGGTCAGAGAATATCATAAATGATATTTAGTGGGTAAGACAATACATCACGTGTGGTAGATATAAGATGACGTATACATTATGAATTGTGGTATGTTTGTAGACATGTTAGCAGATTAATACATAGAATGCATTACTGATGAGCATAAGGTTATGGTGAAAAAGAAAGCTACTATTTTTAATTTAATCTTAGATTCTCTTTTGAACAATAACCCATTATTGTAGAGAGAAGAAGAAGAAGAAGAAGAAGGGGGAGGGTGTTAGGGTTCCATTACGCCGTTAAGCCCGCACACATTCATTCAGTTGGTAGGATAAACAGTGTATGCATAAGCACAATAAGTTCTACTCACTATCAGCAGGGCTAGATGACATTCCCCTTGTTAAAGTATTTTGATTTTGATTTTTAGTTTGCCATTGCAGCCATGGAGCCCATATTTTCAGGTGTTTTTCGTGTGATAGAGATTCCCAGCTAGATAGCTCCTCCAACAAGCGAATTTCCTGGACTTTGTTGATCCAGTCCCCACTTGTTGGAATTAAGTTGGTGAGCCAGTGGACTGGAACTAGAAGCTTTGCTGCAGCTATAAGGGATGGTAAAAGGGAATGTTTGGTGAGAATGAATTTTTCATTAGGGAGATTTAGTAGGACCACTAGGGGAGTCAGTGAGGATGAGGTAGGGATGATTTCCAATATGTTCCTAGAAATCATTTCCCAATATGGTTTTATCAGGGGGCAGGTCCACCAGATGTGCAATAGGGTGCCGCTAGAATTTTTACATCTCCAACATTGTTCTGTATACGAGGGATCCATGGCATGCAATTTTGCTGGCGTATTATACCACCTAGATACTAACTTGAAGGCATTTTCTTGGATCCTTATACACCGAGAATATCCATGTGAGTGGCGTAAAATCTTTTCCACCATTCCCTTATCAAATGTGGTGTTAAGGTCCTTTTCCCAGTGGGAAATAAACCAAGGTTTTTCTTGGCCCTCTTCCTCCAACAACTTATTGTATGTCTTAGATATAGCTCCTTTCTTGTTCCCCTGACTTAGTAGACAAGTATCATACCATGTGGGGTCTAGTTTGCTAGGGGTACACGCCAGGTACAGATTGCACATCTTTTG
Source organism: Bufo bufo (assembly GCF_905171765.1). Classification (NCBI taxonomy): domain Eukaryota; kingdom Metazoa; phylum Chordata; class Amphibia; order Anura; family Bufonidae; genus Bufo; species Bufo bufo. The sequence goes on along the minus strand of NC_053393.1, from coordinate 117,063,414 downwards.
GAACTGCGAATATTGAATGGACGACCAAGGGATATGAGGGAATTTTCTTGACAAACCTTGAGCTGAAGGGATTAATCTTTTTTCCAGGATATCCCCGATTGCTACATTGCCCATTGCCTTCCATAGACCTAGATCGTCTTGAAATCCCTGAGTGACCAAATACGGGACGTAGCATATGGGAGTGTGCGGTGATATGCACGGGGAGTTACGCAGAAGCGGTGATATCTTTGACCAAGTGGCCATAACTCCTTGAAGAGGGTCCAGGCCCCTTTTGCTTATGATGTGGCTCGTCACTAATTTTGGGTCCCATAAAGCTGCCATTCCTTCAGGGCCTAGTATAGTCCTAGCTAGCTTACAGCCGAGTTTTGTATTTGTATGGTTACAAAGTTCGGAATGCAGCCTAAGCTGGACCGCTCTGTAATAAGCTGCAACATCAGGGAGACCAAATCCTCCTTTAAATATGGGTTTGGTGAGGATCTTGTATGCTAGCCTAGGCCTACATCCCCCCCATACAAAAGAGGAGAATAGACTTCTGAGTCTAGCTAGGAAAGATTGAGGAAGGGGTATGGGCAAGGTCTGAAGAGTGTATAGTATTCTAGGAAGCACATAGGTCTTCAGTAAATTTTTCCTCCCCAACCAGGATAAAAAAGGGATTTTTATATCAATTAGTTGTTGTTTTATACTGTCGAATAATGGAATGTAGTTTTTGTGGAATAATAAGCTAGGGTCTTTGGTTATATTAATACCAAGGTACTTTATGTGGGAGTTATTCCACTCGAATGGGAAATCCCTCTCCAATTTCATGACAGATGTATGAGATATATTAATACCCATTGCCGTACATTTGGCATGATTTATCTTGAAACTGGAAAGGGCTCCGTATACTTCTAGCTGCTGTAAGAGGGATGGGAGTGCCTTTTCAGGGTTGGTCATAAATATAAGCATGTCGTCTGCGAAAGCGGCGACAGTGTGTACATCCGTACCTATTGTGAGTCCCTGTATCTCAGGATCTTGTCTCAGTGATTGTAGAAAAGTCTCTAAGCACAGAATGAATAGAGCGGGCGAGAGTGGGCAACCCTGGCGTGTTCCGTTTAAGATTTTAAAAGGGGGTGACAAGATGCCATTCACCTGAACCTTTGCGGAGGGGTTAGAATACAGAGACAGCACCGCCCCCACAAATTGCGGGGGGAGGCCAAACTTATGTAGTGTGGCTTCCATAAAATCCCAGGCGACTCTATCAAACGCCTTTTCGGCATCGGTACTTAGGTACACAAGCTTTTTCCCCTGTTTTAAGGCAAATTGTTGAGTCTGAAGAACTCTAAAGGTGCTGTCTCTGCATTCCCTGCCCTCCACAAAGCCTGATTGTTCGGGGGATATAATCTCCGGGAGTAGGGGTGATAGTCTATTGGCCAGGATTTTGGCCCATAGCTTGATGTCTGCATTTAGCAGAGAGATTGGCCTGTAACTAGAAGGGACTTCGACATCTTTACCCGGCTTAGGTATCACAACTATATGTGCCTCTAGGGCCTGATTGGCTATAGTAGAGCCACTTAAAAGGGCGTTGAAAAAACTAACTAGCTGTGGGCCCAAAACCGGGAAAAAATTTTTGTAATAGGCTACCGTGAACCCATCTGGGCCTGGGCTCTTACCCGAAGGTGTTGAGTTCAGGGCTTTTTTTACTTCTGCTAATGAAATGGGGGCCAACAGTGATGATTTGGAAGCGTCATTTATGGTGGGAAGTTTTAGTGTCTCTAGGAATTGCTCAATCTTCCCTTTCCGGTCTGTTTTTACCTCCTCCTGTTCTTCCCCTTTAAGGTTGTATAGGTTATGGTAGTAATCTCTAAAGATCTTTGATATATCCCTTGAGTCAGTCATAACCGATCCCGTTTGTGATTTCATGCGCTTAATGAAAATCTGATCATTTTGTTTTTTAATAAGAGCCGTCATTATTTTTCCGCCCCTGTTACCGTGAACGTAATGTTTGTGTTTCACTTTTAGGTATGCTTTAGACGCCTTAATGTTTAACAGCTCCCGTAACTCTCGTCTTGCTATTTTTAGCTCCTCTAGATCTCTAATTGCACCAGACCGTTTGTGGGACGATTCTAGGGAGGCAATGCGAGATAAGAGGTCTGACATTTTACGTGTTCTTAATTTGCTAATGTGGGACCCCAGTGCAATAAATTCACCTCTAATCACCACCTTATGCGCCTCCCATATTGTTGCCTGGGATACATCGGGCGTTGTGTTGGTAGAAAAGTACGATTGTAACTTCTGTGATATGGAGTCAACCCTAGACTGTGAATCTAAGAGGGTGTGGTTTAACCTCCAGGTCCACTCCCTGCTACATAACTCAGGAAAGCTAATGACAAGGGAGACCGGCGCATGGTCAGAGACCGTGATGTTGTGGAGAGTAGAGGACTTGATAGCAGGTAGGTATTTATCCTGCACAAACAGATAATCCAACCTCTGGTATGATTTGTGAGGGTTTGAGTAAAAAGTGAAATCACGTCTGTCACCATGCGCCGACCTCCAGACATCACTAAGGTGCAAAGATCTAAGACGTGAATGAACTGTCTTGAGAGCCCGAAATGAAACAGCAGATTTCTGGGCAGAGGAGTCAAGTAAAGGATTCAGAGTTAGATTGAGGTCGCCCCCTATCAACAATAGCCCCGCAGCGAATGTACCTATCTTGTCTAGTGTTTCAGTCAGCCAATCAACCGTCTTCACGTTTGGTGCATAGAGATTACATATTGTGACGGTTACGTGTCCTATCTCTCCCTTCAATAAAAGGTATCTCCCCTCTGGATCTTCCACTGCAGAATGAAAAGTAAAAGGGGTGCCCCGTCTGAAGCCTATACTGACTCCTCTGGCCGCAGAACTGCTGGAGGTAGCATGATACCACATATTAAAAGGGCTGTTTTCTAAGTTAGGGACGTGCGAATGGGAAAAGTGGGTCTCTTGGAGAAGTATTATATCCGCACCAATTCTCCTAAGAACCTGAAACACTCTACTACGTTTTTTAGGGCTATTACATCCATGTACGTTGAAGGTGTTAAAGCATAAAGTTAATGGAGCCATCTTATAATAATGATAATCTGCATATTTAGGGCATTTGTCTTACTCGACCACTTTGATGTACCAAACAGGATGAAAAACCAATACAAACAGTATTTATAGTTATAACTTAAAAATAACATAGAAGTACGGCCTTTTGGGCCGGGGGGGGGGGGGAAAGAATTGCACATGTAGAAACCATGTGCATCCCAACCAGCCCAGCACCTCACTTCTAAACCTCGTGCGTATTAGTATATATAATACCCCAATAATAAGGCTATGTTAACGCTATAATAGAGCTATTATACCAAAGCTATAATAAAGCTATAATACTAAGGCTGTTATAAAGCTAACCCGACCAACATTTTTGTTGAAGAAGGAGGACATAATGCATAGCAGCATGACAGAGTGTAGCAATAGGCACTATAGCCCAGCTGGGCAAGCACCCTTGTCTATCAAGATGCTAATAAACTAGTGAGTGTCAGTAATACTGATTATCATGGAACATTTTTAAAAGACAAGGCAAAGTAGACCCAATCAGGGTTATTAACAGCTAAACGGGGTTATTAACAGCTATACAGGGGCGCATTACCACTGTGTCAGAAAATGCAACCCTACTGTAGGATAGAAAGAGAGAGAGATGCATTAACACTGAACCCTTAGTCCGGGACTCCCTGCGGCCATGTTCTTTTATTCTTCCCGGATCTCTGGGGCTTCGGCTTCATCCATCTAGACGCCTGGGGAAGCGGTGGAAGATCATCCGCGGGCAGGACAGGTAACCAGGAGGGGATCTCCACCGGAGGTTGTTGAAGCGCTTCCCAGACGGGTGGTAAGTCCTCCGGTAAGCGGACCGTGTAGCGGCGGTTCCCTATCGTGATTGAAATCCCAAAGGGAAAGAGCCATCTGTATGGAATTTTGGACGACCGTAGGAGGTCAGTGAGAGGCTTCAGTAATCGACGCTTTTGCAACGTGGATGCAGCTAGATCTTGGTAGATTTGCACTTGCACTCCTTTAAGTTTCACTTCCCCTTGTTTCCTAGCTGCTTGGAGAATTAATTCAGTGTCTCTGAAACTTAAGATACCGCAAATTATATCTCTCGGGTTGTCTCTGGTCATTGGTTTCGGCTTCAATGCTCTATGTACTCTTTCCACAGTAATATGTGGCGCCTGTTCTGGGCCTAGTAGCGTATTAAAGAGGGAGTCCATTATTTGAAAAAGATCTTCTTTATCCTCCGCCTCTGGTAGCCCCCTGAGCCTGATATTCCTTCTTCTATTTCTGTTCTCCTGGTCTTCCATCTGAAGCAGGAGCGTGTTCATCGCCCTGGCATGCGAGGTCAAGGAATCTTTTACAGACGCATTAAAGGTTAGTATGGCGTCCTGTGATTGTTCAAGCGCCTCGACGCGGTCACCTATGTGGTGCACGTCTGCTTTGATCGCCCCCAGATCCGCGGCCAGAGGGGCTAGTGCTCGTTGCAGAGCCTCCTCAAGGATTTCCCTGGTGAGTCCTGACCTTTCGTCAGTGTGCGGTGTCCCCTCATCTTCCGGGACCTGGGCAATAGCATGGTCTCCTGTGGCCTCGCCGGGAGGCTTCGGCGCCATCTTAGGAGGTCGTGCCGGTGGCTGTGCTGTCGATTTACTTAGGAATCTGTCCATCTCTGAATTGGGGTTCGGGTTCTCTCTGCGTCCCGGTGCAGCCTGCATGCAATCTTTTGACTGTATCTTCATGCCGGGGTCAGGGTAGCGCTAAAATGAGGTTTAGACGGGTGCTGGTGGCGAGAGCTCTGCTAACAAGCAGCCGCCATCTAGCTCGGTCAGGCCACGCCCCCGTTTTTTGCTGTTTTAACGTAGTCAGCTGTTACTTTAAAGAGGTCCTGTCACCTCTCTTGACATGTCTGTTTTAGTAACTACACACGTTCCCCATGTAATAACAATTCTGGAGCATGTTCTCTTATGTTGTGCCATTCTTCTCTTATTCCTGATAGAAGTTTATGGACAAAGATAAAGATGCGTGTTACCAGTTGGAGGGGAGTTCCTGCACAGTCAACTGGTAGCACCCATCTTTACCTTTACTTATAAAGTTCTAGCAAGAATAAGTGAAGAATCATTGAAGTCGAGGGTCTTCTCTTCCAGGAAGAGACTAATATTATTGGAGCTTGCACAATGCTAGTCTCAGTGGGGAGAGCCTCCGGAGATCAATCACGAATGCACTAATGCAGATGTAAGCCTGAGATTTCAGAACCAGGCATCCGAGCAGTGAGGATAGGGGTAGTGCCTACGGTAGAGAGGAGGAGGTGAGGCAGTGCTTCAATGGGCTAGGCCAGCCCTTTTGTGCTCCAAACATTTGCATAAGAATAAAAGTAAAAATGTTTCTGCAACTGTACGTCAGATTAGAGAACTCACCACGATGAACCCTACGAGGCAGTATGCCGGGTTTAATAGGGTTGATCATGGGGACAAATGCGGTTTAAGAGTGATGTCCAAACCTATAAAGCTCAAACACTGTATGCATGCACTGAAAATCATTCCCAGAACTGAGATACCAGGGACTACTCGGTTTTATTGCAGTTTATCCCTTTCATTATTGTCTAAATGTTTTCTTTTCTGGAGCAGGGAGTGTAAGGGCCTCATATTCTATCTTCATAGGTCTAAGGTTCCAGTCACACGTCCGCAACTTGGGTGCGGACCCATTCATCTTCAATGGGGCTGGAACGGATGCAGACACTATGCAATTCCGTTCCCGAAAAAAATAGAACATGTCCTATTCTTGTCCGCAACTGCGGACAAGAAAAGGCATTTTCTATTATAGTGCCGGCGATGTACAGTCAGCGAAATGCAGAAAGTTATTGCCGGTGTCCGTGTCTTTCAGATCCGCAATTTGTGGACTGCAAAACACCTACGGACATCTGAATGGACCCTAGATTAGATGACATTTGTTTGTGAAATGGTGAAGGTGATTGCCACCCACGTACATGCTCATTGTCCAGGAAGGATTACATTGTGATCAGAGATTCCATCTAAAGAATTTGGTTTTGGTGTTTTTCCCTTCCTGCTTAAACTTCTGGCACCCTCTTAAGCCAGCAGCCTATAGAGGAGAGCAGATGACAATCCTAAAACAGAGTTAGTCAAGTGGTGCATTTTCCCACAGACACAAAATGACCTTGTCACGTCTGCAGAGCAGTAAACAAGGTTAAAGTTACTATGCTAACGGTTACATGGAAACCAGATTGTCCACCATTTCCCTACTAAACTGTCTTTCATCAGGGAACCATGAATCTAGAAACTCTGATAACCCAGCACTTGCTTCCATTACAGAAATAAATTGCAATCTTAACTTTCACAATCTGCCTCCCTGCATCAAATATGGGCAGCCTGTTTGCACATATCTGATACCTTACACTCTGTCCATCGGGTTCAACAACTTTGGATAAATCAATATTATAAGCATATAAGAACATTTGTAATATATCTTATTTGAGAAATCTCCCTCTTTTCCCACTCCTCCCCTCCCCTTTGCTTCTTGATTATTCAATCTCAGTTCATTGGTAAAATCTGTATTCAGAGAAGCAGAGACCAATCGGATTTCCAGCTTCATTGCCAGATCAGGTTATAGCTGGTGCCTATTACAGTCTAATAAGTAAGTAATTGTTTTGTCTCACCCTAGTGCTGGAGAACATGATTTCCTCTTCTTTCGGTGCGCTGTGAATGGGAGATATCATAACAGCCAGTGCCCCTCCTCCTGATTATTCGGGATAACTGAGAAGGTAGAAGGGGAAATTGGTGATAATTGTAAGATACATGTCATAAAACGGCCATACATAGTGTTATACCTCATGTGCAGACAGATATCAATCTATTATATTTAAGTATACATCTAGCATCATCTTTAGACCTTGTTTGTCATTCTCTTCTGGGGTGCACCGCAAATGAGGCGAGGTGAGGCGATTGCCTCAGGCAGCGCTAGGTAGGGACAAGTGGGGACAAGTGTGTGGGGGGGGGGGGGGCAGCAGAAGGGCCATGGGCAATGAGTGCTTCCAGTCTGGAAAGGCTCATCTCTACATATTCAACTGCATCGTGGCATAGGAATGATGTCTCACTGGCCCACTGTTTCCTCTAATAGGCTTTAGTCCTAATTCCTGTATCCTATCAGAGGCCGGTGTCATCATTATCACACTGCCTGAGCCGGGCTACATAGAGCTCAGGGCACAGACGGGAAGAGGTCTGTGTCTTGCACTGCATCACTGACAGCAGTATGGAGGTAAGTATTTGAGTTTATTATTTTTATTTAAGAAAATTCTGGTTTTAGAAACAACCAGAGTGGGAGCCTGCGCTGATTGTGGTGTAGTCAAGGGCTTAGAGACACAAACACTGATATAAAGTTGTATGGATTGGTACCTTGTAGAAGATCGTTGTATGTGTGGAAGATTCTCCTTGTTATCGCAGGGAAGCTGGTGTCCGGATGGCTTCTGGTTCAACCTTCTAGCGTGAGTGGTGCTCCGGCCGGCAGCCCTTGACTACACCACAATCAGCGCAGGCTCCCACTGTGGTTGTTTCTAAAACCAGACTTTTCTTTTATAAATGTGTGGTCAGATTTTACCAGTCTAAGCAGCAGACTGTGTCTGGCGACCTAGCAGCGATTCCCTCACGGGTGAGAAGTGTCAAGTGGCTACGGTAACGCGGGTGGGCAGATACATTTTATATTATTTTTATTTGGCAGCATGCTGTTGGGCCACAATGGAAGGGGGGGGGTCATTATTTTGTAACTGGAGAAAGCACTATGGAGACATTGCAGCTGTAAAAAGGAGCATTTTTGTACTGGTACACATTCTAAGGGGGCCTCTGTGGGGAAATTCGTTCCACTGAGGGCACTTAAAGGGGGTAGTTTTTTCTACTGACCCATGTTATAAGGAAACATTATTTTTGTACTCGCACACATTCTAAGGTGGCCAATATGGGGACATTTGTTCTACATGTGGCACTAAAAGAGTTTTTTTTTTGTACTGACACACATCATAAGGGAGCATTTTTTGTATTGGCACACATAAGAGAGTATTTTTGTACCGCCACACATATAAGGGAGCATTTTTGTACTGGAACACATTGCAAGGGAGAATTATTTTACTGGCAAATTGGGATGGCCTTGTGGTTCGCCGGGCGGTCGTTTTGCAGCAAACTTTGCTCGTTCGCTGTTCACCGAACAGGCGAACATATGGCGATGTCCACCAGCGCCATATTCTTTGCATTGTGCAGAACTTTGACCCATGACACATCCATAAGGTGGGACAAGACAGCCAATTGAGACATTTCAGCACATGGCCACACCCCCTACCCTATAAATAAACCCGATCTAGCCGCCATTTTACATTCTGTTTTTTGCCAGTGTAGGGAGAGAATGCTTTGTGAGCAAGGACAGGCTGTTAGAGAGTATAGAGACACCAAATGCTGGCTAATAGGGCCACAAAAGTCCTTTTAAGGACTGGTATAGGTGTGCTATCAATAGGTGTGACATACTGAGGGGTGTAATATACTTATAATATACCTTATAACATAGAAAATATATTATAGTGCATTTGTATTGTGCAGCAGTTGTGTGCGGTTCAAACGCTATTGTAACAACTAATTGCAACTGGTGTGCTATAACAGTTGCCCCCAAAAAAATCTGATTGAGGCATGGTGCGATATACCTATAATATCATTTTTATATAGTGCATTTGTGTAGTGCAGCATTTGTGTGCGGTTCTGCTGAAATACCGCAGCTATACATAGGGACAAATGACATTGGAACAACTAATTGCAACTGGTGTGATATACCAGTTGCCCCCCAAAAAAACTGATTAAGGGGTTTTATATACCTGCTTCCACAAATACTGCTCTTCTCTAGGGACTTTGACACAGGGTCATTTTGAAAATGACAGGCAGGGGAAGAGGCAGGCCGTTCCGCAGGGGTGGTAGGGGTCGGGCAGGTGCACCAGGCAGGAGCCTAAGTGGGAAGTTGGAGAAGGTGCATGCGATTATGTCAAAGGACGCACCAGAGTTGGCTGAGTGGCTCACTCAGCCTTCCGCTTCTGAACCCTCCTCATCCTCTGTATCAGCACCCTCCTCACTCTCTGCTGTGTGCCCCCGCAAAGACACCACCATCACCATAGCCCCTCCACTGGAGTCAGAGGAATTATTTTCACATCAATTTCCAGACCTTACCGATGCGCAGCCATTCTTGGCATCGGATGAGGAAGAAGGTAGCAACGGCCGCCACCCAGCGGTCTGACGGCAGTACCCAGATCAGCCCAAGGAGTGTGGTCCCGCTGTTGCTGCCTACTCCGAGATCTCCCATGTCAGTAGTGGTGAAGGTGACGATGATGAAGTGTCGATGGACGTCACGTGGGTGCCCACAAGAGAGGAAAAGGAGGGGAGTTCAGAGGGAGAGACGGAGCAGCAGATAGGGAGGAGAAGCAGGCAGAACTTGCAGTGTACAGGAGGAAAAAAGCAGACTGCAAATGTATCTGGAGCGAGCCATCCACCATGCACGGTCACATCTTGTGCTAACAGGACGCCGGCACATGGCTCCACAGTGTGGGCTTTTTTTTTACGTGTCAGATACTGATAATAGTGTTGCCATCTGCAGCCTGTGCTGTCAACACATAAGTCGCAGTGAGCCCAACACTCACCTAGGGACGGCTGCCTTAAGAAGGCACCTGACCTCCCATCATCGAGCCCAGTGGGAGCAATGCCATCAGAACCCACAAAGCTACACTCCTAGTGCTTCACATCCTGCCTTTTCTCCTTCTTCTCCTCTCTCCTCCCATTTGTCCTTCACTCCACCTTTCACCGTGCCATCGTCGCATTCATCTGGCACAAGGCAGGCTTCTATGGCCCAAATGTTCGAGCATAAATTGGTGGACTCGGAGACCTTTAGAAAATTTATGGCCATTGGCACACCGCAATGGAAGGTCCCCGGAAGGAAATATTTCTCCCAGAAGGGCATCCCTGAACTATATTGCCATGTTCAGCGGCAAGTTAATATATCTCTGGCACACAGTGTCGGTGCCAAGATACATCTGACCCAGACAAGTGGTTTAGCAAACACGGGCAGGGAAGGTACATAACTTTTACTGCCCACTGGGTGAACCTTCTAATGGCCGTCAAGCATGTAACCCGTGGAACTCATGTGAATTTGGTGTTACAGCCACTAATTGCATGCAGGCCTGCCTCTTCTTCTCCTCCTCCTCCTCCTCCTCCTTTATCCTCCGTCTCCTCCTCGGCTGACTCCTCCTTTTCCACTGCTACCGCCTCTTTCGCTGCACCCCCCAAGCTCCCCAGAACCTATTTGACGTGCCAGGTGAGACGTTGCCATGCTGTGCTGCGTCTGCTGTGCCTGGAAGCCAAGAGCCACACCGGTCCTGCACTCCTTTCAGCTCTGCGGTCACAGGCCGATCAGTGGCTAACCCTGCTCAATTTGACAGTTGGTAAAGTGGTGTGTGCTAATGGTCCCAATCTGCTGAGCACGCTGAAACAGGGCAAAATGACACATGTGCCATGCCTGGAACACGTCCTGAACTTAGTCGTGCAGCGATTCATTGCCAAACACCCCGGGGTCCAGGACGTCTTGCAGCAGGCCAGGAAAATCTCTGCCCATTTCAGAAGAACTTTCACGGCCATGGCTCGCCTTGCTGACGTTCAGCAGTGACACCACTTGCCCGTCAGACGTCTAAATTTGTGACTGCCCGACACGCTGGAACTCCACCTTGTATATGCTTGATAGGCTTCTCCAGCAGAAACAACTACCTGTATGAACTCTGCGGCAGGACAATTTCTGGGGAGCTTGTTTTTTTTTCACCGCACCATTGGCTGCTCATGCGCGACGCATGCAGACTTCTGCGGCCATTTGATGAGATCACCAAACTGGTCAGTCGCAGCCAGGGTGCCATCAGTGACATCGTACCTTTACGCCTTCTTTCTGGAGCGTGCATTTCGTTGTGTCATTGATCAAGCCATCGAGGAGCAGGAAGGTGAGGAAGTTGCAATGCTGAATGAATTCCCGGGGCGGGGGGGCTACTCCATCTGAGACAGCAAGTCAGCAAGAGTCTGAAGAGGAGGAGGAGGAGGATGATGCCTGGGGGGAGAAGGAGAAGGAGGAGGAGGAGGAGAAGCAAGAAGAGCAGGCTTTCAACTTTTTGGGCATCCCTGGTGTTGTCCGTGGATGGGGGGAGAAGACAGAGGACGACATTCTCCTGGGCGATGAGCAGGAGCCAGGCCACTCCACCGCTTCCAATTTAGTGCAAATGGGGGCCTTCATGCTCCAGTGTTTAAAGAGGGACCCCTGTATAAAAAGCATAAAGGGCAAGGACCAGTACTGGGTGGCAACATACTTAGACCCCCCGGTACAAACACAAAATGGTGGACATGTTACCAGCATCACAGAGGGCTGTCAGAATGCAGCATTTCCAGGCCTTGCTACGAGAGATGCTGCATGCTGCTGTTGCAGGCGCTGGCAGAGGAATTTCCATTTCCACCCACAGAGAAACAATTGCGAGTACCAATCCTACAGCGCATGCAAGAAGAGGGCAGCTTGAAGATGTGTTGGTCACTTCGGATATGAGAGCATTCTTGCAGCCAACCCATCGACAGCCGCCCTCCAAATCCAGCCTCAGGGAACGCCTAGACTGACAGGTGTCCGACTACATCGGGTTAACGTCCGATGTGGACGCTTTGAGAAGCGAGGAACCCCTGGACTACTGGATGTGCAGACTTGACCTGTGGCCAGAGCTGGCACAATTTTCCATGGAACTGTTGGCTTGCCCCTTGTTGAGTGTCCTGTCCGAAAGGACGTTCAGCGCAGCAGGGGGGATCGTGACCGATAAGTGCACTCGCCTAGATCACGACAGTGTGGACTACCTCACATTTCTAAAAATGAATGAGGCATGGATCTTGGAGGAATTCAACACCTGTGACGACCACGTTTAATTGAATTTCCTCATGACAGCCCACAAATATCCGCCACCACCCAGAACAAATAATGGTCCCTGTCTTAGGTAAATACAGCGGCATAAAAGGCCTTTTCTGTTCGGTGAATGCCTAATGTTTGGGACCTCGGAGGAATTCAACACCTGTGACGACCACGTGTTATCGAATTTCAACTATTATCATTTGTTTTCTTTTCAAGAGGGGGTATTTAGTTAGCTATGTTTTTAATCCAATTTTATATTTGTTGTTCTTTTAAACATATGTATTTGACATCTATTTGTACTGGCCTTCAGTAAAATTGATATCCAATGACCGTCTAATATACCTCCAGCCACATAATTACTTGTTCTTTTTTGTCCGGTGAATGCCTAATGTTTGGGGCCTGTACTACACTGGCCTGCAGTAAAATTGATATCCATTGACCGTCTAATATACCTCCAGCCACACAATCACTTGATCATTTATGTACGGTGAATGCATAATTTTTGGGGCCTGTAAATTAACTGGCCAACAGTGAAATGGTTATACGGTGACCACCTAATGTACCTCCAGCCACATTATCAATTGTTCTTTTCCGTACAGTGAATTAATCATTTTTGGGGCATGTAGTCGACTGGCCTGCAGTAAAATTGATATCCAATGACCGTCTAATATACCTCCAGCCACATAATTACTTGTTCTTTTCTGTCAGGTGAATGCCTAATGTTTGGGGCTTGTACTCCAGTGGCCTACATTTTAATTTTTATCCATTGACCGCATAATGTACCTCGAGCCACATAATCACAATTTCTTTTATGTCAGGTGAATGCCTAAATTTTAAGGACCGTACTCCCGTGGCCTAAAATAAAAATTTTCTAGGCTCCAGCAAGGCACATTTCTGAGAATTTCCCTTTAAGACACATAAAAATGGCCCCTGATTAAAATACATATTCTTTTGGGGAATTTTTGCCATTGATCCCCCTCTGGTATGTCACTGTCCATATTGTGCACTTCTTGTAAGTATTTGGTGGCTGCAAAAATGACCTGCCATTAAAGTGGATATGGGCCCGCCGCGAACTTGCAGTTCGCGAACATTTGATCGCGTTTGCGAGATCGCGTTTGCGAATCGTCCCGATGTTTGTTTATCACTACTGGCAAACATTATAAGGAGTCATTTTTTGTACTGGCACACATTATAGGGAAATTATTACTAATGGGGGAACTATGGGGGCATTATTACTTATAGGGCAAAATGAGGGACATTATTACTATTGGGATGCACTGTTACCACACAGTGCACTCTGGCAGAGAATTATTACTATTGGTAGGACTTTTAGGAGGACTGTTACATTGGGAGGCACCCTGGCACGGTATCAGCTTAGCACAATTATTTTTGGAAGACAGTATGTTTATGACCATATAAGTTTCAGGGACACTATTTGCTGGGAATAGTTATTTTTAGGGCACTGTCTGCAATAAGGGGAATTTTCTGTGCGGTAATAGTATTTTGGTGAGGAGGATGAAAAAGTAGTTGTCAAACTCTGCAGAGACAAGAGATGACTGAAAGAAATCATCATGGCGGTCTGGTGTGAATGGAGAAGATAAAGAAAGCGAACATCTACATCAGAGGGGACATCACTGGATGTAAGAGGTATGTGGTGCTGTATTACCCTGTATGTTTTGTAGCGGTGTATGTAATGTTTTCAAAGTATGTCTTTAACAGTAGGGCTGGAGGTAAGGGGTTAAGTTAAGAAATTGGCGTGGGGCCTACTGTACTCAGGAGTGTAACTAAAGGAAGCTGTCAGAAAATGTGTCTTGGGTGCCCAAAGTCAGGAAACCAATGTGCTCTTTACAGGGTATTCAGATACTGTTACGGCTGTGGATGTGTAACCACTGTGCAAACTACCAAGAGCGGTTGGCTGCTGACCCACTGGCTCATAACCAGGAGGAGGAAGGGGTCAGGGCAGGTGAATATACGCAGAAGTCAATACACAAGTGGATAAACAATTATTGCTGTTTTACAGCAATCTAGCAGAACCTAGCAGATCCATGCAAAACATGTTGATTAGGCACGGGGTGGAACCAAGCCTCCAGCATATGGGCTTATGCACACGAACGTATATATTTTGCAGTCCGCAAAACACGGATCCACAAAAAATACGGATGACGTCTGTTTGAAATCCGTATTGAATCAGTTTTTTTTTTACTGATCCATTGTAACAATGCCTATCCTTATCTGCAAAATGGACAAAAATCAGACATGTTCAATACTTTTTGTGGAACCGCAAGGGGACACCTTTTTATTTTGCGGACCCATTGAAGTGAATGGTTCCGCATACGGGCGGCAAAAAACCCCGGAAAGACATGGAAAAAAAATATGTTTGTGTGCATGAGCCCTGTCTAGGAGAGCTCACAGATGAAGGAGAGGAAGGTGTTAACCCTTGCAGTGCTGAAACTTAGATGAGATACACTAAATACTAGTCCCAATTCACACACAGGCAGTTGACGCCCATGCGCAAGGGACAGCAGCAGCATGAGCTACCATTGTAACAAATCCGCGGCTTTGGCAAATTGGCAATGAACTGAAATCTTTGCCCTGGGCGAAGGAAAGCCAAAATACAGCTATGTAAATCTGGCCCTGATTATGGAACTTGCGTGAATTGGTGGAATCTTTGTAAATAATTTATTGACAACCGATCACACGCATCAATAAGGAAAACGCACTTATCCTTAATAATAAATATAAGATATGCATGACATTCCTTCGCGTGGTTTAATATATCATGCTAGTTTGAAGCTAGAAATGCAGCATCAGAACATTTGGAGACGTAATATTCCAGATGACCTCACAGGTGACTGATTATTTCATGAATGGCCTTTAGAAAGAGCATCCTAACTGAAGTAGACCAGGAGACCAATCATTTTTTACGTGAACCTTTTTTTTTTATGCTTCCATATGACACATGGTTAAGAATAAAACGTGTTAGTGATTTGGTCACATTTCAGTTTGGGTCAATTTCTCGTCAGTTGGCTTTATTGAATGCAATGAAAGCTATATGAATGTTTATTAGATTTAAATGTGAAGGTTTATTGGTTTGAGATAGGGTTAGAAGAACAATTTAAATGCAGAAAAGAAGAAGATTGACGATCAAAATCCCTTGCATTTGAAATATTGTACTTTATATACACCATGGGTGTTGCATGTGATTGTAAGTGATCATGGCTTTTAATCTGGAGTGAGCTCATCTTTTTTAAACTGGCTAAACTGGTGCCATTCACATAGTAATAGGTGTACTGAGAAGAACATACTTTCATGCAGGGTTTTCTAGGATATTAAATGTGGAGCATAAAGTCTTCTTAACTATTCTATGTAGTAATTATGGCTTTCATCAGCATAGAGGGAAATGTTGCATGTTTCCTGTGAACAGATATATGGTTTTGTAGAAAAAAATGTATGGATGTTTTTGGGGTATCCTTAATTTTTTTGTAATGAACACAGCATTGGAGCAGTGGAAGAAAACTGCAATAATATATGAGCCCTCAAAGCTAAATGACAAAAGAAATACAACCTACAAGTAAATGAGACAGTCAAGCTGATCCACGTAGTTTGAACATACTAAATCATGGATCATAATTTGTAAGCTGAACCCCAACGCAGAAAGTAGAAATAAAAGATGTTTTCCCTCTATTAGAAGTGATCACATTGCTGAGATTCTCACTATGCTCAGAATCGTGGAGCCACAGCACTTGTTAAAGGGGCTTTCCAAGGCTCCTATATTGATCACCTATCCTTGGCATAGGCCATTAATATAAGTTTGGTGGGGTTCCAGCATCCTCACTGATCCTCTGTTAGAAGAGGTCATGGCACTTCGGTGAGCAAATGTGCCACAGGATGCCATATGGAACCTGTATGCTTCCATGCCTAATCATATCTCATCTTGTATCCAGGTGGCCCAACAGGTACTAGACCCTCCTTTCATTTGTACAGTTTATATATATCATTACATCCACACATATAACATTTTAGATTTAGCTAGGCAATGCAGGGTCTTGATCTGGTTGTTGTTCTTCCACCCCTGGCTGTGTGATATGGGGCCTTGTCCTGCTGAAAAATGCAATTGTCATAGTTGGGGAACATTGTTAGAGCAGAAAGAAGCATGTTTTCTTCCAGGATACCTTTGTACGTGGCTTGATTCAGGTGTCCTTCAAAAAGACAAATTTCTCCAATTCCAGCTGTGCTGAAACACCTCTACATCATCACCGATCCTGCATCAAATTTCACAGTGGGTACGAGACAAAGTGGATATAGGCCTCTCCAGGTCTACGTCTAAACATTGCACAACCTGTTGGTGTTGGGCAAAGCTGAAAATTGGACTTATCAGAGAAGATGACCTTACTCCAGTCCTCTATGGTCCATTCCTTATGGTCTTTGCAAAACTTCAGCCCTGCCTCTAGAAGCCTGTTTTGAAATGACCTCACCTCAAATTTCACCTCAGCTCCCGCTTGCCATTCTTTTTGTAGGTCACTTGATGTCATGCTACTTACATCATACTACTAGATTCGAATGAGGTGGCGGTCATAACAGTCAGTAAACAGTTGTTTCCTCCCACTTTCTGTCTGCAAATTTATTGTCCCCAATGTTTGCTACTTCACCTTGTTCTTATAAATCGCTGTCTTTGAAATTTTAAGGATGGAAGCAACCTTACACTCACTGTATCCCCCTGCCAGTAAAGCTAGAATTAAACCTCCTTTTCCTCACACTGAACTTTTCTTTTCAAATCTTTTGGCATGGTCTGTAGTTATTTTTTTTATTGCAAATTCTTCTCATTTACTACTAGCATTGCTTTTGCAATCCAGCTGATTCTATAACAAGAGAATAGTGATGACCACAAGAGTGGTTTTTATGCTAAGATTTAGTTTAGGAGATCATTTGATCAGCACCTTAAATAGAATGAGGTGTGCTCTGTGCTGAGACAACATTTCAAATAATGTTCCTTGTCTTTTAGGAAAACAGTAGAAGACAGAAAGAACAGCTAAGTGAGAAATTTGATTACTTATATGCAGTTCTTGAAGAAAGGAAAGGTGAACTGACTCAAGTTATCACAAGAAACCAAGAAGAGAAACTTGAATATGTTAAGTCGTTAATGAAGAAGTATGCAGATCATATGGAAATTGTCGCAAAGCTGGTAGAATCAGGGATTCAGTTCATGGATGAGCCTGAAATGGCAATGTTCCTTCAAGTAAGTGAATGAATGCATGTGTTTTACTTTGACTGATGGAGATTCTAAATATAAAGTAAAACTTATTGCTTTCAGGTCTGTTCAACTCCCACCAAACTATTACCAATATGTTGATATTGTTATTAGATAACTGTACAAGTATACAACAGTTATATCTATAGTGTATGCTAAGAAGTTTTCCCGGATTACAAAAAAAAAAAAAGGACACAGAGACACAGGGCTTTTCACTCTGATTCTGATAAACGTTCAGGTCCTCTGCATGGGAAATCAAATCTTTAGCACTAGTACTTTTAACAGAAATATTCTACATAAATGAGACTTTGCACATCTATTATTACAGCAAGTCTAGCATAAATCGGAGGAGTTTATTAGAATGTAAAGCGTTTGGTTGGTCTCCTTCAAAAATCGTTTTACAGCTTAATATTTTTCATTTATGTATATAGCTCCACTTCCAAAGATGAATAAGCACATCACCTTACTGATTATGTACAGAGAGTTACAGCATGCAATTAAATCCCAGCGCTGCATTCATTATTCAGCATTCCTCAGAGCTGAAACCTTCCAGCGCTGCTTGCTTACTTATTGCCTGCACAGAGTTTGTTCTGGTGATGTCTTGTGAGAATTCTTTACACCATGTTTTGTAAAGTAATCTGATATAAGATCAATATAGGTGAATCTGATAAGCTTAATTTATATAATATATATATATATATACAGTCCAGTATATATACAGTATATATGTGGGCCAAAAAAGAGGGACTTGACACCTAATTGTTTATACTGTGGTGGACAATGGGCCCCGCACTCACCAGCTGAGGACTGGGGGTTCAGGGAGAACAATGCCATGCCACCCACTCACCAGCGTAGTGGAGAGCGGCTACTGCAGCGCCCACATATGCTGTATATATATAGAGAGAGAGTGAGAGAAGAAAGGGACACTGTAACATGAGATACACAAAGGTGGACATCAGTTTTAACAACTTGGTCATGGGCGTAGCTATAGGGGGTGCAGAGGTAGCAGTCGCTACCGGGCCCAGGAGCCTGAGAGGGCCCAAACAACCTTGTGCCACATAAGAAGAAACCGGTATTATAGAAAGTGCATGCAGGTCAAGTTACACCTCTGGCTTTAAGAAAGGGGCCCCTGGCCACAAAGCACTGAGGGAAGGGGGGCCAAGCTGAACTCTTGCACCAGGACCCATGAGCCTGTAGCTACTCCCCTGAACCTGGTCATGTTATGTTTCCACTATGCCCAAGTAACTCTTACAGGCAATAAGAAGATGGAAATCTTTCTGATACAAGCTGTTCATCCACCTGCTGCCATGAAGCTAGGAACTATCTGGGATGATGGCAGCAATTACAGCACCACAAAGGCTGCAATGTAACATAAAACCAAGCACTTGCATAATAAATAGTATTAGTCTATAAATAAATGTCTAACCACTAAGGGTCCCAGCAGGGACACTGCAAGGACCCCCACCAGTCTTAAGGACAGGGGAGTGTTCTGTCCCCTTTTCCTCCTCATAGGGTTTACTGGAGCGACTGTGCACATGCTTGGCTGGTGCTTTATTTAAGCTGCAGGCTCATGCAGTGAGAAGGAAAGGGGGACACAGGACCCCTGTTCACATGATAGGTGTGGGTCCTAGCCGTCAGAAATGTTATCTTTGATCCTGTGTATAGGTGGTCAATGTTGATTCTAGGAATATCCCTATCCCTGCCTGGCAGGGTTGATCCTGCTGATGAAAATGATACCTGTCTTGTGAAAATGGGTTGCAGCTTTCCAGAGAAAATATATTTTAGTTCTTTAAACACTCAAAGACGAAGCCTATTTTCACCTTCATGGCACAGCCCCATTTTTTGTGTAAATACGTCACTTTATGTGGTAATAACTTTGGAATGCTCTTATATATCCAAGTGTTTCTAAGATTTTTTTTTTTTTTTTTCGTCACACATTGTACTTTATATTAGCGGCAAACTTCAGTCAATATATTTTATTTTTATTTATAAAAAAATCTAAATTTAATGAAAATGTAACAAAATTAGAAATTTCTAATTTTTTATTTCTCTGCTTTTAAGATGGATAAGTCATATCTCGCAAAATAGTTAATAATTAATATTTACCCTATGTCTACTTTATGTTGGCATCATTTTTCAAATATACTTCGATTTTTTTTGAGAGGTTAAAAGACATATCTTTAGCAGCAATTTTACTAATTTCCAAGAAAATTTCCATAGCCTATTTTGTAGGGACCAATTCAATTCTGCAGTAGCTTTGAGGGTCCTGTATACCCCTTCCCCCATAGATCAACCAATTAAAAATAGAACCCTTCAAAGTATTTAAAATTAGATTCTGGAAGTGTGTTAGGTGTTTCACAGTAATAAATGCAAAATGGAGGGGAAATTTAAAAATGTAATTTTTGTTTTGCAAACTTTCAATTTCAATCCATTTTTTGGAACACAGTAGGTGATAAAATAGAAATAAAACTCCAGGTGTATTACCCTGATTCTTCAGTTTTCAGAAACTTCCCACCTGTGGCCCTAGAGTGCTTATTTACTCAAATATCGGCCTCGCAATTGAAGGAGCACTTTGTTGTTTTTCGGGAACTCCATTTTTTCAGATGTTTTTCAGGCACAATTTCTGGTTTGCAGCAGCCTTGAGGTACAAAAATATAAGAAACACCCCTAAAAGTCCCCATTTTGGAAACTACACCTCAAGGAATTAATATAAAATTTGTTACAATTCAAGCATGAAAATAAGAAAGGACATATTAACAATAATATGTAATTTTATCTCAATTTCTTTTTCATTTTTAAAAGAGTTAACATTCAAAAATCACCTAAAAATTGTTATGCATTTTCTCCTGAATAGGCAATTCCCCATATGTGGTCATAACCTGCTGTTTGGACAAGTCACAGGGCTCAGAAGGGAAGGGGATTTTATTGGAATGGGTTTGGGCACCATGTCGAACTTACAACACCCCAGAGGTATTAGTAGCGTGGGTTGCCAGCACCCGGGGCGAGCCATGTATTGCAGATGATGTAGTAGATAGGTATAAGGCCCCAGAATTCAGAACACGCACAGTGTGACCTGAAGTCTGGGCCCAGGATGCGGCAGGGTGGGCCAAATTCTCAATCCACCCCCCAACCCTACCGTATAACAAATATGTGTTTGGACATTACATACATCACTACAAAATATACAGGAGAATACAGCACCACATACCTCATCCATCTAGTGACATCTCCTGTGATGTAGACTTTCCTCAGCGTCTTCATTCGGAAAAAAGACCGCCATGACACCTTCTTTCAGCCGCGTCTCAGCTATGCAGAGTTTTATTATTATTAGTTATTATTATATATAATGGCCCCCTCTGTAATATTAGGATATATAATGGGCCATTATATATCCTAATAATACAGAGGGGGCCATTATACTATATATTAGAATTATACAGAGACAGAGGGCCCATTATTAATAGCCTCTCTGTATAATTATAATATATAATGGCCCCTATGTATAATATATGATGGCCCCTTGTATAATTATTATATATTATGGCCCCACTGTATAACTATAATATATAATGGCCCCCTGTATAATATATCATGGCCACCCTGTATAATATAAAATGGTGCCCATTCTTTCTAAATATACTGGCCTCCTTTGTATCTCTTCTGCCCACCTCCATAGTGCCCCCAGTATGGCCCCCAGTACTTACATAAAAAAATAAAAAATAATAATACTCACCTCTCTTCATCACTTCTTGTAGTCTTTGCTTGGGCGTCCCGGCGCAGGCAGTCAGGAACACATCACACTGCCCTCCTGCGCCGTGTCATCACGTCATCGCGTCATCTCGCGAGACCCGGCGCAGGAGGTCTCGGTGATATAATCGCGATCTCCTGGACTCCTTGCCCGCTCTGCTGCTTCTTAAAGCTTCAGGCCAGGCGGATCGGAGGGGATGGGAGCCATAGGCTTCCATCACCCTCATTTTACTGCCTTCTGCCTGGCGCCCCCTACAATTTGGCGCCCGGTGCAACGGCCCCCCCCCCCACGCTACGCCCCATGGGTAGGTCATAGAATTTATTAAGATTGTACCATGAAAATTCAAATCTAATTACTTCCAATCGTATGTTGTTTTGCCCCCATTTTTTCATTCTTACAAGGAGAAAAAGCACCACATAAATTGTTGCACAATTTCTTCCGAGTACAAAAATACCACAAATGTGGTAGGAAAGAAGTGCCATTTGGATTTTGGAACATGGAATTTGCTGACATTTTTTTTTAAAAAGCTATACCTTTTTATGTTTTGTTGACAGAGCTGTGTGAGGGCTAGTTTTTGTCAGACAAGATTTAATCATTACATTTTTATTTCATTTTTTGAGAGGTGAGTTAAAAAAAATTACAATTCAATTTTTTATGTTTATTTTTTAATAGGTTCACCATGCAGTATAAAAATGCAGCAGAGTTAACAGTCAAAGTTATAACGTGTTTACTACATGTGATAACTCACCAAGTGTGTGCGTTAACTCTGCTACATCCGTATGTGATATAATTTTATTCTGCAGGTTGATGTGATTATGGCAATGCCAAATTTATACTGTTTTTTATGTTTTACAACTTTTTTCACTGTCACTTTTTTCAGCAAAAATCTGTTATATTTTCCATTGCCCTATACTAACATCCATAAAAAAAAAAAAAATTCCATCAACGTACAGTAGCTATGTAGGGTCTCATTTGTTGCTAAAGAAGCTGTAGTTTGTATCGGTAACATTTTGGAGTACATATGACTTTTTGATCAAAGTGAGGTGGCCAAAAATTGCATTTCTGTCAGTGTTTTATTTTTTTATAGGGTTCACCCATGTGGTATATATGTGGTATTCTGTGATTTGATGCGATAATGGTGATACCAAATGTATGTACTTTTTTCACCTTTTACGACTTTTGCATCATATAATCACCTTTTTTAATTAACCCCTTCCCGCATCCTCACGTACATGTACGTTAGCGAATGTGGCTCCTTGCCGCATCCTCACGTGGATGTACGTGATGGGATCGGGCGGGTGCAGGAGCTGCGCCCGCCCGATCTGCAGCACTGGCCTGGCTGTTACTGATAGCCGGGCCCCTGCTGCATCCGCTGTGTGCGCTGATGCTGGCGGATTAACCCTTACCGTGGCACGTGCGGGGTATACAGAGGGAGGGGGCTCCCTCTGACTCCATCACCCCCTTCCCCCCGCCCCCCGCTCTGCGCTGGCAGGGGGTCGATAGTTGCCATGGCAGCCCCAATGCCTTACACAGGCATCGGAGCTGCCAGCCTACGGAAGCCCAGGAGATCCAGCCTGAGCGCTGGGTCTCCTAGGCAACTGTCAGCCTCTCACTGTGTGAGAGGCTGACAGTTCAATTCAGTACAATACAGAATGTATTGTATTGTACTAAATTGAAACAGGGATCAAACCCTGAAAAGGTGAAGTCCCAAAGTGGGACAAATATAAAAAGTTAAATAAAGGGGGACATTTTTAAAATATCACATGATCTAACCCCTCAGGTGAACACTGTCCAAAAAGTTAAATAAAAACTGTGCTAAAAAAAAAAAAATTGTCACCTTACATCACTAAAAGTGCAACACCAAGCGATCAAAAAGGCCTTTCCCCACCAAAATAGTATCAATCTAACCGTCACCTCATCCCACAAAAAATTAGGCCCAACCTAAAACAATCGCCCAAAAAAGATAAAAAACTATGGCTCTCAGACTATGAAGACACTAAAACATGATTTTTTTTGTTTCAAAAAATATTAGTGTATAAAACTTAAATAAATAAAAAAAAGTTGACATATTAGGTATTGCTACATCCGTAATGACCTGCTCTATAAAAATATCACATGAGTTAAGACCGTAAAAAAACGGTGTAAAAAAACATTTTTTGTCATTTTACATTACAAACAGTGTAATACCAAGCGATCAAAGAGTCATACGCACCCCAAAATCATACCAATCTATCCGTCATCTCATCCCTCAAAAAATGAGACCCTAAGACAATCACCCAAAAAATAAAGAAACTATGGCTCTCAGAAAATGGAGACACTAAAACATGTATTTCTTTGTTTCAAAAATGCTGTTATTGTGTAAAACTTTGATAAATAAAAAAAGTATACATATTAGGTATCGCCGCATCCGTAATCACCTGCTGTATGACAATTTCACATGACCTAACCCCTCAGGTGAACACCGTAAAAAAAAAAGTGTCAAAAAAGCAATTTTTTGTCACCTTACATCACATAAAGTGTAATACCAAGCGATCAAAAAGTCATACACATTCCAAAATTGTACCAATAAAACCATAATCTCTTCCCACAAATAATGAGACCCTACATAAGACAGTCGCCCAAAAATAAAATAAAAACTATGGCTTTCAAAATATGGAGACACTAAAAAATCTTTTTTTTTCAAAAATGCTTTATTATGTAAAACTGAAACAAACAACCAAAACAAGTAGTCATATTTGGTATTGTCGCATCCGTAACAACTTGCTCTATAAAAATAGCTCATGATCTAACCTGTCAGATGAAAATTGTAAATAACAAAAAATAAAAATGTTGCCAAAACAGCTATTTTTTGTTACCTTGCCTCACAAAAAGTGTAATATAGAGCAACAAAATATAATATGTACCTTAAAATAGTACCAACAAAACTGTCACCTTATCCCGTAGTTTCCAAAATGGGGTCATTTTTGGGAGTTTCTACTCTAGGGGTGCATCAGGGGGTCTTCAAATGTGACATGGCCCTCCAAAAACCATATGGCATTCCTTTCCTTCTGCGCCCTGCCGTGTGCCCGTACAGCAGTTAACAATAACAAATGGGGTGTTTCTGTAATATACAGAATCAGGGTAATAAATATTGAGTTTTGTTTGGCTGTTTACCATTGCTTTGTTACTGGAAAAAAATTGAATAAAATGGAAAATCTGCCAAAAAAGTGAAATTCTGAAATTTCATCTCCATTTTCCTTTAATTCTTGTGGAACACCTAAAGGGTTAACAAAGTTTGTAAAATCAGTTTTGAATACCTTGAGGGGTGTACTTTCTAAAATGGGGTAAATGTAAATGTAAAGTAAAAACTATTTTTGGAGGTATTACTGTCTATTATAAAAGTAGAGAAATTGAAATTTGGAAATTTGATAATTAAAAAAAAAATTGGGTAAATTTTGTATTTTTTAAAAAAATAAAAATGATTTTTTTTTACTAAATTTTACCACTGTCATGAAGTACAATATGTGACGAGAAGACAGTCTCAGAATGGCCTGGATAAGTAAAAGTGTTTTAAAGTTACTACCACATAAAGTGGCACATGCCAGATTTGCTAAAAATGGCCTGGTCCTGAAGGTAAAAACTAGCTTGGTCTTGAAGGGGTTAAAGGGGTTGTCTCACCTCATTATTTACAGGCTCCCTCATGGCTCTCGGGGCCTCGGTTCCCTGCTTGCTGGTGGCGGAGCTGAATGCACAGTGAGCAGGGCAGGGAGGATGCAACCCTGCCCCTTGCTTGCGCATGCTTGCACCCTGTAAATCCTATGAGCTTGTAGTAAAGCTCAGACAAGGTGACTGGGCCGGGAGTGACCGCACATGCACAATAATATGTGGGCGCTCGCTCCTGTGAAACCCAGCCACCAGATCAGCCGGCCAATAGGGTTTCTGTGCGCCTGTAATGTTATCAGCAGTTGCCGCGCAGTAGGTAACCCCTAGAAACGAGCATGGAATTTGGGGCACTATAAAGAGGAATAAGAGGTGACAGAGGCAAATTGGAAAATGGATCTATATTACAGAAACCATCCTAGGACTACAAGAAAGTGATTCAATGGGGATTACTGAGGTGAGACAACCCTTTTAAAATTACAGTAGTGTTAAAAAATAGCAGTCCAAAATCATTAACCTGATGTGTAGTAGAGTAATAGAAAAAAACAGACCCAACAATTAGGACATGCATGCCGCTCATTCTGAGTAACTGAATCATTAATGAAAAGGGGCTTGTTCAAAATAATAGCAATGAGTTAAATTGGTGAAGTCATTCATTCTGTTCATTGTGGCCATATTTTAAAGTAGGAGGTTGGCAAATGTTGCACACATTGGCTGTAGTGAATTTCCTTCTAAAATACTGGGGAACATGGGTTATTCCAGACATAGTTCTGATGAACAAGAACAGGCTTTGATTAAAAAGTTGATTAGAGGGGGAAAACATATAGAGAAGTGCAGCGAATTATAGGCTGCTCAGCTAAAATGATCTCAAATGCCTTGAAGTTGAAACCAAAACCTGAAAGACGTGGAAGGAAGCGGGGAACTACTGCTTGAATCGATCGAAGAATAGCCAAATTGGCAAATGGCACAGCCAATATACCTCCAGAAAGATCTGAAGTTACCAGTGAGTACTGCTACAATCTAAGGCCTATTGCACACGACCGTATTGCTTTTTCAGTGTTTTGCGGTCCGTTTTTCACGGATCCGTTGTTCCGTTTTTTGTTTCCGTTGTGTTTCCGTTTCTGTTCCGTTTTTCCGTTCCGTTTTTCCGTATGGCATATACAGTATACAGTAATTACATAGATAAAATTGGGCTGGGCATAACATTTTCAATAGATAGTTCAGCAAAAAACGGAACGGAAACGGAAGACATACGGATGCATTTCCGTATGTGTTCCGTTTTTTTTGCGGACCCATTGACTTGAATGGAGTCACGGAACGTGATTTGCAGGCAATAATAGGACATGTTCTATGTTAAAACAGAACGGAAAAACGGAAACACGGAAACGGAATGCATACGGAGTACATTCCGTTTTTTTTGCGGAACCATTGAAATGAATGGTTCCGCATACGGACCGTATACGGAACGCAAAAAACGGCCAGTAAACGGGGAAAAAAAAAACGGCCGTGTGCAGGAGGCCTAAAGATGATTAGGTGAAGGCAAGTTACTAGCAAGAACTCCCTGTACAGTGCTGTTGATGTAAAAAAGACATGTCCTTGACCTAGATACTTACATCTCAATAAAATATAACCTTTAAAACTGTTAAAACTGATTTGTGAGCAAAACAAACAATGGGGGACATTTATCAATAATGGTGTAATTTGTGCCAAAAAATACTAACGTTGCAAATCAAAAGTGGTGATTTGCTTCACCTCAACTCGCACTCCACTTGTAAAATGTTACTTTTTAAAATATAAATATGATTGTACGCCTATTTCTCTTGATTTGTGACATTTTAACCCCAATAGCACTAAAATGCAACTTTTTTAAAACTGAAATGCTCCATTTCAGCCACCCCTGCCCAGACCACACTTGCAACTTTTTAAACATATTTGCAATTTTTGAAACATATTTGCGACATTTTCAGTGGTAAATTGCGACTTTTGTCTCAGGCTCGGGATGATTTTGTCATTGCTTTGTTTTTGTCGAATGTCAGTTTACTGGCAAAAACCCTGTTGTTTAGCTCATTTATATCATCCTGTTTTAATACTTACCTATCACTTGTTCCCATGACAAGTTGGTTTTTCTTTTCAAAAATGCGGCTTTGTGACAAAAAGTCGCATCTTTGCCATAAATGCAACTTTTTACACAAGCCACCACCACGTAAGCTGGCTTAATAGATTGCAACAATTTGAGCCATTTCTACCGGTAAGAGGATGAGAAATGAGACGGAATATGCGCCAATTTTATAGCCCCACCCACTTTGACATTTATAACTCATTTCTGGCGTGATGCATTCTTTATGGTGAAATTCTGGAAAAAACTGTTGATATATTTGGCACAAATGAAAATGCCTTCCTTTTTGGCCCATTTTACACGATAATTCGGGCGCAACATGCTTGGTAAATGTCCCCCAATATGTCAGACAACAACCTAGCAGTGAATTCAAGCCAATTCTCCAGTGCTGCCCATGCCCCTCGTTGTGAGAAGGCACTTATTTACTTAAAGAATAAAATTATCTTTTCTTCTGAAAGTTGCAACTGATTTTCACAAAAAAGGTATCATTGTAATCAGCAGAATTTACCCTAACAGGCAGCATGGCTGTTTCAATAGGGTAGATCCTGCTGACATGTGTTCTTTAAGAAGACTAAAGACTAACCTTTCCATTGCTTACAGAAATTCTATAATTGTGTGATTGCATCTAAGTAAGATATTTCCCCTTTTCCCAACAGAATGCTAAAGGTTTACTACAAAAGTAAGTACCTATACTGTATTTATGACCTGGCTTTGGTTCTGTATTAGGCCTCTTTCACACTACAGTATTTTGCGTTTAGTATACTGGACGTTTTTTGAGTTCAGTATACGGAACAGATACTGAACCATTCATTTCAATGGTTCAGCAAAAAATACTGAAGTGTCTCCGTGTGCATTCCGTTTCAGTATTTCAGTATTTCCGTGCCGTGGAAAGATAGAACATGTCCTATGTTTGTCCGCAAATCACGGTCCGTGGCTCCATTAAAGTCAATGGGTCCGCAAAAAAACGGAATGCATACGGAAGGCATCCGTATGTCATCCGTATGTCATCCGTTTTTTGCGGATCCGTCATTAACAAATGCTAGGCCCAGCCCACTGTGGCCATGTGTTTCTTGTTGCCAAACTTTGGCTGAGCACAAATACAGGTGGCTTCCGTTTTTGATCCGTGAAAAACGGACCGTATACGGGAACCATACGGAAACCATACTGAAAGGTTTTTGCGGACATACTGAACGGAAACGGAGACACAACGGAACCCAAAAACGGGACAACGGATCCGTGAAAAACGGAACGCAAAACACTGAAATGGACATACTGTAGTGTGAAAGAGGCCTTAGTCTGTGCACCCTGGATTACATTGTTCATTATTTTAGAATTACAGAAGCATCTAGAGGATCCCAGATGGAAAAAATTGAGTCCGGGTATGAAAATATGAACCACTTAACAGTGGACCTCAACCGAGAAGAGAAAATAATTCGAGAAATTGATTTTTATAGGGGTATGTACCCATTTTGTGTTAGGATGTGAACACCAATGTGAACAGAGCCCTATACATATTTCCTTTTACGATGCATTAATATTTGATTTTAACTTATTTGAAAAAGGAGCTACAGTAAAATCGTTGGTTATACCTGTTCAAAATTCTATACAAAGTGTAGGTCAACATAACATAAATAACAAATGTATCATTGATCATATCTGTAGTATATGTTTTATTGCCTTTTTAATACAGCAGATTTTTTTATTACAACAAACGTGAATTAGATTTTTTCATTATCATGGTTTTAATTGCCAGGACAGCATTGCATATGATTATCCCAGTAGCCTTTTTACCTTATTAGCACATGCAGCAACCTGGGGGGGAGGGGAGGATAGGAGGAGTGGCTACGATGGTGGTAGTAGTAATCACAAATCATGGTGGCAGTTTCACCCTGGCTCTCTTCCTGGGCCAGGCTGTGAACGGAGGCCACACCCCTTGTTCCCTCAGGGTGTTAGATGGGGTGCCCTTGATGGTGAATGGTTTGTAGGGTGCAAGGCAGGCGGATAGATGTAGGGGCTGGTGGATAATGTAGGCAATGACCAGGCCCAGTTTAATGATAACAAAGAGAAGTCTCTTTACTGCTGCTGATGGGTGATGCAGTGTGAGCAGATGTCAAGCACCATTCTGAGGTATTCCCCAGAGCTTGTTTTTCCCAATTGCTGTGTATAGGCAGTGGCAATAATGGCTGTATTAGTCCCTGAAGCTCTCTCTAAATGCTTTCAATCTTCTTAAATTGACCACAGGCAGGCAAAAGTCTCACAATAACTACTGCAGTTCCCACAGTGGGATGCAAACCCTCAAACAGGAAGCCAATCCGTTGTGGTGGTCACTGGAGGCAATATATCCTCTCCACAAGCAGAAAAGTCCACAGCCATAAACAAGCATTACAATTACTATCATGCACAGTGCCTTGTGATCCTAAACATTCTGTAGATGTCTGTCCTCTTTCCCTCAGGGGTTCTCCTAGCACAATTGCCTTTGCTCTGGACGCGTCTCACTCCACAGGAGTGGTGTGTTCCTGGGTCACTACATACATACCTACAGTACATATGTTATTTATGTATTAAAGGAGTTGTCCAGCAGGACAGGTGATTGTTGGATTGCTGGTAGTCTCATTTTTCATGTGAACAGTCACTTCCACTCATTCTCTGTGGGAGTGATGCCAGTGAGATCCACAGCGATCAAATACTTATCACCTGTTCTGTGGATAGGTGATAAGTTGTTATGGTGAGACAAACCCTTTATGGTATCATTATTAATCTCTTCCGACTCAGTGAGGTACTATTATGTTGCTGAGTGTATGTACTTAAGTAATATTATTGGACAATAATGGAGCAGGCTCAGGAGCTAGGCCCAAGTTATCGCTTGCAAGTTCCAGCTGTATTATACAGCTGGCACCGTGCTCTCACTGCCAGGATCGAAGATAGCTCAGATCCCAGCAGTTTAAACCCTCACATGCCACAGTCAATAGCGACCGAGGCATGTGAATAGTTAGAGGGAGGGCTCCACCTGTCCTCTGAAAGGCGCCCCATTCGAGTAGTTGTCATGGCAGCTGGGGGTCTTCTGAAGATCCCCAGGCAAGCCATGTTCCAGCATTTATTACACCCAGCATCATATCTGGCAAGATGAAATGGAATTCTTATGAGGAGTCCTATGCTCTGTAATGCAGAAGTTTTACAGTGTATAGTACAAGCGATCAAATGATTGCAGATTTAAGATCCTTAAGGGGACCTAAATATGTAAAAAAAAAACTTAAATTTTTTAAAATACGTAAAAAAAACTTCCCATTTCTTATATACTGTATATAGAACAATAAATGAAAACGGTGAACATAATTGGTATTACCACATCCATAATGACCTGATGTAATAAAATATCCTATTATTTAACTCACAAGGTGAACACAGTAGGAAATAATTCCCAATGCCACGATTGTCATTCTTTGGTCACCTCGCCTTACAAAGAAGTTGAATAAAAAAAGATCAAAAGGTTACATGTATACCAAAATGGCATCTATAAAAACTAAAACTTGCCCCACAAAATATAAGCCCTCACACAGCTCTGTTTGCAGAAAAATAACAAATTAAACAAAGTTTTAATTTTTAAAATATAGTCAAACATAAAAAACTCTAAATATTTTGTATGTGCATAATCACACTAACCCACAGAATCCAGTTAAAGGGGTTGTCTCATCTGAGACATTGGTGGCATATTGCAAGGATATACCACCAATGTCAGATAGGTGCAGGTCCACCTCTGGGACGCGCACTTATCTCACTGCATGGTGTGCTCTCCATTTATTTCTTTGGAAGTTCTAAAAATAACTGAGTGAGACTATTTTTGGAAATCCCATAGAAATTAATGGAGAGCACACCGCGTAAGAACAGCCAAGGCTCCATTCATTCAATGAGATTGATGGAGATAGCCGAGTCAGCGCTTGGCTATTTTTGCCAGTGCCATAGAACACCCAGCTAGTTCCATAGACACTCCCCTATCACTGGCCCTGTTGCTGCTATGACACGTCCATGGACAGAACTTCAATATTAGTTATTGTGTTATTGTCTTGCTTCATTGTATTCTATAAACCAAATTGTTTAATATGTATGAAAATACTTGTTTTACATATCTTTTTACTGCAACTAAGTGACAGGTCGAATATAGAGTTGTCTGAATGTGTTACATATTTGCAAAACCCAATAAAGAATATTAAAACATGGACAGAACTTCACAGGAAATAAGAAAGAGCTGCATGGACATGGTCATGTGACCACAGCACAGAATCAGAGATAGGAGCAATAACGGTAGAAAAAAACATACTAAAATTACAACTACCTTCATAAATTATTTATTTTATTTTTAAGTATATTGATGCAAATTGGAAAACCCCTTTTATGGGGTTATGCCATGATTAATGTAAAAAATGAAAATCAGACATCATATGATACATATGTCAATCTCTTTCTAACAAAGCTAGAACCAGCCCTGTACCTCAAATGGATCCAGAGATCTCCTCATTCACTGCTTTAAGCTGGCTGGGGGGGGGGGGGAATGTCGTCTTTTCTGCTGCAGCTGTTTGCCTGTAATTGTCACAGCTTCTAACAGATGATCTGGCTGGTGACAGCTGAAGATTTTAAGTGAGTTTGTCTGACCATCTCAGTGAGGTGGAAGGAGAAATAAGGAAAATAACAAACAGTAGGTGGCGCTTTACATATAGATTTTATTGAACAACTCGGTGGCTATACTAAACTTTTAATTACATGCAATTACAAAAGTATTCAGATCTGGATGTTGGTTTGAAAAATTTAGAATATCTTTTGTGGAGCAACCCCTCTAAAGGGTTTTTCAGAGATTTTTTTTACTGATGAACTATCCTCTGGATAGGTCATCAGTATCTGATAGGTGGGGGTCTGACACCCGGGACTCCTGCCAAGCAACTGTTTGAGAAGGCAGCAGCACTCACAATAGTGCCACATACTTCTCTCTGCTTTTCCTAGTCTGAGTGACGACACATTCATGTGTCACTCGCCTAGGAGTAGCTCAGCCCCATTGAAGTGAATGGGGCTAAGCACGATACCAAGCACAGCCGCTATACAATGTACTATACTGTGCTTGGTGAGTTGAGAGAAGGCCATGGCACTCACAGGAACACTGCTGCCTTCTCAAAACAGCTGATCGGTGGGGGTCCAGGGTGTTGGACCCCCACCGATCAGATACTGATGACCTATCCAGAGGATAGGACATCAGTAAAAAAAATCTCTGAAAACCTTTTTAAGTACCAAACTAGGTTGCATCCTTAAAGGGCTAAAATAATAATAGATCCATAGAATGATCCAGCAAAAGCCATTGGTTTACTTGTTAGCAGTTTTCAGATAGCCACAGAAGACTGCAGGAGACATCTGTAAAATACATTTAAGATACAGTATATTTTCTATTGTATTTAGAAGTTGAAGAGGAGGAAGAAGAAGTGGCAGTGGATGAAGACTCAGAGGACGCTCATACAGAGTCTTCAGGTGAAGAAGATGTCTCAGAGAGAGTGACTCAAAAACCTACCCCTACCTCTGAGACCACAATTACAACCACAAACCAAAATGAAGAACAAAATACACCTCGGGAAGCAGAATGGCCAATGCCTCAAGTAATATAAACGTAACTCAACTAATATTGTATTTGTCTGTGGCACTTATGCTAATAATTAACATATTATTAAACCCAGTGAAGATGATTTCATGTAGGATGATCAGTTTGTTTAGGCCTGGAACAAGCTATTCAGTTATTTTGGCCACATACTAGATCCAGCTGTTAAGCCATGCAGTTGTATACCTCATCCATGGGGTTTTTGGTTAATAACCATAAAATGCAGCTAAACATTGTTGAAGATCATTCATGTTTTGATGCCCACTTCAGTCTGAGACAACACTTCTCAGATAGTGAAATAAATGTAATCCAGTCATCGTGCAACAAATGGATCCTGTTTGGGCACATTAAGATATTTCTATAATATGCTTAAAGGGGTTGTCCAATCCTTTACAAGTGATGACCTATTCTAAGAATAGGCCATCACTACCTGATTGGCCAGGGTCTTGCATCCCGCATCCCTGCCAATCAGCTGTTCTGGAAATCAGCGTTGGAACTACACAGCTCCAAGCTAAAGGGAATAGGAGCAGCTCTAGGAAATCTTTAGTTTTAGTACCAGACCTACTGCAGAAAGCTTCATAGGTGTGTATGGTTGTCTGAGTTTAGACCATCGCTTGTGAAGGGTTGGACAACCCCTTTAATCCTGAATAACATTGTTTTAGTTTAAAGAAAATCTATTGATTTTATGTGATGATGTGAATTATGTCAAGTTTATGTCAAGTGATTGACTAAATGGTCTGATTATGTAGGCTTGGTCCAATTAGCCATCTAAAGGAATCCTTGTATCCTGCTGATATCAAGCTCCAGAATAGGAATGGCTCTAGTTGTGTTGTAGGACTTCTTTTATACACAGCCCAAATAGAAGAAGACCAGATGTTTTTTGCGACATTTATTTCTAAAATGTCACATCACTGCTACTTATAACAGAAACAGTGCTAGACCACAATGCAGTAAGCTATCCTCATTATTGCCATTGTTAGGGACATGACTTGTTGTAATCCATTATTCTATGATGCAGACATGGTTAAAAGGGTACAAATGCAGCTAATTTAGAGATTTGATCTTTGGTAAATACCACTTTAATAAGAGAAATGTCAAATAAAAGAGTACTCAATTAGAGGAAAGAGTGCTTATAAAAGGTAGCTAATGAAGCCAACATTTTAAAAGAAGGGCAAGTAAGAAAGAGGGAGTTCAGTAGAAATGGAAATAAATGTTTTAAAAGAATCTAAATTCTTAAAATTAGTAAAAATATATCTAGTTAGTACTGTAGATCAGTCAACACATCAAATGTAAGCAAGTGTATGGGATTGCTACAGAGAGTCATCAGTTGCCGCTGTGGGCCATAGCATTCTTCTAGTTAGCCCTGATAATGCACCATATGTTTAAAGATTATATTAGTGATTTCAAATGCTGCTTGTTACAGTTTTACTGAAAAACCTTTCTCCTGTTCTTCATTGTTTCAGTAAATTGTGGCCTCTTGTTGTTTTGTTATCTCATTTATTTTCGCCTTGTCTCTTTAACAGACATCACTAGCATCTGCTCATTCTTTATGGTGGGAACGGCATTAATGGTGGAAGAGAAAATTGCTATCATGATATTAATTAGGAATCATTATCATTTCCAAATGTCCTATATGTGAACAGCAATAATATGTTATTATAAAATATGTAAATATGGGTTCTGGCAAAAAATTATTCATCAGAGTACCCTACAGTCCCTAAATATTAAAGAGGAGCTATCATAGGAGGAGACCCTTGTTTTTGTTTGACTGTGAATAAAGGAGTTCAATTAAATTTTAATTATGGCATGATAATTTAAATTTAATAAAGCTTCTTTATCACAGCCATGAGATCTTGTGAGAACTAGTGAGATCTCCTGTGTTTCAGTCTATGCTGTGGGAGTCTCTGAAATTTTTCTTACAATTATTTTCAGTAGATACAGTACAGACCAAAAGTTTGGACACCCCTTCTTATTCAAAGAGTTTTCTTTATTTTCATGACTATGAAGGCATCAAAACTATGAATTAACACATGTGGAATTATATACATAACAAACAAGTGTGAAACAACTGAAAATATGTCATATTCTAGGTTCTTTAAAGTAGCCACCTTTTGCTTTGATTACTGTTTTGCACACTCTTGGCATTCTCTTGATGAGCTTCAAGAGGTAGTCCCCTGAAATGGTCTTCCAACAGTCTTGAAGGAGTTCCCAGAGATGCTTAGCACTTGTTGGCCCTTTTGCCTTCACTCTGCGGTCCAGCTCACCCCAAACCATCTCGATTGGGTTCAGGTCCGGTGACTGTGGAGGCCAGGTCATCTGGCGCAGCACCCCATCACTCTCCTTCATGGTCAAATAGCCCTTACTTTCAAAGTTTTCCCAATTTTTCGGCTGACTGACTGACCTTCATTTCTTAAAGTAATGATGGCCACTCTTTTTTCTTTACTTAGCTGCTTTTTTCTTGCCATAATACAAATTCTAACAGTCTATTCAGTAGGACTATCAGCTGCGTATCCACATGACTTCTCCTCAACGCAACTGATGGTCCCAACCCCATTTATAAGGCAAGAAATCCCACTTATTAAACCTGACAGGGCACACCTTTGAAGTGAAAACCATTTCAGGGGACTACCTCTTGAAGCTCATCAAGAGAATGTCAAGAGTGTGCAAAGCAGTAATCAAAGCAAAAGGTGGCTACTTTGAAGAACTTAGAATATGACATATTTTTCGTTGTTTCACACTTGTTTTTTATGTATATAATTCCACATGTGTTAATTCATAGTTTTGATGCCTTCAGTGTGAATCTACAATTTTCATAGTCATGAAAATAAAGAAAACTCTTTGAATGAGAAGGTGTGTCCAAACTTTTGGTCTGTACTGTATATCACAAAATGCTTTTATATCGGGGTTGTTTATCAAGAAAGAATGGTGGGCTCTCCTGGTAAAAGATGCACTGTAAGAGTGAAGCTGTGACTATTGCAACTTAGGTCAACACTCTATAACAAGAGTGTTGATCTGATGATTGTTGGGACCTAAAATGACTGACCAAAATATATTCATTTCTTAAGTATTAAAAAAGTTCTCCAGGATTTTCATATTGATGGCCTATTCTCAGGCTAGGTCATCAATATGAGATCGGCAGGGGTCCAACTCCTGACACCCCTGCCAATCAGCTGTTTGATGAATATGCGGGCCTCTTTACCACTCACCTAGCACAGCAATGTCCATTGTATAGCGGCTGTGCGTGGTATTGCAGCCCAGCCCCATTCACTTGAATGGGACTGAGCTGCGCCTAGGCCATGTAACTGATGTAACCTCATGTCACTGATGTAACCTCATGTCACTCATGTCACTGGCCTAGGAAGAGTGCTCACGGAGTGCCATGGCCTCTTTGATTGGCAGGGGTGCTGGGAGTCATACCACCACTCATTTGATATTGATGACCTAGCCTGGGGATAGGTCATCAGTATCATAATCCCAGAGAATCCCTTTAACATCAATGTATAGATGGGAAAATGGGTGTCACGGCGTGGTGTGGGTGGTAAACTCCACACCAAACACAGGAGGGAAGGCAAAGGGTACTAGGCCTGAAAACTAGGGAAAGGGGAAAGGTCACCACCTAGTGAATCCCTAAACCGAGCCCTGACTACTATCAGAATGAACAGACCTCGATGATAGGAATATTCATACGCAGGAACCTAGAGCCATATCAGGAGACTCCCTCAGGCCTAATACTCAGTGGAGAACAAAACACAAGCACTTCCACATCCAGAAAGGAGCTATAAACCGCATAGCATGATGGTTGAGACCAGACTAAGTAGAGGAGTTGGAATGACCACTTAAGCTACACCAGCAACAACACAGAAACAAGTGAAACCAAAGAGGCTGTCAGATCACATCACGTGCAGCCAGTCTCTTAGATCTTCTGAATCCTGTCACGGGAGAGACCGTGACAATGGGTGATGCAGTATATGAATATAAAACAGTGTAAGTTACCTAGCAAAACTTATGTGAAAAGGTCTGAAAACATATGAGTGTACATGTAAATATATGACACTGGTGGCACTGATTAGTCACATTCGGAGTATGTCCTGTTGACAAGGGAATGGAAAAAACTATTCAACTTATTCACACTTTTCTAAGAAGAATAACAGAGGAATGGAAGAACATAGTCGAAAATGTTCCAGAATTGTTTTTTTATGAGGAATTCAAGTATTTACTTCAACAGACATGTTTTGAGAGAAAAAAATATCTTCTCAAAAAGGGAGGAAAAAAATTCTGTCCCACTGATTGGTACCAGTCATCCAGCTTTTATAGGGTATTATACAGATGCCTAAATCTAAAGACAGCATCTCCTGATTTGATCTGACAGATATCTTTTCTTGGTAATAAACAAGAATGCTTCTCTTAATTTCAGTCTTTCTTCCATGTAAGGACCAGCTATCATCAACCATGTCATACTACTTCTCATAGCTTGACCCAATGTGGTGGACTGTGTATGAATTATTTTATAAACTTCCACATCTTTTATATATCTTTTATATCAATATGCAATTGCGTTATTTATTAGGTAAATGTGGGTATTTCAGGATATTTTTTGCAACATTTGGAAAATCTAGGTCAGAGAAGGTATTATGATCAGTCTGATGACTATGTTTACCTAGCCTAATAGATTTCTTCTACACTGGGCTCCTCACTCTTCCTTAAACTTTATTGTATTGAAGTCTTTACGTTTCCTCTTTAATAGTTTCTATGTTTGCTCTTCAATCACATATATATTTGTTACTGATATTCGCTGCACTTTTTAGCAGTTGCTGTCATAACTTCTTTAATATTTCATACTCCGGAGGTTGAACTTGCCACCTATTTCATTAGGTGTGAACTAAAGCATCAGTGTCAACCAATGACACAATAATTAATACTAAATATTTATTTCTTAAGACCTTGCTTGTCTCATATTGGCTGCAAACTATATGTTTCCGGTCTCAGAAGGCATGCATTACGATTGTATGCTGACTTTTATGACTGACTCATTCTTTAGTTTACCTGATTCCATAAGCTATTGGTGCAGACTCCATTAACAATATCATCTATATTAGGAACCTAACAGTATTTTATTTTGGGATAATGCCTGCTCTGCACTATGTTGCCTTATAAGCTGACTCTAAATATGTGCGCAGTGTTCAGAAGAGGTTGCATTCCATAAGATAACATGGCTTTCTATTTTATTTGTTCTGATAAAGGGTGGTGTTGAGCCAAGTGG
Organism: Bufo bufo; assembly: GCF_905171765.1. NCBI lineage: Eukaryota > Metazoa > Chordata > Amphibia > Anura > Bufonidae > Bufo > Bufo bufo. Next base: position 117,025,777 of record NC_053393.1, on the reverse strand, counting down.
TATTCAACAGACTCCTAACGTTCAAGTGCTCTCAACTGCAGAAACCTCAGATCACTTGTTTTATCCTAGCTGGTATAAGAACCAAGTGCGGCAACAATCCAAACCAAACAAGCTCCCGCTGAATGATGCTGTGCGTCAAATAGATCCTTCCATTCCTAAGGAAATGACTGTAAAGAAAGTAGAGCCAGCGGCAGGACTCCTTAAGGAGAGTGTGGTAGTGGCTGGTAAGGAAACCAGTCCATCTGCAGATAATCCTCAGGTCAGTGATCACGTCCATGTTGCCTATATGTGCAATGACTGTGCTACCTTAGTAAAAACAAGAGTCCTACGCTAATGCTCTGCTGCTCTGAGGATGCATATTTACTCAAAAGTGCCAATTTAAAAAACATATTGTAACACTTCTAACGTGAAAACTTTTAACATACTTTTTTTTTAATAAATAGCTTAGGGTACGGCCACGCAATCAGGTTTTTTAAATTCAGTTTTGGAAGCCGAAACCAGGCGTGAATTCAAAAAAGAGAAGTCATATCTGTCCTTCATTCCTTTCGTCCTTTTATGATCCACTCCTGATTTTGGCTTTCAAAACTGCATCAGCAAATCTGATCGTGTGGCCATAACTTTAGATTCCCAATTTTTATTTTTTTACAGAAATATAATCAACATAAAAGGATGTAAAGCTTTGGAAATACAGTAAATTGTTTTATGTTCTTTACATTCGCAGTATGTATTTTGTATAATCCCAAATTTACAGCATCCTCTGTTCATCCTCACAATTGTGGAAGACTCAGAGCTGAAATCTATATTCACACAGTAGAATCACGTAGCACCAATGAAGATGAAATCCCATTTAACCAGATTCCATAAAAAACTATACATCTACCAGGATAACTAAAGGTGCCTATACACAAACAAGCAAAGTCAGCTGAACCTGATAATTTTAGCAGCACAAGAAAAGATGTAACATTCCACATACATAAAGGGGTTGTCCAACGCCCACCACAATTGCACTTATGGCCTGAATCTTCTCTGCCTAAAGAAAGAAAGGCACCTACCCGTGCCGTGGCACTGGAACGTGTGAATGGGCGCAGCAGTGCACATGGTGACTGATGGGTCCATTCATGAACATAACAAAATGATTCCAGCATGTAACGTTTATTGGATCCTGCATTGAAACATCCTTGTGCAGAGCAGATATGGCAAGTTTTGCGCGTTTCAGCTAGTCGCTAGTTATAACCCAATCTATACATTTAAATAGACCTCACGTCACACATGTTAGCATAATCACAAAATAAAAGAAAAGAAAACATTTCTCATGATTGGAAACATACAGATGGGTCTTCACACTTCCAGTCCACAAGAGATGAGACCCTTGATGCTGGAACGTAGCACCGGTAAATGGGTAAGTGCCTTTTTTTGCTTTAGGCAGAGCAGATTGATAACTACAAATGTGGTGGGGGTTAAGTTAATTTCTCTTGAGATGGCATGCTTTATGTTTTTAATGGATTCTAAATGAACTTTGATTGTCACTTTGGTGCTGGACTTGTCTTCTATAGTGAGTATTTTCTGCAGCCCCCAAGTAGTACCATGCACTGTGAGTGGACAGCTGATCCACTTGGTTTACCTGGAATCTGTGGCAGAGCCAATTGATAATAACCTAAGCTTGATCTGGTGATTTCCATTCTCAGAAGAAAAGTATTTACACCAGATCCTGTATCAGTAATTACATATGTGAAAAATACCTATCCCAAAATGCAGTGCTGCATTCACTATAGGAGTTCTGCTGCACTGATAGGTGTCTCTAGGCTGTAATACACATAACTACATAAGTAATTCACTGTATTTTCAGCGGTATTCAACTACTAATGTAGACCACTATTTTTAAGTTCAAATCTAAGTATCCCGTACTCAAAGATTGGCATTTCATATGGCTGTTTTGATCATAGATGCACTGGAGTAAAATAAGCCAAATTTATTAAGAGCACACCTCTTAATAAATATAGAGCATCTTCTGGCAGTCCATGCACCAGAAAGGTAATCTACACCCCCTATCAGTCAGCATGGATTTGCCCTATAATTTAGACCAGGTTCTGGCATAAATTCTAATACACCTGTCTGGGTGTGGGTGCCCCATACCTGTCACTAAGCCCCTTCAACTTTTTTTAAAAAGAAACAAAAAATTGCAAGAGGTGGCTTAGGGTACTTTCACACTTGCGTTGTGAGGATCCGGCAGGCAGTTCTGTTGCCGGAACTGCCTGCCTGATCCGAATAGCATTTGTAGACGCATCTGGATGCGGATCCGTCTCACAAATGCAATACTGGATCCGTTTCTCTGGTGTCATCCGGAAAAACGGATCCGGTATTTATTTTTTTCACATTTTTAAAGGTCTGCGCATGCGGATCAGTTTTGCCGGAAAACTTGGTGCTGGATCCGGCATTAATGCATTTTATTGCTGCAGTATTTTCTCCGGCCAAATACCATAAGAGGGACTGAACTGAAGACATCCTCATTCACGTCCCTAGGACGGAACTCAATACCAGAAAACTTTAACATGCTTGCAGCGTTTTGGTGTACGTCTGACGAAACTGAGCCAAACGGATCCTTTCTGACACACAATGTAAGTCAATAGGGACGGATCCGTTTTCTATGACACAATAGAAAACGGATCCATCCTCCATTGACTTTCAATGGTGTTCAAGATGGATCCGTCATGGCTATGTTAAAGATAATACAAACGGATCCGTTCTGAACGGATGCAGACGTTTGTATTATTTGAATGGCTCCATCTGTGCAGATCCATGATGGATCCGCACCAAACGCGAGTGTGAAAGCCTAAGCCAAAACCAGGAGTAGATATGCAAAAAATCAATTGGTGCAATTGTTGATCGTAATGACTTGAATTATAAAATGATCCTGTTATTTAACTTGCATAGTGAACACCATAAAAAAAATTGCAGAATTGCTGTTAGTTGATCACCCCTGACACCCAAAAATCAAAAAGTCATATAAACCCCAACAAAAATGTCAATGCATCCTGCAAAAATAATCTCTCAAACTGCTTTTTTCATGGGAAAATCCAGAAAAAAAAACAATAAAAGTTTATCAATAAATTATGTGTAGAAAATGGGGGTCATAGAAAAATGCAACTCATTCTACTACAAAATTCAACAGCTACATCGATGGAAAAATAAAAAAGTTGTGGCTCTTGTAATGAAAAAAGGAAAAACAAATTGCAATGTCTTTAAAGGGGTTGTCCGAGTTATATCTATATATGTTGTGGTGGCTTATAACAGTATTAAAAACACATTTGTAATTTACTTACAATATTTATTCTGCAGTGTTTCTGAACGGCCGATGCGGGTCATGTGACCCCTGACGTCATCCACCAGGCTCCGGTGGTGACATCTCGTGTACAGGCTTCTCCCTGCTTTAGGGAGTGGCCAGGCTCTATGCACATAACGTCAGAGCCTTGTGTGCCCGCCCCCTATCTCTCCTCTGGAAGCCTCGGCTACTGTGAGGGATCGCACTTGCGCGATCCTTACCAGTGCCGGCAGCGAGGCAGAAAGATTCAATGTTGTGCCCGCTCCCTCCCTGTGATCCACCAGTGTGCCCGTTCCCCTGCCTCTGCGTCTGGCGATCTTTACCAGCCTTAGCAAGTTACCATTTCCCTACTCCACCGGCCATCAGAAACAAAACCACCCCAGGAACATCACAAAGTAAATCATTGTCCATCATATAGATATAGCTGTCATATAGCTTAGATACATATAGCTGTCATATAGCTTAGATATACATATAGCTGTCATATAGCTTAGATACATATAGCTTAGATATACATATAGCTGTCATATAGCTTAGATAGATATAGCTGTCATATACAGTACAGACCAAAAGTTTGGACACACCTTCTCATTCAGAAGTTTTCTTTATTTTCATGACTATGAAAATTGTAGATTCACACTGAAGGCATCAAAACTATGAATTAACACATGTTGAATTATATACATAACAAACAAGTGTGAAACAACTGAAAATATGTCATATTCTAGGTTCTTCAAAGTAGCCACCTTTTGCTTTGATTACTGCTTTGCACACTCTTGACATTCTCTTGATGAGCTTCAAGAGGTAGTGCCCTGAAATGGTTTTCACTTCACAGGTGTGTCCTGTCAGGTTTAATAAGTGGGATTTCTTGCCTTATAAATGGGGTTGGGACCATCAGTTGCGTTGAGGAGAAGTCAGGTGGATACACAGCTGATAGTCCTACTGAATAGACTGTTAGAATTTGTATTATGCCAAGAAAAAAGCAGCTAAGTAAAGAAAAACGAGTAGCCATCATTACTTTAAGAAATGAAGGTCAGTCAGTCAGCCGAAAAATTGGAAAACTTTGAAAGTAAGGGCTATTTGACCATGAAGGAGAGTGATGGGGTGCTGCGCCAGATGACCTGGCCTCCACAGTCACCGGACCTGAACCCAATCGAGATGGTTTGGGGTGAGCTGGACCGCAGAGTGAAGGCAAAAGGGCCAACAAGTGCTAAGCATCTCTGGGAACTCCTTCAAGACTGTTGGGACACCATTTCAGGTGACTACCTCTTGAAGCTCATCAAGAGAATGCCAAGAGTGTGCAAAGCAGTAATCAAAGCAAAAGGTGGCTACTTTGAAGAACCTAGAATATGACATATTTTCAGTTGTTTCACACTTGTTTGTTATGTATATAATTCCACATGTGTTAATTCATAGTTTTGATGCCTTCATAGTCATGAAAATAAAGAAAACTCTTTGAATGAGAAGGTGTGTCCAAACTTTTGGTCTGTACTGTATCTTAGTTACATATAGCAGTCATACAGCTTAGATAGATATAGCTGTCATATAGCTTATATACATATAGCTGTCATATAGCTTAGATACATATAGCTGTCATATAGCTTAGATATACATATAGCTGTCATATAGCAATGTGACAGGAATATCTTCTGCCTGTGTGAGCTAGGAGATGATCATGTGACTGTTTTTTTAATGCAAAGTTAGGATGTGCAGTGCAGGGGGCGGGGAAGGTCAGATTGTTCACACCCACAAATATTCATGAGGCAGAGCTCAGTCATTGTTGCAGCTTTGCTGCAGCATGTAAACAAATCAAAAATAACAGAACAATGCAAAGGTGTAAGTATGGGTTCTTCTCTTAAGAAATCAAGCTTAACTAATGTATATGTAAGTCCTGATGAGTTTTATAATTTTTTTTATTATTTTATTTTTTCCATAACTCGGATAACCCCTTTAAGAGCTATCTGGTTTGCCTCAACATCTTTTAACATAATCATTTATGAAGTTGTAGTTTTGTAATGAATTTCATTTACTGTTATTGCTCAAATCTTCCGTTCTGGGTTGCAGCTCTTTCTTATTTCCTGTGAAGCTATGTCCATGAGTATGTCAAACAGTGGCAATGATAAGGGAGCGTCTATGTAACTAGATGGGTGGGAGAAGCTATAAACTAGTAGGGCGTTGTTAGGGGCAGTGCTGGAGCTGAGGCAGGAAAAGGAGAAGTGTATCATGGGTTTGGTTGGATACAGCAACAGGAAGTGCTACATATAGGATGTGAACAAACCAGAGTGCTTTGTTGACACGGTAAAAACGGGTCAGGAGAGTCCAAATAAAAAATAAAATAAAATCATGGGGAAGATGTACATGAGGTAAGAAATTACATGAGCATATTGGTTAAAAACCATACTAATCCCAGAAAACCCCTTTAAAGGGGTTGTCTCACTTAAGCAAATGGCATTTATCTAGTAGAGCAACTTTATACAAGGCTCTTACTAATGTATTGAGATTGTCCATATTGCTTCCTTTGCTGGCTAGACTTATTTTTCCATCACATTATACACTGCTCGTTTCCATGGTTATGACCAGCCTTCAATCCAGCATTGATGGCCGTGCTTGCACACTATAGGATAAAGAACCATCCTATGAGCACTCCCATGGTCCCAGCCACCAGAGAGGCGGATGTTTTTTTCTTTAGTGTGCAAGCACGACCACCACTAATGGATTGCAGGGTGGTCATAACCATGGAAATTACACGTGCGGGCCGGAGTGTGGCAAATGCAGTAGTGGAGCAGTGGTGGACCAAAAGAGTTGGTACTGAATGGCAGGGAGCAGGTAATGCTTCCCTCCACAAGTTTGTGGGGGGAGGGGGAGGGGCAAAATCTGGTAAACACCTAAAGATCCTACAGATTCTTAAGATAGATAATATAATAAGGTTATTGAAGGTGGGTGTTGACCCACTGGTTTACATTTTGCTTAGAGCTAAACCTACTGTAGGAGCAGACTCTTATCTGGTAATCAATCTTAACCCTAATACAGGGGTCCGGCTGCAGGGAATGCCCAGGTTGCTTAGCCCCAGGATTAAGGTCTTTTAGCAACACCTGATGTGAAACTGCACAGATGATTCCAGGACATGGTATAAATTTAGAAAGTAGAAGATTGAAGCGGGAGCAGGTGTCATGGCAAGAAGAATACAGTCAGCTATTAGTGGTCAGAGCAGGCAGCAGGCAAATGGATGTGGTCAAATAACAAGCCAGGTCAGGAATGTAGAGCAAACTAAGAAACCCAGTAGAGCACTGGAAACTATGGGACCTTTTTGCCCAGAGTGAAGATGGAGGGTCCTTCAAAAAGCCTAGGGCAGCAGGGCATAGGCTGTAGCAGAGGTGCATTGGTGTTCTGACCCATTAAGCACAACAAATCAGCAGTCATGTACATTTAGAAAAGCTCTGAAGGTCTCTGCAAGAAGGCAGTGGTGGTGAGAAGAATGCCAATGCAGTGGAGAAGCTGGGAAGCAAAGTGAGGAGAAGCTAACCCGGGCAATTGAGGAGACTGGGATACTGGCTCAAGGTAAGAATAGGGTAGTTGACCGTAAGGGTTCTGCTACACTGTGGAAGCAGTGAAAGCATAGCAATGAATGGGGTCTCAGCACGACTGAAACATTTGCCCTGACCACGACCCAGGAATCACAAAAACTCCAGCAGTATTGAAAGTTCTGAGTTCTAACAGTCAGAGATATCCTTCGATTTTCAACAAAAAGTTGATTTTTCATTACATCAGAGATAAAGTCTTGGAACCAACAAGTTTCCTGATGTCAATACAATTGGTATTTTAAACTATTTTTCCATGTCCACCCTTTTGTCTCCTGTATTAATCTTGTTACTTTGAGTTATTTAATATAATCTTAATAAAAGAAATGGTAGTTCCCATAGGAATTCTTCTGCCAGTTCCTTCTAAATATATGGCAAATTTGATTGAAAAATTGCAGAGTGGGCCTCTCGTCCAAAAAAAAATAAAAAATCATCTGTTTTTTGTATATATTAATATAGGTATAGAGTAGGACACCTCGGTGTAAATCTTGACTAATTCCTTATTATAGGGATCACTCGCTTATTAGAATGGTCTTTTTCAATAATTCTGTGGCCCCATTTTCAATGCTTGTAAAGCCACGGATCCTTGTTGAAGCCTGTATTATACCAATGTCAATGGTGAAGCATGTTTTCTTGTTTCCTCACAGGGCTTAGTTCTCAGCTTATCAATTCTGGTTTTATTAATGATACTGCATCATCTCTGGAATCAAATACAGTACATGATATTTACTCATATGGGTAGGAAATACTTTGTTTTATTCATTTACTAACAGATCATCCTCTTCACCAGCTCTCTAACTAGTTTGAAAGATGTGCGTTCAATTTACTGACATAAAATGCAGCTTTCTATCTAAGACGTAAACCTGTGTGAAATCGGATGAGGAAGTGCTGTATATAGGTCCCAGGCATTTACTGTAACCACCCAAATGTAATTCTTCAATAATCTCATATCTCAAAACAAAAAAGGAAGTCAGGAGAGAGAAATGTTTGTGTCACCCCAAAATGATAATCTGTTAAAGCGGATCTGTCAGCATCAGAGGCGGATTGGCCACACACCTTACAGGGAAATTTCCCGGTGGGCCTATGCCCAGGGGTCCACTTAATCTTTCCTCACAGCCGGCCAGTGGAAGTTTTTGGGGAGGTATTTTATGCTGCTGGCGGTATTCTGTGATGGTCTGTGGTATTTGGCTCTGTTGGGATGGTATAATGTGCCACAATATAATATTGCTGGCCCTGCCTTCTATCATATATTTGGACCCAACTACAAAATGGGGCCACTTTTACAATTTTTTCTAGGGCCACTTTAAGCTCCTAGTCCGCCCCTGGTCAGCATAGTATGTTCTTCTATTAGTATGATTAATGCAAAAAATGAAATTCCGATCTCATAGAGTACATGACAGTCTCTTTGTAACAAAGCTAGAACCAGCCCTGTACCTCACATGGATCCAGAGATCTCCCCATTCATTGCTCCAATTGTTCTGCTAGATTTATTTCAAGCTGGCATTTTACGGAGCGTGCACTTTCTCAAGAGGTGTGTCCTTTCTACTGCAACTGGTGGCAGATGAAGGATGGAACTGAGCATGTGCTTCCATCTCAGTGAGCAGGACAGAGAAATTACAAATAGAGCAAACAGCAGGTGGCGCTATATAGATAGATTTCAGTGAATAACTTGGTGATTATACTAAGTTTTTAATTACATGCAATTATAAAAGTATTCAGATCCAGGTGCTGGTTTAAAAAATGTAGAATGTTTTTTTAATGGGACAACCCCTTTAAGGGCAGCGTAAGGGCAGCATGTGCCAAAATGGCACAAAAATAATTTCACCTCAAAGTGACAGAGAATGAGAGGGACATTTTCGAATGCTATGACCACAGCATATGAAAAGCAAAATCTATATGTTGAGTATATTAAAATAATATTAGCATTGTATTATTATATGCGCCTGAGAGTAACTTAGATGACACAGTGTTCAAATGGCAACAGAGTTGTGGATTCTTTTATAACTTGTGCAGGCATCCATCAGCATACTGACGTCCCAACTGCAGGGTCTGTCTTCTGATGGTAACCCATTATGATTTTGACTGGAGAAATGGATCTTTGAGCTGACTTGCTACTGGCTAAACTGTGAGGCCGAGTCTGAGAAATCTCTCCATTCATCATCACCCTTGAAGACGCACTCCAGCATTATTTTTTTTGCCTATATAGACTCACCTAAAGAATTATTAGGAACACCATACTAATACGGTGTTGGACCCCCTTTTGCCTTCCGAACTGCCTTAATTCTACGTGGCATTGATTCAACAAGGTGCTGATAGCATTCTTTAGAAATGTTGGCCCATATTGATAGGATAGCATCTTGCAGTTGATGGAGATTTGAGGGATGCACATCCAGGGCACAAAGCTCCCATTCCACCACATCCCAAAGATGCTCTATTGGGTTGAGATCTGGTGACTGTGGGGGCCATTTTAGTACAGTGAACTAATTGTCATGTTCAAGAAACCAATTTGAAATGATTCGAGCTTTGTGACATGGTGCATTATCCTGCTGGAATTAGCCATCAGAGGATGGATACATGTTCTCATTCTGTTTACGCCAAATTCGGACTCTACCATTTGAATGTCTCAACAGAAATCGAGACTCATCAGACCAGGCAACATTTTTCCAGTCTTCAACAGTCCAATTTTGGTGATCTCGTGCAAATTGTAGCCTCTTTTCCCTATTTGTAGTGGAGATGAGTGGTACCCGGTGGGGTCTTCTGCTGTTGTAGCCCATCCGCCTCAAGGTTGTGCGTGTTGTGGCTTAACAAATGCTTTGCTGCATACCTCGGTTGTAACGAGTGGTTATTTCAGTCAACGTTGCTCTTCTATCAGCTTGAATCAGTCGGCCCATTCTCCTCTGACCTCTAGCATCCACAAGGCATTTTTGCCCACAGGACTGCCGCATACTGGATGTTTTTCCCTTTTCACACCATTCTTTGTAAACCCTAGAAATGGTTGTGCGTGAAAATCCCAGTAACTGAGCAGATTGTGAAATACTCAGACCGGCCCGTTTGGCACCAACAACCATGCCACGCTCAAAATTGCTTAAATCACCTTTCTTTCCCATTCTGACATTCAGTTTGGAGTTCAGGAGATTGTCTTGACCAGGAGCACACCCCTAAATGCATTGAAGCAACTGCCATGTGATTGGTTGACTAGATAATTGCATTAATGAGAAATAGAACAGGTGTTCCTAATAATTCTTTAGGTGAGTGTAGTGCAACATATGCTCTTGTGTACGCCTTATATCTGTATGCCTACCTTTTTTTGGTTGATATGCCATTAATGGGGCATCTGTCATTTTTGTTCCTTCTTATCTTCTGATATGGTTCCCCAAATACAGTCGCATGTAGCCCTGGCTTCTACATTTCTCATTATGCCTCTGACTTTGCAGAGACAGAGGGGACAAGTCTCAATCCACTACATTTGCTCTGCTCTCAGTCATCTAATAACAGCTAGTGATAGATCAGTGACATAGAACATTTTACCTCAAACTCACATTGCAGTGATGCTGCTTCACACTGCTTTCCCCTGACTTCTGCTTGTGATAAGTTTCTCTCTGTCAACTCTTACATGCAGGATACAAGAGAGAGCAGAGTGAAGCTGTATCTCATAGAAATACACTTCTGTAATACAACATGCTTTGGGGCATGCCACAACTTTTTCTTACTGATGATCTATCCTTTGGACAGGTCATCACCATCTGATCAGTGGGGGTCCGACACCCAGGACCCCCACTGATTAGCTGTTTGAGAAGGTAGTGGCACTCGCAATAGAATAGATCATCAGTAAGAAAAGGGTAAATAAACCCTTTAAACAAAATAATACCTCCACTGTCCCATTCTGACTATCGTTGGGTCCCCACTGGTCTCTTTTTCCTGGTGCTTCTTGACACATGGGAAATGCCTGCACAGTGGTGACTTCTCTCAGCCAGTGATTGGCATTTACTATGCATTAAGAGGCACCAGGAAGCAGAGACCACCAAGGACTAAGCAAGCTCAAGGGATCAATAGTGGTATCATTTGTTTATTTCTGAGCTTTTATGAAAAGACAAAGATTAGATGAACATCCCCTTTAAGGCTACTTTCACACTCGCGTTTGGTGCGGATCCGTCATGGATCTGCACAAACGCATCCATTCAGATAATACAACCGCATGCATCCGTTCAGAATGGATCCGTTTGTATTATCTTTAACATAGCCAAAACGGATCCGTCTTGAACAACATTGAAAGTCAATGGGGACGGATCAGTTTTCTATTGTGCCATATTGTGTCAGTGAAAACGGATCCGTCCCCATTGACTTACATTGTGTGTCAGGACGGATGCAAGCAGCGTTTTGGTGTCCGCTTCCAAAGCGGAATGGAGGCGGAACGGAGCCAAACTGATGCATTTTGAGCGGATCCTTATCTATTAAGAATGTATTAAGGGCAAAACTAATCCGTTTTGGACCGCTTGTAAGATCCCTGAACGGATCTCACAAACGGAAACCAAAACGGAAACTACTAAACGCAGGAAAATGTGGCCAGGTGCTTTACTTGACCTAATCAAAGCAGTCTACTGGCTTGAATGCATACCCTTCTTATAGAATAACTTTTTTTGTCGTTTGTAAGTGATAATTAGGGCTGTTTCACACGAGCGGATGCATTGTGTGTCATCTGCAGCGTGAAAGAGAGCCAAGCCCCGTTCCGGACAGCAGAGACACGGAGCAGTAACATGACTGATAATGCTCTGTGCCTCTCTGTGATCTTTTTCCTACAAAACCACGGTAACAACTTTATCTCACTGTGATTTTGTAGTAAAAAGATCACAGAGAGGCACAGAACATTATCAGTCATGTTACTGCTCCGTGTCTCTGCTGTCCGGAACGGGGCTTGGCATTCTTTCACGCTGCGGATGACACGCAAGGGATCCGCTTGTGTGAAACAGCCCTTAAGAGTTAAATGACTAATAATTCTATTACAGCTTTTACATAAAATGGCTCTTTTGATTCTATTACATCCAGCAGTATTAGGCCTCATGCACACGACCGTTGTTGTGTTCCGTTCCGCAAAATGGGGTTCTGTTGTTCCGTGATCCGTTTCCGTTTTTGTTTCCGTGTGTCTTCCTTTATTTTTGGAGGATCACCAGACATGAAGGAAAGTAAAAAAAAGTCTAAGTCAAGTTTGCCATGCAAATGATTGGAAAAAAACGGACGTGGACGCGCGGATGCGGATGACAATCTTGTGTGCCTCCGCGTTTTTTCACGGTCCCATTGACTTGAATGGGTCGACAGGTTATATTTTTTGGACGGACTGGAATTACGGATCACGGACGCGGATGACAAACGGTGCATTAGCCCAGTTTTCAACGGACCCATTGAAAGTCAATGGCTCTGCAGAAAATCACGAAAAACTGAACAACGGACACGGAATAAAACAACGGTCGTGTGCATGAGGCCTTGGCTTACCAGCAGCAATACAGATTGTGGTTGTGATTAAGCATTCTCCACAGTTCATTGACCAGAGGAACCAGCACTGCGTAAGAACTTATTTATTGACGTCCAAAGTGAACCTTTGTAGTTTCACGTCAATAATGACCTGGGTATCCACCTTTTTAGCTCAATTAATTATGACTTCACGCCTGTAAATGAGACACAAGCTTAAAGTCATTTGGAGACAAATCATTTTTTTGAAACATTCTCATTAATGCTATTTGAAATGCAAAAGTACTTTTAGAAGAATAATGCTTGTGATTCATGTTTTATGACTGGAATAGCAAATGTGAAGGAAATCCCATATGTAGGATAACCTGCCCAGGCATTAGGAAGACAGCAATGAAAATCATTTTATATCCACAGTATTTCAATAGATTTTTTTTTACTTTTCTATGTCAGTAGACTGCTGTAGACTGCTGTAGTTTTTAAGTCTTTAACTGATCTAAAGTGATTAAAAAAATAATCGCTGATTCAGGAGACTGGTCTGTCATCAGTCCCTTTAAGAAAAAAAATGTACTGTAAATGGGAACACAATGAATGGTTCTGTTCACACTGGCAACATGGTTTCTGATTCTTACAGGATCAGTGATGGATACGATGGATGACTTGTGATCTGCTGTGATCCATTAAGCTTCATTTTTGTACACCTATTTACTAAGGTCTGTTGCCATTAACAATTTTTCCATTCTGGCGTGGGTTCTGATGTTTTCGATGGCCAAAATAGTGTAATCTGCACCACTATTCTTGACGTAAAGGGGTTGACCTCCTTCCTTGTGCTTATTTTCAGACCCCCAATTGTGGTCTGACCCGCAATCGTGAGGATATTTACCTGATCCCCACTGCCGTGTTCCAGTTCCATTGCTCCCTCTAGAGCATCGCTGATGCATCAGCATCCTGTTTTACAGGGACCTTGACTGGCTACGGTGCGCACTTGTCACCTATGTGTGACATCACTGGGTCATGTGCCTTATAGAGATTTCACCCTTGAGACACATTGTAACTAAAGAAAATGTATAACTTAAACTTACCTATCCAAAAAGTGTTCCGAAGAGTGCTCCATGAATCCACCGCGTTCCTTCAGTGTTTCTTGTATCACTGGGTCATGTGACACATGGGTGACATGTCACCACCACATCCAATCATTGACTAGCGATACACAATGGAGAGCGATGGAGCCAGAATCCAGTACATTCACCACCAACTGGAACTTAATATTAAAAACTGGCGGGTCTGAAAAAAAGCACAAGAAGTGGAAAGCTGAAAGAACCCATTGTGTCAATAGGATCCATCAGAACTTGTGGTCCATTTAAAAATGATATAGACTCTATTCGAATCCCTTCAGGTACCATTGTTTTTTTACTGGATTGAATAGTTCACCATGCCATACTATTCCAGTTATCAAAAAGCAACATAATACTGAGAAAAAAAAAAAAACCTAAGTGTGAACAGAACCTTAGAGATACAGGGTGACATTCAATCAGGACCTCTATCATTCATACTGGTTGAAAGACATGTCCAACTGATTCTATTATTTTGTTAACATTTTGACCTTAAAGGGGTTGTCCACCTTTCAATCACTTTTGAAATGACTGGCCACAGTGGTGATGTGTCCCCCAGACAGCATGTGACCCAGTGTCATTGGCTGCAGCAGCACATATGACCCCCATCCGTTCCAGAAAGTTTACAAGCTGGGACTGAAGCACAGCAAACCCATCAGTGGACCAAAGGAGCCAGAACCGAGCATCAGGGAAGAGGTAAGTATGCTTTCCTCAACAGATCCGACAGGGAGGGGGACTGCCTCAAAAGTATTTACAAGCTGGACAAGCCCTTTAACCCTATTTGAGCACTCAGACATGTTCTTTGGCAGTATCCAAAGTTTCTATTCAAAAAAGGATTATCAAAAACTGTCCAGAGGTACAGTGCTGTAATTTCGTAAAGTAACAAATCAGGTGGCTGCTCCCTTTATTTTACACATCCATTCTTTAGTTGCCATATATTCCTTTCACTCTTCATTTGAGAAGGCTCACACTTACATTGACATACAGCAGTGTAAAATGTATAAGAGCGACCACAGGGACAATGAAGACAATTTCATTGCAGAGTCCAAATTACATAATGAAAGTATAATGACTGTAACTGAGCCTGAAACAATCTCAGTCTGAATAGTCTCAGTGTGAATGTTTAACCCTTAGTGCTGAGTGCTTAGTATCAGCACGTGGGCATAGCTTCACTCATAGTTATGAACTAGTTATGTGGCTGAACTTGGATACCAGTCTGTAGTATCCGCAAATCATCCAGAATAAATAAAAAATAAAACTGCAGCACTCGCCGGTCTTCAATTCATGCTGGTTTATTCAAAAATTTGCGACATTTCGACCTCCTGGTCTTTCTTTTCTTTTTTTTACATTTTTCATGTCTCTGTATTAAATATAATTGTATATAATCCTGCAGTTTTCACACTTGAGACTTCCTGTCTTTAGAGATCAGCTAAATGGGCCATAGACACAGTTGACAGGAGCTGGCCCTATTGACTTCTATGGGGAAGTTTTTGAGGCATTCTCTGTGACCTGTGAAACGGTCAGGAGGGAGCTGATAAGCTGTGATAAGGCCAAGTTCAGACGGTATGCTGTAAGCTCATCAGTACCATCTACTGGTGACTGCAAACAAAATGTTGTTATTTAAAGGGGTATTCCAGTAACGTCATGTTATTCCTTATCAACTGAATAGGGATAACTATTAGATCAGTGAAGATCTAAGCATGCCCCTGCCCCCCCCCCCCCCCCCCGATCACAAGATTGAGGGCCTTGTACCCGTGCCCACATCTTAATACAGCAGCAGTTCAAGCATGTGCACTGTTGCTCCTTATTTCTAGTGAACTTCCGGAGATAATGCTTGGCTTCTTCCAGCAGTCCCATAGGGCTGAATAGAGTGGTAGTGCTTGTCCGCCACTCCTGCCATTTTGAGGGGCCTCGTGGGATTCAGGGCCCTCCATTCTCATGATCGGTGGGAGTCCCACTGGTCAAATAGTTATCCCCTATCCTGTGGAATGGGGATAACCTGGAAATACCCCTATAACTTTGTAGGGGATGTGTCATAAAACAAAGCCCCCGTCCCCTCTTAAGCTATATAAAGAAATGGGAAAGCATAGTTATGGGCCTAAGTATGATATGGCGGTGAGACATATGATATCAGGTCCTTCTTTCTACCAAACATGAATTATTAGCAGGTCACAGTTTTACATTAAACAAAATTATTAAAAATTTTCCCTGCTATGGACACATCAACAAAGTATCATAAACTTGGTGTTGACCTGTTTATATTTGCTTTTTATTATCTTTTTCCTACTTTTATTACACGCTTATCCGAATGCATCTATAAATTAATTTTTGTGCACTTCATGCTAATTTGAAACTCATTGAGCAGAGGCAAATTCATCTGGGTCACTGATGTCCAATCTATTCCTTGAAAACCTATTGACCGCCCAGGTTTTCATGGCAATATCAGTTACCTACTATAGTAGTGATGCTGATCGATCACCGTTCTTAAGAGCTTATTTTCCTGAAGTCATTATTAACACAAGTATAGGTATTTAGGATTAGCTAAAATATTGCAGGATTCTGCTGATTCAGGACTGTACTATGTAAAACAACGTTATAGATTTTCTGAGACTCAGACAAAAGGGAATTGGCATCCATAAAGGCCTCGTTAGCAGATAAAAATGACTATAAATGACAAGAATCTTTATTCTACATAGCAGAAGCATGATGCATAGACCTCAATAAAGTATTCCGAGAACAGAAAACACAATAACATCTTCAATATATTTAGACTATTATAGACATGACTGTTGCTATTATGGTGAGACACAATACAGGCACCGTATAGTAAAGTCTAACAAAATCAGCATATATCTTACTTGTCTCTAATATGCACTAACTGCTGTAGGAGACAAATATATTATATATCGTGCAATGCTGAAAATGACCCGAGGGCAATGAAAGTTAAAAAAGGTTGTTGGCTT
Source organism: Bufo bufo (assembly GCF_905171765.1). NCBI lineage: Eukaryota > Metazoa > Chordata > Amphibia > Anura > Bufonidae > Bufo > Bufo bufo. The sequence goes on along the minus strand of NC_053393.1, from coordinate 117,009,345 downwards.
TGGACAATCCCTGCGCCGCAACCACAGGGAAACTGATGCCTTACACAGTTAATTATATAATAGGTTGTCTAAAAAACATGCACAGCATTAGGGGGCATTCTCACGACAGTATCAGATTTGCGGATCCACAAAACACGGGTGCATTAAGTACATCCTGCCCTTTGTTACAAATGCCTATTCTTGTCCACAAAATGACAATCTTTTTTGTAGGGGGCCGCGGAATGGGCATATGGATGCGGACAGCACACGGTGTGATGTCTGCATATGTTGTGGCCCCACTGAAATGAATGGGTGCACATCCAGTCAGCAAAAAAATGTGGATCGAAGGCAGACCAAAAATGTGGTCATGTGAATGCCCCCTTATAGAGATAAGCTTTTTGTAGGCAAAGTTGAACTGTCACGAGAAAAGTGCCATGACCTCCAGGAAGATATTGATGGGAATTCATTAACCCTTTCCTGACCAGCGCTGTACATATACAGCAGAGCAGGACTTGCCACCCAGCGTTGTACATGTATGGCGCTCTGATCAGGCGGGTGTAGGAGTGGCGCCCGCTCCATCAGGAGTAGGGGCGCGGCTGTTACTGACAGCCAGACCCCTGCTGTATCCGCCAGCATCGGCGAAAACACTGATGTTGGCATATTAACCACTTGTATGGTGTGGTAAACGCTGACCGCAGCATGAACGTGGTTTGCGGAGAGCGAGGGCTCCCTCTCCAACCCTATCAGCCCCCTGTGCTGCAGTGATGGGAGCTCGATGGATGCAATGGCAGCCCGATGCCTTAAGCCTTACATGTCCGTGCTCAAATCTGTGAGCAGGTGGTCAGTGATGCATCCATGAAGCTGTCCATGAAGGATCCGTGTTAGGTCCGTGTGTCCGTTTACTGTCCGTGTGTCATCCGTGTTTCACTGGCACTGAACAGCTGAAAAATAATTTTCAAAGCATCTCTTCTTAATGATCCGTGAAACAAGGATGCAACACGGATGGCATCCGTGTTGCATCTGTGGTTTTCACGGACCCATAGACTATAACGGACGTGATGGATCCGTGAACACGGACAAAATAGAGCATGCATCCGTGCTAAAAACACTGACCCACGGACCGTGCTAAAACACTGATGTCTGAATACACACATTAAAATTAATGGGGATGTGTGCTGTCCATGGAGAACACATATAGCACACGTCCGTGAAACACTGATGTGTGAATGAGGCTTTACACAGGCATCAGAGCCTACCAGCTATGGAAGCCTATGAGACACAACCCCCATATGGGGAGTTGCCGTATTCAGGAAAAAATGTGTAACAAATTATGGGGTGCTTTTTCTCCTGTTACCCCTTGGAAAATGGAAAATTTTATTGGAAGAAATGAAATTTTTCATTTTTAGAGCCAAGTGTTTCTAAATTCTGTAAAAGACTTTTGGGTCAAAGTCCTCCGTTCACCCCTTTCTAAATTCCTTAAGGATTTAGTTTCCAAAATGGGGTCACTTTTTGGAGGCTTCCACTGTAGAGGTACCTCAGGGTCTCTTCACATACAACATGGAGTCCAAAAATCATTTCAGCAAAATCTGCCCTCCAAAAACCATGTGGTGCTCCTTCCCTTCTGACCCCTACCATGTGACCATAAAGCAGTTTACGAACACATATGGGGTTGTTTTGTACACTACAGAATCAGGGTAATCAATATTGAGGTTTGTTATGTTGTTAACCCTTGCTGTGTTGAAGGAAAAAATCGATTAACATAGAAAATCTGCCAAAGAAAAAGGAAATTTTGAGATTTCACCTCCATTTTCCTTTAATTCTTGTGGAACACCTTTTAAGTTTGTAACACCAAATTTTAATACTTTGAGGGGTGTAGTTTCTAAAAATTTATGGGTGGTTTCTATTATGTAAGCCCCTTCTAAAATTCTAAGCCTTCTAACATCCTACAAAAAATAAAATGACATTTACAAAATGATTCCAACATAAAGTAGACATATTGGGAATGTTTACTGATATCTATTTTCTGAATTATTACTTTCTGTCTTAAAAGTAGAGAAATTTAAAGTTAGAAAATTGTGAATTTTTCTAAATTTTCTGTAAATTTAGATTTTTTTTATAAATACAGGAAAAAAATATTGACCCAAATTTACAGCTAACATGAAGTACAATGTGTCACGAGAAAACAGTATCATAATTGATTAGATAGGTAAAACCATTCCAAAGTTATTACCACATAAAGTGACACATGTCAGATTTGCAAAAATAGGCCTGGGCAAGAAGGTGTAAAGTGGTCTGGGTTAGAAGAGGTTAAGGCAGACATTACCTGTGCCAATCTGAATTAGATGCGTGCTGGAATAAGATCCGCCAACTTTATTAAGAGGCATGGGCTTCTTAATAAATTTAGCACATCTTTGATATGTTTGTGCATCAGAAACTGAAATCTATGCCATCTAGCTTGGCGTGAATAATAGATCTGTCAGGCTACTGTGGCCCTGGTCCCTTATGCTAAGCTTCACCCACTTTTTATTGAAAAAAGTAAGAAATTCTTGCACAAAAAAACAGAAAATGGCACCTAGGCTTGATATATTATACCCATTGTTTTAAGGGTTCCCAAAGTGTTTTATACTGATGACCTGTGCTCAAGATAGGTCATCATAATCTGGTCAGTGAGGGCAAAATTTCCATCATCCCCACTGATTAGCTGTTTGAAGAGGTTACGGCGCTATGGTGAGTGCCACAGCCTGTTCCTAGGCCAGTGACATCATGTTCATTGGTCACATGGCCTATGTGCAGCTCAGTCTTATTCAAGGCAATCGGGCTGAGCTGCGATACCAAGCACAGCCACTATACAATGTACAGCGCTGTGCTTGGTAAGGTGCAAGGAGGCTGTGGTGCAGCGGCCTCTTCAAACCGCCACAGATCTCATAACAATGACCCACTTTAGATAGGGCATTAATATAAAACACCTGAAAATCTATATAAATCAAATTTAAGAAGTAGGATACTTGAAAAACAGTGCAAATTTCACTGAAATCTATACCTACTCTATGAGCAGATGTAGAGTTCTTTTTTTGTTCAAAATGTGTCATTCTTACTAAATATAGGCCATTTTATTGAAAATACAAGAATAATCTGGGGAAGCGTGTCTTCTAGTGTTGATCGAGCACCGTAGTGCTCGGGGGCTCGGGCCGAACCCATCGGGATGTTCAGGTGCTGAGCACCCGAGTATAATGTAAGTCAATAGGAGAACCCGAGCATTAAACCACATACCCCCTGCTCTAAAGAGGGGAGGGTGCCTGTTTAATAGGAAAATTTCAGAAATTAATGGAAAGACCACCGAAATGGTTCTGGAACAGCATGGGGAGGATGTCTGGATGCATCTTGTACTTGCAGGTCGCTGCTGAGAACGATGTTGTCTGAATAGTACGCCACTTTTACAGACTGACAATAATACGCAAAAAAACTAAGAAAAAATTGATTTTGGAGGAAAAATTGATAGGAAACATTCTTTCCTGTATATTTACTTGTATATAAAGTGCAAGTGCTGCCAAAAATTACAAGGAAGGAGGGCCTCATTCACATTGTGGTACAATTGTTCATGTAGTTGGACTCCTACATTCATGCACTAAGTGAAAGGGCTGCCAAAAATTACAAGGAACCGGCACTCCAATACAGCCTTTGTTACACATAAAGAAGGGGATCATACACAGCCTTGAAAAATTATGATTGATGGCCTGCTGGTGACCCTGAAAAACATTTGGAGCAAGGTCCTGCTGATCTGACCATCTAAAGAATTATGGGCGAGGGCCTGCTGCCGTTTTTGTGACTCTAGTTAACCTGGGGACGATCGCACGTCCCCGTGACGGCGACGATCCATTCGGATGTCTGCCCTATCAACTTTCAATGTTATTTTCAGCCCAAACCATGTAGACCATGGGTAACGGGGGAATCATGGTTCCATTCCGGAGAGGGAGCCTGAGAAACAGCTATGGCTACCACATCCAATCAAGGCAGCATGCGTGCAAATTACCTATTAGGTATAATTAGGTGAAGGCCTGCAGATGAGCTGACCCTGTAAAAGATTTTAGGTGCGGGCCTTTAGGTGAGCTGACCCTGTAAAAGATTGTAGGTTAAGGTCTGCTTGTGAGCTGACCCTGTAAAAAATTATATGCGAGGGCCTGCTGGTGAGCTGACCCTGTAAAAGATTTTAGGTGCAGGCCTGCTGGTGAGCTGACCCTGTAAAAGATTTTAGGTGCGGGCGTGCTGGTGAGCTGACCCTGTAAAACATTATATGCAAGCGCCTTCAGGTGAGCTGACCCTGTAAAACATTATATGCGAAGGCATGCTAGTGAGCTGACCCTGTAAAAGATTTGAGGTGCGGGCCTGCTGGTGAGCTGACCCTGTAAAAGATTTGAGGTGCGGGCCTGCTGGTGAGCAGACCCTGCAAAAGATTTTATGTGCGGGCATGCTGGTGAGCTGATCCAGTAAAAGATTGTAGGTGAAGGCCTGCTGGTGAGCTGACCCTCTAAAAAATTAAATGCGAGGGCCTGCAGGTGAGCTGACCCTCTAAATAATTATATGCGAGGGCATCAGGCTCCGGAAGGCCTCAGTGTCCACAAGACTAAATGGCAACATTTCCAGGGCCAGCAATTTGGGACTGCGCTGGGACACGGAAGTGGATGTGGTCACTGATGGTGCTTGCGAAGGTCCAGGTGCAGGGAGGGATGCATCTTGGCCTACGCCTTCAACAGGGGATTGGCCAGCAGGTAACACAGGGGAAGAGGAGGCAGTGGTGTGACCCGCAGACACAAATTGTGGACCCAGGCGTTTGTCCCACTTATTACGGGTCTTGGATGCCATGTGGGGAATCATGCTGGTGGTGGTGAGGTTGCTAGTGTTCACACCCGGATAATTTTCGTATGGCACAGGTTGCAAACTACTGCTCTTTTGTCGTCCGCACTTTTCTTAAAAAAGCACCATGCTGCGGAACATCTACCCCTTGGCAAGTGAGATTTCTGCAAGGGGTTGCTCCGTGGAACAGTTGCGGGCCTGTGTGGTGTGGCCGCCTTCTCCCTTTTGCCATCCCACTGCCTCTTCCAGCCTGTTGCGGTGCTGCAGATCCCATCCCCTCCTCGCTCAGCTTTCCACCTTCTCAGGTTGGGTCAGTGACCTCATCGTCCACTACCTCCTCTTCCACTTCCTCACTCTAATCATCCTCCTGATTTGTTGACCTAACCACAACCTCAGTGATTGACAACTGTGTCTCATCCTCTTCATCAATCTCTTGATACAGTAATTGCGGTTGACTCATTGACAACTGTATCTCATCATCACCCACCTCATTAAACACTAATTGCTGTTCCCTACCGTCAAGTTCTTGTGACTGTGGATGTTCAAGAGGTTGGGAATCAGGGCACAAGATCTCATGTCCCTCTTCAAGCGTGCTTGGCGAGAGGGCAAAATCAAGGAATGGCGAAGAAAAGAGGTCCTCGGAGTATCCAAGTGTGGGATGACATGTTTGGCCAGACTGTAAATGGTGGGAGGAAGGAGGTTCAGGGTGAGGATTGTGTTGACCAGACTCTTGGCTACTGATACTGGACTTGGTGAAAGACAGGGTGGTGCGTAACCAACTGGAAGCATTATCTGATGCAATCCAACTGACCACCTGCTCGCACTAGGCTAACTTCAAGAGTGGTGTCCTGCAGCGCCCTGCAAACTGGGACATGACGCTAGGTATCTTGGATGATTGTTTTTCTTGTGCTCTGGCCGCGGCCTTGGCGGGTACCATCAGCATCACGGCCACTTCCCCATCTCTTACTGCTCTCCTTCTTCATTTTAAATGTGATATAGTGATATATGCTTGAAAGTATGTCACACGTACAGTAGCATAGGATTTGGAAGTGTATGTGCAAAAATTTTTACAAAGATATTTGTGATGAGGAAACGTTATACAGGACAGGTACCACAAGTAATGTCACAGTTCGCACTTTAAACAGGAGATGTGGCGCAGATAATTTTACTGTCCGCAGGGGACACCGTCTATGAAAAAGGTATACTGTATGTCACTGATATTTTAGGAATGAGCACACTTTAAACCAGAGATGTGGCTCGAATAATTTAACTGTCCGCAGCGGACACCGTCTACAGAAAAACTGCACTGGATGTCACTGATATTTTAGGGATGCGCACACTTTAAACAGGAGATGTGGCGCAGATAATTTTACCGTCCGCAGGTGACACCGTCTACGGAAAAAGTGCACTGGTTGTCACTGATATTTTAGGGATGCGCGCACTTTAAACAGGAGATGTGGCGCAGATAATTTTACTGTCTGCAGAAGACACCGTCTACTAAAAAAGTGTACTGGATGTCACTGATATTTTAGGGATGCGCACACTTTAAACAGGAAATGTGGAGCGGATAATTTTTAACTGTCCGCACATGACGCCGTCTACGAAAAAAGTGCACTGGATGTCACTGATATTTTAGGGATGCGCGCACTTTAAATAGGAGATGTGGAGCAGATAATTTTACTGTCCGCAGGGGACACCGTCTACGGAAAAAAGTGTACTGGATGTCACTGATATTTTAGGGATGCGCACACTTTAAACAGGAGATGTGGCTCGAATAATTTAACTGTCCACAGGGGACACTGTCTACGGAAAAACTGCACTGAATGTCACTGATATTTTAGGGATGCCCACACTGTAAACAGGAGATGTGGCGCGGATAATTTAAGTGTCCGCAGGGGACACTGTCTACGGAAAAAAGTGCACTGGATGTCACTGATATTTTAGGGATGCGCACACTTTAAACAGGAGATGTGGCGTGGATAATTTAACTGTATGCAGCGGACACCATGTACGGAAAAACTGCACTGGATGTCACTGATATTTTAGGGATGCGCACACTTTAAACAGGAGATGTGCCGCGGAAAATAACCGTCCGCAGGGCACACCGTCTACAGAAAAAGTGCACTGGCTGTCACTGATATTTTTGGGATGCGCACAATTAAAAATATATTGCTGCTGTCACACACAATATTCCTTAAAAGGACTTTTGGGTCTCTGAAAAGTTTTTTCTATAAAAATATTCCTATTACACTCACTACACCAGGGATGCTTAACCTGCCGCCCTCCAGCTGTTGTAAAACTACAACTCCCACCATGCCCTGCTGTAGGCTTTTTGGGAATGATGGGAGTTGTAGTTTTGCAACAGCTGGAGGGCTTCAGGTTGCGCATGCCTTCCCTTCACTGTCAGTCCCTTCCTATGCACAGCTCTCCCTAACACTGAGCAATTTAGCGCAGGTTGCGCTAAAAACATATATTGCTGCTGTCACACACAATAGTCCTTAAAAGGACTTTTGGGTCTATGAAACATGTTTTTTTAGAAAAATTAAATTCAATTACACTCCCTTCACTCTCTGTCCTTTCCTATGTTCAGCTCTCCCTGACTTAGAATGAGCCGAACACGCGTCATCGGGTGCTATATAGCACCCGATTACGTGTTTCTAGCCAGCCAATCACTGTAATGCCAGTAGCCAACATGGCTACTGGAATTACTGTTAGGGCAGTACTTACCTGCATGTTTATTGGCTGCTTAGCAGCCGCGAAACCTGCGGGGAGGAGACTCGAGCATTGCGCCAAGCATAGCGATGCTCGAGCCGAACTGGTATTCGGCCGAGCAGGCTCGCTCAACATTATTGTCTTCATATTATGGGTAATTCTACTAAAGATCTAGCTTCCCTTTTGGGGTACAGTAAGTTCTGTAGAGGTTCCTATATTGTATGTGGAAATACTGCCTCTGTGCTAGAAGAAGCAGTCGTAACGTACAGAATATGAAAGAACAGACACAAATAGAATTGTATGCAATGTAGAATTTCATATAAGCTGAAATGTAAATCTGCTGCATCCATTCAGTATTTTTGCTTAGTTATTAAAGTCAGTCAATAATTGCATCTTTATATGAAAAAGGCACACAAAAAGTCCAAAATGACCTTTAGTATGTCATGGTATGGAATTGAAATCATCCACAAATAGTTCTCAGTATATATCTCCCCTGGTGAAATTCAGATGCTGATGTTCGCTTTTATGGGAACTTTTATAAATGTCATCAAAGGAGAAACCTGGAAAGACAATAACTAATGACATAACCACCCCAGGATAGTCGAATCTGTCCATACTCCTACAACTCCCTGTGCTAGTGCTATGGCTGGGGACACGGCAGATTTAGCTATTGCTACAGGAAAGCCAATTAGATCCTAACATGATAAGCAGAGTATTTCCTGTCAGGCTTTACTTTAAATGCTGCTTTTGGATTCCATCTTCAATACACAAAATATATCTTCTCAGTGACATCAATTATGTGGAAATTGGATGAAGAACATTCTGTGGACAATAAAACCTGGAGATTATACTATTACTGAAACATCTGTATCAGCATTGTTAGATTATGGACCTGGGGGTCGTTGAGAGGACATGTAACTTATAATAAGCACATTCCCTGCAGAAGTACAGGTATTCTCATTGTTGGAGTGCACAAAAAGACCTGGCCGTATTGTGGAAAAAATTATTTTAGAAAAAATATATATTTTAGAAAAATTCAAACAGTGTCCAGGTCCTTTAAAATTAGACATGTCATAAAAGTGTCACCAGTGAGGGTTTAGCTACTGGGACTTCCACTTAACCAGAGAATTAGAGGACCCCATGCTGCCTCTTGGTGGAAAGGTTGATGCACATGTAAGGTGATTCTGCAAAGTGGATTGAGAGTTAGAGAAATCTATGTGTCAGCATATTTGTAGATTCATGTTGACTTTAATGAGGAAATACCTGATCTACATAATAACACTTTTATGTCTGATGGTCTTAAAATCATATTGGTGAAAGAAACATTAAATTTTGGTCTTGATGTCTCATACACTGATGAGCAAAAGGGTAACAATGTTTTGAACTTCTCACTCTCAGGCTCCATATCTCACCACCCACTACAACTACGAACGTGAGACTACTATCATGTTATAGACAATCATCTTGGCTATCTCTTACATAAATTGGACTTGCAACTATTTACTGTTGTTAATGGCATTGAGCGAGCATGCTCGGCTAAACTGCTGTTCGGCTCAAGCATCGTTATGCTCGGCACATCCCAGTGCTCGGCCGCATACTGCGGGTGCTCAACTACAATTTAATACAATGAAAGTCAGTGGGAGACCTGAGCATCAAACTAGGAACGCCCTGCTCTGAAGAAGAGAGGGTGTCTGATTCACAAAAAAGGTAAAAAAATTGAGGGAAACCCCATCACAATGGTTTGAAAACAGCTTTAAGAGGATGGCTGGATGCGTCTTGGACTCCTATTATCTATGACATACAATAGACACCCACACAAAGGCTATATGCCAAAAGCCAGGTACATGTAAGCCATCAATCTATCCATGAGACAGATAACAGGCTTAGTCAGCATACCTTACAATGGCAGCCTTGTGCACTATGAGACATTCCAAACCAGCACTCATCTGACTGAGAGCCAGTAAGCTTTAAAGTTACTTCAGATCTGTTGGATGGCTTGGGTGGACCCGTGCACCTAGATCAATATCATTAGGGAGACAAAAAAAAATAATCTGATTCTCCTAACATAATATTCAATAACATTTCTATACAGTTTTGTCATGTAAAAACTCATTTGCATAAACATGGGCATATGAGAAAGACATGCAAATGAGCAGAATCTGCATTGTTTTTCAGCTGAAAAACCATTTGCATGGAAAATTTGCGATCTATACTACTCATGAACAGCGCCATCTATTGGTTTCATAGTCTTATGACATGATTAAAAGTCTTGTCATAAGACTATGAAAACAATAGATGAGTCATGAACAGCTCCATCTATTGGTTTGATAGTCTTATGACAAGACGATTACTCTTGTCATAAGACTATGAAACCAATAGATGGCGCTGGTCATCTTGTTGGGACGCTAGTAAGTGGGGCACACTGCTCAACAGAGTCCACACACCGTGTAGCACTCATCCTGTAATAGCCTGCGCTAACACTGAGGTGTATATCGGATTGCTGCTATCATTCACACATCTTCTAGCACTTTATCTGTGGTAATATAAGCTTGCTAGGGTGTATCTGAGGACTATTGCCCTGCTTGTAATGACTCATGAACAGCGCCATCTATTGGTCTCATAGTCTTTTGACAAAACTATGAATCCAATAGATGGCGCTGTTCATGAGTAGTGTAAATCGCGAATATTCTAATCGCAAATTTTTCATGCAAAAGGCTACACTAAGAATCTTGTCATAAGACTATGAAACCAATAGATGGCACTGTTCATGAGTCATGAACAGCACCATCTATTGGTTTCATAGTCTTATGACAAGATGATTACTCTGGATGATGATGAGGAGGAGGAGGAGGAGCAGGAGACGGTTGCCTCCGCTACAGAGGGTAGTACCCATGGAAGTTTTATTCCATCTTTTCAGAGTGGATGGGTAGAAGAGGAAGAAGAGGATGAGGAGATTGAGAGTCATCCTCCTGATGAGGACAGCGAAGTCTTGTCTGTTGGGAATCTGGCACACATGGTTGACTTTATGTTAGGCTGCCTTTCCCATGACCCCTTCTCGACCCCCACTACAAAGAGAACTTCTTATCTCTCATTCCTGTGGTGGAGAGCACAAGCCAAATGGTGCAAAACCAGAAGGTCCTTGTGGAAAAATTGCTCCAAAAATTTCCAGCTGACAACACTGGCTGCAGAGTCCGTAATTCCTTGGCCAACTGAGGATGGGATACGAGGGGAACACACAGCAGTTCCAACAGAGGCAGGGCAACACTCTCCAAGGCCTGGGACAGTTTTATGACACCCCACCAGCACCCTCAACCTGATACGCGGCCTAGTGTCACAGGGAGGGAAAAATTTGGGAAGATGGTGAAGGAGTACGTAGCAGACCGTGTCAGCATCCTCAGTGATCCCTTTGTGCCTTACAACTATTGGGTGTCAAAGCTGGACATGTGGCACAAACTGGCGCTCTACGCCTTGGAGGTGCTAGCCTGCCCCGCCGCCAGTGTTTTGTCAGAGTGTGTATTTAGTGCTGCTGGGGGCATAATAACTGATAAGCGCATCTGCCTGTCAACTGAAAATGCTGACCGGTTGACTCTTATAAAAATTTACAAGGCCTGTATTGCCCCTGACTTCTCTACTCCATCAGATGCACCCCTTCCACCACTAAAAAGGGTATATGGTTCAATCTCCCTTTTCTCCTCCTCCTGCTCCATCATATCAACATGCTTATTAGGCTGCCCTCGCTCCTAATGTTTTAGAGGGTCAGCTCAGCAGCGGCTCTCACCCATAATGTTTTAGAGGGTCACCTGCAGGCCCTCGCCCATAATGTTTTTGAGGGTCACCAGCAGGCCCTCAATAATAATGTTTTTGATGGTCACCAGCATACCCTCACCCATAATGTTTTAGAGTGCCACCGGCAGGCCCTCATCCATAATGTTTTAGAGGGTCACCAGCAGGCCCTCGCCCATAATGTTTTAGAGGGTCACCAGCAGGCCATCGCCCATAATGTTTTTGAGGGTCACCAGCAGGCCCTCAATAATAATGTTTTAGAGGGTCACCATCAGGCCCTCGCCCTTAATGTTTTAGAGGGTCACCAGCAGGCCCTCACCAATAATGTTTTAGAGGGTCACCAGCAGGCCCTCGCCCATAATGTTTTAGGGGGTCACCAGCAGACCCTTGTTCATAATGTTTTTGAGGGTCAACATCAGGCCCTCGCCCTTAATGGTTTAGATGGTCAGATCAGCAGCAGGCACTCGCCCCTAATGTTTTAAAAGGTCAGTTCAGCAGCAGACCCTCACCCCTAATGTTTTAGATGGTCACATAAGCAGCAGGCCCTCACCCCTAATGTTTTAGATGGTCAGATCAGCAGGCCCGTGCTCCAATAGTTTTTGAGGGTCACTAGCAGGTCATCAATGAAAATTGTTCAAGGATGTGTAGGATGCCCTTCTTTGTGTGTAATAAAGGGTGTATTGTAGTGCAGGTTCCTTGTAATTTTTGGCAGCCCTTTAACTTAGTGCATAGGCTTTATGAGTGTAGGAGTCCCACTACCTGAACAATTGTACCACAATGTGAATGAGGCCCTCTATTATGTGATATACAGGTTGATTCGGAGTGCCTCTTGTAATTTTTGGCAGCACTTGCACTTTATATATGTATATGTAAATATACAGGAAAGAATGTTTCCTAACAAATTTTCCTCTAAAATCAATTTTATCTTCGGTTTTGTGCGGGTTTTCAGTCTGTAAAGGTGGCGTACTACTTGGACAACATCATTTCCAGCAGCGACCTGGGAGTCCAAGATGCATCCAGACATCCTCCCCATGCTGTTCCCGAACCATTTCAGTGGTGTTTCCACCAATTTCTGACCTTTTCCTGTGAATCAGACACCCTCCCTTCTTCAGAGCAGGGGGTGCCTGGTTTAATGCTCTGGTTCTCCCATTGACTTCCATTGTGCTCGGGTGCTATGTAGAGCACCCGAGCATCCCAAGGTGTTCTACTCAAGCACCCGAGCACTTTGGAGCTCGCCCAACACTACAGTGTGTTATTAGGTTGATTCCCAAGCGAAAGGTCACTGGTTCGAATTGAGGAGCAGCCATGAAGAAGATTTCCCAAGAAAAGAGAAACCGCATCATCCAGCTCATCAATAGCAGTATCTCGGCCAAGAAAACTGCCAAACTGCATCATGTGAGTGCCATGACAGTTGGAAGAATACAAAATGAAGTCCGTCCATCCATTCCAAAGCCAAGAGGAGGACGTCCAGGAAAAATATTGGAGTCAACAAGTCTATCAGTTCTGGAGTGACAAACATGGTAGTGGAGGTGGCTTGTATACTTCGTAATAGTGATATCACAGAGGTCCATGCAAGCTCAATGCGATGCGCATTACACAAGTCTGGAATGGTGGCCTGAAAAAAGGTAAAAGGCCTCAACTTCAATATCGTCATAAGAAGCGTTGGCTCCAGTTTGCAAAAAAAGTACGAACAGTGTACAGTAAAAGATTGGAAACTAGTGATTTAGAGCAATAAGATGAAAGTCAATAGATTGGGCTCTGATGGGTGCAAATGGGTCTGGAAGAAACAAGGTAAAAGGGGGCTAACGGATCAAGAAATTGAAGGAACTGTAAAGTTCGGTGGAGGTAACCTGATGATATGGGGTTGTTTCGCAGCCAAAGGCATTGGATACTTGACCAGGGTTGATGGTGGTCTCAATGCTGAGCTATATGTGAGTATCCTACAAGACGAGTTACTTCATACACTCAAGTACTATGAGTATGACAAGAACGACACAGTGTTCCAGCAGGACAACGACCCAAAGTATACGTCGAGATTGGGGAAGAAATAATTCAATGACAATGAAGTAGAGGTGCTGGATTGCCCCACAGTCCCCAGACCTCAACCCAATTAAATACTTGTGGGTAGAGTTGAAGAAAAAGCTGTGTTCGTACCCAATTGAGTTGACCAGTATGCACCAACATTGTGAACATGTAGAAGAGACCCGGGAACAGATTTCGTTCTAAACATGCTTGAATCTGATCGAGAGCATGCCCAGAAGGATTCAGGCAATGTTGAAAGCCAAAGGTGGGTTTACAAAACACTAACAAAAAAAATAAAAATTTAAATTTAGAATTTTAGGAGCAAAACAGTAACAATACAGTTACAGGACAAGAATCAGCATAACTAATCATATGCTAAATATTTGCAAATCCAATTTATGTATGAGATAGCCAAGAGATTGTCTATAAAATGATAGTAGTCTCATGTTCAAATCTGTTGTCGATGGTGAGATATGGAGCCTGAAAGTCAAAACTTTAAAACATTGTTACCCTTTTGCTCATCAGTGTATGTAAGTACCGTATTTTTTGCCCCATGAGACACATTTTTTTCCCCCAAAAGTGGGGGGAAAATGCCCCTGCGTCTTACGGGGCAAATACTAATGAGCACTTTCATTATGAAAGCGCTCATCAGTACCAGAGGACCAGGAAGCGGTGAAGGCTCTGTACTCACCGCTTCCTGGTCCTCGGCTGTCGGCTGTCGGCTGTGCAGTGGCTGTGCACAGCGTGAGGGCATTCTGTGACCTCACACTGTGCGCACCAGTTCAAAGCACAGCCGGTGGCAGGAGGAAACAGATCGTGGGGGGAGAGGAGCGGCGGCGTCCAGGAACAGGAGAGGTAAGTGGGTTTTTTATTTTATAAAACATGGCAATATGGGGCTGATGTGAGGCAATATGGGGCTGATCTTTGGCAATATGGGGCTGATGTGAGGCAATATGGGGCTGATGTGAGGCAATATAGGGCTGATGTGAGGCAATATAGGGCTGATGTGAAGCAATATGGGGCTGATGTGAAGCAATTTGGGGCTGCTGGGGGCTGATCTGAGGCAATGGGGGCTAATATGAGAGGCAATGGGGGCTCTTATCTGAGGTCTGATTGGGGGTAATTCACATTGGTGTCTGAGCTGAGGTCTGAATGATGGTGTGACCTGAGGTCTAATTAAAAATATTTTTTTCTTATTGCCCCCTAGGTGCGTCTTATGGGCAGGTGTGTCTTATAGGGCGAAAAATACAGTAATTAAAGATAAACAAATCACTAAAAATTTGATTTGGGTTTGAAGAAGCACTCCTTGATTTTTTTTTCTTTGCCTATATAGTACAGGATAGGCATTATATAAGAATTAGGTAGAAGTTCTTGTGAATACCTGTTTTATTTGATGTGTAATTTGTGGGTTGGCAGTCATATTGACTCCTTACATATATGCATTCATGTTCAATCCAATTAATTTAGAATTAATTCGCTCTTCTCTATTACTAATCATTATGGGGAAAAATTATTAAAATAAAATACGTAAAAATACAAAATAATAATATTGATCTAGGAGGACGAGGTCCATATGGAGTAGGAGGTTGAGGAGGCGGTGGAAGCGGCGGTGGAGGAGGAGGAGGTAGCCTACACTGCTTTTTGGTTTTAAATTTATTTAAAAATTTTTAAATTAGGGTACACCACAAAACATTGGGAAATATAACCTGTGATAACCCCCTGCAGTCGTGCTAAACACACGTTCAGATAATACGCTGGCCGCAGGGCAGGCCAGCATCTCCAAGGCGTAAAGGGCAAGCTTAGGCCATGTGCCCAATTTGGAGACCCAGAAGTTGAGGGGGGGCAGACCCGTCATTCAGTACGTGTAGGCGTGTGCATACATACTGCTCCACCATGCTGGTGAAATGCTGCCTCCTGCTAAGACGTTCCATATCAGCTGGTGGTGCTGGTTGTTGTGGCGTGCTGACAAAGCTTTTCCACATTTCGGCCATGCTAACCCTGCCTTCTGAGGTGCTGGCGGTGCCCCAGCTGCGTTGGCGACCTCTTTCTTGTCCTCTGCCTTCGCCTTGTGCTTCCACTGTGCCCCCGCTGTCAGGTGGGAATGCCACCAGAAGCGCGTCTACCAGCGTGCGCTTGTACTCGCGCATCTTACGATCACGCTCCAGTGATGGAATTAAGGACGGTATGTTGTCTTTGTAACGGGGATCCAGTAGCGTGGCCACCCAGTAATCAGCACAAGTTAGAGTGTGGGCAACTCGGCGGTCGTTGCGGAGACACTGCAGCATATAATCGCTCATGTGTGCCAGGCTGACAAGAGGAAACGAAAAGCTGTCCTCTGTGGGAGGTGTATCGTCTGTGTCTTCTGTATCCCCCAGCCACGCACCATGAGCTGGTCTGGGTGCCACCCTGCTGTGAACATGGTTCCTCCTCCTCCATTTCCTCATCCTCCACCTCGTCATCCTCCAGAACTGTGCCCTGGCTGGACAATTGAGTACCTTGAGTTTGTGGGTGCAGGAACCCACCCTCGGAGCCATTTGGGAATGACTGGCCGGAAGCCCTACGAAATGATCCCTCTTCCTCCTCCTCCTCCTGTGCCACATCCTCTTCCATCATCACCAGCAGCGTTTTTTCAAGGAGGCATAGAAGTGGGATAGTTATGCTGAGAACGGCGTTATCGGCACTGGCCATGTTGGTGGAGTACTCGAAACAGCGCAACAAGGAACACAGGTCTCGCATAGAGGCCCAGTCATTGGTGGTGAAGTGGTGCTGTTCCGCCGAGCGACTCACCCGTGCGTGCTGCAGCTGAAACTCCACTATCGCCTGCTGCTGCTCGCACAGTCTGGCCAGCATGTGCAAGGTGGAGTTCCACCTTGTGGGCACGTCGCATATGAGGCGGTGAGCGGGAAGGCCGAAGTTACGCTGCAGCGCTGACAGGCGAGCAGCAGCAGGATGGGAACGCCGAAAGTGCGCACAAACGTCCCGCACTTTATGCAGCAGCTCTGACATATCGGGGTAATTTTTAAGGAACCTCTGCACCACCAAATTCAGCACATGCGCCAGACAAGGGATGTGCGTCAAACCGGCTAGTCCCAGAGCTGCTACGAGATTTCGCCCATTATCGCAAACCACCAGGCCGGGCTTGAGGCTCACTGGCACCAACCACTCATCGGTCTGTTGTTCAAGGCCCGTCCACAGCTCCTGCGCAGCGTGGGGTTTGTCCCCTAAACAGATAAGTTTTAAAACTGCCTGCTGTCGTTTACCCCTGGCTGTGCTGAAGTTGGTGGTGAAGGTGTTACGCTGACCGGATGAGGAGCTGGTAGAGGATGAGGAAACAGAGTAGGAGGAGGAAGCAACAGGAGGCAAACTGAAGCGACCTGCAATCCTCGGTGGTGGAAGGACATGCGCCAAACTGCTATCCGCCTCAGGCCCAGCCGCCACTGCATTTACCCAGTGTGCTGTTATGGAGATATAACGTCCCTGACCGTGCTTACTGGTCCACGTATCCGTAGAGAGGTGCACCTTGCCACAGATGGCGTTGCTCAGTGCACACCTGATTGTGTCCCCTACTTGGTTGTGCAGGGAAGGGATGGCTCGCCTGGAAAAGTGGAAGCGCTCATCTCCAGTCATCTGTATCGCCGTCTTCAGGACAGCGATACAGATGGCTGTGCAGCAGGGCAGGGGAGGGAGAGGTGTGTCCCTTCCCCTTCTTCTGATAGGCTGCAGGCACTAGGCCGGCAGCCTATCAGAGGCCGGCGCAGGCGGCGCAATGACGTCATCGCGCCGCCTGAGCCCTGAGCCGCCTGAGCCTTACAGCGTGGAACACAGGCCGGAAGAGGCTGCATCGCATCGCTGACATGGAGGTAAGTATAAGTGTTTTTTTTTTGTTGTTGTTGTCAATACTGGTGGCTACTGGGCTGGAACATGATGGGGGGCTCTGGCTACTGGCACATGATCGGGGGGCCTATGGCTACTGGGACATGATAGGGATGGAGGGCCCTATGGCTACTGGGACATGATAGGGGGGGCCCTATAGCTACTGGCACATGATAAGGGGGGCCCTATGGCTACTGGCACATGATAGAGGGGCCTATGGCTACTAGCACATGTTGATGGGGGGGCTCAGGCTACTGGCCCATGATAGGGGGGCTCTGACTACTGGAACATGATATAGGGGGGGATCTGGCTACTGGCACATGATATGGGGGGGCTCTTGTTACTGACACATGATGGTGGGGGGGCTCTTGTTACTGACACATGATGGTGGGGGGGCTCTTATTACTGGCACATGATTGGGGGGCATCTATGAGGGCACATTTTACTGGCACATTATTGGGGGCACTTCTTACAGGCACATTATTGGTAGGCACTATAGGGGCATCTACTGAGGCCACAAAGAACGGCTATTTTATATGGGGGCTCTGTATAGGGGCATTTTATACTGGGACACATTATGGTGGGTACTATGGGGAAGGTGGGAGAGGAGTACTATGGGGTAATCTACGGGGGCACTGAGAAGGGGTATTTTATACTTACAAATTATGGGGGACACTGAGGGCATCTACTGGGGCACTATATATGGGGCATTTTATACTGGTACATTATGGGGGGCACTAGGAGGGAGGGGGGAGAGGAGCACTATGGGGGCATTTACTGGGGGCACTATATAGGGGTATTTTATACTGGCACATTATGGGGGCACTATGGGGACATTAGCTCAACTGGGGGAATTACAAGGGGGTATTTTTTGCACTGTCACATAATAAGGAGAATTATTTCTACTGGGGGGGGGCATTATGGTGGGCTTTATTACTCCCCCATGGTATGACCCCCTAGTAGCAGCACCAGCCTCTCCCTGCTCTGCTATCCCTCTGCCCATTTTCCAAATCCTTATTATGAAATCTTTCTCATTAGGATAAAACACATCAGCTCCACCGAGCCCCCGGCCAAAGTGTTGAAGTGGTATCCCCAAGGGTCAAGCCAAGTAATTGTAAGTTTTCATGTGGAGTATGTTTATGTTATACACATATAGCATACACCGTGCCCCACAATATACAGTTTCTTCTGTAAAAGTCATCAAGTGTCATGGGGGGGGGGGGGGCCTTATTGTTTTTCGCCCCAGGCTTGTTTCTTTCGCTATGGCTTAAGTTATGGTAGTTATTCTCCACCATTCTTAATAGGGGGCTTTATTGCAACATATAACTCTCTTTTAATTTAAATGCTGAGAAAGGGGTGGAACATATGTGATGTCATGATATGGGCAGATCATCTGATAAGGGGGGGCGGCAATTTTTATCTTGCCTAGGGCGGAAAAAATCCTTGCACCGGCCCTGTCTCTACCAGACGGAATGACAGCATTTCAAAGGCCAGTAATTTAGAAATGCTGGCATTCAGGGCTAGGGATCGCGGGTGGGTAGGGGGGTACTTCCTCTTCCTCTCCAGCGTTTGGAAGATGGAGAGCTGAACGCTTCCGTGGGACATTGTGGAGATGCTTGGTGACCCAGGTGGTGGTGTTGCTGTAAGATCCTCTGTTTGCGGGGTGGCAGGTGGCACTGTCACTCCAGAGGTGGATAAGGAGGTCGAGACTGCAGCAGAAGAGGAAGCAGGAGGAGCCAGAGACCTTTCTTGGTTTTTGAGGTGTCTACTCCACTGCAGATCGTGCTTTGCACTTAAATGCCTGGTCATGCAGGTTGTGCTCAGGTTGAGAACATTTATGCCTCGCTTCAGACTCTGATTGCACAGCATGCAAACCACTCGTGTCTTGTCGTCAGCACATTGTCTGAAGAACTGCCACGCCAGGGAATCCTTGGAGCTGGCTTTGGTGTGCTCAGTCCCTTGCTGCGGTGGGCAGTAGCAGGCGTACTGTCTAGAGGACGGCCGCTCCGCTTTTGCACCCTGCTCCCTCTTCTGCTGTGCTGGTGGCTCTGTGCGACCACCGCCTCTTCCTCTGAACTACATAGGTCACTCGCATGACCTTGATTCCATGTGGGGTCGAGGACCTCATCGCCCTCCACATCATCTTCCACCCAGTCTTCACCCCTGCCCTCCTTTTCGGTCTGCATACTTTTGAAAGCCCCAGCAGTTGGCACCTGTGTTTCGTCATCATCCGAGATGTGCTGCGATGGTCCTCCCATGTACTCATCTTGAAAGATAAGTGGTTGGGCATCGGTGCACTCAATCTCTTCCACCTCTGGGGCAGGGCTAGGTGGATGGCCCTGGGAAACCCTGCTAACAGAGCCATCAAAAAGCAGAAGAGACTGCTGCATGACTTGGGGCTCAGACTGCTTGGCTGATTTGCAAGGGGGTGCCAACTGTGGTCTTTCAGCATGAGACTGGGTGGGAGACACTGTGAAGGAACTGGAGCCACTGTCAGCAACCCAATCTACTATCGCCTGTACTTGTTCAGGCCTCACCATTCGTAGAGCCGCATTAGGCCCGACCAAATACCACAGCAGGTTTTGTCGCCTACTCGCACCTGAGGAAGGGGTTTCACTTGTGCGTGTAGCTGGCACAGATCAACCACGTCCTCTCCCTGCAACAGGAGCTCCACCAGCAGCACCACGACCTGGGCCACGTCCCTTATTTGACGCTCTTCTCATATTTCTCGAATTTAGGATATTGCCCTAAATGGGTGTTTAATTAATAGTATAATAGAACGACAGTATGTACAGGGTGTATTTCACACGCCCTGAACCAGACTAGGCCTCAATTAAATTTGTTTGCCCGAAATGGCTGTATTTCAAATACCTGAATAGAACCCCTGTATTTAAAGGGTGTCTCTCACACGCCCTGACCCACACTAGGCCTCAATTAAATTTGCTTGCCCAAAATGGCTGTATTTAAAATATCTGAATAGAAGCCCTGTATTTAAAGGGCGTATCTCACACGCCCTGAACCAGACTAGGCCTCAACTTAATTTGTTTGCCAAAAATCGCTGTATTTCAAATACCTGAATAAAACCACTGTATTTAAAAGGGAATTTCAAACGTCTGTAAGGGCGCAACAATTGTGTATTTTGCCCCAAAAAGGGTGTTTTATTAATAGAAAAATATAAGCCTTGTATGTACAGGGTGTATCTCACACAGCCTGACCCACACTAGGCCGCAATTAAAGATTTGTGCACAAAATGGCTGTATTTCAAATACCTGAATAGAACCCCTGTATTTAAAGGGTGTATCTCACAATGACATCTGCAGCAAAGGCTGCCAACATTTTTTTTTTTGCCCAAACAGGTGTTAGTTTAATAACTGAATATGACAGCAGTATATAACCCTGGAATTTCAAACGTCTTGATGCTGCAAGGCCTGAAAAATTTTGTATTTTGCCCAAAAAAGGGTGTTTTATTAATAGAACAATATAAGCCCTGTATATACAGGGTGTATCTCACACGCCCTGACCCACACTAGGCCGCAATTAAAGGTTTGTGCACAAAATGGCTGTATTTCAAATACCTGAATAGAACCCCTGTATTTAAAGGGTGTCTCTCACACGCCCTGACCCACACTAGGCCTCAATTAAAGATTTATTCACCAAATGGCGGTATTTCTAATATCTGAATAGAAACCCTGTATTTAAAGGGTGTATCTCACATTGACATCTGCAGCAAAGGCTGCCAACTAATTTTTTTTTGCCCAAACGGGTGTTAGTTTAATAACTGAATATGACAGCAGTATATAACCCTGGAATTTCAAACATCTTGATGCTGCAAGGCCTGAAAAATTGTGTATTTTGCCCCAAAAAGGGTGTTTTATTAATAAAACAATATGAGCCCTGTATATACAGGGTGTATCTCACACGGCCTGACCCACACTAGGCCACAATTAAAGATTTGTGCACAGAATGGCTGTATTTCAAATACCTGAATAGAACCCCTGTATTTAAAGGGTGTATCTCACAATTACATCTGCAGCAAAGGCTGCCAAATAATATTTTTTTTCCCAAATGGGTGTTAGTTTAATAACTGAATATGACAGCAGTATATAACCCTGGAATTTCAAACGTCTTGATGATGTAAGGGCGCAACAACTGTGTATTTTGCCCAAAAAAGGGTGTTTTATTAATAGAACAATATAACCCCTGTATATAAAGGATGTATCTCACACGCCCTGATCCAAAATAGGCCTCAATTAAAGATTTGTGCCCAAAATGGCTGTATTTATAATACCTGAATAGAACCCCTGTATTTAAAGGGTGTATCTAACACGGCCTGACCCACACTAGGCCGCAATTAAAGGTTTGTGCACAAAATGGCGGTATTTCAAATATCTGAATAGAACCCCTGTATTTAAAGGGTGTATCTCACAATGACATATGCAGCAAAGGCTGCCAAATAAACTTTTTTTGCCCAAACGGGTGTTAGTTTAATAACTGAATATGACAGTAGTATATAACCCTGGAATTTCAAACGTCTTGATGCTGCAAGGCCTGAAAAATTGTGCATTTTGCCCAAAAAAGGGTGTTTTATTAATATAAGAATATAAGCCCTGTATATACAGGGTGTATCTCACACGGCCTGACCCACACTAGGCCGCAATTAAAGATTTGTGCACAAAATGGCAGTATTTCAAATACCTGAATAGAACCTCTGTATTTAAAGGATGTATCTTACAATGACATCTACAGCAAAGCCAGCTGCCAAATACTTTTTTTTTGCCCAAATGGGTGTTTGTTTAATAACTGAATATGACAGCAGTATATAACCCTGGAATTTCAAATGTCTTGATACTGCAAGGGCGTAACAATTGTGTATTTTGCCCAAAAAAGGGTGTTTTATTAATAGAACAATATAACCCCTGTATATAAAGGGTGTATCTCACACGCCCTGACCCACAGCACCAAATGGCAGTATTTCAAATATCTGAATATAACCCATATGCTGCATATGTCTCACAATGACATATGCAGCAAAGGCTGCCAAATAAACTTTTTTTGCCCTAACGGGTGTTTGTTTAATAACTGAATATGACAGCAGTATATAACCCTTGAATTTCACACGTGCTGATGCTGCAAGGGCTGTAAAATAATGTATTTTGTCCAAAAAGTGTGTTTTTAAAAACCCAGAAAATTATGGCTGTATTTCTAGCTAAAATTGCACACTGACTAATCCAGATGTTGTATATCGCCAAAAAAGAGTTTTTTTTTACTAACAGAATATGAAAGCTGTATATAACGTTTGAATTTCACACGTCCAGATGCAGCTAGGGATGTAAAATAGTGTATTTTGCACAAAAAGGGTGTTTTAAAAAACCCAGAAAATTATGCCTGGAATCCTAGCTAAAATTGCACACTGACTAATCCTGCAAATGCACCAGATGTTGTATATTGCCAAAAAAGGGTGATTTTACAACCAGATTATTAGTGCAGTTTTTCAAGCTTGGATTAGAATGTCACAAAAGCTCAGATGCAGTGCTGGTGCACTGAGCTTGCATAAAATGGCTGCCGCCGCCGCCCACCTAACTAACAGACGGATAAAATATATATTTTTTTGGTCAATGGGCTTAGGGCAGGGTAAAAAGATTGTGCCCTGCACCCACACAACTATTTCTATGTAGATCGCTGAGTTAGATTCTCTCCTATTCTCTCTGTGAAATCACAAGTCCAGCAGCATCCTCTCCCTACACTTGTAGCAGCAGAGTGACGTGCAGCGCTATGTGACTCAAGCTTATATAGAGCCTGGGTCACATGCTGCACTGGCCAATCACAGCCATGCCATTAGTAGGCATGGCTGTGATGGCTTCTAAGGTCAGACAGTAAGGCCTCATGCACACGACCGTTGTGTGCATCCGTGGCCGTTGTGCCGTTTTCCGTTTTTTTTCGCTGACCCATTGACTTTCAATGGGTCCGTGGAAAAATCTGAAAATGCACCGTTTTGCAGCCGCATCCGTGATCCGTGTTTCCTGTCCGTCAAAAAAATATGACCTGTCCTATTTTTTTGACGGACAACGGTTCACGGACCCATTCAAGTCAATGGGTCCGTGAAAGAACACGGATGCACACAAGATTGGCATCCGCGTCTGTGATCCGTGGCCGTAGGTTACTTTCATACAGACGGATCCGAAGATCCGTCTGCATAAAAGCTTTTTCAGAGATGAGTTTTCACTTCGTGAAAACTCATATCCGACAGTATATTCTAACACAGAGGCGTTCCCATAGTGATGGGGACGCTTCTAGTTAGAATATACTACGAACTGTGTACATGACTGCCCCCTGCTGCCTGGCAGCACCCAATCTCTTACAGGGGGCTGTGATCCGCACAATTAACCCCTCAGGTGCTGCACCTGAGGGGTTAATTGTGCATATCATAGCCCCCTATAAGAGATCAGGGGCTGCCAGGCAGCAGGGGGCAGACCCCCCTCCCTCCCCAGTTTGAATATTATTGGTGGCCAGTGTGCGCCCCCCCCCCGCCCCCCCCCCTATTGTAATATCATTGGTGGCCAGTGTGCGGCCTCCCCTCTCCCCCCCCCCCCCCCCGATCATTGGTGGCAGCGGAGAGTTCCGATCGGAGTCCCAGTTTAATCGCTCTGGGGCTCCGATCGGTAACCATGGCAACCAGGACGCTACTGCAGGCCTGGTTGCCATGGTTACTTAGCAATATTACAATATTAGAAGCATCATACTTACCTGCTGCGCTGTCTGTGACCGGCCGGGAGCTCCTCCTACTGGTAAGTGACAGATCATTAAGCAATGCACCGCACAGACCTGTCACTTACCAGTAGGAGGAGCTCCCGGCCGGTCACAGACAGCGCAGCAGGTAAGTATGATGCTTCTAATATTGTAATATTGCTAAGTAACCATGGCAACCAGGCCTACAGTAGCGTCCTGGTTGCCATGGTTACCGATCGGAGCCCCAGCGATTAAACTAGGACTCCGATCGGAACTCTCCGCTGCCACCAATGATCGGGCGGGGGGGGGAGAGGGGAGGCCGCACACTGGCCACCAATGAAATTACAATAGAGGGGGGGAGGGGGGCCGACGGAGGCCGCACACTGGCCACCAATGATATTACAATAGAGAGGGGGTGGGTGGGAGGGCGCACACTGGCCACCAATGATATTCAAACTGGGGAGGGAGGGGGGTCTGCCCCCTGCTGCCTGGCAGCCCCTGATCTCTTACAGGGGGCTATGATAGGCACCATTAACCCCTTCAGGTGCGGCACCTGAAGGGTTAATTGTGCTGATCACAGCCCCCTGTAAAAGATCGGGTGCTGCCAGGCAGCAGGGGGCAGTCATGTACACAGTTCATAGTATATTCTAACTAGAAGCGTCGCCATCACTATGGGAATGCCTCTGTGTTAGAATATACTGTCGGATCTGAGTTTCACGATGTAACTCAAATCCGATGGTATATTCTAACATAGAGGCGTTCCCATGTTGATGGGGACGCTTCAAGTTAAAATATATCATCGGATTGGAGAAAACTTCGATCCTATGGTATATTAACTCCTGACTTTACATTGAAAGTCAATGGGGGACGGATCCGTTTGAAATTGCACCATATTGTGTCAACGTCAAACGGATCCGTCTCCATTGACTTGTATTGTAATTCAGGACGGATCCGTTTGGCTCCGCACGGCCAGGCGGACACCAAAACGACTTATTTTTCATGTCCGTGGAACCTCCAAAAATCACGGAAATCCCACGGACGAAAAAACGGTCACGGATCACGGAAAATCGGAACCCGTTAGAGAAAATTAATACAAGCCACTTACTAATGTATTGTGATTGTCCATATTGCCTCCTTTGCTGGCAGGATTCATTTTTCCATCACATTATACACTGCTTGTTTCCATGGTTCGGACCACCCTGCAATCCAGCAGCAGTGGCCGTGCTTGCACACTATAGGATAAAGCTCCGGCCTCTCTGGTGGTCGGCACCATGGGAGCTCACGTAGGCTGGTGCTTTTTCCTATAGTGTGCAAGCACGACCACTGCTGCTGGATTGCAGGGGGTTGTAACTCTTGGATTTGAGCAGTGTATAATGTGATCAGGGCCGTTTCTAGGGGCGGGCGGGACGGGCAGCCGCCCGGGGCGCTGTCAGAAGGGGGGCGCCGGCAGGGGCGCCCACTTGTCGTTTCTCGGCCGTTCGCTCTGGCTCCCTCCCTCTGACATCTCGCGCGACATACAGTGAGTGAGTGAGTGCCGCACTGCCTGCCTGTTACCGCCCGCCCTGAGCCCCTGAGCAGTGCTGATGCCTGACGTGAGGCGAGTGATGGTCTGGGGGGGCATTAATTACAATGGGGGGAATTAATTACAATGGGGGGGCATTAATTACAATGGGGGGGCCACTGTGGGAGACATGAAAATGGGGGCCACTGTCACTGTGGGGGACATTAAGTTTAATAAGGATCACTATGGACATTATTTAGAATGGAGGCTGCTGTGGGTGTCATTACTCATTATAACTGTATAATGTCAGGCCTAGTCCTGAGCTGAGTTATATTACCCTGCCCATGCCCTGTATAATAATGTACCTGCTGGGGTAATATAACTAAGGGGTATCAGGGTACATTATTATACAGGGCAGGGTAATATAACTCAGGACTAGGCCTATCAGACATTATACAGTTATAATGAGTAATGACACCCACAGCAGCCTCCATTCTAAATAATGTCCATAGTGATCCTTATTAAAAATAATGTCCCCCCACAGGCAGGCAGTGCGGGCGGCGGCGCTCACTCACTGTACCTCACGCACTGCGTGACGTACAGTAGTGAGGTGAGCACCGCCGCCCGCACTGCCTGCCTGTTACCGCCTGCCCGGAGAAGTGCTGAGAAAGAAGCCTGCTGTGAGTGAGAGTCTGAGTCTGTGGGACAGTGCGTCACTGGGTGCGTCACTGTGACCGTCCGTGCAATGTGGTTCCACATTTTTTACAATGGGGAGACACTTATTTCATCGAGCAGTTTTGAGGGGGGGGGGGGGAGTTTTTTTGACACTCGCCCTGAGAGAAATTTTACCTAGAAACTGCACTGAATGTGATGGAAAAATGAATCAAGCCAGCAAAGCAAGCAATATGGACAATAACAATACATTAGTAAGTGCCTTGTATTAACTTCTTCTACTTAATAAATGCCATTTGCTGAAGTTACACAACCCCTTTAACCTATTAGTATGTTTTATAGTGTGGGAGGAAATCCATGAAAACGCATGGAGAACATATAAAATCCATGTCAGTATTGCTCCAGGTCAGCTTCTAAACCCAGGACCTCAGTACTGCACGGCAACAGCGCTAACCAATAAGCTGCCATGCTGATTGTAACTTTTACCTGAAATGAGAGGTCCACTTTAGGATGTTTACATGGGAATAATATTTACATTGTTTAGAAAAATTCTAAATTTATGCTTTCCTTTTCTTCAAATTTCTTCAAAGTTGAACTTAGTTTCATAGTTTATTATCAATGTTTATTTTCATTAAGTCATTTGGCAAAATGTCTAATAGTTACTGGATATTACATTTTGTTTAAAGGGGTTTTCCAGTAATAATTACATTTTATCTCATGCCCGCGGTCTGCCTCATTAAACAGAAGAAATATTCTTACCTGCTCCCCGCCTACTCCGGTTGTCCATGCTGCCTCTGCTGTGTCCATGTTCCGGTGTCCAGAATGTTTGCATCTGGCGGTGCATAGTCACATGGTCTGCTGCAGTCAATAACTGGCTTCAGCGGTGATGTGGCTACAAGCAGCACATGACTGATGAAGCCATTTATTGGCTGCAGCACAGCATCTGACCATGCCCATGCACCGCTGGATGTAAACACTTTGGGGGAGCAGAACATGGGGGGGAAGCGCTGAGGACTGTAGCGGCAGGGATCAGGTAAGTATGAATCCTCTGTTTCAGGCAGCAGGCTACGGGCATGAGACAATATGGAATTATTACCAGAAACCCCCTTTAAACAATATAAGGTGGATTTTTTTTCCTTTAAGAGCATTTGCTTTAAACAACTATAACACGGCATAATGAAGTTTGAGAGAAAGACCTCCAGTTCTTCTCAGTCAGTAAAAGTGAGCACTAAAGCACTGATGTAAAAACCAGGACTTTACAAGCTGTGGGACTGTATATAAGGTGCAGGGGAGGAGAATGAGAAAGTTCCAAAGTAAATGCAAACTTCCATGAAAGTTTCTATGCAGCATGCATTGTATTTCACAGATTCTTCTCAATAGTATACTCATGATTTCTGCGAAAATATCCATCCTCCTTCTCACTGGTCGTTGCACTTGCTCTTTTACCTTCAGCTCTTTATGACTTGTCTTTTCTGCTGAAATTGATTTCGCTTCCAATATGGTTGTACTTCAAAAGGTACCGGAAGGTAAAGTGGTATTCACCATTTCTGAACATCAAATGCCAAAAGAGCACTATGGGGCTCATTTATTAAAGGGGTTATCCGACACTAAGAAATGCTCCCCCATATGCTTGGGCCCCTCACACTGAATATACTTACCTGGCTACCCGCTCCCTGCACTGCTCCTGGTTCCCGCCCCGCCGATGCTGCTTTTCCCTGTGCGCGAATGAAAACATCCAGTGTCGGGGGGGAGCAGCCGATGGCAGGTGGTGACAGGGACAAGCCTAATTGCGGGTGATGCTAGGGAGGCTTGTCCCTGTCATTGCCTGCCATTGGCTGTCCCCTCCCCTCGACACTGGATGTTTTCATCCACGCATGGGGAGAAGCAGCAGTGGCAGTGCGGAGACCAGGTGCGGCGCAGGGAGCCAGGTAAGTAGAATCAGTGTGAGGGACCCGGCATATGGGGGAGCATTTGTTAGTGTCGGATAACCCCCTTAAGATCAGTGTTTTCCACGCCAGTCTTAAGTCTCTCAGTACTGCTGGAGGAAGTGTCCAAGTTACGCTGAGGTGAAGGCGTCGGCATAACTTTGGTCCATCCTCCTGCAGGCCGTGCAACAAACTTAAATCTACACCAGCTCCCTTGCTGACATAGGTTTAAGCCATTTTTAACTCCAAAAACTGGCGTAGAAAATTATGAATGAGACCTGCACGGGTCACCCTCTTCTCCACCCATGCCATTTTTTCTTGACATGTCGGAAAAGTGGCATGAGCAGGAAAAAGTTGCAGATTTTGCTGCAAAATGGTATGCAACAAAATCTTCAACTGATATATGCCACAAGTGGCATATACCAGTTGATAAAGAGTCCCTATTTTTTTTAAGTTATAAAAAGGTCTCTTATCTCAAAGAGTGAAATGACTGAAATTCTAACATTACTTTGTTTCTGTTTGATGTGCATATACTGTAGATGCTGTGTAGTAAGCAGTGACGATGTATGGTTTCTGTATAGAACAAATCAGTTTCTAATGTAACTGGAGCCTGGTGCTGCTTTATTAATCTCCTTACTATTCATTTCATACTTATTTCTTCATCTTTGATTTTGAATTAAAAAGTGGGGTTTTTATTAATACAATCTGAGCTAACATGGTTGCAGTTATTTTTGTGTAAGTGTAAAATGTCATCTTTGAATGCAAATAAATGCCATCAGAAGATCAATGACCTATTCTATGCCTGTACTAAAATCTTGTGGTTGTACCTATCATGGTGCTAAGCTCAAATCCTACATCTACACATCCTTAGTCTGTCCCATTTTATCCCTTATGTATCTGGACAAATTTTGCTTTGATTGTGTTAGAAGGGTTTTAAGATGGCCATACACATTAGATAAACATTGACTGGTCCAACTATGGCTGGATGGGTTGACGATCTGATATGTATAGGGGACTCCCTACCATTCTTCGATGGCAGATGCTGGAGGAAAGAAGAATCATGCATGACAGATTCCATAATTTGTTCCTGCATAGAGGTGTCTGGCAGAAGCTTATTCCTCAATTCGATTGAAAAAACATGTGCAGATGAGCATTCAGTGGACAATTACTGAAAGCTTTATAGTACTGACCTATCTGGACATTTATACCATATTGTTAGGGTTGGGTCCAACCTGGGGGACTGCATCTATTTTGAGAGAAGGGCCCTGATATGAAATGAGAGCAAGCTTGCTTTCTTTTATCACTGCTATGGGACTTCCGAAAGTACCATTCAATAACGGTGAAAGGAGAGGTGGCCACACATGCATTATGTACTCTCCATTCACTGCTATGGTATTTCCAAAAATAGCTGAATGTGCTTGCTTATCTATTTTCAGAAGTCCCATAGCAGGGAATGGAGAGGACACTGCTCAGGCATGGCATGATGGTCATTCACATGGCTTCCATTATTGAAATAGGAGTGGGTCCCAGAGATAGGACTGGCATCTATGGGACATTTATGGCATATCCTATCAATACACCATCAGTGTCTAGATGGGACAACCTCTTTAATCTACCTTTACAGTTCATCTAGTAAATTTGCACCACATGCATCTATGAACTATGTGGTATCACTCTATGTCCCCATGTTCCATTTATTACAGGAAAAGAGCCACAAGCTGATAATATACCATGGTATATACAGTACAGACCAAAAGTTTGGACACACCTTCTCATTCAAAGAGTTTTCTTTATTTTCATGACTATGAAAATTGTAGATTCACACTGAAGGCATCAAAACTATGAATTAACACATGTGGAATTATATTCATAACAAACAAGTGTGAAACAACTGAAAATATGTCATATTCTAGGTTCTTCAAAGTAGCCACCTTTTGCTTTGATTACTGCTTTGCACACTCTTGGCATTCTCTTGATGAGCTTCAAGAGGTAGTCCCCTGAAATGGTTTTCACTTCACAGGTGTGCCCTGTCAGGTTTAATAAGTGGGATTTCTTGCCTTATAAATGGTGTTGGGACCATCAGTTGTGTTGAGGAGAAGTCAGGTGGATACACAGCTGATAGTCCTACTGAATAGACTGTTAGAATTTGTATTATGGCAAGAAAAAAGCAGCTAAGTAAAGAAAAATGAGTGGCCATCATTACTTTAAGAAATGAAGGTCAGTCAGTCAGCCGAAAAATTGGGAAAACTTTGAAAGTAAGGGCTATTTGACCATGAAGGAGAGTGATGGGGTGCTGCGCCAGATGACCTGGCCTCCACAGTCACCGGACCTGAACCCAATCGAGATGGTTTGGGGTGAGCTGGACCGCAGAGTGAAGGCAAAAGGGCCAACAAGTGCTAAGCATCTCTGGGAACTCCTTCAAGACTGTTGGAAGACCATTTCAGGGGACTACCTCTTGAAGCTCATCAAGAGAATGCCAAGAGTGTGCAAAGCAGTAATCAAAGCAAAAGGTGGCTACTTTTAAGAACCTAGAATATGACATATTTTCAGTTGTTTCACACTTGTTTGTTATGTATATAATTCCACATGTGTTTATTCATAGTTTTGATGCCTTCATAGTCATGAAAATAAAGAAAACTCTTTGAATGAGAAGGTGTGTCCAAACTTTTGGTCTGTACTGTATATACCTTCTTTCTTAAAACACAACATAGAGTATTGCATGTCACCCCTCATTTTAGGAGATTGGGCACAGCCATGCAAACCATTCCCCTTAGCCCTGTGGGTAACCATGCATCTAGAAGTGCTGGCTCGCCTTATGTACAGCTATTTCTGTCATTTTGGCTTTATCAGTGCTAGTTACAGAAACAAGGGCTGCTGTATGGAGAAGACCTTGGGCAGCAACCAGACAACCCCTCGACATCTAAAGTACCTAGATCACTGAGTGTATATGTAAAATGTCAATTCAGTATATTTTATCATTTTGTCTATCTTACAATTGCCACTTTACATGGCACGAACAGCAGAACCGAAAAATCTTTACGTTGTTCTTCCTTTCAGGTATCTTGGCCCAACAGAATACTTTCCATAATGTAACAGCCTGAAGGCTACATATTAAATGGAGCCCCTTTAATAAAGTTGTTTCCGTCATTTATTACATGCTCCAGCAAAATTAATACAGTAGAACTGATAACTCCATTTTAATCTTCTGTCAAAGTTTGGTATTCAGGTCCATGACCACAGCAGAATCCATTTAAATGTCACTGTTTCATACTGGCCTATTTTTCTTGCAGACTGGGTCTGAGACATTGGTCCAAGAAGATGCTCAAGGGACTACAGAATCTAATCAGTCTGACAACACAGACGCTTTACGTCATGTATTCTCTTTCTCCTGGCTTAATACATTACCTGAATAGCCGCCTGACTGTGGGAAACCTTCATTTGTCTGCAGCACCAGTATGAACACTCACCTAAGTGTAAAGTCAGGGGAGCCTCCTTCTGTGATCGATTATCCGTTATCACAGCAGTACTCATCATCAGCACATTTAATTGTCCCTGCCTCTATCTTCTTCCATCCACATCATACTCATGACATATCAGCCTTCCCAATATCTACCAATTACGCCTCAGTGTACGACAGAAACCTAGTAGACTCATCTTGGGGTCCAAACACTACTCTGATAATTCCACCCATGCTTCCCTGTGCCACCCCCCCCCCCCCCCCCCCACTATCAGCTGAGTAGTATGTGTATGTATGTATGTGCCAGTGTGTGTAAGGTGCTGTGTAACCCACTTGAATCAGTTCTTTCTTCACTACTTGAAATGACTAAAGTGACATTAAAGTGTGCAGGTGCCTTGAGGGGTTAACTTCCAAGAAGTGCAGAGACCCCTTGGCGACTGCCATTTCTTTTAGGGGAAAAATGAACGCAACTATGTCTTCATTTATGTGTTCTTGTTAAGTTTGAAGAGGCAGTTGTCTCAAGCAATGAGAAATGTCCTTGTCCAGCATATTAGGCAGGTTATACTGGGAATTGTAGTTCCACAATACAGCGCATGGTGCCTACAAGCAATCTCTCCCCTTGATATAGCTATTAGAAAACAGTAGTGCCGAGAGCTGAATGGGTCTTTTGACCAGCACCTTAATTATTGAGTTATTATGATGTAGTAGCTTTACTCATATGGAAAACCAGAGATAACACATTTACGTATGTATATATAAATATTATTATTATTATTATTAGAGATGAGCAAATGTATTGAAACTCAGTTAGGGTCTGATTTGCCCAAACCGGTTGTCAGATTTTATTCAAGTCCTACTAAATTTGACCCATGAAAGTACCCTAATTGCCCTGAAAAATCATGCATGACACTCTGGGGTCCCCAAGGACTGTATCCAACCCCTTTCAAGTCTGTTAATCCGGAGACAGCATTAGTAATGTCAAAGGGACAGTGGCATATATACGGTATATGTAGGAATATGGGTAAACAGATGTTAACATGCTTGTTTCAATACACACTGCCTCAATGAATTTTAAAAAAAATCATCCAAATCTGAATTTTAGGGGAATTTGGAACCAATGTCATTCATTTACAATCCTTGCAAATCTGCAATTCCTTGTAGTCAACTTTGCATTAAGGTAACAGGGTTTGGAAAGCAATGCATGTGAATATTCTTTGCTCCTGACACCTTATTACCTCCTTCATGAGAAGGAAATAGATCGAGGGCAAGGACTAAGGAATCACTCTGTGCAGTGGCTATCACTTCTCTGGGATTTTGTGTTGCTTTTCTTTTGGCCACCATTAAAAATGTCTTTGCTTTATGATCTCATTCCTCTTAATGCCGTCTACTAGATCTACTGTATGTTTCCATTGCACAGAAGCTCGGTCAGGAGTCAGGACCACCTCTCTGTCTGCTTACTACATACTTATCCCCCAATAAATGAAGATGGACAGATGAAGCTTGGCAGATTTTATTAAAAATATAGATATTAAACATTATGTTTACACACCAATGTTGTGCGAGCTCTGAAAAGATGTTTTTTATTGTGGAAATGTATACAATAAACTTTTGATGCAAAATAAATTACAGCAGATTATTTCTTTGTTATATTTTCACTTCCCAGAGGAAACCCAGGAGATGTTTGTTCATCTAGTTCAAACTGTAAAGACCATTGCCAGTCTGGAATTTCCTAAGGATTTTTATATATTACAAAAGTAACCCCCACCCCATCCCTCCCAAATAAAAATAAATTACAAATTACATCTGTTGCCCGGTGCATGCTGATAAACAGATCTAGGCTCTCACCTGGGGACTAGCAGCAGAGCATTGCTTTGTCTTGCTGGCCCCACAGGCACCCGAGGAGTTATGGAGGGCATCCTCTATGTCTGAAGCTATAGAAAAATAAACACATGGTATCAGGGCAGCACAATGGTACATCATACTGTATAGTTTGTGTTAGATGCAGGAAACTCTTTGGCAGGTGACAGTGGGTTATTTCCCAATAATGTCCATCAGTTTCCTGTTGCTGTGGGCTTGCTGGGCTATCTGCTCAGCTCTGGCCATTTCCAAGACCTCTCGGAGAAGATGGAAAGTGAGATCCAGGGATATGGGAGGCTCCTCCGATCGTTTGCCCCTTTCTGTAGGTTCCTCCTGGGGGTTGTATGAGGAATCTGCTCCTTCTAGGATGCCAGCTCTTAGCCCCTGCTGCTGCCCACCCCACTGCTGAGGCTGCAACTGCTGCAAAGCCCTGACAAAGTTACTGGAGGAAGAAGCATCAGGGAGGCGGCTTGCTCCTAGGGAGGGATATTTGTGGAGGTTCCCAAGGCGAAGGAAATATTCTTCTCCCATACGAAGTAAAAAGGGATGGTACTCAGACAGGAGAGGAGGGGGAGCCCCGGCAGGGGAGGCTGGAGGTTTGCTGAAGGCTCTACACTCCTGGCAAGGGAGGAGGGCAACCAAGAGGATCCCCATAAACACCAAGACCTGGAACTTCATGTTACTCCAGCTACCGAATCTGTAAATCCGAAAAGACGTGCAGGGGAGACCTGGAATAAGAGGGGGGAAGTGAGGAAGGAACTGGCAAGAACCTGAGAAAAGAAGAGACATGTGGGTGGGTGGGGGTGGATTCTGATAGGAGCTGTCCAAGTGCTGAACCCTAACCCCTGACACTGGAAGAATGGTCCACATCCAAACATCTCACCAGCTATACAACTATTTTACCACTATCTCTGCATATCACGATATTACCAACACAATATACCATGAACTCCACTGGTAACTGCTCTGCTGTCCAACTCCTATAGACAACTAGAGGTCCTATTCCAATCATTGTATATCCACTATAGATCAGCATCACTGCACTTACAGATGTAGCAGAGTTAACACTCAAACTCTTAACTCAAATTTCTTCCTGATATCCCGTAACAAAAGTCAACGAAAAGCAATTGAAGGTGTCGGCTCAACACGACTAGTTAGTTTCTGCATCTAGTTAAGCGTGGTGTGTGTTAGCTCTACTACATCTGTACATCCATTAATAACAGCAGATTATCTGATCGGGACACCAGACAACTACTACATACTAACAAGCAAAATTATCACATCTAATCATATGGGAAGTGTCAAGTGTGAAGCAGATGTATCACTGAATAATATAACAGGACAAGTGTGCAGATATCATATGAGAAGTATGATGGAGAATGATATCTGTAGTGTTGGGATGAGTAGACTGGGGGATGAGGAGATATCTGATCTGAGAAGTATCAAGGCAACTGGTATCAGTAATGCAGACATGGATTTATTGGGATCATGTGGAGATATGTGATCATAGGAGAAGTATGAAGGGGAATGATATCAGTAATGTAAAAATGAATTTATTAGGGTGATGTGGAGATATCTGATCCTAAGAAAAGATGAGAAATAGTATCACTTAGTAATGTAAAAATAAATTTATTGGGGTGAAGTGGGGACATCTGATCTCAGAAGTATGAAGGGAATTGTATCAGTAGTGTAGGAATGAATGTATTGGGGGTGATGGGGAGATATCTGATCATAGAAGTATCAAGGCAAATGGTATCAGTGGTGTAAAGATGAATAGACTGGGCTTATGTGGAGATATCTGATCATAGAAGAAGTATCAAGGCAAACAGTATCAGTAGTGTAGGAATGAATGTATTAGGGTGATGTGGAGATATCTGGTCATAGAAGTATGAAGGGAATGGTATCAGTAGTTTAGGAATGAATTTATAAGGGTGATGTTGAGATATCTGGTCAGAGAAGTATGAAGGGAATGGTATCAGTAGTGTAGGAATGAATGTATTGGGTTGATGTGGAGATATCTGGTCAGAGAAGTATGAAGGGAATGGTATCAGTAGTGTAGGAATGAATGTATTGGGTTGATGTGGAGATATCTGGTCAGAGAAGTATGAAGGGAATGGTATCAGTAGTGTAGGAATGAATGTATTGGAGTGATGTGGAGATATCTGGTCAGAGAAGTATGAAGGGAATGGTATCAGTAGTGTAGGAATGAATGTATTGGGGTGATGTGGAGATATCTGGTCAGAGAAGTATGAAGGGAATGGTATCAGTAGTATAAAGATGAATAGACTGGGCTGATGTGGAGATATCTGAACCTGAGAAAAGTAGGACATCACCTAATAATGTAAAAATTAATTTATTGGGGGTATGTGGAGATATGTGATCACAAGAGGACTATGAAGACAAATAATCTGACTTAGTAATGTAAACATGAATTTATTGGGGTGATTATATTGGTTATCAGGGCAAATATAAAGCAGATATCACACCACTTAGTAACACAGAAAGTTACTACAGGAGGGATAATATCTACATCAGGTTAAATGTATCTAAGTAGATCTACAGCAGATATCCCATCATCTAAGAGTCTCTACCCCTCCACTGGTGGAGACCCCCAGCCTCTGCTCGGGGGCTGCTGCAGAGAGTTGAACTTACTTGCTGACGGAGGGTCCTGTGGACGGTATCACAGCATGGAAGGGATGTGTCGGCTCCGGAGGTCCCTCTGTGCGGCGGTGGTCCCTCACTTCCTAGGAGGACATATCTGGAGGTGGAGGTGGGATCCCGTACACAGGGATGCTGGATTTTATAGCTCACTGCCTCTTCCACGATCACGCAGCTCTTGCCTAATAAGCTGACGCTCTCTTGACAACTATTGCGTGCTGCTCCTCTCCTGAATAAATAATGGCTCCTCCGAGCGATGGGCAGAGTCCTGCGATCACAACAATGAATCTCCCGTCCAATTATCTGCCCAGATATTTATCGCCTCTCTGGTGACGTCAGCGACACCTGGAGTGGAGGCGAAAGTCACAAGTCTCCCATTGACAAAAAAACTTGAATGAAATTTCCTAAGTGTGCTCAGCATCTGCAAGTGACCGGCCAAGACATGTAGTCAGGACACCGGGGTCAAGGATAGATGAGGACGGATAGGGAGACAAAAGATAGATAGATAGATAGATAGATAGATAGATAGATAGATAGATAGATAGATAGATAGATAGATAGATAGATATGAGATAGAGATAGATAATAGATAGATAGATAGATAGATAGATATGAGATAGAGATAGATAATAGATAGATAGATAGATAGATAGACAAAAGATAGATAGATAGACTGTAGATAGATAGATAGATAGATAGATAGATAATAGATAGATAGATAGATAGATAGATATTAGATGGATAGATAGACAAAAGATAGATAGATAGATAGATAGATAGATAGATGATAGATAGATAGATAGATAGATAGATAGATATTAGATGGATAGATAGACAAAAGATAGATAGATAGATAGATAGATAGATAGATAGATGATAGATAGATAGATAGATAGATAGATAGATATGAGATAGAGATAGATAATAGATAGATAGATAGATAGATAGATAGATAGACAAAAGATAGATAGATAGACTGTAGATAGATAGATAGATAGATAGATAGATAGATAGATAATAGATAGATAGATAGATAGATAGATAGAATATAGATATAGACTGTAGATAGACAATAGATAGATAGATAATAGATAGATAAATAGATACATTATATATAGATAGGAGATAGATAGATAGATAGATAGATAGATAGATAGTAGATAGGATATAGACTGTAGATAGATAGATAGATAATAGATAGATAGAATATAGATATAGACTGTAGATAGATAGATAGATAGATAGATAGATAATAGATAGGATATAGACTCTAGATAGTCCTAAGAGTTCACAGACTCTTCCTTGCAGATGGATTTAGCTCCAGATCCTGCAGAGCGCACATTGTGAATGCTGAAAAGTTGTATGTCATATGAGGACTGTGAAGTCCATCTCATACACATCTGTATTACTTTCACACTTTCACAGAGGATTCTGGCAGGCAGTTCCGACGAAGGAACTGCCTGCCGGATCCGGCAATCCGGACGCTAACGGATGGCATTTGTCAGACGGATCCGGATGCGGATCCGTCTGACAAATGCATTGAAATACCAGATCCGTCTCTCCAGTGTCATCCGGAAAAAACGGATCCAATATTCATTTTTTTTGCATTTTTAAAGGTCTGCACGTGCGCAGACCGGAAAGCCGGATCCGTTTTGCCGGAACACTTAATGCCGGATCTGGCACTAATACACTTCAATGTAAATTCATGCCGGATACGGCATTCCGGCAAGTGATCAGTATTTTTGGCCAGAGAGAAAACTGCAGCATGCTGTGGTATTTTCTCCGTCCAAAAAACGTAAGAGGGACTGAACTGATGCATCCTGAACGGATTGCTCTCTATTCAGAATGCATTAGGATGAAACTGATCACTTCTTTTCCGGTATTGAGCCCCTAGGACGGAACTGAATACCGGAAAAGAATAACGCTAGTGTGAAAGTCCCCTTACACATCTGCAGCCGATATTAATATGGACACATGATCAGTGTAAATGACAGATACATAATAATACTTCTCTCTTCCTATTCCACACACCTCCTGCTGGAGACCACACAATGGCTGCTGGACTTGCTACAAGTAGAGGGAGCAGCATTTCTCAGGGTAGATTGGACCCCATTTGTTACCACAGTGGTAATGACTTAAGTCAGATAATCTTTCCAAAACCAAACTCCACAATTAACTACTAAATCACCCATTATCCTGTTCTCATTCCTGTGTCCAATAAGTGAGTCAATAATGTAATGGATTACTTCAATAAAGGTGGGGAGTGGTGCCATGTTTTACTCTGTCAAGGGGGTCTAGGACTCACACTAGTATACATATGTACAGAATTAGATTAGGTAGGTAGACAGACAGTGTTACTGTTAGTATTATATTAGTATTACTGTTTCTTTTCCTACGCCAAACAATTAACTACTACATTGCCCATTATACAGTTCTCATTAATGTGGCCAATAAGTGACTCTGTAGTGTAATGGATTACTTCAATAAAGGTAGGTACCATGTTTTACTCTGTCAAAAGGGGTTTAGGACTCAAACTAGTATATATAGTATATGTGTACACAGAATTAGACAGATAGACAAATATTATTACTAGTGATGAGCGAGCATGCTCAGCCGAATACCTGTTCGGCTCGAGCATCGCTATGCTCGGCACATGGTGGTACTCGGCCGAGTACCGCATGTGCTCGAGCGCCATGTTCGAGTCTCCTCCTTGCATGTTTCGCGGCTGCTAAGCAGCCAATAAACGTGCAGGTAAGTACTGCCATCACTGTAATGCCAGTAGCCATGTTGGCTACTGGCATTACAGTGATTGGCTGGCTGGAACGCGTCATCGGGTGCTATATAGCACCCGATGACGCGGGTTTGGCTCATTGCGAGTCAGGGAGAGCTGCTGTTTGGAAGGGACAGATAGTGTAGGGAGTTTGTGATCGCAATTTATTCAATTTTAAAATGTTTCAAAGACCCAAAAGTCCTTTTAAGGACTAGTGTGTGTGGTGGCAGCAATTTAATCTTGCAAAGTAGTCTTCGATTTTTTTTCCCCATACTTTTCTTTGTCTGCAGTGACTTGTGACATCTGTTTAGCAATACCTTCTGTGTGTCAGGGGCAGAGATAGGAAGAATATTATTGAATACATTTATATTTTTTCCATAATTTATCCACATTTTTCCTATAAACGGTCCCTGCAGTGAATTGTCACATCTGTGCTGCAATAGCGTCTGTGTGTCAGGCCCAGATATTGGGAAAAATATTAGCGAAAACAATTATATTTTTTCCATAATTTATCCACATTTTCCCTATAAATGGTCCCTGCAGTGAATTGTCCCATTTGTACTGCAATAGCGTCTGTGTGTCAGGGCCAGATATTGGGAAAAATATTAGTGACAACAAATATATTTTTTCCATGATTTATCCATAATTTTTCTATAAATGGTCCCTGCAGTGAATTATCACATCTGCGCTGCAATAGCATCTGTGTGTCAGGCCCAGATATTGGGAAAAATATTAGTGAAAACAAATATATTTTTTCCGTAATTTATCCATAATCTTCCTATAAACAGTCCCTGCAGTGAATTGTCATATCTGTGCTGCAATAGCGTGTGTATGTCAGAGACCAGATATTGGTAAAAATATTAGTGACAACAAATATATTTTTTCCATGATTTAACCACATTTTTCCTATAAATGATCCATGCAGTGAATTGTCACATCTGTGCTGCAATAGTGTGTCAGGACAAGAGATAGTAAAAATATAAGTTAAATCCTTTTTCCATACTTTTACGTACCTTTTCCATACACTGTGCTTGCTGTGAAATGTGACATCCATGCCACATCTTGTGTGTCAAGCGTGCATATAACATTTAATTTGAAGAAGGCGAGCATTAGTGGACGGGGAAGTGGCCCTGATGCTGATGGTGCACACAGAGGCCGTGGCCCTGGGCGCGTTGAATTTGTGCCTGATGCCAGAGCACAAGAAAAACAATCATCCAAGATACCTAGCTTCATGTCACACTTTGCAGGGCGGCGCAGGACACCACTCTTGAAGTCAGCCCAGTGCGAGTAGGTGTTCGGTTGGATTGCAGCAGATAGTGCTTCCAGTCAGTTAAGCACCACCCTGTCTTCCACCAAGTCCAGTCTCAGTAGCCAAGAGTCTTGTCCACACAATCCTCACCCTGATCGTCCTTCCTCCCATCATTTACTGTCTGACCGAACATCGCCATTAATTGATTTGGCCCTTTCGCCAAGCAGGCTTGAAGAGGGACCTGAGATCTTGAGCCCCGATTCCTAACATCTTGAGAATCCAGAGTCACAAGAACATGACGGTGGGAAATGGCAATTAGTGTTTAATGAGGTGGATGATGATGAGACACAGTTGCCAATGATTCAACCGCAGTTACTGTCTCAAGAGGTTGAGGAAGAGGATGACACACAGTTGTCAATCACTGAGGTTAGGTCAACAAATCAGGAGGATGATCAGAGTGAGGAAGTGGAAAAGGAGGTGCTGGACGACGAGGCCACTGACCCAACCTGGGAAGGTGGCAACAAGCCGAGCGAGGAGAGCAGTACAGAGGGGGAGGGATCTGCAGCACTGCAACAGGCTGGAAGAGCCAGTGGGATGGCAAAAGGTAGAAGGCGGGCACCACCGAACAGGCCCGCAACTGCTCCATGGAGCACCCCCTTGCGTAAATCTCTCTTGCCAAGGGGTAGGTGTTCGGCAGTATGGTGTTTTTTTGAGGAAAGTGCGGACGACAAAAGAATAGTAGTTTGCAACCTGTGCCATACGAAAATGAGCCGGGGCATGAACACTAGCAACCTCACCCCCACCAGCATCATCTGCCACATGGCATCCAAGCACTGTAATAAGTGGGGCGAACGCCTGTGTCCACAATCTGTGTCTGCGGGTCACTCCACTGCCTCCTCTTCCCCTGTGTTACGGACGGGGGATTGGCCAGCACAAGACGCAGGCCCGGATGCCTCCCAC
The DNA here is from genome assembly GCF_905171765.1 of Bufo bufo. Classification (NCBI taxonomy): domain Eukaryota; kingdom Metazoa; phylum Chordata; class Amphibia; order Anura; family Bufonidae; genus Bufo; species Bufo bufo. The sequence continues at coordinate 116,968,350 of NC_053393.1, read as the reverse complement.
CCTGCACCTGGACCTTCGCAAGCACCATCAGCGACCACATCCACTTCCCTGTCCCAGCGCAGCATCCAAATGTCATTACCCCAGGCATTTGAACGCAAGCACAAATACCCAGCCACCCACCCACAGGCCATAGCACTAAATACGCAGCTGTCCAAATTACTGGCCCTGGAAATGTTACCATTTAGGCTTGTGGACACTGAGGCCTTCCGCAGCCTGATGTCGACGGCCGTTCCCCGTTACGCAGTCCCCAGCCGCCACTATTTTTCAAGGTGTGCCGTGCCAGCCTTACACTAACATGTGTCCCTTAACATCACATGTGCCCCGACCAACGCTGTTACTGGGTAGGTCCACTTAACCCCGGACACATGGACAAGTGCTTTCGGTCAGGGACGCTACATTTCCCTGGCGGCACACTGGGTGAATGTTGTGGAGGCCGGGAGCGACTTGTACCCTGGGATGGCACAGGTGTTAACGACGCCAGGGATTGCGTGCCCCAATTCCATCAGGGTTTCCGCCACCACCTACATTAGTGTCTCTAATCCCAACTTCTCCTCCTCCGCCTCCTCCTCCACTTCCACCTCCGAATTATCCGCGTGCAGCACCAGTCAGTCATCAGTCGGTAGCTGGAAGCAGTGTAGCACTGCAGTGGGGAAGCAGCAACAGGCCGTGCTGAAGCTGATCTGCCTAGGTGACAAACAGCACACCGCCGCAGAGCTGTGGCAGGGGATAAGAGACTAGACTGAGCTGTGGCTCTCGACACTCAACCTAGAACCAGGCATGGTTCTGTCTGATAATGGGCGTAACTTGGTGGCAGCTTTGCAGCTGGGCAACCTTAGATGCATCCCATGCCTTGCCAATGTATTCAACCTTGTGGTTCAGCGGTTTCTAAAAACATACCCCAATTTGCCTGAGCTACTAGTGAAGGTGCGCCGCGTGTGTGCACATTTCCCCAAGTCACCAACAGCTTCAGCCGGTTTGTCAACGCTGCAGCAGTGCTTGAAATTGCCAGCTCACCGGCTGTTGTGTGACGTGAGCACACGCTGGAACTCCATGTTCCACATGTTGGCCAGGCTTTGTGAGCAGCAGAGGGCAGTTGTGGAATACCAGCTGCAACATGGTCGTCACCTTTCCAGTCAACTTCCGCTATTGACAAGCGAGTAGTGGGCATGGATGTCTGACCTCTGTGAGGTTTTACGCAACTTTGAAGAATTAACACAGATGGTGAGCGGCGATAACTCTATTGTCAGCGTCTCAATCCCACTTCTGTGTCTTCTCAAATGCTCGATGCTCACAATTAAGGACGAAGCTTTGCATGTGGAAGAGGTGGAAATGGGGGAAGACATTACACAGGTTGATGACAGCCAGACCACCCTCAGTTCAACTTCTTAGCGCGAATTGGAGGCTAAAGAGGAGGAGGAGCAGGAGACAGTTGCCTCAGCTACAGAGGGTAGTACCCATGAAAGTTTAATTCCATCTGTTCTGTGTGGGTGGGCAGAAGAGGAGGAAGAGGATGAGGAGATTGGGAGTGATCCTCCTGATGATGACAGCGAAGTCTCGCCTGTTGGTACTCTGGCACACATGGCTGACTTCATGTTAGGCTGCCTTTCCCGCGACCCGCGCGTTATACGCATTTAAAACAACACGGACTATTGGTTGTTCACCCTTCTCATCTCTCATTCCTCTGGTGGAGAGGACGAGCAAAATGGTGCAATACTAGAAGATCCTTGTTGAAAAATTGCTCCAAAATTTTCCATCTGACAATACTGGCGGCAGAGTACGTACTTCCTTGGCCAACCGAGGAGGGGAGACAAGGGGAACCCACAGCAGTTCCAACAGAGGCAGGGCAACACTCTCCAAAGCCTGGGACAGTTTCATGAACCCCACCAACACCCTCACCCTGATGTGCGGAAGATGGTGAAGGAGTACATAGCAGACCGTGTCAGCGTCCTCAATGATCCCTCAGTGCCTTACAACTACTGGGTGTCCAAGCTGGACATGTGGCACCAACTGGCGCTCTACGCTTTGGAGGTGCTGGCCTGCCCTGCTGCCAGCGTTTTGTCTGAGCGTGTATTTAGTGCTGCTGGTGGCATTATAACAGATAGGCGTATCCGCCTGTCAACTGAAAATGCTGACAGGTTGACTCATACAAAAATGAACAAGGCCTGGACTGACCATGACTTCTCGACTCCACCAGAGGAATGCTGATGAACATAAAGGCACTTTACATGTGTTGTTTTAATGTAGTTAATAGACTGTATTCCCATGCACCCCTTCCACCACAAACAAGGGTATATGGTTGAATCTTCCTTTTCTCATCCTCCTCCTCTTCTTCCGTCATATCAACATGCATTGCTTATTCATCACATATAATGCCCTCGCATATATGGCCCGCAACTCAAATATTTTACAGGGTCCGCTCACCTGCAGGCCCGCAAATCAAATCTTTTACAGGGTTAACTCACCTGCAGGCCCGCAACTCAAATCTTTTACAGGGTCAGCTCACCTGCAGGCCCGCAACTCAATGTGAATGAGGCCCTCCTTTATGTGATATGCAGGTTCAGGATATACGGAGTTCCTCTTATTTGTATTTTTGTCAGCACTTGCACTTTATATATAAGTAAATATACAAGAAAGAATGTTTTCAATCAATTTTTCCAATAAAATCGATTTTTTTACTTTGATTTTGTGTGTAAAACCTTAGTTAGATTGTGGGCCTGGTGATCAGTTTTTTATGCTTTTCAAGCAGCATCAGCAGCAGCATGGTGATAAAAATGAGTGGCAAGGTGACATGGTGTGGAGATGGTAGCATGAGGAGGCCACATAGTGGTACAATGACTGAGTCTGGATAAAAGACTAAGGCCACAGATTGTTTAGAAAGATGCAGATGGAAACAAATCTGTGGAGCTGTATGACAGTCACCTGCAGATTAATGCAGACCAGGGGTGTAGCTATAGGGGAAGTAGGGGAAGCTGCAGCTTTGGGGCCCTGAGCCAGAAGGGGCCCATCCAGGAAGAGGAGGACTAAAGGATTTGGTCAGGGCAACCTCAACAGTATTACACAATAAATTTATACAGTGACAGCATAGACAGTGTATGAAACGGATGGAACAGCTGCCGACCCTGGTCTGAGAGGGTGATCTTTACTAGCCACAGGAATGGGGGCGGCATGAAAGGAAGGGGTTGCTAAAAAATTACTGTGGGATGGAGCCCCATTCAAAAATTTGCTGTGGGGCCCAGTCATTTCTAGCTAGGCCATTGATGCAGCTCACATAAGCAAGTTAGGTTTATCGATTCAAAACCTTAATTAAATTGTGGGCCTGGTGATCAGTTTAAAGCCTTTTAAGCAGCATCAGCTGCAGCATGGTGATAAAAATGAATGGCAAGGTGACATGGTGTGGAGATGGCAGCATGAGGAGGCCACATAGTGGCACAATGACAGAGTCTGGATAAAAGATTGAGGCCACAGATTGCTGAGAAAGATACAGATGGAAAAAAATCTGTAGAGCTGTATGACGGACATCTGCAGATTAATGCAGCCATCAAAATTAAGTTGGGTTTGTTGGTTCCACCTCAGCTCACCAGCAGGCCCACAACTCAAATCTTTTAAAGAGTCAGCTCACCTGCAGGCCCTCAGCTGATTATACCTAATAGGTAATTTGCGCGCATGCTGCCTTGCTTGGATGTGATAGCCATTTCTCAGGCTCCCTCTCTGGAATCAAACACTGATTCCCCGTTACCCATAGTTACAATGGTTTTGAGCTGACTGTTACATCGAAAGTTGATAGAGAAGATAACACAATGGATCATGGACGTCATGGGGACGAGCGATCAGGCAGAAGTTATCTAGAGTCAACAAAGCGGCAGCAGGGCCTCTCCTGTATAATATTTCCTATATAAAATACCTCAGTGACATTCCCTGTAATTTTTTTACTACTCAATCCAATAACAGGGCATCTTAAGAGTCCTGTATTGTTATTCATCGTCACTATCGTCACTCGTGGAGAGTCGGGAGTGTGTGATTTGCGCGCCACCCGCTTGCCTTCCTTGGATGTGGTAGCTGTTTCTCAGGCTCCCACTCTGGAATCAAACACTGATTCCCCGTTACCCGAAGTTTACAATGGTTTTGGGCTGACAATTACATCAAAAGTTGATAGGCCAGACATCCGAATGGATCGTCGCCGTCACGGGGATGTGGCATCGGCCCCAAGTTAACTAGAGTCACCAAAGCGGCAGCAGGCCACCGCCCATAACGTTTTAGATGGTCAAATCAGCAGGCCCTTGTTCCTAATGTTTTTGAGGATCACCAGCAGGCCATGAATCATAATTTTTAAAGGGTTGTATGATGCCCTCCTTTATGTGTAACTAAGGGTGTATTGGAGTGCCTCTTCCTTGTAATTTCTGGCAGCACTTGCACTTTATATACAAGTAAATATTCAGGAAAGAATGTTTTCTGTAAATTTTTCCTCTAAAATCTTTTTTTTCCCCTTGGTTTTGTGCGTATTATTGTCATTATGTAAAAATGGCGTACTATTCGGACAACATAGTTCCCAGCAGCAACCCGCGAGTCCAAGATGCATCCATACATCCTCCCCATGCTGTTACAAAACCATTTCGGTGGTGTTACCAAAAATTTCTGACATTTTCTTATGAACCAGGCACTCTCCCTTCTTCAGAGCAGGGGGTACCTGGTTTAATGCTTGGGTTCTCCCATTAAATTCCATTATTATTCTATAACTCTACAACTCTACCCATTGATTTGCAATTGCAGTAGGGACCATCCATTATCTGTCTCAGTAGCTGGTTACAATTATGAGTGGCAGAATTATTTTGTTAATGTGGGACAGGTGTCACGGATGAAGTAAGCAGATAGCTGGAACATATAAATAAATGAGCGACTGGCTTGATCCCAAACTAAGGAGCTTATAGGTGAGCCCTATAAAAGCATAAGAGCTCTCCCTGACTGCTATGCACATGCAAGGGTCTGTATGGTAGACGATTGCATGCCCGCGTACCTAATACTGTGTGACACCTGAAAACCCTATAATAGTGAGGGGACACGACCACCGGCTCCCTGCACTTAATACGGACAGAGTCAAGGTCACCTAGAATCAAGCCAGCAAGGAAACACAATAAAGTAAATGACTTATCTGAACAAACAGCAGAAGCAGCCTCCAGCAGTGAACACCTCATCCAGGAAGTAGTATAAACCGCAAAGTGAGGCAGTATGGGAGGGATTATAAAGAAAGACGATAAGTCGAAATAAGTGACACCTGGCAGAAGGAAAGGAGATGAGAAAGTGAAACCAAAACAAAGAACATCATACAAGAGGTAGAGAAGAACGTCTGCCAGATCTTCTCACAGAACTGGCGGTGACAGTACCCCTCCCTCTACGGGTGGACTCCGGACACTCAGAGCCCACCTTCTCAGGATGAGACCTATGGAAAGCCCTGATGAGACGAGTGGCCTTAATGTCCGCCACTGGGACCCACATCCTCTCCTCAGGACCATAACCCTCCCAATGAACGAGGTACTGAAGAAAACCGTGGATAATGCGAGAATCCACAATCCTAGAGACCTGAAATTTAAGATTACCATCAACAATAATCGGAGGAGGAGGCAAAGAGGAGGGTACAATGGGTTGGACATAAGGTTTTAATAGGGACTTGTGAAAAACATTATGGATCTTCCAAGTCTGAGGAAGATCAAGACGGAAGGCAACGGGATTGACGACGGACAAGATCTTGTAAGGCACAATAAACTTAGGACCCAACTTCCAGGAGGGAACCTTCAGTTTGATATTCTTTTTAGACAACCACACCAGATCACCAACATTCAGGTCCTGACCAGGCACACGTCTCTTATCCGTCACACGCTTATATCTCTCACTCATCCTTTTCAGATTACCCTGAATCTTTTGCCAAATAAATGACAAAGACGAGGAAAATCTCTCCTCATCAGGTAAACCAGAAGACCCCTCTCCAGAGAATGTCCCAAACTGCGGATGAAACCCATATGCACCAAAAAATGGTGACTTATCAGAGGACTCCTGGCGACGGTTATTTAAAGCAAACTCAGCAAGGGACAAAAAAGAATACCAATCTTCCTGATTCTCCGCCACAAAACGCGCAGATATGTCTCCAGATTCTGATTAACGCGTTCGGTCTGACCATTCAACTGCGGGTGAAAAGCAGAAGAGAACGACAACCAAACCCCCAAGCGAGAACAGAAGGCCTTCCAGAATCTGGAAACAAATTACGTGCCCCTATCAGAAACGATGTCTGAAGGAATGCCATGCAATTTAACAATATGATCAACAAACGCTTGCCAGCGTCTTAGCATTGGGTAACCCAGGAAAGGGAATGAAATGTGCCATTTTGCTAAAACGGTCCACTACCACCAGAATCACAGTCTTCCCCGAGGAACGAGGCAGGTCCGTAATGAAGTCCATGGACATATGCGTCCAAGGATGGGAAGGAATGGGGAACGGGAGGAGAGAACCCGATGGCTGTGAATGAGGGACCTTGGCACGAGCGCAGGTATCGCAGGCTGCCACAAAACCCTCAACCGTCTTACGAAGAGCCGGCCACCAGAATGTCCGAGCAATGAGATCCACTGTGGCTCTACTCCCCGGGTGCCCAGCAAGGACAGTATCGTGGTGCTCCTTAAAAACCTTGTGTCGTAAAGCGAGAGGCACAAACAACCTCCCAGGAGGACAAAGATCAGGAGCCTCTGCCTGGGCTGCCTGAACCTCTGCCTCCAAATCAGGATAAAGAGCAGAGACGACAACCCCTTCAGCCAAAATGGGACCCGGGTCTTCAAAGTTTCCCCCTCCCGGAAATCAACGTGACAGGGCATCCGCCTTCACATTTTTAACCCCAGGGTGGAACGTAACAACAAAATTAAACCTAGAAAAGAACAAAGACCATCTGGCCTGTCTCGGGTTCAGACGCTTGGCCGATTCCAAGTAGGCCAGATTCTTATGGTCGGTAAACACGGTAATAGGGTGTCTGGCTCCCTCTAACCAATGGCGCCATTTCTCAAAAGCTAATTTGATGGCCAACAACTCCCTATCTCCCACATCGTAATTTCTCTCTGCAGAGGAGAGTTTCCTTGAGAAAAAGGCACACGGTCGCCATTTGGCAGGAGAGGGACCCTGAGATAAGACCTCACCCACACCCACCTCAGAAGCATCAACCTCAACAATAAAAGGTAGAGAGACATCAGGTTGTACCAAAATGGGAGCGGAAGCAAAACTCTCTTTAATACTAGAAAAGGCTTTAAGCGCATCTACCGACCACGAGGAAAAATCCACCCCCTTTTTAGTCATATCAGTGAGTGGCTTAACAACAGAGGAATAATTCAAAATTAACTTTCTGTAATAATTGGCAAAACCCAAAAACCGCATCAGCGCCTTCTGGTTCTCAGGAAGCTCTAAATCAAGCACAGCGCGGACCTTTTCAGGGTCCATCCGAAAACCAGAAGCGGAGAGAAGAAAACCAAGAAATCGAATCTCCGGAACCGCAAACACACATTTTTCCAGTTTGGCGTATAATTTATTCTCCCGCAGAATCAGCAAGACCTGATGGTCCCGATGAGTCTTGAAATCAGGAGAAAAAATCAAAATGTCATCTAGATACACCAGTACAAATTTCCCAATTAAGGCTCCATTCACACGTCCGCAAATGGGTCCGCATTCGTTCCGCAATTTTGCGGAACGGGTGCGGACCCATTAATTTTCTATGGGGACGGAATGGATGCGGACAGCACACAGTGTGCTGTCAGCATCCGCATTTGCGGAGCGCGACCCTGATCTTCAAGTCCGCAGCTCCGCAAAAGATAGAACATGTCCTATTCTTGTCCGCAGCTTGCGGACAAAAATAGGCATTTCTATACGGGTGCCGGGCGGGTGTGTTGCGGATCCGCAATTTTCGGGTCCGCAACACACCACGGTCGTGTGAATGGAGCCTTAATGATAAAAAATGCTGTTCACAAAATGTTGGAAGATGGCCGGAGCATTCATTAAACCAAAGGGCATAACCAAATTCTCGAAATGACCCTCAGGGGTATTGAAGGCCGTCTTCCATTCGTCCCCTTCCCTGACCCTGACTAGGTTGTATGCCCTTCTTAAATCCAACTTAGAAAAAACTTTAGCCCCAACAATCTGGTTAAACAGGTCCGGGATCAGAGGAAGCGGATATGGGTCACGAATCGTGATACGGTTCAGCTTCCTGAAATCCAGACAAGGTCTTAAAGAAGCATCTTTTTTCTTTAGAAAAAAAACCCAGTGGCAACAGGTGACTTCGAGGGTCGGATGTGTCCCTTTCTCAGGCTCTCAGAGATATAAGTACGCATAGCGACCCTTTCAGGTTGGGAGAGATTGTATAGTCGTGATTTTGGCAGCTTGGCGCCTGGGATTAGATTAATAGAGCAGTCGTACTCCCGGTGAGGGGGCAACTCCTGGACACCACTCTCGGAAACCACATCCGAAAATTCAGAGAGAAAAGATGGCACAGTCTTGGTAGAAACCTCTGAAAGAGACGCTGTGAGGCAATTCTCTCTGCAAAACTCACTCCAACCATTTATTTGCCTTGCTTGCCAATCAATGGTGGTGTTATGTTTAGTGAGCCAGGGTAGCCCCAACACTATAGGAATTAATAATCCGCTTAAGACGAAACATGACAAATCCTCAACATGAGCGTCAGCCACAGTCAAACGGATATTGTGAACTATGCCCTTTAACGATCTTTGAGAAAGTGGAGCGGAATCGATAGCAAAAACAGGTAAATCCTTTTCCAAAGTGCATACCTGGAAACCATGCGTTGTTGCAAATTAATTATCAATGAGATTGACAGCTGCTCCACTATCTACAAAAATCTCACAAACAATGTTCTTGCTGTCTAGCGCCACCCTGGCAGGTAGGAGAAAACGGGAACTACAAGCAAACAGCAAACCTTCAATTTCCGCAAAAACCTCTGGAAAGTTTTTAGAGGTTTTTTTTTGTTTTGTTTTGTTTTTATTACCCTCAGAAAACGCCATGAATCTCTTAGAGGGGCAAACATTAGCCAAATGATTTATACCCCCACAACAGAAACAAACCTTCCTCTGAGAGCTGAATCTTCTACTATCAGAGGCAAGCAAACCCAGATGCATGGCCTCCTCCTCAGAGGGGATTGAGACCCCTGTGCACTGAATGAGACAGCACCACTGTCCTTGGGCTGAATATGACAGGAAAGAGTAGTCTCCTCTCTCTAAGACGCCTGTCAATACGAACAGCTAGAGACATGGCAGACTCTAACGACGCTAGTCTCTCATGAAAAACGAATGCATCTTTCAATCTTTCCGAAAGACCATGGCAAAATTGACTTCGGAGTGCAGCATCATTCCAACCAGTATCAGCTGCCCATCTCCGAAATTCAGAACAATATATCTCTGCGGACTGTTTACCCTGGCATAAAAGACGCAGTTTAGATTCAGCAAGAGCAATACGATCCGGGTCATCATATATCTGCCCCAGGGCTACAAAAAATTCATCCACCGATTGGAGGGGCCGTGCCCCCACCGGCAGAGGAAAGGCCCAAGACTGAGCATTATCCCTGAGCAGCGAGATGATGATCCCCACCCTCTTCTCCTCAACACCAGAGGAATGGGGAAGTAAGCGAAAATGGAGTTTGAAAGCCTCTCTAAAGCGAACAAAATTCTCACTACCCCCGGAGAACGTATCCGGGATCGAGATCTTAGGCTCGGAACAAACTCCATAAACGCCAGCAGAACCGGTCACCTGAAACTGAGACACAGTTTTACGGAGATCTGCTACCTCCAGCGAAAGACCTTGCATGCGGTCAATCAAGGCTGAAACCGGATCTATGCTTAAGACGGTTATGGTGGTTTATAATGTCACGGATGAAGTTAGCAGATAGCTGGAACATATAAATAAACGAGCGACTGGCTTGATCCCAAACTAAGGAGCTTATAGGTGAGCCCTATAAAACCATAAGAGCTCTCCCTGACTGCTATGCACATGCAAGGGTCTGGATGGTAGACGATTGCATGCCCGCGTACCTAATACTGTGTGACACCTGAAAACCCTATAATAGTGAGGGGACACGACGACCAGCTCCCTGCACTTAATACGGACGGAGTCAGGGTCACCTAGAATCAAGCCAGCAAGGAAACACAATAAAGTAAATGACTTATCTGAACAAACAGCAGAAGCAGCCTCCAGCAGTGAACACCTCATCCAGGAAGTAGTATAAACCGCAAAGTGAGGCAGTATGGGAGGGATTATAAAGTAAGACGATTAGTCGAAATAAGTGACACCTGGCAGTAAAGTATTTTTTTCTGTCCTACCTCCGCCCACATCGGATTTGACTAGTCTGTCCCGTATACAGACACTCCTTCTGTATGCCATCATCGGGGGCGATGCAAATTCCCTCGTATAAGGCATTCCTCGATGGAGGATATGCCAATCCTTCCTGAGGATATTAGATATAGCACCACTATCGCCACCGAAGATGGACACAGAAGGAATCCTGTTCTCAGTCCCTGTCTGTGTGGATCCACTCAAAACCGTTTCACGATTGACCGCCAAAACTTTACTCCTAGTCCTCTGCAGTAAGGTGCGAGGATAACCCCTTCTCATAAACTTCCTGCACATCTCATCTGTTCTGGTAAGGAATCTGTCATCATCAGATACTATTCTTCGTACATGTAACAATTGGCTCCATGGTAAAGAATCAACCATGCGTCGGGGATGATTACTGTCATAAATCAATAATGTGTTTTTGTCGGTCACTTTTTGGAAGAGATCAGTCCTGATTTCTCCATTCTCAATGTATACACGTACATCAAGGAATTGTAACTCTTCCATTGATGCCGTCAATGTGAATTCCAACCCCGGGACACCACTATTCAAATGGAGGTGGAATCGCTTAAGATCATCTTCAGTCCCACCCCAAATCATGAAAATGTCATGACACCTTCTATTAACAGAAGCGAGGTGTGGCCATGGGGTCCAATGTGGCCCCCAACTACGCTAACATCTTCATGGAGGAGGTTAAGGACTCCTCAACCTCCGCCATGAAGATGTTAGCGTAGGTGGGGGCCACATTGGACCCCATGGCCACACCTCGCTTCTGTTGATAGAAGGTGTCATGACATTTTCATGATTTGGGGTGGGACTGAAGATGATCTTAAGCGATTCGACCTCCATTTGAATAGTGGTGTCCCGGGGTTGGAATTCACATTGACGGCATCAATGGAAGAGTTACAATTCCTTGATGTACGTGTATACATTGAGAATGGAGAAATCAGGACTGATCTCTTCCAAAAAGTGACCAACAAAAACACATTATTGATTTATGACAGTAATCATCCCCGACGCATGGTTGATTCTTTACCATGGAGCCAATTGTTACGTGTACGAAGAATAGTATCTGATGATGACAGATTCCTTACCAGAACAGATGAGATGTGCAGGAAGTTTATGAGAAGGGGTTATCCTCGCACCTTACTGCAAAGGATAGGAGTAAAGTTTTGGCGGTCAATCGTGAAACGGTTTTGAGTGGATCCACACGGACAGGGACTGAGAACAGGATTTCTTTTGTGTCCATCTTCAGTGGCGATAGTGGTGCGATATCTAATATCCTCAGGAAGGATTGACATATCCTCCATCGAGGAATGCCTGATACGAGGGAATTTGCATCGCCCCCGATGATGGCATACAGGAGTGTCTGTATACAGGACAGACTAGTCAAATCTGATGTGGGCGGAGCTAGGACAGAAAAACAGACTTTATTGGCACCTAGGAAAATGGGTATTTTTCCATGTTTATCATGTTGTAACTGCAGTGGGATCATGAAAGGTGATGTATTTACCCATCCATATAGTGGGAAAACCTTCAAGATTAGGGAATACTACACCTATAGATCCAGAGACGTAGTCTACATGATACAGTGCCCCTGTAGCTACATTTATGTGGGAGAAACCACTATGGAGCTCAGGGAGCGAATAAATAAACACAAGAGTACCATTAGGAAGGCCATGATAGAAAAAACGGTAGCGAAACACTTCAATGACTGCGGACACTCCATTAACCAGCTCCTTTTTCGTGCAATAGATTCTGTGGGGCCATTAAGGAGGGGAGGTGATAAAAATAAATTGCTCAGGAGGAAGGAATTTAAATGGATCCATACTTTGAGATCGCTACAGCCCTATGGGCTGAATTTAGAGTTTAATGTAGCCAGTATTGATTAGGTTGGTGGATGATTCTCATCAGTGTTCTATATGGATAGTGTTTTTATGATATTCTATAGGGGGCGGAGGTCCCACCCATGCTAGGATTCTTTTTTTTAAAAAATGGGCAGATTTGACTATATCATGTATCACCATTTAACATATCTATGCACACAGACGATACACCTGTTGCCTGGTGCAGTGTAATATGTTCTATACAGCGCCCAATCTGTATAATAATGGTATAAGATGACAGTTATTTACACTGCATTTATGGTTTGATCAGTATCCACTGTGATACGCTGTGGATATTAAGCATATATGTTGTCCCAGGGTGTTTCAGTTGTGGCCATAAATTATGGTTGTTTCATACGCGGTCCCTACTCACTGACATGGCTGCATCCCTTAGGTAACGCGGACGCCTAGCTCCATGTCTGCGCAGGCGAGCGGGGCGCAGTCTCTATGATGCTGTGGTCAGCTGTTTCTGATGTCGGCTATCGCGGGACTTCGCTCCGGGCGCACGTGTGTGACGTGGAGCGGGGCCAGTCGCTACATGGACATGCGCAGTGTGGTTTTGAGGACGCGGACCACAGCTGAAACCATTGCGGATAAGGAGAGGACAACTACAGGTGATGTGATTAGTATGGGAGTCTGTGTGCAGAGAGGTAATGGGATGGGTGGATGATATGGCTATGTTTAATTGGTTCTGACAATTGTGGGTGTTCCTGGGTGTGGGTATTTATATGCAATTTTGCCATATGATTTTTATGCTTGACAAAGGCTGTTGTACAGCCGAAATGTTGCTGATTTTTTGTATGCTGTGAAGCTCTAGCTAGATGGAATGATGGGAGATGCTGCCACCGCTGTTTGATTTTCACGTATTCTATGGCTGATTGGATCCTGCTGCTGGTGCGGGGCTGTTGCAACTCCCTACAACAAAGACGGACCGTTGAGTGCTGCTCCAGCACTTTTGGTTCTAAGTACCTGGGGTATGTCATTGGGCCCCAAGTGAACAAAATAGAGGCGATATGGAATTGGCCCCGACCTGTCACCACTAGGCAAATAAAGTAATTCCTGGGAATAGTGGGCTATTACATGAGGTTTGTTCCCCACTTTGCTACTCTAGCCGCGCCCTTGACAGGACTCTTGAAGGGACGAAAATCAGTGATGGTTCGCTGGGATGATCGGGTGGAAGAGGCTTTTTCCGCTTTGAAGTCGGCCCTGTGTGGGTCACCGGTTTTGGTGACGCCTGACTTCAAGAGGGAGTTCATGGTACAAACGGATGCCTCCGAAGTAGGCCTCAGTGCTATACTGTCTCAGGAAGTCAACGGGGAGGAGCATCCTGTTGTCTTCCTAAGCTGCAAGATCACCCCAGCTGAAACCAGGTACAGTATAGTGGAGAGAGAGTGCCTGGCTATCAAGTGGGCACTCAAGTCTCTCCGCTACTATTTGTTGGGGAGAAGTTTCCACCTGGTGACCGACCACTCCCCTCTCAAGTCATCTTCAGGAATGCCCGGGTCACCAGATGGTTTTTGTATCTGCAGAACTTTAAGTTCTCGGTAGAACACAGACAGGCCGGGTGCAGGGAAACGCAGATGCCCTGTCCTGGTTGCATTTTCTGGCGAGTATCCAACCCCTCAGAGTTGAACAAAGGTGGGGGTATGTGACACAATGAGGGGTTGTGTCTGGCAAGGCAGGTATTTTCCTCCCAGCATGTGCAGCAGGGCTGGTTTCCAGCCAGGTGAGGTCAAATACCGAACCAGAGTTTAAGTGCCGGTCCGGGTTTTGGAAGCACCTGGCTGTCCTTAAATAGGCAGCTGGGCTTAGCAGAGATGTCTCTGTTTATGGGATCTGAGGCTTTGTGCCGTGACGGAGGGCTGAGAGCTGCATGCTGGGGAAACAGGCCCCCTAAAGCCTGCTGTGGACTACTGGAGGCAGAACTGCCAGTAAGGTGACTTGTGTTACATGAACTTCCTATTGTGTGTGAATTGACACCAAAACTGAAAATTTACATGCTCAAATTTACAATTGCCTCAAGTGTGAATAAACACTGACATTTTAAGTTAAGAACTTGTATTTTGCCTCTGTACTGCGCCCGCTTACCCTATCTACCAGAGCGAAACCCCACAATATATATATGTAAAATATAAGAAAAAGAACTGGATCGCACATCCTCAATACTAAGCTTTTATCAAATACCTGCTTCTCAGCAAAATTTTCATCGCTTCTCAGCGCAATTGATCGTGTACCTACCCCTATGCTGCATGCTGTACATGAGGCATTAGTATGCAATTTGATTAAAAATCATAGGCCCACTCACCGCGACAAGGTTGCCTCTTTGAATGGGGCCCTATTCTAAATTTGGCGCAGCGCTGCACGGCGACCACCAACGCCGCAGCACCGCACCAGCAGGCAGCGGGACCCAGCAGTCAAACAGTGCCCTCGCTCTTTTCTCTCCTGGTATCAGCACTCCTCCCCATTCTGCATAGTTGCTTTTTAGTCTGCATAAGGGTGTACATTCCTACCTCTCAGTTGGAGTTCCTGAGAGCATGTGATAAGGTGAGTTTTACGCCTGTTCACATGGTGCAGTACTGCAGGGCGTCCATTGTTGCTTCGGTGCTGTGCTGGTGGGTTGGTGGGGCCCAGTGCCAGGGTGGCTTTGCCAGACAGCGGGGGCGCTGTTTGACTGCTGGGTCCCGCTGCCTGCTGGTGCGGTGCTGCGGTGTTGTGGTCGCCGTGCAGCGCTGCGCCAAATTTAGAATAGGGTCCCATTCAAAGAGGCAACCTTGTCGTGGTGAGTGGGCCTATGCTTTTTAATCAAATTGTATACTAATGCCTCATGTATAGCATGCAGCATAGGGGAAGGTACACGATCAATTGCGCTGATAAGCGATGTCAATTATGCTGAGAAGCAGTTATTAGATAAAAGCATAGTATTCAGGATGTGCGATCCAGTTCTTTTTCTTATATTTTTACACAATATATACATACACTGTGCGTCAGACTCAATATTAAAGGGCGGTCTTGTTCACCTGCTGCACCATTCATACTTAATCTGTCCTGTTATACATAGACTAACTATGCGCCGAATGTTTTGATCCACATGATGGGGAGATGCAGTGGCGGCCGTGAAGGGATCCGGAGCGACGCATGTGCCGGGGAGCAGGTAAGTATAAAGTGTACGAGGGGCCCTGGCATTGGAGGGGATCTTTTAGAGTTTGGATAACCCCTTTAATCTGTTACATAACTGATTCAGTTAATGTACCTATAGCCAACAGAGAGTTGCCTGGGCCCTCTAAAGGAACGGCCAGTGGCAATAATGTTGATGTAGCCGGCACAAGTAGCAGCAGAAGAAGGGGGGTGCTAGCAGCAGCCGCAGCAACAAGCCAGAGCTGCCACTGTCATCCAACGGTTGTGTTTTCACCAACAATCCAGCTGTACTGGAATGGTTGACTCACTCTTCAACATCATCTTAGGTGACAACAGATACACACAGACATGAATTGGTGGATTCCCCTGACACTACGCTTAGTTGGCATTGCCCAGGAACTACCTGTACCTCTGTGCCCTGACCTGTCCTGAACCTGCCTCTTACTTTTGCTGCTCCTTCTGCTAGCTTTTGCTGCTCCTTCTGCACCGCTTTTCAGCAAGCATGAGCTTTTTGAAGACAATCAGCAGTTACAGGGCAGCACAGACTTAGGGTAATTTCACACTAGCGTTAAAGTTTTCTGGTATTGAGTTCCATCCTAGGGGCTCAATACCAGAAAAAAATGCTTCAGTTTTGTCCTAATACATTCTGAATGGAAAGCATTCCGTTCAGTATGCATCAGGATGTCTTCAGTTCAGTCAATTTCACTGGATTTGGCCAGAGAAAATACCGCAGCATGCTGCAGTATTTTCTCCAGCCAAAATTCCGGAACACATGCCGGAATGCCAAATCCGGCATAAATTTTAATTGAAATGTATTAATGCCGGATCCGGTTTCCCGGTCTGCGCATGCGCAGACCTTTAAAAATGTGAAAAAAATAAATAGCGGATCCATTTTTCCGGATGACATCGGAAAGACGGATCATGTATTTCAATGAATTTGTCAGACAGATCCGCATTCCGGATCTAGAAACAAATGGTATCCGTTTGCACACGGATTTCCGGATCTGGCAGGCAGTTCCGGCAACGGAACTGCCTGCAGGATTCCTCTAACACTAGTGTGAAAGTACCCTTGGAAGAGAGGTCCGCTGTGGACTCCTCTAGGCGTGCAACTACCGTTGATAACAGTCAGTTGGGAGCCCATGTTATGAGACGTCAGGGACATGCGCAAGCGACAGGTGAGGATGATATTAGTGAGGAAAAAACTGATGTAGATGATGATGTAGTCAATCAAACGTGAGAGCCGGGTGAAGAGGAGGCATCATCATTATTGGAGACAAAGGTGGCAGCGTGCCTGTGAGACAGTAAGGTGAAAACAGCAGGGTGGAAGCAGTGGGAGACCTGCAGCCAAACGTGGGAGGGGCACTCCATCTGCTACCCAGAAGACTACATGTGAGGAACCCACTAGCAAGGCACAGGTTCAGAAAAGCAGCAGCAGGCAGACATCAAGCAGCAGGTTCTGAGAGGGATGCAAAAATGAACCACTACAGAGACTTGTTGTGTAATTGGTTGGTCGCTGCCTACGAGCACCATTGCCCGTCCCCAGGAAGGTCTGACCGGGGGACCCTCTACACTCACGCTCCACTGCTCAACTGCTATGACTGGTGTAGGGGGGGAGGGGCAGGAGCAGCACCAGCTCTGTGTGCAGCAACTTCAGTCTGGAATCTATGATGTGCAGTTTTCTTCAGCCGCCTACTGAAGAAACCACCCAGCTGCAGCAGGACATCTTTCACACAGTCAGTATTTGGTCAGTATTTGATCAGAATTTATAAGCCAAAAGCAGGAGTGGGTCCAAAACACAGATGCAAATAATTACATTACCTTTTATCTCTGTTTTAGACCCACTCCTGTTTTTGGTCTTACAAATACTGATTTTAACAGAAGGGATTAGCTATGAATCTTGGTGCACATTGTTACTGCCACTGCTACTGACGACTTTAATCTTGGTGCACTGCACAGTTAAGTTCACGGCAATAAACTAAACCATTAGACCTGATGCTTTTATTGACCTGTGATACTGACGCACAGTAATTCCACAGCTAACAGAAGGGATAAGCTATTCATTTTGGTTCCTTGAACAGTGATGTAGACGGCGATAAATCACAATAGCCTGTAATACTAACAGCACATTACCTACAGAACGGATTAAGTATGAATGTGGGTGCACTATAATGTAATGCACAGAGTAATATCCTCTCCCTGCAATATCCCTGCACTCTCCCTGCAGTTTAAGATCCAAGCCTTGTAGGCAGGACCGGCCTTTGGTGTGTGCGAGCTGTGCGGCCACACAGGGCGCCATGGCAACAGGGGTGCCCAGCGGCCGACACAGCTTGCAGTCAGTCTCTTACAGCAGGCCGGCCCGAGATTGTGTGAGTCGAGCCTGGCTAGCTGAGCCTCTGCAGCTGCCAGGTCAGGTTCCAGAGCGTGGAGGAGGAGCTTTGGGGCGCAGGCGCAGCATCCAAGTGCAGTGCCTTCATAGAGAGCCGCGGAAGGATCCGCTCAATGTGTGAGGGCGGCGGCCAGTACTCTGCAGACAGGGAGGGAGCAGAAGACCTCAAATAGTGAGTACCTGTTCTTATTGTTTTTTTTTTTGTTTTTTTTACCAAATATCTTTCATTAAATGGGGGCAAGGTCTAATTAAGGGGGGCAGGGGACTGGATAAGGGTGACAAACACTGGGTATGATTAAGGGGGCAGGGGACTGGATAAGGGTGACAGACACTGGGTATGATTAAGGGGTAGGGGACTGGATAAGGGTGACACTGGGTATGATTAAGGGGCAGGGGACTGGATAAGGGTGACACTGGGTATGATTAAGGGGCAGGGGACTGGATAAGGGTGACACTGGGTATGATTAAGGGGGGCAGGGGACTGGGTAAAGGTGACAGGGTATGATTAAAGGGGGCAGGGGACTAGCTATAGGTGACACTGGGTATGATTAAGGGGGGCAGGGTCTAATTCAGGGGGCAGGGGACTATACATTATTGTTACCCGTCAATCCAGTTATTTATTATTGTGCTTGTTTCCACTTGCACTTAAATTATCTGTAATAAAAAAAAACTGTTTGTTACAAAGATTGTTTTCCTCTTTGTGTATGTTTAGGTGAACGGGGGGGGACAAGATTAGCTCGCACAGGGCGCCTGAATACCTAAGGCCAGCCCTGCTTCCGCCTGGAAGACTGCCAGTGAACTTTTCTGTGGCTGAGCATTCAGCCGGGTGTGAACTGACACCTAGGATTCCAGGTGAACACTGTTTTGTTTTGCTGTGTATGAACAAGCACCAAGACTGTTATGTTTTGCTTAGTGTGAATAAAACACTGAAGTTTGATTTACAACCTGGTTCCTTGCCTCGATACTGCGTCCGCTAATCTGTATACCAGAGCAAATCCCCACAGCCTTCACACTGATTGGGCCACCAAGTAGGATGAATTTGATTAGTCATAGGGGCGTAGGTATACCAGATTTGTGACAGAGTCATGCGATTTGTGAGGAATTCATCCGGAACTAATTGAATTTATTGACAAAGTTCAGAAAATTCGCTCATCTTTAATTCTAATGTCCATCTGACCTAGGGCATTTTTGCTACGATGAGGACAGGAAAAATTGCCCCCATCCTAGAAAAATGTGCCCCTTCTCATCATAGCATACACACTGTTATCACGATATGGATCACACAAAATGTTTATATGAGGCAGATAATTGTGGACTCTGAGTCTAATCATGGTGATATTTATTTTTTTGGCCAGATCTTTTGCAATAATCCTTTTGAAAGACAGCATTTGGAAGTATCTCTGGTGTCTTTGTAGTTGTAGAAATGTTTTTTTCATAAATATAACCTTATCTCTTATGCAAGGTAAAGTTCCTTGTTTTCACCAATAACAGGAAATATGAGCTTTAAAATTGCACAATATGCCAAACAGGTAGCAATGTACTAAAAGGGTTTCCCCTGAATGACAACTTATCTTTCCACTAATCAGTGGGCTATGACTACTGGGACCCTCACAGATCACAAGAATGCGGGTCTCGTGTCCCCAGTTGGAATGGAGCATTGCTCAAGCATACACGGTGCTGCTGCTGCTGCTTTCAAACTCTATAGAACTGCCATAGAGCACCAACACATAGGTTTTGAATAGAGTGGCAGCGCATATGCTGCTCCATTCAAATGGGATTCCAATTCTTAGGACCCCAGCAGTAGGATCTCTACCGATCGGATACTTATCACCTATGCTGTGGATTGATGAAAAGTTGTTTTTCTGGGACAACCCAATTGAGAATAAGCAAAAAGCTAGGATATCCAGATAAAGACTTCACAAATGATTGGCCAACAAGATTTAGTGGAGCAAGAAGGACAAGCAAACAGAACTACCAAATAATTCATGTAACAGTAAAAGCACAACTCAGGAATATGGGCATAATTTGCAAAGTAGCTCTTTTCCAGATAGATGAAAACACTCTCTTTAGTGTCATGTATCAGTAGCTATCCTGTGAGCCAATTTCTGGCCCATTAAGGAGACTTGAATTATGACTAGGAATTTTAGCCAAACCATGGATTCCTCCTACCCATCTGTTTTTCCCCTCATGAGTACTAGGTACTGGTTGGCTGGATGAGAAGCCTTTGATGTACAGGAAGCTCTTGGGATACTGTTTTCCCTTACTGAAGCATTGTGCCTGCAAGAATCTCTATACCAACTGGGAGTCCCCGGAAGGAGAAACAAAAGCCCTCAAAAGCTACTTAAACGTGTATGACCACTGTTGCTAACATCTCACTTCCATACTGAGGATGACATGAGAATGGGAAGAGAGGTGCTCACATGCCCTTGAGGAGGTGCATGGTCAACAACAGTCCCTGCTATCTGCCATCCCCAATCAATCTCTAAAAAAAGGCTTTTCATCTACAATAGCAGGTTTTACAAGCTAAGGGAGACAATGTCTTGATGTGTAGGTACCATGGTAAGGAGAGACATAGGCAAGGGTAAAGAGCATGGAAGCATGTCTTCCACTTTTGGCTCAATGTAGTGTATAATTTAATTTTTGTGAATACTCTATAAACAATAAATTGGGTGGCACGCTACGAGTAAAATAGAGTGCGCTAGCGGTTCAAATCTACACATATATACCCAAAACGGGCCAAATGGCCCCAGAAAACCCCAATAAAGTGCACATCCACTAGATATAAAAACAATATATGAATTTTGTTAAGCTACAAAGTCACACAGACATAATTAAAAATTGTATACAATATACCGTGTGCTGGTACAAAATAAGACTAGACACAAACACAGCTCCTACCAAAGTCCATAAATGAGGACACAATGTGTATAGTCCAAAATTACAATGGCCAATGGTACAAAGCAAAGATTCAAACAAAAATCCACAATAAGCAAATAATAATGTGACATTAAATTGCCTAGTACATGAATATAATGCAGCCTAGGGCTATCAAGGTGGGCCTGGGCCAAAGACGTGACACCCCACGCGTATCGCCAGTAAAGTCCGGCTTCCTCAGGGATAAAAGCCTATGTGCCCCAAGATCCTTTATATATGCCATATTAAACAATAATAATTTATAAGAATAACCTGTAATAGAAGTATTTCTGTCATGCTTCCGGCGTCCCAAGCAGCTCACAGTGCCTGTGCTGGTGGCCTCTGTAGGAGGATGTGTAAAGTCATGTGATTAGAGATGACATGAAAAAAGAGCACACCCTTCTTGGCTGTGGAACACAAATGTGCTCCACAGGCAGCATAGTTAAGTATGAGTGCGCATGATCGCGGTACGGAAGTACGGCGATACATGTGATGTAAGAACGGAATACAATACCGGAGTGGAATGCAGATGTGCTTCACTCAAGAAATGGATATAGTGTAAAGAAATAATACCATACAAACATAATAAAAAATAAAAAAATAAAAATATATATATATATATACACAGAAAGAGGATATACATATTAACATGATTAACAGTGAATTAATAAAAAATATATATAAGATAAATAACTATGAAAAAAGGGAAAAGAAAAGAAGTACACCAGAATAAGTGAAAATATGAAAGTGTACCTGTCTACCCATAGGTGAAGAGAATAGATACTGATAAAATAAAAATAAAAATAAATATACATAATAAATATAGTGCATATAATTGAAAATAAAAATAATAAATACATCAAATATATTGCAAAAAATAAATCAATAAATGTAACAATTTCACGCATGATTAAAAAAGATAATATATCAATAAATCAATAAATATTGCAATTTCACGCATGATTAGATAAAATAATATATTAAATTGCTGCGGTCCACATGCGGTGGGACTGCTCCCCCAATGAGAAACACGCTACAGTGTTTGGGGTCTGAGCAGTTCCCCCATATTGGCCACTATATTTCTGTGATTTAATATATATTAAATCCCCATCATGAAAGTCCGTACATATATATAATAAAAATCGATATAAAATAATAATGTCACCATGATCAATAAATATTATCATCAATAGCACATATGAAACATGCTGCACAAAAAGTATGTAACGCCAGGAGCATAACAGGAAAAAAATAAATTCTAAATCTATCTCCCCTTCCCTGCCCATTTAATTAAGGTTATATCCTGCATTTATTGAATATTGTTTGTGGAAATAGAACAATACTTATAATAAAAAAAACAAGACATCAAATAAAAAGAAATATCCAGAGGTGCAAAAGAAGACAAAACAAGTGAAAATACCAAATATACAGTTAGGTCCATATATATTTGGACAGAGACAACATTTTTCTAATTTTTGTTCTGTACATTACCACAATGGATTTTGAACAGAACAATTCAGATGAATTTGAAGTTCAGACTTTCAGCTTTAATTCAGAGGATTGAACAAAATGATTGCATAAAAATGTGAGGAACTAAAGCATTTTTTAAACTCAATCCTTTCATTTCAGGGGCTCAAAAGTAAGTGGACAAATTAAATAATTGTAAATAAAATGTTAATTTCTAATACTTGGTTGAAAGCCCTTTGTTGGCAATGGCTGCCTGAAGTCTTGAACTCATGGACATCACCAGACGCTGTGTTTCCTCCTTTTTAATGCTCGTCCAGGCCCTTACTGCCACGGTTTTCAGTTGCTGTTTGTTTGTGGGCCTTTCTGTCTGAAGTTTAGTCTTTAACAAGTGAAATGCTCTATTGGGTTCAGATCAAGTGACTGACTCAGCCATTCAAGAATATTCCACTTCTTTGCTTTAATAAACTCCTGGGTTGCTTTGGCTTTATGTTTTGGGTCATTGTCCATCTGTATTATGAAACGCCGACCAATCAGTTTGGCTGCATTTGGCTGGATTTGAGCACACAGTATGTCTCTGAAAACCCCAGAATTCCTCCGGCTGCTTCTGTCCTGTGTCACATCATCAATAAACACTAAGGACCCAGTGCCACTGGCAGCCATGTATGCCCAAGCCATCACACTGCCGTGTTTTACAGATGATGTGGTATGCTTTGAATCATAAGCTGTACCATGCCTTCGCCATACTTTTTTCTTTCCATCATTCTGGTAGAGGTTGATCTTGGTGTCATCTGTCCAAAGAATGTTCTTCCAGAAGTGTGCTGTTTTTTTAAGATGTTTTTTAGCAAAGTGCAATCTTGCCTTCTTATTTACTTTCATGCAGTCTACTCTTTATGGCAGATTTGTATATTGATACGCCTATATCCTGGAGAGTGTTGTTCACTTGGTTGGCTGTTGTGAAGGGGTTTCTCTTCACCATAGTAATTATTTTGCAATCATCCACCACTGTTGTCTTCCATGGGAGTCCAGGTCTTTTTTGCATTGTTGAGGTCACCAGTGCTTTCTTTCCTTCTCAGGATACACCAAACTGTAGATTATGCCACTCCTAATAGTGTAGCAATTTCTCGGATGGGTGTTTCCTGTTTTCACAGATGAAGGATGGCTTGTTTCACCTGTGTGGAGAGCTCCTTTGACCGCATGTTTACTTCTTAGCAAAATCATCAAAATGCAAGCACCGCACCTCAAATCAACTCCAGGCCTTTTATGTGTTTAATTGAGAATTAAATATTAAATGAATTACCCACACCTGCCCATGAAACCTATGAATCAATTGTCCAATTACTTTTGGCCCCTTCTAAAACAGGGTGCCACATATAAAGGAGCTGAAACTCCTAAACCCTTCATCCAATTTTAATGTGGATACCCTCAAATGAAAGCTAAAAGTCTGGACTTTATGTCCATGTCTATTATAGAACTATAACTTGAATATGTTTTAGTAAACAGGCAATACAAACTAAAATTTTGTTAGTGTCCAAATATATATGGACCTAGCTGTATATATATTATCCATAATTGTGTAGACCATGTGTCCATAAGTGAAGCTGAAATGTGAAGGTAAATCGATATCCATTGTGAAAGCTTATACCTGCAAAAAAAAACTAAGAAAAATTTATGTAATCAAACAGCAATCTGTTTGATTAAGACACCTGCGAGTGTCGAAACGCGTCACAGGACTTTTGATTATGTGACAATAAACAAGAATTTTGCAGACGACTTCGTGAGTGCCGATCCTTACTGTTCTTGCAAACCTCTCACTGTGTCACATACCCCTCACCAGGCAGAATTTTCTCCCCAATAAATAATAGCGGAGAGATTCTAGTGCCCACTTGATAGCCAGGCACTCTCTCTCCACTATACTATACCGGGTCTCGCTGTAGTGAGCTTACAGCTGAGGGAGACAATGGGATGCTCTTCCCCGTTGACTTCCTGAGACAGTACAGCACCGAGGCCTACTTCGGAGGTATCCGTTTGTACCACGAACTCCCTCTTGAATTCGGGCATCACCAAAACCGATGACCCACACAGGGCTGACTTCAAAGCGGCAAAAGCGACTTCCGCCCGATCATCCCAGCGAACCATCACTGATTTTCGTCCCTTCAAGAACCCTGTCAAGGGTGCTGCTAGAGTAGCAATGTGGGGAACAAACCTCATGCCCACCATTCCCAGGTAATTACTTTATTTGCCTAGTGGTGACAGGTCGGGGACAATTCCGTATGGCCTCTATTTTGTTTACCTGGGGTTTGATGACTCCACGCCCAATGACATACCCCAGGTACTTAGTCTCTTCTAACCCTATCGCACATGTTTTTGGGTTAGTGGTTAGGCCAGCTTTCTGAAAGGAGTCCACTACAGCCTGCACTTTGGGTAGGTAACTTTCCCTGTCGGTACTGTGGATGACAATATCTTCCAGGTAAGCCGAAGCGTACCGACGATGTGGACGAAGCACAATGTCCATTAGTCGCTGAAAAGTGGCGGGGGCGCCATGCAGACCAAAGGGTAAGACCTTATATTGATAACGCCCCTCAGGCATGATGAAGGCATTTTTCTCTTTGGCAGCCTCCGTTAAGGGCACCTGCCAGTACCCTTTCGTGAGGTCCACAACAGAAAAATACTGGGCTTGCCCTAACCTCTCGATGAGCTCATCCACCCGAGGCATGGGATATGCTTCGACTTTGGAAACCTCGTTAAGTTTTCGAAAGTCGTTACAAAACCGCATTGTCCCGTCCGGCTTGGGTATCAATACTATAGGACTGGCCCACTCACTTTTTGACTGATAAATGACGTCTAGCTGCAACATTAGCTGAACCTCCTCCGAAAAGGCTTGTCGCGGAGCCTCGGGCACCTGGTATAGTTTTAATCAGACTTTTACCTGAGGCTCAATGACAATGTCATGCTGGATTATGGAAGTGCATCAAGGTAGGTCTGAGAACACATCCGTGTTCCGACTAACGAACTCCCTGGCCTCCTGAGTCTGTTTAGAGGAGAAGCTGTCAGCAATTTTTACTGTAGCAGCTGCCTTTCTTGCATCAGACAGAGGGGCCGGTACCTCTTCTTCTAGAAAACCCAACCGCCGGATGTCTTCTGTACAGGTTTCCCTATCTTTCCACAGTTTGAGTAAATTCACATGGTAAACCTGCTCCGGCTTTCGCCGCCCTAGCTGGTGTACCTTGTAGTTTACATCTCCAATTTTCTCGAGTAACTTGTAGGGCCCCTGCCACCTAGCCAGGAACTTACTATCCACAGTCGGCAGCAGAACCAAAACCCGATCACCTGGGTTAAAGATCTGGACCCGAGCCTGCCAATTATAGACCCCACTCTGGGCTCGGTGAGTTGCCTCCATATGCTCCCTAACAAGAGGCAACACTATCTCTATCCGATCTTGCATCTGGGTAATGTACTCAATGACACTTTTATGTGGAGTGGGTTGTTGTTCCCACGCCTCTTTGGCAACATCCAAGAGACCGCAAGGGTGTCTGCCATATAGCAATTCGAAGGGCAAGAACCCAGTAGAGGCCTGGGCCCCTGGGGTACCTCTCGCACTGCGAATATCAGATAGGGCAGAAGGAGGTCCCAGTCCTTCCCATCTTTAGACACTACCTTTTTAAACATATTTTTTTATGTTTGGTTAAACCGTTCTACCAGACCGTCCGTTTGCGGATGGTAAACGGACGTCCGTACTTGTTTTATGTGCAGCAACTTACAGAGTTTCCTCATCACCTTGGGCATTAAAGGGGTCCCTTGGTCAGTCAGAACCTCTTTAGGTAGTCCTACTCGGGAAAACATTTCCATTAACTCCTTAGCTATGAGTTTGGCCGAGGTATGTCACAGTGGCACTGCCTCCGGGGACTGAGTAGCGTAGTCTAGAATGACTAAGGTGTATTGATGCCCTCTGGCGGAGTTTGATACTGGGCCTATGAGGTCCATAGCTATTCGGTCAAGCGGTACTTCGATAATCGGGAGAGGTACTAGGGGACTACGGAAATGTGGCTGGGGGCTAGTTATCTGGAAGGTCGGGCAAGACGTACAAAACTCTTCCACTTCTTTGAATATGCTGGGCAGTAAAACCGCTGCGATAAGCCTTGGGGACCACCAACTGTTCAATAGGCTCACCCCGTAGTTGGTTTACCCAATACAACATATCTTGATGAACCACAAAACGGGGAAACAATGACTCTGCCCCAGGTTGTTGTGGTTCACCATCTACTATTAACACATTTTCCCAGCTGCCGGATAGGGTTGGGTCCCGATGTTGGGCGATACCAAAATTATTCCCGGAGACATTGAGGTCTGCCAATTCAGGACCCGGCGGAAAGTCCTCCATGTCTCCCACCATCACACTTGTGATGTTTTCCTTGAATTCATCCAGGGGGTGTGGATTGTTAGTGGAAACTAAGTTCCCCACAGCTAAAAATCACATGTTAACAAGTCTGGGGAATGTGGTGGCCATAACCCCTTGCTTACAGTTTGCTCCTCCATAAACAGTTCATGAACACATGACAGTGAGCTCCGTGAGGTGCGGCATGTTGCCCCATCTTGTTGGAAAAAGCAGGACATTTTTTCTTCTGGTGGTAATTGGCTGTAAAACTGTTCAAAATTCAAAGGTAAATTGTGATATTTACAGTTGATTTAAAGAAAATTGGGCCCTCTATTCGTGTTCGTGACAGTGCACACCAAATACCAATTTTCTGCTCGTGAAGTGATGTTTCGTGAGTCAAATAGGGATTTTCAGTACCTCGTATTCTGGGAATTAACAAGACCTGATCAATGAAACCAAGCTTTGTCCATCATGAAGTACAGCAATGGGTCCAAACGTCTGTCAGCAATCATAGTCAACACCATGTCCAATTTATGCGTTTAGCTTTGTCAGACTCTTACAGTTCCTGCTCACACGTTATTCGGTATTGTTTCAGGTTCGGAGATTTGTGATACACCAACTTGCTGAGACAGTCTTTCAAATGATTTTTGGGGGTTATTTGCAATCCGCTGCTAAATGTCATGCACAACTTCAGCTGTCCTGATCAACGGAGGCCTTGGTTTCTTCATGCTTGCAACAGAGCCAGTTTGATGCCATTTCTGAACCAGACTCTGAATACAACGTTTAGCTGGTGGTTTTGTTCCTGGTTACTTATCGGCAAAGGTCTCTTGCGTTTCCTTAATTGATCTGCTTTCATACAACCTTTCACAATCACTATTCACTGTTCCAGGGAGAACACCATCTTTCGGACACAACAGATCACTTTTATCAAACTGAATACTAAATCAGTCTTAGCTGCCCCTAGCAACCAATCAGAGCTCGGCTTTCAGTTCCTACAGGGCTCTGAAAGAATGAAAGCTGAGCTCTGATTGGTTTTTATGGATAACTAAGACACATTTACTATTAGGCAGTTAGATTTGGAGACATTGTAGGCGGGCTACTTTTTAGTGGGCCACCCTTTATTATAAGGGAAGCACTAAGGGGGCAATACTATTGTAAAGGGTACACTAAAGGGGCATTAAAAGGGCATGTGTGGTGACACTAATAGGGTATTCTTTCTGTGAGGGGTCACTAAGAGGACATAACTACGGTGAGGGAGCACTAAGAGAGCATTCCACTGTGAAGCGGGCACTAAAGGAGCATTGTAGTGTAAAGGGGGAACTAAAAGACAATAACTACTGTGTAGAAGCACCTAGGGGACACAACTACTAGGGGGCACAAAAAGGACTGAGTGTAGCTGGGTATATATAACTAGGCAATTGGCAGCGCTAGAGGCATGGCTTAGTGTAAAAGAAAATTGCTGATGTGTGTATAGCTACTAGAACGAGGTAACAAATTGTGGCCTGCTGGCACAGAGAGATAACAATTGTAGAGGACACAATATATATGTGGATCCTGCTCTCCTGTAATTGGATGCCCAATGGAATAGAGATAAGTATTAACTAGAGTGGGTTCCCATCCAGACAGAGGTCACCTTGCTGGCTCGGCTATTTCTATCGGCCCCATAGAAATGAATGGGAGAGGTGGCCGCGTAAGCGCAGTGCTCTCCTATTAACTTCTATGGGGAGAACACTTGGTGGTGGACAGACCCAGGGAAATCCGGGGTCCTCCAGTCACCACCTTCCCCGCTCTGTTCTCGATATAGGTGTGGGTCCAAGCTAACTGCCTAGAAATCCAAGCTTGAGGCACTGCTTCTCAGGTAGAATGTCAGAATCCCATAGACTGCACTAGTTTTCTATTTCAGTCTATGGGACAAGTGATCAGAAGATTGCATGTTCAAGTCTCCCTAAGGGGACTAAAAGTTACAGTTTAAAAAAAAAAAATCACCTCTTTCCTAATTTTACAAAAAAATGTCCAAACTATTAAAATATAAATATATTTTACCTGGGTAGTGAACGCTGTAACGGAAAATAAAAATCCATGATTCGGCATTTTTTGCCCCTCTTGTCCCCGCCCCAATTTTTTTTAATAAAAAGTGATTAAAAAAGCTTACTAACCCCAAAATTATACTAATAAAAACTAGTTTGCCCCCTCATACAGCTCTGTACATGTATCAGAATTTTGCCCTTATTTCCTGCTCTGCTGGTGCTTTGCCATAGACTTTGCCGCAGCAGCAGGAAGAGAGATGGGAGACAGCAAGTGCACACTGCACGCGCCGTCTCCTCACACAGCTGATCAGTGGGATTTTCTGCTACTAAAATAGATAGTCTTCCTTTACTTAGAATGGAGACATACTGTACAGCTGGCCTGGCAGAGACAGTGTGGTGCTTTGGGCAATGTTCTGCTGGATATCTTGGCATTAATATGGACGTAAGGGTCTGTAAACATTATGTTCATGCCTACTGCCCGAGGTATCCACTCACGATGTACTGTGTATGACATACTGTGCTACTCAGAGTCTTTGGCTGTTTTCACTTCATGTTCTTGTTTCATATTTAACATATACACATGATGTACACATTAAGTAGAAACAGGTAACTATAGGGTTCCATTGTAAAAAAAAAATATATATCTTTTATGTGCAGTATAAGTGTAGTATACTACAGCTTTTGCAGACTTTTTACCCCAATGCATACAGTATTTTAAATGTGTGACAAAAATGTGATTTGAACAGTTCCTTAATGGTTCTTGGTTTGCACAGCCATGTGTTTTCTGCACCCAATGAGGTGCTTTGTACCTTCTGTGCAGTAATAGAGCTTTACTATCACTACTCTCCTGCGTACCAAACTCTGCACACATCTGACTATAACCGAGCTCTTGCTCCTGTGTACTGGATAATGCATACAGTTCACCACTGCTGACCTCTGCTGATCTTAAATGGATTGATCATATATTGATCATATGTAGCATGTGACAGGGATCTGGACTTCACTGCAGGGGAACCACCAGGCTGTGTGATTGACAGCTGACCCACAGGGTTCAGAGACCCCGATGCAGAGCACAGAGGGGTCAGGCAAAATTGTAGTCAGGTCAGGTGACTGAAGTGAATGGAATGAGCACTTGTAATTACGCTGAGACTTCAAAGACAACGTGCAGTATAATAATCTTGAAGAGTAATTAGTGCTCGCACAAGCACCACCTCCTCTTCAAACGGCTGATCGACAGGGGTCCCGGATGTTGGCCCCCCAGCGATGAGATATTGGTGACCTATCTTGAGAATAGGTCATTAATATGTACTGACTGCACAACCCCTTTAAATACTTTATACAAAGCCAATTTTTATATGACATGTATCATAATTATGTAAATGATACAGAAATAAGCACATTGCAGTACACCTTAAATTCGAATTACCGGTAGCCACCTTTCAAATAATTAATGTAAGTGAATTTCTAGTGCACAAAAAATAGTGACACTGTACACATATTTTATAGTTTTCTTAAGACCTGGCTAAAATTACAAAAAAATAAAATAAAAATATCTCTGCAAGCCATTAAAAGCTGAACTGTGAAAGCGTAGACTATAGTGTGACTAACAGCACTGACAAGACACATACAGTAGCTTTACATATCAGCCTGCAGTGGGAGAGAAGCTGGTGACCTGTGCTGTGCATACAGTATATTTTGAAGGTATTATATACATTCAGAGGTAGTACATTATTAAAGGGGCTGTCTGCTTTTTTTATATTGATTATCTATCCTCAGGATAGATCATCAATATCAGATGAGCCCGACTCCTGGTACCCCCTGCCGATCAACTGTTTACAGAGAAAGCAGCGCTCGTACGAGCAATGCCTTCTCTACTTTATTTACTTGCTCGCCATCGCAACCGTAGCGGTGAGCAGGTGTAATTACAACTCGGCCATCCCATTCACTTCAATGGGACAGCTCCTTCCTATTAAAATGAATAGGAAGGAGACGTCCGATTAAAGTGAATGGGATAGCTGAGTTGTAATTACACCTGCTCACCGCTGTGGTTGAGATGGTGGTGCAGCAGGAGAAATGGTGATGTCCTCATCATTGCACCAAAGCAATAACCATAGCTATGTGTCTATGCAAACAGCTGGATAGGGAAGTCTCTGGTGACAGATTCCCTCTGAAGGTGTTGGCTAATGAAGATGACGCCTATCTATATTCTTTATAAAAAGAAGTCCCTTGCTGTGGCCAGATAAAACACCACCAGGCAATTACAGGTATCGTAAGCATTCTAGAGGCCAAACTTGCAAAGGTGATCTGATCACCAAAGATTAGTTTTTAAACTCAATTTTATTATCTTTGTCATCAAAATAGTCAATAACATCAAGAGCAGAAAGATGATTTGACTTTATCTCAACTTGAGGAAAAGTAAATCAGAGCATTTAGGAAGACTGCAATTTTTTTCTTTTCTTTTTTTTTTACTTCTCAATAAAGCCACTGGACTGTGACCATTATAGAAGAAATACAAGAACACATCCATAGGAGATGAATACAATGTCTCAGCAGGCCTGCCACCTCAGTAATTGCAGCTTCAGGTTCAAAGTAAAAAGAAAAGGCACACTAAGTATAGGAGTGTAGAGAATGTTCTCTTTCAGGAATTGGCCAAAAGGTCTCCAGAATGTCATAATAGCCGAGACCCCATGTTTGTTTGTCCCATTTTGTCACTATTATTTTGTCCAAACGTTCTATCATGTATTATTTAGAGCTTTGGTTGTCAAATTGAACGTACAATTTGATTTTAGCAAAAATGTTACAGATTTTTTCTATTCAAGACTTCTATTCGAAATTTCAGTGTTTTTGCAAATGAACATGATGAAATAAAACGAAGCACTTTTCAATGGCAGTGTGGGGGTATATATAACTTATTATTTGACTTTTATTAACGCTTTTGGGGGGGGAAAGAAATGGAAAAAAAATAGATTCTGCCGTTGATTTTGTGTTTTATTTTGTGACATTCACAGTATGGCATAGATAGCATGTTACGTTTAAAATTACAATGATACCATTTATGTATAGGTTTTTGGTTCTGCTAGTTTTGCACAATAACAGCACATCATACTTTTTATCACGGCATTACAGAGCCATTACTTTCATTTTTCAGTTGATGTAGCAATATGTGGGCGGGTTATGGCAGAACAAGATTTTGTATTCGTCAGTATCATTTTGGGGTACATGGGACTTTTTAACATTTTTATTTACTTATTTATTTCTTTTGGAGGGGGTATTGGGAACAAAAACTATTCCCTTGTTATTTTTTGTGTTGTTTACAGCAGTGATACCATATATGTGTATGTCTTGTTTTTACCACTTTTACAAAATAAAAACATTTTTCATGGGAAAAAAAAACTGTTTTTCTTTATTTTTTTAATTAACCTTTAATTAATATTTTTTAGCCTGAGAAGGTGGCATCACAATTTGATTATTTGACCACTTTTATAATGCATTGGTATACCTTATATACCTATGGATTATAGACTATCACTGTAGGGCGGACAGGTATGTCAGGTGATGGTGATGACGTTGTCTGTATTTGGTTTCAATGTCGGCGAGGAGCACCATCTCATCATCCCATCACATCTGGGACCAGTTTACATTGTACTGAGGTCCTGCCATGATACCGTGTCTCTGGTGTGAATCCTTCCACCTAGAAAGTGCAGAGTATGGCCACACATTCAGGTTTCCTGATGCAGTTTTGGAAGCCAAAATCAGGAATGGATCATAAAAAGAGAGAAAGTATAAAGGACAGGTTGCAACTTTTCCTCTTTTGTTAATTCACTCCAGATTTTGCCTTTCAGAACTGTATAAGAAAACTGGAAGTTTTGTCCATACCCTTAATGGCTGGACAGATCTAGAAGAAAAGCTGGACTAGGGGAATAAAACACATAGCATACCCATCATAGACTAGAGGAACCTGGAATACAACAAGCAGCTAAGCTGAAGCAACTGAGGCCTACTGGGGTGCTGCAAAAGGAGAATTGAAAAGATGTAGCTGCTGCAGGCTGAGGGACACATAAGTCAGAGTCATGTACAGATCGAACTGTCTCTAGCTAAGAGTTCATGCACACAAACGTATTTTCTTTCTATATCCGTTCCGTTATTTTTTGCGGACCGTATGTGGAACCATTCATTGTAATGGGTCTTCAAAAAAAACAAACTTAAGTTACTCAGTGTGCATTCCGTTTCCGTATCTCTGCATGTCAGTTCCGCAATAAAATAGAACATGTCCTATTATTGTCCGCATAATGGAAAAATATAGGACTGTTCTATTAGGGGCCAGCTGTTCTGTTCCGCAAACTACGGAATGCACACGGACGTCATCCGTATTGTTTGCGGATTTGTGTTTTGCGGACCACAAAATTCATTCGGTCGTGTACATGAGCCCTTAGTCTGACAGCCAGGCTCAAAGTCCAGGAGAAAAGGAAGGAATCCCAGCTATTGACCACAGTAATTTGATGTAAAGTGTTTGAACCTCTGTGGAATCATGCAAAAGAAGTAACCATCAAGTATGTATTTATTTCCTCTATTATCCATCCGGATCAGAATGGCTTTATTCAAAACAAGGGTACCCATCATAATTAGCATCGGCTTTTTTCCAATATACAGGCCCCTGGGGGAACCGCTCGCTCCATCCTGTCACTGGATGCCTCTAAGGCCTTCGACAGGGTGGAGTGGCGCTTCCTCTGGAAGGTTCTGGCAAGGATGGGCTTTGGGGAAAAATTTATAGGCATTCTCAAACTACTGTATAGATCTCCTAGGGCAAAACTAAGTTTAAATGGGATCTTGACTACTAGTTTTGATTTAAATAGAGGCACGCGGCAGGGCTGTCCACTATCCCCATTATTATTTGACATTTATATCGAACCCCTTGCTTTGGCCATTAGGCAGGACGATCGGGTTAAAGGATTTGGTACGTTAGGAGTGCAAGACCGCATCTCCTTATATGCCGATGATGTTCTTTTCTTTATAGACCACACGGAAATAGCTCTTCCTAGAATTATTCAAATGGTTAAAGCATTTGGTGAGGTGCCCGGTCTTCTTATAAACTGGTCTAAGACCAGTTTGATGCCAATGGACCCCCTGCCACAGGGAGAGGTTCTCGTGACACAGTTGGATATCGTTGACACTTTTCAATACCTGGGTTTGATTATATCACCCCGGGTGGAAAATTTTGTACAACTTAATTTGATCCCCATAATGGCAAGGATTAGAGCTAAAATAGGGATTTGGTTGAAACTTCCCCTATCTAGAGCTGACCGAGTCTCACTGGTCAAGATGGTGATACTACCACAACTTCTCTATGTGCTTAGGAATTCACCTATTTGGATTCAAGATAAATACTTTAAACTCATGGAAAGAATAATTAATGATTTAATATGGGGAAGAAAACGAGTTCGATTAAAGTTGGAATATTTGTATAAATCATTGGAGTGTGGGGGTTTAAATCTCCCCTACTTTAAAGGGTATTTTATTGCAGCTCAGTTATTGATGTGTTACGAATCTGAAAATAGTCCACTGTTGGGGAAGTTGGTAGGGAGCTACGCTCATAATAATATATTTACCCTGTTGGAATCCGGGCTATTGAAGACCTATGAGCGGGGCTACAGAGAAACTATAAAACTACTCCTGAAAGTGTGGGCTACTACTAGGACATGGTTAAAGGTAAAGGGTTCACTTACATTCACGCCTCTTTGGCACAATGTGTACTTACAAAGGTTAGATGATATTGCAGCTGACACATTTTGGCAAAGGAACAAAATTTTGTATATTTCACAGGTAGTTAAGGATAGAGACATTAAGCCATTTATAGAGATGACACATAATATAGAAAATTTTTCATGGTTTAGGTATTTTCAATTGCGCTCAGCACTATCTAGTCTGGACGATAAATTGGTGTTGGATATAGATAGCTCATCTTTCTTGAATGATTGGGTAGGGGGTACACTGTCTAGAATAAAGATTTCAAATATATATGAGCTATTACTCAAGGCACGTTTTAGTGATATACAGTCACCAGGACAAAGAGCATGGGAGGTGGATTGTCTGAATTTACAACCAGAAGGGTGGGAGAATATTTTTGGGAATTTAGGTTTACTATCCCTGAACTTCAACCATGTCGTAGTACACTTCTATATTTGCCACAGATTATATATTACCCCTTTATGGATGAACAAATGTGGACTAAGGGATACGTCTAATTGCCCTAAATGTGACACTTCAGGAGCGGACTATCTTCATATGATCTGGACCTGCCCAGAACTCATAAACTACTGGAATAGCATCAATAATTTTATCAGGTACAAACTAAAAATACGAATCCCTTTTGAACTTCAACTATTCTTGCTTAATGATTTTTCCAAAATAGATAATCCTAAATATCAAAAGATCTTTTTGGGTAGGATATTGATGTTGGCCAGAGTTTTGGTCGGTCGGACCTGGTTTGCTCGTTATACTCCAGATATAAATACATGGATAAACCTTACTGATAAGGTTAAAAATTATGAGAAAATCATCCTTAAACAGAGGGGAGCTGATGATAAGTGGACTAAGATATGGGGTGGTTGGAGGACTTGATTAGTTGTGATAAATGCTGTTGCTCTTTTTTTTTTTTTTTTTCTTTTTGATGCACCACAGGCAGAGGGAAGGGGGGGGGCTAGGGAATAGGGATATGGGGGAAAGAAAGGGAAGGGAAAAAAAATAATTATTTTCTGTATTCTTTTTTGTCTTGTAATTTGTTTGATATATTAATTAATAAAGATAATTAATTTAAAAAAAAGTATGTATTTATCTTTGTGTACCAGAAGCAACATTTGCATGTGAAGATCGGCTGTGAGGTTATATCCTGCTCCTGTGTTTTACTTGTCTTTCTGGAGATTTACACCCGCAACCCATCTTCAAATAATGCATAAGTGCCTGGGGAGGGGATCACAACTGGGAAACATGCCTTTAGAAGTGCACTGGAAGCAGATCTTCACTGTGAAATGCTGTCTACACGAGTTGCTTTCCAGCTCCTCCCTCTGCTCTGAGTGACAGTTGTAGCATCCAACCAAGAGACTACTACAGCTGCCACTCAGAGCAGAGGGAATACGCTGTGAACCAGCTGAATGCAGAGAGCAGAAAGCACTTCACAGTGAAGCTCCACCTCCAGTGTACCTAAAGGTGTAGTACAGGATTTATTTTTAAGCCCCCCAGCAGGACCTGTGAAGACAGCTATACATACCAATTCCCCACTACTCTGTTCAGGCTTTGTGGCTCTGTGGCTGCCTTCACCAAACTTACAATCGCCAAAGATGGGGCCAAATATGTACTGCAGTCAATGTCCAAAAGTCCGGTGAAGACAACCTGGAACCCACAAAGCCTGAACTGTTTTTCTTCCAGTTACAACCAGATAGTAACACATATCCTTTTTTTTATAATCTCATTTTATTTTCTGATTGCAGATTTTTTTAATTCTATTTTCTGAATATGAATATGGGGGCTGCCATCTGGCCTGAGCTGTTCTTAACAGCATTTAGAAAGCATTTAGACACAATTAGAGATGAGCGAATTTTTCAGAAATCCAATTCGGCCGTTAAAAAACGGCTATTTCCGGGCTGCAGAGAGCCTTTATAGGGGTGTAGAACACTGTGCCTTGCAGTAACACGCATAGAGAGTCTGCTGTGGTAGTGAAACAATACTGTGAGTCAGTATGACATTCAGATGACAGGCGTCGCTCTTAGAATCACTGCATACTTCACTTATTTGGGCAGTCACGGGGCCAAAACTGACCAAATAACTCAAGTATCAACTCAGCCTTACAGGTCGATGTTAGCGTCAAGGCGAAGCGCACTCCTTTTACACTGCCGTCAGCTGATTCCACATAGATGTCTACAGAACCTGTTCTATTAAACGCGTATACAAGTACAGCTCCCCGACAGAGAGGAGAGGGTGTTTGAAGTAAGTTTGTGTTAACGTCACTGATTATTTTGCCCTTCCTTTGATCCTTCAGAACAATAACCCCCAAAAAACTAATCCTGTCTGTGGGGCATCTGCCCTAACTCGGTCAGCATTTGGTCAGTAATCCATCAGTATTGCTAAAGCCCCAAAAAAACAGGAGTGGATGTAAAACAGAGATGACACGTGAACCGAATATTTGCATGTCTTTTCTACCCACTCATGCTTTTGGCTACCAATTCATAAGCCAATTCTGACCATACAGGCCTTAAAGCAGCTACACAGACAGAATCCGTCGTGCGTCTCATTTTTCCTTCCTTCTGACAGATCAGAAGTGTCAAATAAATTATGATGTCAGCCAGGCCGAAAGCCAAAATAGTGGACCAGTCATGAAGTGGGGAAGGGTGGGAACAGCACGAAAAGTCCACAGAGTGGACCTATGACATAGTGGTGAGGTGGAAGCAGCATGAGGAGACCACCGAGTGGCCCAATGAAAAGGTCTGGAGGTGGAAGTAGTATAAGAAGGCCACCAAGTGGCACAATGACAGAGTCTGGAGGTGGCAGCAGCATGAGGATGCCACAGAGTGGCACAACGACAAAGTCTGCAGGTGGCAGCTGCATGAGTAGGCCACAGAGTGGTACAATGACCGAGTCTGGAGGTGGCAGCCGCATAAGTAGGCCACAGAGTGGCACAATGACAGAACCTGGAGATGGCAACAGCATCAGGAGGAGGCCACAGAGTGGCACAATGACCGAGTGTGGAGGTGGCAGCAGCATCAAGAGGAGACCACAGAGCGGCACAATGACAGAGTCTGGAGGTGGCAGCAGAATCAGTAGGCCACAGAGTGGCACAATGACAGAGTGTAGAGGTGGCAGCAGCATGAGGAAGCCACAGAATGGCACAATGACAGAGTGTTGATCGACCAAGATACTTCTGGGGGAACCTGCCTTGCATGAACAGGCCTCTAGTAGCTACAGAAAATGACAAGCCAAAGCATCAAGATAGCTTTGAGCCCGGAAGAGTTGTGAAGTTCATCAAGATACATCACTAAAGATTTTACCACATATTAGCACAGCACTGAACGCTGAATAAAAAAAAAATTCCACCGAAATACATCAATAAAGATTTTGCCACATATAAGTACAGCGCCGAATGCTGAATAAGATTTGTTTTACCACCAAAATACATCACTAAAGATTTTACTGCATAGAACTGCCACGCTGAACGCTGAATAAAATTTGTTTTTTCACCGAAATAAGTCTCAAAAGATTTTACTGCATATAACGGAGCACAGAGTTGGAGAGGGTGTTTAGATTCCCCCCTCACTATACGGACGTCTCAGAAATGAACCGCTGCTCCCGACAGCAGCTCCTGGGAGGACATGAAGCGTCCCGGTCATCCGGCATCTATTTGCTCCCCTGAAGGATGATTTTAAAAGTGTGTAGAAGCCACACGGGGCCCCCACGCTGCATACATCATGGAGATTTTACCGCATATAACTACAGCGCTGAACGCTGAATAAAATTTGTTTTTCGACCGCAATACATCAATAAAGATTTAACCACATATAACTGCAGTGCTGAACGCTGAATAATAATTTTACAGCATGTAAGTACAGCGCTGAATGCTGAATACAATTTGTTTTTGCACCGAAATACATCAATATAGATTTTACCACATACAACGGCAGCACTGAACGATGAATAAAATTAGCTTTTCCACCAAAATACGTCCCAAAAGGTTTTAACACATATAACTGCGACCGAAATACGTCAATTAAGATTTTACCACATAGAACGAGCACGAAGATGGAGAGGGTGTTCGGATTACCCCATCCCCCACTATATGGACATCTCAGAAATGAACTGCTGCTCCCGACAGCAGCTCCTGGGAAGGGAAGGTCAGGGAGCGCCCCGGTCATCCGGCATCTATTCGCTTTGCTGAAGGATGATTTTGAAAGTGTGTAAAAGCCACACGGGGCTACCATGCTGCAGATTTATCATGGAGATTGTACCGCATATAACCGCTACAATGACCGCTGAATAAATTTTGTTTTTCGACCAAAATACTCCAATAGAGATTTTGCCACATAACCGCCGCACTGACTGACTGCTACCGCCGCTACCTCCGTGAACCCCTGCAACACTACTTCCCAGGTAGGTAGGCTGCTGCGAAGCAGGTGCTCTACTCCAGGCATGTTTGGCTCCCGACCTCCCACTGCTGCCACCCTGCTGACTCCCAGCCATGCTTTCAACACATATAACCGCCGCCGACGTAAACTGAGAATGTATTTTTCTGTTTGTACTGAAATATGCCACTAAACACTTTTAACACATATAACTGCCACCAACGTGAACTGAGAATGAATTTTTCTGTTTGTACTGAAATAGGCCACTATACACTTTCACCAGAATTAACAGCAGAAATGCACTGAGAATATATTTTTCTTGTTGTACTGGAATACGAACCTATACACTTTGACCAGAAAAAACTTAACAAGTAAAGTGCGTATATATTTTTCTTTTTTTACTGAAATATGCCCCTATACGCTTTCACCAGAAATAACTGCAACAGTGCAGTGCGTATATATTTATCATTTTTTAATGAAATACGCCCCTATATGCTTTCACCCGAAATATCTGCAACAGTGCAGTGCGTATCTATTTTACTTGTTGCACTGAAGTATGCCCCTATACGCTTTCACCAGAAATAACTGCAACAGTGTAGTGCGAATATATTTTCCTTTTTTTACTGAAATACGCCCCTATACGCTTTCACCAGAAATTACTGCAACAGTGCCGTGCGTATATATTTTTCTTGTTGTACTGAAATACGCCCCTATACGCTTTTAACAGAAATAACTGCAGAAGTAAACTGAGAATATATTTTTCTTGTTGTACTGAACTGAGCCTCTATACACTTTCACCAGAAATAACTGCTGAAGTGACCTGAGAATAGTGATCGACGAACATCAGCCGGGATGATTCATGAACGCGATCAAATATTAAAGAACCGCAAGTTCGCGCCGGGACCCATTCACTTCAATGGCAGGCGAACCTGAAAAACCTTCAGGTCATTATTGCAGCCACCAAATACTTACAAGAAGTGCGCAAATCGTCCCACAACATGGACAGTGACAGACCAGAGGGGGATCAATGGCAAAAATTCCCACAAAAAATATGTATTTTAATCAGGGGCCATTTTTATGCGTTTTAAAAGGAAAACGGTCAAAAATGTGGCCTGCTGGAGCCTAGAACAATTTTATTTTAGGCCACGGGAGTACAGGCCCCAAAAATTTGACATTCATCTGACAGAAAACATCAAGTGATTATGTGGCTGGAGGTAAATTAGACGGTCATTGGATATCAATTTCACTGCAGGCCAGTACAAATAGATGCCAAATACATATGTTTAAAAGAACGAAAA
The DNA here is from genome assembly GCF_905171765.1 of Bufo bufo. Taxonomy (NCBI): domain Eukaryota; kingdom Metazoa; phylum Chordata; class Amphibia; order Anura; family Bufonidae; genus Bufo; species Bufo bufo. The sequence goes on along the minus strand of NC_053393.1, from coordinate 116,928,401 downwards.
ATATTAACAAAATCCCCCCTCTTGAAAAAAAAACAAATGATAATAGTTGAAATTCGATAAGATGTGGTCGTCGTCAACAGGTGTTGATTTCCTCCGAGGGCCCAAACATTAGGCATTCACCGTACAGAAAAGCACAAGTAATTATGTGGCTGGAGGTATATTAGAAGGTCATTCAATATCAATTTTACTGCAGGCCAGTGTAGTACAGGCCCCAAAGATTAGGCATTCACTGGACAGAAAAGAACAATTGATAATGGGGCTGGAGGTACATTAGGTGGTCACCGTATAACAATTTTACTGTTGGCCAGTTAGATTACAGGCCCCAAAAATTATGCATTCAACGTACATAAATGATCAAGTGATTATGTGGCCGGAGGTATATTAGACAGTCAATGGATATCAATTTTAATCACCGTACAGAAAAGCACAATTGATAATGTGGCTGGAGGTAAATTAGGCGGTCACCGTATAACAATTTTACTGTTGGCCAGTTAGATTACAGGCCCCAAAAATTATACATTCACCGTACATAAAAGACCAAGTGATTATGTGGCCGGAGGTATATTAGAAGGTCAATGGATATTAATTTTACTGCAGGCCTGTGGACTACAGGCCCCAAAAATTATTCATTCACCGTACAGAAAAGCACAATTGATAATGTGGCTGGAGGTAAATTAGGCAATCACCATATAACAATTTTACTGTTTGCCAGTTAGATTACAGGCCCCAAACATAAGGCATTCACCGGACAGAAAAGAACAAGTAATTATGTGGCTGGAGGTATATTAGACGGTCATTAGATATCAATTTTTCTGCAGGCTAGTACAAATAGATGTCAAATACATATGTTTAAAAGAACAAAAAATATAAAATTGGATTAAAAACATGGCTAATGAAATACCCCATCTTGAAAAAAAAACAAATGATGATAGTTTAAATTCGATAGCACGTGCTCGTCACAGGTGTTGAATTCCTCCGAGGTCCCAAACATTAGGCATTCACCGGACAGAAAAGGCCTTTTATGCTGCTGTATTTACCTAAGACAGGGACCATTATTTGTTCTGGGTGGTGGCGGATATTTGTGAGCTGTCATGAAAATTCAATTAAACGTGGTCGTCACAGGTGTTGAATTCCTCCGAGATCCATGTCTCATTCATTTTGAGAAATGTGAGGTAGTCAACACTGTCGTGAGCTAGGCGAGTGCGCTTATCGGTCATGATCCCCCCTACTGCGCTGAACGTCCTTTCGAACAGGACACTCGACGAGGGGCAAGCCAAGAGTTCCATGGCAAATTGTGCGAGCTCTGGTCACAGGTCAAGCATGCACACCCAGTAGTCCAGGGGTTCCTCGCTTCTCAGATCATCCACATCGGCCGTTAACCCGATGTAGTCGGACACCTGTCGGTCTAGGTGTTCCCTGAGGCTGGATCCAGTGGGTGACTGTCGATGGGTTGGCTGCAAGAATGATCTCATATCCGAAGTGACCAACACATCTTCAAACTACCCTCTTCTTGCATGCGCTGTTGGATTGGTACTCACAACTTTTTCTCTATGGGTGGAAATTCCTCTGCCAGCACCCGCAACAGCAGAATGTAGCATCTCTCGCAGCAAGGCCTGGAAATGCTGCATTCTGACAGCCCTCTGTGATGCTGGTAACATGTCTGCCATTTTCTGTTTGTACCGGGGTTCTAAGTACATTGCAACCCAGTACTGGTCCTTGCCCTTTATGATTTTTATACGGGGGTCCCTCTTCAAACACTGGAGCACGAAGGCCCCCATTTGCACTAAATTGGAAGCGGTGGAGCGTCCTGGCTCCTGCTTATCGCCCAGGAGAATGTCGTGCTCGGTCTCCTACCCCCATCCACGGACAACACCAAGGATCCCAGAAAAGTTAGCCACTTATCGGCTTGTGACCACAAAGCTGAAAAGAGTGCAGGAGTGGTGTGGCTCTTGGCTTCCAGGCACAATAGCCGCAGCACAGCATGACAACGTCTCACCTGGCACGTCAAATTGGTTCTGAGCAGCTTGTGGGGTGCAGTGGAACAGGCGTTAGCAGTGTAAAAGGAGGAGTCAGCCAAGGAGGAGACAGAGGATGGAGTAGGAGGAGGAAGAGAAGAAGAGGCAGGCCTGCATGCAATCCGTGGCTGTAACACCAAATCCACACGGGTGCCACGGGTTACATGCTTGACGGCTGTCAGAAGGTTCACCCAGTGGGCAGTAAAAGTTATGTATGTACCTTCCCTGTCTGTGCTTGCTAGACCACATGTCTGTGGTCAGATGTATCTTGGCACCGACATTGTGTGCCAGAGACATATTAACTTGTTGCTGAACTTGGCCATATAGTCCAGGGATGTCCTTCTGGGAGAAATATTTCCTTCTGGGGACCTTCCATTGCGGTGTGCCAATGGCCGCAAATTTTCTAAAGGCCTCCGAGTCTACCAATTTATATGGCAATAGTTGGCGGGCTAGCAGTTCCGACAAGCCAGTGGTCAGCCGTTGGGCAAGAGGATTATCCGGCATCATCATTTTTTTACCCTCGAACATTTGGGCCACGAAGCCTGCCTTGTGCCAGATGAATGCGACGACGGCATGGTGGAAGGTGGAGTGGAGGACAAATAGGAGGAGAGAGGAGAAGGAAAAGAGGCAGGACGTGGAGTGCCAGGAGTGTGGCTTTGTGGGTTCTGACTGCGTTGCTCCCACTGGGCTCAATGATGGGAGGCCAGGTGCCTTCTTAAGGCGGTCGTCCCTAGGTGAGTGTTGGGCTTACTGCAACTTATGCGTTGACAGCACAGGCTGCAGATGGCAACACTATTATCAGCAGCTGACACGTTAAAAAAAGCCTACACTGTGGAGCCATGTGCCGGCATCCTGGGAGCAAGATGTGAACATGCATGGTGGAAAGCTCGCTCCAGATACATTTGCAGTCTGCTTTTTTGCCTCCTGTGCACTGCGAGTTCTGCCTGCTTCTCCTCCTTCTCCTCCCTATCTGCTGCTCGGTCTCTCCCTCTAAACTCCCTTCCTCTTCCTCTCTTGTGGGCACCCATGTGACGTCCATCGACACGTCATCATCGTCACCTTCACCAACACTGACATTAAAGATCTCGGAGTAGACAGTAACAGCGGAGACCACCCTCCTTGGGCTGATCTAGGTACTGTCGTCAGACCGCTGGGTGGCGGCCGTTGCTACTTCCTCTTCCTGATCCAATGCCAAGAATGGCTGTACATCAGTAAGGTCTGGAAATTGATGGGAAAATAATTCCTCTGACTCGAGTGGAGGGGCTATGGTGATGGTGGTGGTGTCTTTGGGGGTGCACACAGCAGAGATTGAGGAGGGTGCTGATACAGAGGATGAGGAGGGTGCAAAAGTGGAAGGCTGAGTGAGCCACTCAACTAACTCTGGTGCATCCTTTGACGTAATTGCACGCACCTTCTCCAACTTCCCACTTAGGCTCCGGCCTGGTACACCTGCCCGACCCCTACCACCCCTGCGGAATGGCCTGCCTCTTCCTCTGCCTGTCATTTTCAAAATGACTCTGTGCCAAAGTCCCTAGAGAAGAGTAGTATTTGTGGAAGCAGGCATATAGAACCCCTTAATCAGTTTTTTTGGGGGCAACTGGTATATCACATTAGTTGCAATTAGTTGTTCCAATGGCGTTTGTCCCTCTGTATAGCTACGGAAATTATATTCTAGGTATATCGCACCCCTGCCTCAATCCGTTTTTTTGGGGGGGGCAACTGTTATATCACACCAGTTGCAATTAGTTGTTCCAATGGCGTTTGTCCCTCTGTATAGCTACGGTATCTCAGCAGAACTGCACACAAATGCTGCACTATACAAATGCACTATATAGAAATTATATTCTAGATATTTCACACCCCTGTCTCAATCAGATTTTTTTGGGGGCAACTGGTATATCACACCAGTTGCAATTAGTTGTTCCAATGGCATTTGTCCCTCTGTATAGACTTTTTTGGCCCTATTAGCTAGCGTTTGGTGTCTCTATGCTCTCTAACAGACTGTCCCTGCTCCACACAGCAACCTCTCCCTACACTGGCAAAAGACTGAATGTAAAATGGCAACCAGATCGGGTTTATTTATAGGGTAGGGGGTGTGTCCATGTGCTGAAACATCTCAATTGGCTGTCCTGTCCCACCTGATGGATGTGTCATGGGTCAAAGTTCGGCGCTATGAAAAGTTTGCAGCGAAATGACTGCTGGGCGAACCGCAAGGCCATCTCTACCTGAGAATATATTTTTCTTGTTGGACTTAAATAGGCCACTATACGCTTTGACCGGAAAACAATTAAAGAGTGAAATGCGTATATATTTTTCTTGTAGTACTGAACTACGCCCCTATACACTTACTCACCAGAAATAACTGCAACAGTGCAGTGCATATATATTTTAGTTTTTTTATGAAATTTGCCCCCATATGCTTTCACCAGAAATAGCTGCAACAGTGCAGTGCGTATCTATTTTACTTGTTGCACTGAAGTAAGCCGCTATACGCTTTCAACAGAAATAACTGCAAAAGTGAAATGCGTATATATTTTTCTTGTTGTACTGATATAAGATTATAAAGATACTAAGATATAAGCCGCTAAAAACTTTTCAACATAATACTTGCAGCCCAATAACAAAAAGCTGGAATGACCGAGCTGTCTAATGGCTATTTGGATCCCCAAATAATCGTTCCCTGCACTTGTAAATCACTTTCCTATCAATGTCCCTAGCGCCTTCTGACGTCTCTCTCTGCACTAAGTTGCTGTGAAATGATTCCTTTCCTTTACCTGCACTTGTATTAGTTGCTTGTTAGCAGCTGTTCCTGACTGTTATATGTAAGAACTTGTCTTATCTGTCTTAGTTATCTGCTTATTTTTCTTAAATCTTAATTTTCTCTTATCTTGGATAACATTTTGGAGCTTTGGAACTGATTACTCAAGTTACAATGGTTTCAACATACAATGGTTGTGCAGGAACCAATTAATATTGTATCTTGAGGGACGACTGTACTTTGACAATCACCTATTATGAATATTGGATCATATCTTATCTGCCATTCAAATCCTGCCTGTAATGATTTTACCTCTGTGTATAGATAAGCAGGTAACTGCAGTAAAGTGATCTGTACAAACCAGGAAGTGGCACCTACTATTTTAAAATATGTTAAAGGGGATGCCTGAGTTATGTAAAAAAAATAAACAAAGCATTGTAAATCTGATGGTCAGCAATATATACATAAGCTAAGCAAGTGTTAGGCAAAAAATAATTATATTTCTGGCCCCTTGTTGACATGCAGTTGCAGAGCTGTGGGGGCATGTAACAACAATGTCTGAGGTTTTCCTCATGAATATTTGTGGGTGTCAACAAAGACTGCGCTGCCTGCAGTCTGACTGCTTGGATACTCATGTTGTATGTGTGGGACTATAAGTCCCAGCTGTACAGTACAATGACATTGCTGATACACCCAGGATCTTCCCCCTACCTGTTCTTGTGAAATGCTCTGCAGACACTTCTTCACAGCCAGCAGAAGAGTACAGAAGAGAGAACAGCTCTGTGTTTGCAGAATGAGAAGCGAATACATTTTGCAAAGCATTTGTCTCTTCAGTGCCTGCTTACTTGGGGGAAGAGGAAACCCTGCAGCTGCTCAGTATCTAAGACTGAGCCTCCAACCCTGAGTCTGTGCTGTTTATGGTAGAAGGGGTTAAACTGTGCTGAAGAATCCAGTGGGAGGGGAAACACAGAGCAGACTGCTCAACCAGCAGATCGGGCACTGAAGGCGGCATGGCCAACAGATCGGGCATTGCAGGGGCGTGGCTTGTTGCTCCAACCAGCACAGCCCACAGTGACGCTCCGTGCACAAAGGCAGACCTGCTCCTCCTGCTCCCTCAGGCTTCTCCACGGAACGTCATTAGAGCAGGGAAAGAAGCTGACATTACAGGTCCTTTTGACAGTGAAATATGAGAAAGGAGCAATCTTAGATGAAGTAAGTTTATTGAAAATCCCTTACATTTGGTTAGTTAAAAACAAACATAAAAATAACTCAGACAACCCCTTTAAACATAAAAACTTGATTTAAACAAGAGGTCATTTTCTGATGACACATTTCCTTTAAACTCTCCAACTTCTATGCAGTCTGAGCCATGAGTTGTGGAAGCCATAAGTGCCTCTGTTCTGCCGTTCACTTTTGCATCTGATCGTTTATCTCTAATATGAACACAGTATTTCAGTGGCATTGAACCAGTCTTGAGAAAGTAGTTGCAGAAAGAAATCAGATTTATTCATTTAACATATTGAAGATACATTTCATTTTTCCTGATAAAATATAACCTTACATAGAGCATCATGAATTCCCATTTCCAGAAATACCAGGCACTGTGTCTTTTCATCTAAAATGCTTTGTCAGGCCTCAAATGCTCATGTGTCAGTAAATCCACCGGCTATTATGAAAGCCAAAGAAAAGATTCTATAGCGCGTACTGAGCCAAGCTAATGGCGCAATTAACAAGAAGAGATAATGTGCAGGTCACTCTGAAATAAATAAAAAAAAAAAAAAAAAATTGATATATATAAAACACAATTATTTGATCTAGATATTGAAGAAAACCTGCAAAAATACAGTTATTATAGAACATTGCCTACAGTCTGTTAAATTTAAACATAAATCACTAATACTGTCCCCATTATACAATATATATTAATTATGTGCCAAATCAGTGCATAATGACACTGTAATTACAAATCAATATAGAGTAGGTATCCTGCAGTATTACTTCACTTAATCACAATAACCCGGGATAACACTGAATTATGCGGCTACAAGCTCAATAAAGATTCAGAAATTACATTAAATTGTTCATTTTTAAAAAAAAAAAAAGTAATGGTTGTGTCTAACAGCTTAGCAGCAGCTGAATATTCGCTGGTTCACTACCGCTGAGTTCAGTTGAAGGCTATGAGTTACTTCTAAGACCTCTTTCACATGTCAGTGAATCTCAGCAATTTGCTGTCCACTGACGTCAATGTGTGTATTCACACTGGTTTTCCACAGACCGTGGGTCGGTGGTGACATCACGAAAGCATGTCCTATTTTGTCCATGATTACTGATGTCTGACGCACATTATAGTCTATGGCTCCATGAAAACCAAGAACCCAACACAGGTGGCATCCATGTTTCGTCCATGGTTTTCCCAGTCCATTTATGCTATGGAAATTAATTCTCAGCCTAGCTGTGTCCATGGAATACGGATGACAACCGTATTTCAAACACGGTCTTACCATATGGTGTCTTTTCACGGCACAGTATTCTGTCCTAAAACAATGTTGGTATAGCCTTAAACAGGTTTTCTGACCACCACAGGAATTTTACTAATACCTCTCAAGTGCTCAACGTAATGGAAAAAAAAAAACACAACACAACATTCTTCTTTACATAACCATCCCTTGCAAACCCCACCTCCCACATAAAATGTATGAATAAATATCCAACTGGGTGTTACCTTGCTAAGGGTGTGTGTCCCTAAACAGTGTGTAACTGTTGGCACTGACTGGACAGTGTCAGACTAGGGACACACACCTCCAACTGGTAACAGTTGTAAATTTTAAGAAATTTCTATTAGGAATAACAGATAAAAGGAACAGTGCAAAGTTAGAAGAAAAGATATTTCAGAATTGTTATTACATGGAAAATACACGTATCACCTAAAACAGAGATGTCAGGAGAGGGGATAAATCCTTATCCTTGGACTTATCTAAGCAGTCTACATGTCTACATCCTCAATACAATTTAAGATTTCAATTTGGGTTTTTCAATGCTAAAAAAAAATGAGTTGAAGTATATTTCTCCCGCCTAAGTCAAGCTGAAGGACGAATAGAAGACGCTGCATTTACTGAGCCACCATATATTGTACTGATAAATGGGGGTGGGGGGGGGGGGATAGCATGGCTTATGACTTCTCATTAATAAGATCCCTTTCACATGTCCATGTCCATGATACCATCCATGACAAGTTAGTCAGTGTTTCATCCATGAAGATGTCCATGAAGAATCAGTATTTGGTCCGCGTATCCTCTGTGTGTTATCAGTATATCACATACACTGCGAAGTTGGAAATTAATCTCCAGAGCATATACTAGCCATGATGCATGAAAACCACAGACAAAACATGAATGGCAAGCGTGTTGTGTCACAGTCCCATAAACTATGATGTGCATTTGGGATCCGTAAACATGGACAAAATAGGACATGTTTCCGTCATGTCACCACAGACCCACGGTCCATGGAAAACCACTGATGTGTGAATACACATATTACATTTAATGGACAAGTAAGAGGTCCATGGATACCACGCACAGAAAACACCTGTGATTCACTGACATCTGAAAGAGGCCTAGAATGTTCTTGTATATCTCAATTTGGAGCCTATTTAATTTAATACCAACATTGTTGGATTTTATGCAATTCTGGGGTTACGATCACGACCCTGCTGCAACCCTATTCAGTTCAGTGGCTTTCCTGTTACACAGCGAACTTTGCAGCCAAGGTCGCCATGATTTCCCAGCCTTATGTGTCATGTGTCTGACCCCCTTATGGCAGTTTTTGGCATAAAAAGTCGCACAACCCCATTGTGGACATGCCTGTGCACTAAAGCCTTTCAATTTGCTAGATTCAGGCAAATAGTGTTCGTCGCACAGTTTATTCATTGCAGCCAAAGACTGGCCTAAATTGTTTAATCATAGACTATGCCTATGCATAAATACACCATAGAGGGTTTAACCCACCTCTTAAAAAAAGCTCCTGCTTCAAAAGATGTTAAGACATCAACCCCTTTCAAATAGTATTTTAACATTTCTCAGGGCAGGTGTGCAGCATGAGTATGAGCAAGGCTGACCTTGGGCCCCCAAATAATATGGTCAAGGTTTTGGCAAGGTTAACCCTAGCCGATTTTTAGGATGGTGAAGGATTTCCAGTTTCAACCGTAGGTTCCCCTTTTTTCAATATTAAGTCCCTAAAATAAGCATAAGGTCCCATTCACACGACTGTTCATTTTTGTGGAACAGACATACAGATATGGAAAGCACACGGATGATCTTTATGCTTTCCACATCTATTTCTCTGTTCTACAAAAAGATCTGTGCTGTATTGCAGATGCAACATGGACGTTATTCGTATTTTGCAGATACACAATCTGCGGACTGCAAATTACATATGGTCATATACATGAAAGGAAGCCATAATGGAACATTATGCAAACCGTACCACTTTTTAGGTAGAAAACTGAAATATGAGTTTTCCCACTGGCAACATATAGCTCTCAATGTAGCCCACACATTTCCTTTCTCTGAAAGTACCATATACAGTAAACTGCATTATTGAACGAGAAGGCTTTAAATTATGGTAACATATGCAATTTTTAAATAAGAAATACAATGTTTAAATAGGGTCCCCCGAGACCTGTCTCCTCTGAATCTAATTTTTAGCCATTTTGCTAATAAATCTAATTTGTGGCATATTTGCTTCCATCTTCAAAGAAAACATTTTCCTTTATATCGAATTTACTATGTCTTGCAAATGCAATCATGTTTTACATACATTGCAATGTTCCTCTGCTTTCTTTTCTCCCAAGACACACCGGGCTGGTTTGAAATTCTCATTACTAAGACATAATTAAAATCTACGTCATTTGCTGTTAGCAATCTGGTATTGCCTCTTGCCAAAAAAGTTGAAGTTCTTTGAGCAATATAATTTTTGCCATTAAGTTTTCAGCCTGTTTGTATCATTTCAATAAGGTCTTTAATGGATGCAAATGACAATAATCCTACAACTCTACAAGGAGACCTCTGGGAAATTGAGAAGCTTAATGTCTTCCTGATCATGCATGTATTGTGGCAATAAGACAAAGCAGAAGAGTGTTCCACTGAGTTTAATGCATGTATAGCATCATTGGATAACAAAAATACCTCCAATAGTTTGAAAATGAAAAAATATATAAATGATAACTTCCCCCTACCCCAATTTAGACCCCTACTAGAGATGAGCGAACTTCTCGAAATTCGTTTAGTGTCTGATTCAGTGAATTTTTACCCAAATTGATTCTGCATTGAAGTTGCTCCAATTGCCCTGAAAATTGGTAAATAACACCCTCTAGTCTAGGATTTTTTTTAAATAAATGTTTTCATGAATTTTTGTATTTTCTCTGCCCCCTCCCCTTTTAAGCTCTTGAATGCAATGACAGAAATAGCAAATAATGTCAGAGTGACACTGACATATATATTGGTATGGTTAAATGCACGGTAATGGTGTTAATATATGGCATGTTTAAAAATGTACTGCGCCATCACATGTTTTATACATTTTCATATTAGAAAGCTTCCAAAAATGGAACCTTATCAGGGCCAGATGGTGTTTAAACAAATGAGAAGAAAATTGTGGCTTGTTAGGACCAAGCATCCAAAAATGATGCCAGATCCCTGCTTCTTTTTATACACAAAGTAAGGCCTCATGCACACGAACGTGCTGTTTTTTGCGGTCCGCACACCGCGGATCTGCAAAAATTGGAAGGAGCCCGTGTTTCCTTCCGCAATTTGTGCAACGGAACGGGCGCCGGCAATATAAATGCCTATTCTTGTCCGCAAAGCGCGGACAAGAATAGGACATGTTATATTTTTTAGCAGGGCCGCGGAACGGAGCCACGGATGCGGACAGCACACAGAGTGCTGTCCACATCTTTTGCGGCCCCATTGAAATGAATGGGTCCGCATCCGAGCCACCAAAACGGCGGCTCGGATGCGGACCCAAGCAACGGTCGCGTGCATGAGGCCTTAAGGTGAATTGGTTAGCACTCCTAGTCGTGGATGGTGCTCAGTGGTAGATGCTTTTTGCAAAATCAAACAGAGTAAACCACGGTATTCAAATTGTAGTTTGCAGTAGTAAGAATATTTTTTATTTCTTATTGTATCCAAAAATTAACAGGGATCCATGCAAATCCCAGCAGCCTGACACTATGGCCATGAACAAGGTCTAGGATAGACTGAAACATTGGCCAATGGCTCCCTGTTAATCTTTGGATGGAATAAGAAATAAAAAATATTCTTTTTATACACACACATTAATGTCAGAAAAAATCGTTGCTTGTTATGCCCAAGCATCCAAAAATTATGCCTGATCAGAGTAAGTCAAATGCAGGAGTGGATCCAAAACAGAAGAAATGCAAATATTTCCATTACATTTTATCTCTGTTTTGGGCCCACTCCTGTTTTTTGGCTTACAAATATTGATCATACTGATGCAAAACACTGACCAAATACTGACCATGTGAAAGAGGCAATTAAAGTACTGCATGCAGGACTTATTTTTCTTTGTTAAGCATAACGCCTCTTTCACGCGGTCAGTTTTTGGTCAGTGTTTTGCATCAGTATTTGATCAGAATTTGTAAGCCAAAAGCTGGAGTGGGTCCAAAACACAGAAGACATGCAAATATTTCTATTACATTTTATCTCTCTTTTGGACCCACTTCTGGTTTTGGCTTACAATTACTGATCAAATACTGATGCAAAACATTAACCAAATACTGACCATCTGAAAGAAGCTTTATGGAGGCTTAAAATACAGGATTCAATTTTTTTTTCAGTTTTCTGTTCTTCTAAAGGATCAGAATAAGGAAATGATAAACAGCGATGCCTTAGTGCCACTGCCGCTGCCACTATTGTCATTGCCACTGCTGCTGCCCCCTTCCCCACTCTGTCATGGGGCCATTATTGTCCCCGTAACTGCCTCTGTTGTTGGCCCCATCCCCTCTCTGTTATGGGGCCACTATTGTCACTGTTACTGCCACTGCTGCTGCTGCCACCCTCCCCACTCCATCATGGAGCCACTACTGTCATTGGTAATGCCACTGCTACCATCCTCCCCACTCGTTCATGAGATCACTACTGTCACTGGTAATGCCACTGCTGCCACCCTTCCCACCCTGTAATGGGACCACTACTGTCACTGGTATTGCCACTACTGCTACCCTCACCACTCTGTCATGTGGCTACTATTGTCACTGGTATTGCCACTACTGCCACCCTCCCCACTCTGTCATGGGGCACTACCTGAGTCTTGGGGCACTTCATGGTTAAATCCACTGTGATAAATTAGACCTGACCTAACATTGACCTGTATTACTGACGCACAGGAAATCCACAGCTAACAGAAGGGATTAAAAAGCATGTGTTTGGACTGCCACAACATGCATTAAAAGAACTTTATTTTTCTCCACCACTTTATTGCCGCTGCCTTCATTTCTTTATTTTGATCCACTAAGGAGCCATTTGGACACAGCTTCTGCAGGGGTGCGCACCGTTTTTTTGCTTTACTGAAGGGTGCTGTATGCTTTTCTTTTTGTTTAACAGAAGGGAATAGCTATGAATCTTGGTGCACATTGTTATTTCTACTGTTGCTGATGACTTGAATTTTACCTCACTGCACAGTTAAAGGGAACCTGTCACCGGGATTTTTGGTATAGAGCTGAGGACATGGGTTGCTAGATCGCCGCTAGCACATCCGCAATACCCAGTCCCCATAGCTCTGTGTGCTTTTATTGTGTAAAAAAACGATTTGATACATATGCAAATTAACATAAAAGAGTCATATCTTACTTGTGTGACCAGAGAAGAGTCATATTTTCAAGCTCTGACTCATCTCAGGTTAATTTGCATATGATGTATCAAATCGGTTTTTATACACAATAAAAGCACACAGAGCTATGAGGACTGGGTATTGCGGATGTGCTAGCGGCCATCTACCCCCATGTCCTCAGCTCTATACCCAAAATCCTGGTGACAGGTTCCCTTTAAGTCCACGACAATAAAGTAGACCTGACGTTAACATTGACTTGTAATGCTGATGCACAGTAATTCGACAGCTAACAGAAGGGATTATCTATGAATCTTGGTGCCCTGCACAATGATGTAGACGGCGATAAATTGCACCTGTAGTACTGATGGCAAAGTACATACAGGACAGATTAACTATGAACGTGGGTGCACTAGAACACTCGATACACTCACCCTGCACTATCCCTGCAGTTTAACTTCCAAGCCTTCACACTGAGATTGGGCCACCAAGTGGGATGAATATGATTAGGCAGAGTGGCCTGGATATACCTAATTTATCGCGATTTGTGACAAATTAATTCGCAACAAATCAAATTTCTTGTCTAAGTTCTGTGAATCGGCCGAATCGAATTTTTCAAAAATTCGCCCATCTCTAATATATAATGTAAAATGATGTTCAAACATACCATTTAGTGAAATTAAATACAATAAAATGAGAAACCATTCTCAATATAACCGTTAGGTTAGCTAACATCAGCTTTTTTTTTTCCATTCAAATATCATATCTGTATCTGCATCTTTGCATTGCCGTGCAATGAACACTAATATTAGCCCATGTTAACATGGCAGCTTGACATTTAAAGGGGAATCTATTACTCAAGCATGCCATTATTATCTGCCCAATCTTTTACAGGTTGACACTGTTGATCAGATTGATCAGCATTTTTAGGCTATCATCAATCAAGAAAAAGAGAGACCTAAGCAGCATTCCGATAGAGAAATGTGCATAAAACTTTCTTTATTATGAGATGTTATTAGACACTGGACTCGGGACATCTCTGAAAATCCAAATGATCTGTAATGATGTGTAATTTATTACGGGGTGCAGGAAATGTCATCAGTAGCTTTAAGTGCTGCACCTTAGACTCTATTCTTGAAACTTTGATTAAAAGTAAAATAAAAGCTGAACTTAAGAATTGTTTCTAAATGTTAAACCGTGAAATAGTCTAGCCTTGATTACATGATATTGTGATACATAAAAACTCCACTGTGTTCAGGAGGTTAACTTTAGGAACCTGGTGACATACAGTATCTGAGTACTTTAATTAAAGGGAATGTGTCCCCTTTTTAACTAATTAAACATATTTTTATTAATAATTAATTTTTTTGAATTTGTAATCTATTTTCTCAACATGATTGTCTGAGCTGCTGTTCTGACCTGCGAGCACCAGTTCAGAGAATTGCTTTACAGCGGCCATATGGGCATAAGAAACCTCAGCCAGAAATAATGTATCGAAGATGTTGTGGGCATGCTTTGAGATATATTCACAGGTCATTGTGCAGTCGCATTGTCAATGAGCAATCTGGTGTTATCTGCTTTCTGACAGGTGTCATTTTAATGGCTGTGTTTGGGACCATAAGGAGAGATCCTTATGGCATTAGCATTATGATCACAATACCGATGAACTTTAAGTGATTTGAGTCATCTGTTAAGTTTAAACTATTTATATGCTCTCTAATCAAGATAGCTGTAGCCAAGATTGCCTGCAAACAGTTTCCATGTGTCTTAATTCATCATGGTTACTTTAAGTTCATAGCATTTATAATTTGTGATTTACAATCCCATGAGATGACTACTGAGAAGTAATTTCTTCAAAACAGAAAGTTTACTAATGCTGTAGATGGCATAAACTTAGACAAGCTGTCTAGACATGCACCAAATGTATGACGGTGGCTGATCGTGGATGATACATCTGGTGCAGGGATAGACAATTTAGTCTAACCTCATACCACCTTTTCGTTGGATTAGTTTGTGACAAAATTTTACACTAGAATTGTGGTGCAATTTTGGTGCAAAATGGCACATCTTAAGCTGCACCACAAGTTTCACCAAAAATGCTACAGTTTGTACGAAATACCACCAAATCCGGAGACTGTTTAGGACAAAGTTAGTAAATGTTAGCCAAAGTGTCAGTCTATTGTGAGGCTTAATATTCACAGAGAACTCTGCATTACAAAGGTAACATAGTAACATAGTACATAAGGCCAAAAAAAGACATTTGTCCATCCAGTTCGGCCTGTCATCCTGCAAGTTGATCCAGAGGAAGGCAACAAACCCCCTGTGAGGTAGAAGCCAATTTTCCCCACTTTAGGGGAATAAAAAATTCCTTCCCGACTCCAATAAGGCAATCAGAATAACTCCCTGGATCAACGACCCCTCTCTAGTAGCTATAGCCTGTAATATTATTACGCTCCAGAAATACATCCAGGCCCCTCTTGAATTCCTTTATTGTACTCACCATCACCACCTCCTCAGGCAGAGACTTCCATAGTTTCACTGCTCTTACCGTAAAGAATCCTTTTCTATGTTTGTGTACAAACCTTCTTTCCTTCAGACGCAGAGGATGTCCCCTCGTCACAGTCACAGTCCTGGGGATAAATGGATGATGGGATAGATCTCTCTACTGACCCCTGATATATTTATACATACCGTAGTAATTAGATCTCCCCTCAGTCGTCTTTTTTCTAAAGTGAATAACCCTAATTTTGATAATCTTTCAGGGTACTGTAGTTGCCCCATTCCAGTTATTACTTTAGTTGCCCTCCTGTGGACCCTCTCCAGCTCTGCTATGTCTGCCTTGTTCACAGGAGCCCAGAACTGTACACAGTACTCCATGTGTGGTCTGACTAGCGATTTGTAAAGTGGTAGGACTATGTTCTTATCATGGGCATCTATGCCCCTTTTGATGCAACCAATTATCTTATTGGCCTTGGCAGCAGCTGCTTGACACTGGTTTTTGCAGCTTAGCTTGCTGTTTATTAAAATTCCTAGATCCTTTACCATGTCAGTGTTACTGAATGTTTTACCATTTAGTATGTACGGGTGACTTGCATTATTCCTTCCCATGTGCATAACTTTACATTTGTCAGTGTTAAACCTCATCTGCCACTTATCTGCCCAAACCTCCAATCTATCCAGATCCCTCTGTAGCAGTATACTGTCCTCTTTGGTGTTAATTACTTTACACAGTTTAGTGTCATCTGTGAAAATTTATATTTTACTATGCAAGCCTTCTACAAGATCATTAATAAATATATTGAAGAGAATGGGGCCCAATACTGACCCCTGAGGTACCCCACTAGTGACAGTGACCCAATCTGAGTGTGTACTATTAATAACCACCCTCTGTTTTCTATCACTGGGCCACATACAAACGTTTTCTCCTAGTCCGAGCATTCTCATTTTATATACTAACCTTTTATGTGGTACAGTGTCAAATGCTTTGGAAAAGTCCAGATATACGACATCTATTGATTCGCCGCTGTCAAGTCTAGAACTTACCTCCTCATAGAAACTGATTAAATTAGTTTGGCATGACCGATCCCTCATGAAGCCATGCTGATATGGCGTTATTTGCTTATTTCCGTTGAGATGCTCTAAGATAGCATCTCTCAGAAAACCTTCAAACAGTTTACCCACAACAGATGTTAAACTTACCGGCCTATAGTTTCCAGGCTCTGTTTTTGGTGATGCTCAAATGAATATTACTTTATTGAAAGTAATTCAAAATTGTCATAAAATAATGCTTCAGTCTGACCCCAGACCTTCTTCAGATAATTGAATAGTACCGCAAGAAAGGAGTCAACAGCAATAAAAGCACTTTGTAATAGTGCAAGAAAACTAGTGCAGTAAGCAGGGAATAAGTTAAGCTGTGGTGGCTGTGAAACCCTGTGGGCAGTGTGAAATACAAACAGTAGCACTGAAAATTAAAGTAACATCATCAAAATAATTAAAGATAAGGGAAAGATTCATTAAAATATTTGTGAGTTTCTTTGCACTAGAAAACAGGCTATGAAGAGTCTCATAAGGCAAGCTCTGAGTGTTGATAAAGAGAGTTTGTCTTCAGTCTTCATAGTTCCACTGAGCGCTGAAGATGCCTGTGTGTAACAAGTCAGATAGGCAGGGTTATGGGCAGTGAGTTAGGGCACATGTACATAGTCAGGGGATGGGGTAGAGACAAGAGGCAGAGTGAAACTTCTGAATGTTACACACAGTCGTCTTCAGTGCTCAATAGAGCTGAAGACTGAAGAAAAACGCTCCTTAGTAATACTCAGAGCTCAGATACTAAGAATACTCTTTACACCTTGTTTTCTAGTACAAAGATACATCTTGAGAAGCAAGTGCCTAGTCTACCAATTTGGGAGCAGAACAATTCTGCAGCATTTTCTTAAAGAGGACCTTTCACTTGTAAAAACTATGTGAACTAAGTATGCTGCCATGTAGAGCGGCGCCCGGGGATCTCACTGCACTTACTATTATCCCCGGGCGCCGCTCCGTTCTCCCGTTATGCCCTCCGGTACCTTTGCTCTGTAAGTTATAGTAGGCGGTGTCTGCCCTTGTCCTGTGGGCGTCTTCTTCTCCTAGGCTGCAGCGCTGGTCAATCGCAGGGCACAGCTCACAGCCTGGGAGGTTTTTTTCTCCCAGGCTGTGAGCAGTGCGCTGTGATTGGCCAGCGCTACAGTCTAGGAGAAGGAGACGCCCACAGGACAAGGGAAGACCCGCCTACTATAACTTACAGAGCAAAGGTACCGGAGGGCATAACGGGAGAACGGAGCGGCGCCCGGGGATAATAGTAAGTGTAGTGAGATCCCCGGGCGCCGCTGTACATGGCAGCATACTTAGTTCACATTGTTTTTACAAGTAAAAGGTCCTCTTTAAGTCCTTCAGAAAAGTCTATGAAAAACTTAGTTGGGCTTTTTCTGCAGCATGCTCTTTGCATCATCTCCATCAAAGTAACTCTACTGTGGGACAGTACACCATTCAGTTTTGAACCTTGGCTACTGAATTGAATTGGAGTAACGAGGTACTGGCAGCTTCCTTCTGGGAAGGACTGTCTGGTCGCGATATAGAGGACCTGTCACCACTCCTGACATGTATTCAAGTTTTCACACCAACCCCTTTAAATCACACTTAGATCATCATGGGGTTCAGTAGCGACATAAAATCAGTTCAGTTTAACCTTGAAAGGCAAGATGTTGGGGCCATAATATGGATGACATGCTTAACGGGTCTTACGATGATGGAATTTTTTATTAGGCTGTACAACACGCATGTGAAATTGGATTCATAGCCTTGTTTTAGACTTTAGGCATAAAAATACAAAATGGATCCAAGGAAGAACATTCTGAAGGAGACAATGAAAGGTTCCTGAATTAATTTACATTCTGTCTAATACTTAGAAGGACTGGCCTGAGCTCTATAGACACAGCAATGCACTCTGGTATAATTTCTAGGTTGGACGTGTGCAGATTTAATGACCTTTCACAGTGCACGGAGAGGCACTGTGTGACTTTTGTGATGCACATTTCTGGTTGACATAATTTGACTTATACATAGAAAAGAATAAAGTCAATGACCTTTCTCTATATTAAGGTATTGGTACTAAACTACAAACTGTCAAATAACGTCAAATTGTCAGTGACTAATATGAGTGACGGACAGTAGATATGGGGGTGAAAAAATTTCCAGATGTATGCAACAGATATAATCAACTTTGCTAAGGCTAGAAAATGGACACCCCAAAAAATGACAGATATGTACGTAATATTAAAGTTGACTGATTATGATTCATCTTAACCTGACAACACTGATCAGAAGATGGGGTTTGGGTTTTGTTGGATTAAATTTTTATATGATCTAGAAAGGGACTTTTGAAGATTGAGGAACCTGGCAACTCTGTGATGCCACTATGTCTTTAATGGACACCGATCAAAGAAGAATTTTAAGTTCTCCTTTCTCCCTTCAAAGGCTTAGAGGGAAGGTGTGAAGAGTCTTGTGCAGTCATAAGGGTTTGGGGGGAAATTAAACTGCTATGTAAAGTCCCAGACAGCTGTGGGGATAAAGGATTTCAGTAAGAGATGCTGAAAAAGGTTTTCCCTGTGTCCGTGAAAAAAAAAAAGATGTGTCCGTAATTTTTTGGAGGCTGGTGGCACTTGACTAGATAATTTTGGTGGTAACTATCATGATTCTACAGCTCACAGCTGGTAATGAGTTCATATCAGTATATTGAGCTATAGAAACGTATTACTTATAATATATATTTCCCATTCATTATGGTTTTCCAATTGGTCCGTAAAAAATGTTGGCTGTCTGTGATTTTGGGATAAGTAATCCAGAAAAAAGAAAAATGGGAACGTTTGCTCAAAGAAAAATCTTCATGAACGAAAGATGTTTTGTCTGGCTATCGTACAAAAATATTAAACATGGCCGACATCTTTTCAGACTGTAATACTCTGCCACCAGTCAGTTAAAACGATTGTTCGTTGATAAATTTCATTTATATGGATACACCTTAATAAAATGGGAATGGTTGGTGATATTAACTTCCTGTTTGTGGCACATTAGTATATGTGAGGGGGGAAACTTTTCAAGATGGGTGGTGACCATGGCGGCCATTTTGAAGTCGGACATTTTGAATCCAACTTTTGTTTTTTCAATAGGAAGAGGGTCGTGTGACACATCACATCTTATTGGTAATTTCACCCGAAAAACAATGGTGTGCTTGGTTTTACCGTAACTTTATTCTTTCATGAGTTATTTACAAGTTTCCGACCACTTATAAAATGTGTTCAATGTGCTGCCCATTGTGTTGGATTGTCAATGCAACCCTCTTCTCCCACTCTTCACACACTGATAGCAACACCGCAGGAGAAATGCTAGCACAGGCTTCCAGTATCCGTAGTTTCAGGTGCTGCACATCTTGTATCTTCACAGCATAGACTCTTGCCTTCAGAAGACCCCAAAGATAAAAATCTAAGGGGGTCAGATCGGGAGACCTTGGGGGCCATTCAACTGGCCCACGACGACCAATCCACTTTCCAGGAAACTGTTCATCTAGGAATGCTCGGACCTGACACCTATAATGTGGTGGTGCACCATCTTGCTGGAAAAACTCAGAGAACGTGCCAGTTTCAGTGCATAAAGAGGGAAACACATCATCATGTAGCAATTTCGCATATCCAGTGGCCTTGAGGTTTCCATTGATGAAGAATGGCCCCACTATCTTTGTACCCTATATACCACACCATACCATCAATTTTTTTGTTCCAACAGTCTTGGAGGGATCTATCCAATGTGGGTTAGTGTCAGACCAATAGCGGTAGTTTTGTTTGTTAACTTCACCATTCACATAAAAGTTTGCCTCATCACTGAACAAAATCTTCTGCGTAAACTGAGGGTCCTGTTCCAATTTTTGTTTTGCCCATTCTGCCGATCTGGGTCATCCTCGTTGAGATGCTGCAGTAGCTGGAGTTTGTAAGGGTGGCATTTGTGAGTAGCTAATATCCGCCGAAGGGATGTTCGACTAATGCCACTCTCCAGTGACATGCGGCAAGTGCTACGCTGTGGGCTCTTGCTGAATGAAGCTAGGACAGCCACTGATGTTTCTTCATTAGAGACAGATTTCATGCGTCCACATTTTGGCAAATCCAACACTGAACCAGTTTCACGAAACTTAGCAAGCAGTTTGCTAACTGTAGCATGGGAGATGGGTGGTCTTGTAGGGTGTCTTGCATTGAAATCTGCTGCAATTCACTGCGTTCACCAGACATCAACACAAATTCTATCTGCTCCTCACGTGTTAACCTCGGCGACATGTCAATGGCTGTAAACAAAGAGAAACTTGTAAATAACTCATGAAAGAATAAAGTTACGTTAAAACTAAGCACACCATTGTTTTTCGTGTGAAATTCCCAATAAGTTTGATGTGTCACATGACCCTCTTCCTATTGAAAAAACAAAAGTTGGATTCAAAATGGCCGACTTCAAAATGGCCGCCATGGTCACCACCCATCTTGAAAAGTTTCCCCCCTCACATATACTAATGTGCCACAAACAGGAAGTTAATATCACCAACCATTCCCATTTTATTAAGGTGTATCCATATAAATGGCCCACCCTGTAGTTCATTTAGATTAATGTGTATGGTCATCTTTATGTTGTGGGGCTCTCACACAGTCATAGCATTTGCCTACAGTTAACATTAAGGGGAGCTCACAGTATAGAGAATTCAACAACTGCTACTGCATTCAGTACTAGATACTGTATGCTGTATATGCAGGTAGCACACTACAGTGATGGCTGTTTTTGAAAATAAGTATGTACAATGGCAAATCAACCTTTATGGAATTTTATCACCCTGGGCCCTTTTAAGAAAACCAGTGCATAAGAAGTGTTGTCTAAAGGTCACTGATTTCATGTCCAAGCCTGCCCCAAAGAAAGGGCAACTGGAATCATATTGTCTGTTACATGTAAGGGTTTATCCCATGATTAATGTAAAAAATGAAAATCAGATAACATACAGTGCCTTGCAAAAGTATTCACCCCCTTGACTTTTTTCGTGTTTTGTTACATTACAACCTTAAGTTCAATGTTTTGTTAATCTGAATGTTATGTGGTGGATCAGAACATAATAGTCTAAGTTGGTGAAGTGAAATGAGAAAAATATATAAATCAAACTATTGTTTAGAAATAGAAAACAGAAAATTGGCATGTGCGTATGTATTCACCTCGTTTGTTAGGAAGCCCATAAAAAGCTCTGGTGCAGCCAATTACCTTCAGAAGTCAAATAATTAGTGAAATGATGTCCACCTGTGTGCAATCTAAGTATCACATGATCTGTCATTACATATACACACCTTTTTTTAAAGGCCCCAGAGGCTGCAACAGCTAAGCAAGAGGCATCACTAACCAAACACTGCAATGAAGACCAAGGAACTCTCCAAACAAGTAAGGGACAATGTTGTTGAGAAGTACAAGTCGGGGTTAGGTTCTAAAAAAATATCCAAATCTTTGAGGATACCCAGGAGCACCATCAAATCTATCATAACGAAATGGAAAGAACATGGCACAACAGCAAACCTGCCAAGAGACGGCCGCCCACCAAAACTAACAGACCGGGCAAGGAGGGCATTAATCAGAGAGGCAGCACAGAGACCTAAGGTAACCCTGGAGGAGCTGCAGAGTTCCACAGCAGAGACTGGAGTATCTGTACATAGGACAACAATAATCCATACGCTCCATAGAGTTGGGCTTTATGTCAGAGTGGCCAGAAGAAAGATATTACTTTCAGCAAAAAACAAAAAGGCACGTTGTGAGTTTGCAAAAAGGCATGTGGGAGACTCCCAAAATGTATGGAGGAAGGTGCTCTGGTCTGATGAGACTAAAATTGAACTTTTCTACCATCAAAGAGAACGCTATCTCTGGCGCAAAACCAACACATCACCCAAAAAACATCATCCCCACAGTGAAACATGGTGATGGCAGCATCATGCTGTGGGGATGTTTTTCAGCAGCTGGGACTGGGAAACTGGTCAAAGTTGAGGGAAAGATGGATGGTGCTAAATACAGGGATATTCTTGAGCAAAACCTGTACCACTCTGTGCGTGATTTGAGGCTAGGACGGAGGTTCACCTTCCAGCAGGACAATGACCCCAAACACACTGCTAAAGCAACACTTGAGTGGTTTAAGGGGAAACATGCAAATGTATTGGAATGGCCTAGTCAAAGCCCAGATCTCAATCCAATAGAAAATCTGTGGTCAGACTTAATGATTGCTATTCACAAGCGCAAACCATCCAACTTGAAGGAGCTGGAGTAGTTTTGCAAGGAGGAATGGGCAAAAATTCCAGTGGTAAGATGTGATTGTCGCAAAAGGAGGCTCTACAAAGTATTGACTTTAGGGGGTGAATAGTTATGCACAATGACTTTTTCTGTTATTTTGTCCTATTTGTTGTTTGCTTCACAATAAAAATAAAAAAACATCTTTAAAGTTGTGGGCATGTTCTGTAAATTAAGTGATGCAAATCCTCAAACAATCCATGTTAATTCCAGGTTGTGAGGCACCAAAACACGGAGAAGTGAAGGGGGGGGGGGTGAATACTTTTGCAAGGCACTTTATAGTACATGACAATCCCTTTCTAAAAATTAGAACCAGCCATGTACCTCACATGGATCCAGAGAGCTCCCCATTCATTTCTCAAATTGTTCTGCTAGATTTATCTCAAGCTGGCAGTTTAGGGGGTGTGCACTTTCTACTGAAGCTGGTGGCAGTTGAAGCATGGAACTGAGCATGTGCTTCCATCTCAGTGAGCAGGACAGAGAAATTAGAATAAGAGCAAACATCAGGTGGCGCTATACAGATAGATTTCACTGATAACTCAGCACCTATACAAAATTTTGAATTACATGCGATTACAAAATTATTCAGATACAGGTGCTGGTCTGAAAAATGTAAAATATTTTTCATAGTACAACCCCTTTAACTGTAGATTTCATAAAAATGTGAGCAAAGAATCCAACATCCATTTCAACTGATTTGCCTGAAATCTGAAGGCGTATTCAGAAGATCTAAGACCTCAGGAATATCATATGTAAAACGGTACATGTAAAAGACTGAAATAAAAGGTTGTTGTTAGAAAGATGAATCTGAATTAAATGTTAATTAAGTTAAGAAATGCTGCTTTTGAGGCATAATAAGAATAATTAATATTTATAGATAATGTGACTGGATCTGTTATGCAGTATTGATGGGCAGCATAATAAGGATTCAGGAAGGAAATGATGTGCTGTTGCGTTGAATTAGAATAATGGAAGGATAATGCCAAATATTCAATGCATCTATTAGTAAGCTAATAAATAAGACAATATTTATAGAAGCTATAATATTTCATAGTAGAGAGCTATGTCGGTTAGTACCTGAGAATGGTACTGTAGAGCGTCTCCCATTTAAAGGGGTATACCCATCTCAGACACTAATGGCATATCGCTAGGATATGCCATCAGTGTCAGATACAAAATGGTCTCATACGTGGAACCTGCACCTATCTACAGAACAGAGCCCCTGAAGTGAAGAAGAGTGCACTGTGTAAGTGCGGCTGCCCTGTTTTCACCACTGCAGGCAAATGCTGGCTTGGCTATTTCTAGTAGTCCCATTGTGGAGAATGGAGAGTTTGTCATACTTGCGCGGAGTGTTCTCCATTCACTGTTATGGAACACTAAAAAGTGTTAGTATGTTATTTTATACGTATTGACCGGCTCTATAAAACTATCACATGACCTAACCCCTCAGGTGAACACCGTCAAAAATTTTTAATAAAAACTGTGCTAAACCATTTTTTTTGTCACCTTAAGTGCAACACCAAGCGATCAAAAAGGTATATACCCCCCAAATTGTACCAATCCAACCGTCACCTCATCCAGCAAAAAATGAGCTCCTACCTAAGACATCTGCCCAAAAAAAAAAAAAAACTATGGCTCAGAATATGGAGACACTAAAACATGATTTTTTTGGTTTAAAAAATGCTGTTATTGTGTAAAAACTTAAGTAAATAAAAAAAAGTAAACAGATTAGGTATTGTCGTGTCCATAACAACCTGCTCTATAAAAAAAACTACATGACCTAACCCCTCAGGTGACCACCGTAAAAAAATTAAAATAAAAACGGTGTAAAAAAAGCCAATTTTTTGTCACCTTACATCACAAAAAGTGTAATAGCAAGCGATCAAAAAGTCATATGCACCCCAAAATAGTGGCAATCAAACCGTCATCTCATCCCGCAAAAATGATACCCTACTATGACTCTAAGACTATGGACAGAAAAGACTGGCATTAACTTTTTCTTCTGCTGATTAAATCTCTTTATTCGTCACATATGAGATATTCTGTGACGCGCGTTTCGGCTCCAATACGAGCCTTTTTCAAACAGATATAGCATAAAAAATGACATAGTATACCCGATTTAAATAGACCGCCTAAGCGGAAATGACATCAGGTAACCATAGCGATTAAACAAACAAAAGTAAAGCAAAAACAGAAACACGTGAGAAGTGACCCAACTGCAGCAGCATCAATCAAAATAGTAGTATTTGAAGATCATACGGAATTCTTTCAATGATCATGGCGGCTTCTAATTCAGATGATGCGGTTGGGGGTTCCTCACGTTTTCTGAAAAAATACATAAAAAGACAAATAAATACAAAAATTTATATATACATTATATAAAATGGAGCTTGGAAAATTACAGGAAGCTATTCAAATCATACTCCCGGTTTAACCCCATGGGTTCCAATGTCTGTAATGTATGAATCCAATAGGATTTGCATTTTTTCAACATTTTAATCCGATTGCCCCCTCTGCGAGGTTGTGCCACATGTTCAATGATTTGAAAGCGCAATTGCGCAATATTATGTTTACAGCGTTTCTCGATGAAATGCTAATGAGATTTGAGTATCGAGGTTATCCCGCTGCACTGCTAGGTAATGAGAGGAGTAAGGCTACCTCTTTGGCCCCTAAACAGGAGCCAAGTGGGCCGCGTATTCCATTTGTTACTAAATACCACCCATGGGTTAACAAATGTCGGTATATTTTCACTCGACATTGGAACATTTTGTCCCGGGCATACCCTTCTGTTGAAGAATTTAAGAGCCCTCCTTAAATGTGCTACAAACGCAATAAAAATATCCGCGACATGGTGGTAAGGGCCGATGTGGGCAGTATTCAGACTGAGAAGCGTCAACAGATTTTATCTACTCCCAGAAAGGGCACGTTTCCTTGCCTGGGGTGTATACATTGTTCAAGTGTAATTAAAGGGGAATATTTCACAAATCCCCACACAGGGGATGTGTGTATATACTGATACACATGTAGCAGTAATTATATTGTATACTTACTAAAGTGCCCTTGTGGACGCCTATATATAGGAGAAACATCCATGCGAATGAAAGATTTCTCTAAACACAAGTCCACTATAAGGAAAAACAACTTGCTTCTACCGGTTCCTTACCATTTTGATCGCTGTAAACATAATATTGCGCAATTGCGCTTTCAAATCATTGAACATGTGGCACAACCTCGCAGAGGGGGCAATCGGATTAAAATGTTGAAAAAACGTGAATCCTATTGGATTCATTGGATTCATACATTACAGACATTGGAACCCATGGGGTTAAACCGGGAGTATGATTTGAATAGCTTCCTGTAATTTTCCAAGCTCCATTTTATATAATGTATATATACATTTTTGTATTTATTTGTCTTTTCATGTATTTTTTCAGAAAACGTGAGGAACCCCCAACCGCATCATCTGAATTAGAAGCCGCCATGATCATTGAAAGAATTCCGTATGATCTTCAAATACTACTATTTTGATTGATGCTGCTGCAGTTGGGTCGCTTCTCACGTGTTTCTGTTTTTGCTTTACTTTTGTTTGTTTAATCGCTATGGTTACCTGATGTCATTTCCGCTTAGGCGGTCTATTTAAATCGTGTATACTGTGTCATTTTGTATGCTATATCTGTTTGAGAAAGGCTCGTATTGGAACCGAAACGCGCGTCACAGAATATCTCATATGTGACGAATAAAGAGATTTAATCAGCAGAAGAAAAAGTGAGAGCCGGTCTTTTCTGTCTATACAAGTGGGATCGTTGTCTAGGACTCGTGCGCCACGCCTCTTGAACAGAGTGCCGGCTGACCACCACCTGATTCTCAGACTATGGAGACACTAAAACATGATTTTTTTTGTTTAAAAAATGATATCATTGTCTAAAACTTACATAATTAAAAATAAGTTGACATATTAGGTATTGGCACATCCGTAATAACCTGCTCTTTAAAAATATCACATGACCTAACCCCTCAGGTGAACACTGAACTTCTATTTTTGCAGATGACACCAAGCTATGTAGTACTGTACAGTCTATGGAAGATGTCCACACACTACAAGCTGACTTGAACACTCTGAGTGTTTGGGCATCAACTTGGCAAATGCGGTTCAATGTGGATAAATGTAAAGTTATGCATCTTGGTAGTAATAATATCTGTGCTTTATATGTCCTAGAGGATGTGACACTGGGAGAGTCGGACTTGGGTGTCCTTGTAGATCGTAGATTAAATAACAGCACAATGTCAATCAGCTGCTTCTAAGGCCACCAGGATTCTGTCATGCATTAAACGAGGCATGGACTCGCGGGGCAGGGACGTAATACTACCACTTTACAAAGCGTTGGTGCGGCCTCATCTGGAATATGCAGTTCAGTTCTAGGCAACAGTCCATAGAAAGGACGCACTGCAGCTGGAAAAAGCACAGAGGAGAGAGACTAAACTGATAAGGGGCATGGAGGGTCTTAGTTATGAAGAAAGATTAAAACAATTACATTTATTTAGTCTTGAGAAGAGATGTCTAAGAGGGACATGATTAACCTATACAAATATATAAATGGGCCATACAAAAAATACGGTGAAGAACTGTTCCATGTAAAATGCCCTCAAAAGACAAACGAGCACTGCCTAAGACTGGAGAAGAAAAAGTTCAGTCTCCAGAAGAGTCAAAGCTTCTTTACTGTAAGAAGTGTGAATCTGTGGAATAGACTTCCTCAGGACGTGGTCACAGCAGGAATAGTGGACAGTTTTAAAAAGGGTTTAGATAAAAGTAATTGACATTAATGCTTATGAAAACGTGTAGAAATCTGAGTCTCACTTCCCTCTGGGATTCGCGTCCCTACCTATCCTTTGGTTATGGACTTAGGTATTTTTTCAACCGTATAAACTATGTAACTATGTAAATTGTGAGCAAAAAAGGTGCAGGTTAAAAAACACAGAACAGATGCAAATCTTTCCATTATACCTGATCTCTGTCTAGCCTCCACTCCTGGTTTTGCCTCATAATCACTGATGGAAATCATGATCAAACACTGGCAGTGTAAATAAGGCCTAAGTGTGATTAAAAAAAATAATGGTCTAAACACTATAAATATATTTTGAGTAATTAATCAGTGAAAAATGTTGGACAACAAAGAGGGAATTAATCATTAGTGTAAGGCCTCGTTCACATTTCCAATTTTCTTACTGACGTGTGCTGTATGCATTTTCTACGGACAGCATGCGTACCCATTGATTTAAATGTGTCTGTTCACATTTTAGGATTTTTTTTACTGATCGTGGGTCAGTAAAAAAAATCACAGGGACATGCATTACTTTGATCCCTAATGTGGATCAAGCACGCCCATCGAACTCTATGGGTCGGTGAAAATCACTGACACAGCATGGATGGCATACGTGTTGTGTCGGTTTTTCATTAAAGACTAATAGGAGATTCTTTGGAGCAACTTACAGATGACACACGGATGGTAAAAACACACAGACCTTCAAGGACATCTTCACGGATGAAACACATACGATTTTTTTCACGGACTTGACACTGACACAGAAATGTGAACGAGGCCTGAGCCAGTTTTCTGGTGTACAATAGTTGCAAATTTTTGCATAAGTCATAAGCCACTTTTGGGGATTTTCTGCTGCTAGGTGCCGCTTTACAAAAAAGTGAGAGAAGCCTCCTGGAATAGATGGGGCCTGCTTGGCCCCACAAATTTATCATAATTTACACCAGAAAATTGGCAAAAATTATAGCTGAAATCTAGCTTTCAGTTTGTGGTGCACAGTTGCCCCTTTTAATAAATTTGCTACTTCCTCTGACAGACTTTTTGCCGATACTGGCGCATGACACATCAATATTAGTAAATATGCCCAATAGTGTTTACTTGGTGGACACTGACTTTAAACAGGTTTTCTGGGACAAATATATTGATGCCTTATCTTCCAGATAGTGTTGTAGAGAATGGAGTACCACACACTGAGGCTACTGGTGCCAGCAAGGACTAAACAGTCGCGATCAATAATGTAGAATTGTGGCACTCAGATTGTTCATATGCACTTATAGGTACCGTATTTTCCGGCTTATAAGACGACTTTCTAACACTAGAAATTATTTTCAAAAGTCGGGGGTCGTCTTATACGCCGGGTCTACTCAGATTCAATGGTATATTCTAACCCCCAGGCATTCCCATGGTGACGGGGACGCTTGCCTGGGGGTTAGAATATACAGGGCCCCGCCGCTCACAGGAGTATACATTTATAAACTGTAATCTGTAACTTAAACTTTAAATCAGCGCTCATCTCTTTACTACCCTACTCTCAGCTCCGGTAACAGGCAGTGCGGGTGGCGCTGACTCACTGACGTCACGCGCCTGTTCCTCCCGCTAGGCGGCGCAGGCGCGTGACATCAGTGAGTGAGCGCTGCCCGCACTGCCTGTTACCGGAGCTGAGAGTAAGGTAGTAAAGAGATGAGCGCTGATTTAAAGTTAAAGTTACAGATTACAGTTTATAAATGTATACTCCTGTGAGCGGCGGGGAGTGGGATCTGTGGATGGCACTGGGAAGGGGGATCTGTGGATGACACTGTTATAGGGAGGGGGATCTGTGGATGACACTGTCATGGGGTGGATCTGTGGATGACACATATAGCATAAGATGCTATATAGTGTCATCCATAGATCCCCCATAGCAGTGTCATCCACTGATCCCCCTCTCCATAGCAATGTTATTCACTGATCCCCTCCCCATAACAGTGCCATCCACAGATTCCCCCCCCCCCCCCCCAATAACAGTGCCATCCACAGATCCCCTCCATAACAGTGCCATCCACAGATCCCCTCCATAACAGTGTCATCCACAGATCCCCTCCATAACAGTGCCATCCACAGATCCCCCCCATAACAGTGCCATCCACAGATCCCCTCCATAACAGTGCCATCCACAGATCCCCCATGGCAATGGACCCACCATCTTTTCCCAGCAGCCCCTAGTAGTTCCTATGTGGGAAACGGGGAATGTGAAAAGAAAAAGATAGGTTACCATGGCAGCCAGGACGCTACTGAAGCCCTGGCTGCCATGGTCAGTTCCTTGGACTGGAGAAGATCGTCTTGGAGACAGGGAGGGCTGGCCAGGCAGGGGTAGTCCTATACGGCGAGTATAGCCCAAACCCTATATTTTAAATGGAAAAGTTGGGGGTCGTCTTATGCGCCCAGTCGTCTTATGCGCCCAGTCGTCTTATACGCCGGAAAATACGGTAATTTATTGATATAAAGTTCATGATCCAGTTACATAATTAAATATAGGTAATGATAGAAACCGCTCCTTGGTAGTGACAATGATCGGACGTTTCGGTCCTCACGGACCTTCTTCAGCGGTCAATTTGTCTATGGTAAAATGACATAAATGCCATTCAGTGACTTAAGTTTGATGCCTATAACCAGAATATGAGAACAAGTATCAAGAGTGAGATAAATAGTAACATAAGACATAAAAAGCTTTGTGGTCACCAGAACCAACACACAGTTCAGTCTATTGTGTAGCAGCCGTGCCAGGGTACTGCAGCCAGGGCCGGCGCTTCCATAGAGGCAAGGGGGGCAATTGCCCCCGGGCCCCCGAGTCCTTAGGGGCCCCCTCGCGCCGGCCCGCGACTAACTTTAGACAGGCAGGACAGTCAGTAGGAGATGAGCGCTTCCATTGTGAAAGCGCTCATCTCCAGTCATCTGTATCGCAGTCCTCAGGACAGCGATACAGATGGCTGTGCGGCAGGGGAGGGAGAGGTGTGTCCCTTTCCCTTCCTCTGATAGGCTGCAGGCACTAGACCGGCAGCCTATCAGAGGCCGGCACAGGTGGTGCGATGACGTCATCGCGCCGCCTGACCCCTGAGCCGTACACAGCGCGGGACACAGGCCGGAAGAGGCCTGCATCGCATCGCTGCCAAGGAGGTAAGTATAAGTGTTTTTTTTCTTTTTTTTTCTTTCTGTACAATACTGGGGGGGCGGCTGGCTATGGCTATGGCTAAGACAATATTTATAGAAGCTATAATATTTCATAGTAGAGAGCTATGTCGGTTAGTACCTGAGAATGGTACTGTAGAGCGTCTCCCATTTAAAGGGGTATACCCATCTCAGACACTAATGGCATATCGCTAGGATATGCCATCAGTGTCAGATACAAAATGGTCTCATACGTGGAACCTGCACCTATCTACAGAACAGAGCCCCTGAAGTGAAGAAGAGTGCACTGTGTAAGTGCGGCTGCCCTGTTTTCACCACTGCAGGCAAATGCTGGCTTGGCTATTTCTAGTAGTCCCATTGTGGAGAATGGAGAGTTTGTCATACTTGCGCGGAGTGTTCTCCATTCACTGTTATGGAACACTAAAAAGTGTTAGTATGTTATTTTATACGTATTGACCGGCTCTATAAAACTATCACATGACCTAACCCCTCAGGTGAACACCGTCAAAAATTTTTAATAAAAACTGTGCTAAACCATTTTTTTTGTCACCTTAAGTGCAACACCAAGCGATCAAAAAGGTATATACCCCCCAAATTGTACCAATCCAACCGTCACCTCATCCAGCAAAAAATGAGCTCCTACCTAAGACATCTGCCCAAAAAAAAAAAAAAACTATGGCTCAGAATATGGAGACACTAAAACATGATTTTTTTGGTTTAAAAAATGCTGTTATTGTGTAAAAACTTAAGTAAATAAAAAAAAGTAAACAGATTAGGTATTGTCGTGTCCATAACAACCTGCTCTATAAAAAAAACTACATGACCTAACCCCTCAGGTGACCACCGTAAAAAAATTAAAATAAAAACGGTGTAAAAAAAGCCAATTTTTTGTCACCTTACATCACAAAAAGTGTAATAGCAAGCGATCAAAAAGTCATATGCACCCCAAAATAGTGGCAATCAAACCGTCATCTCATCCCGCAAAAATGATACCCTACTATGACTCTAAGACTATGGACAGAAAAGACTGGCATTAACTTTTTCTTCTGCTGATTAAATCTCTTTATTCGTCACATATGAGATATTCTGTGACGCGCGTTTCGGCTCCAATACGAGCCTTTTTCAAACAGATATAGCATAAAAAATGACATAGTATACCCGATTTAAATAGACCGCCTAAGCGGAAATGACATCAGGTAACCATAGCGATTAAACAAACAAAAGTAAAGCAAAAACAGAAACACGTGAGAAGTGACCCAACTGCAGCAGCATCAATCAAAATAGTAGTATTTGAAGATCATACGGAATTCTTTCAATGATCATGGCGGCTTCTAATTCAGATGATGCGGTTGGGGGTTCCTCACGTTTTCTGAAAAAATACATAAAAAGACAAATAAATACAAAAATTTATATATACATTATATAAAATGGAGCTTGGAAAATTACAGGAAGCTATTCAAATCATACTCCCGGTTTAACCCCATGGGTTCCAATGTCTGTAATGTATGAATCCAATAGGATTTGCATTTTTTCAACATTTTAATCCGATTGCCCCCTCTGCGAGGTTGTGCCACATGTTCAATGATTTGAAAGCGCAATTGCGCAATA
Organism: Bufo bufo; assembly: GCF_905171765.1. Lineage (NCBI taxonomy): Eukaryota > Metazoa > Chordata > Amphibia > Anura > Bufonidae > Bufo > Bufo bufo. The sequence goes on along the minus strand of NC_053393.1, from coordinate 116,896,317 downwards.
TTATGTTTACAGCGTTTCTCGATGAAATGCTAATGAGATTTGAGTATCGAGGTTATCCCGCTGCACTGCTAGGTAATGAGAGGAGTAAGGCTACCTCTTTGGCCCCTAAACAGGAGCCAAGTGGGCCGCGTATTCCATTTGTTACTAAATACCACCCATGGGTTAACAAATGTCGGTATATTTTCACTCGACATTGGAACATTTTGTCCCGGGCATACCCTTCTGTTGAAGAATTTAAGAGCCCTCCTTAAATGTGCTACAAACGCAATAAAAATATCCGCGACATGGTGGTAAGGGCCGATGTGGGCAGTATTCAGACTGAGAAGCGTCAACAGATTTTATCTACTCCCAGAAAGGGCACGTTTCCTTGCCTGGGGTGTATACATTGTTCAAGTGTAATTAAAGGGGAATATTTCACAAATCCCCACACAGGGGATGTGTGTATATACTGATACACATGTAGCAGTAATTATATTGTATACTTACTAAAGTGCCCTTGTGGACGCCTATATATAGGAGAAACATCCATGCGAATGAAAGATTTCTCTAAACACAAGTCCACTATAAGGAAAAACAACTTGCTTCTACCGGTTCCTTACCATTTTGATCGCTGTAAACATAATATTGCGCAATTGCGCTTTCAAATCATTGAACATGTGGCACAACCTCGCAGAGGGGGCAATCGGATTAAAATGTTGAAAAAACGTGAATCCTATTGGATTCATTGGATTCATACATTACAGACATTGGAACCCATGGGGTTAAACCGGGAGTATGATTTGAATAGCTTCCTGTAATTTTCCAAGCTCCATTTTATATAATGTATATATACATTTTTGTATTTATTTGTCTTTTCATGTATTTTTTCAGAAAACGTGAGGAACCCCCAACCGCATCATCTGAATTAGAAGCCGCCATGATCATTGAAAGAATTCCGTATGATCTTCAAATACTACTATTTTGATTGATGCTGCTGCAGTTGGGTCGCTTCTCACGTGTTTCTGTTTTTGCTTTACTTTTGTTTGTTTAATCGCTATGGTTACCTGATGTCATTTCCGCTTAGGCGGTCTATTTAAATCGTGTATACTGTGTCATTTTGTATGCTATATCTGTTTGAGAAAGGCTCGTATTGGAACCGAAACGCGCGTCACAGAATATCTCATATGTGACGAATAAAGAGATTTAATCAGCAGAAGAAAAAGTGAGAGCCGGTCTTTTCTGTCTATACAAGTGGGATCGTTGTCTAGGACTCGTGCGCCACGCCTCTTGAACAGAGTGCCGGCTGACCACCACCTGATTCTCAGACTATGGAGACACTAAAACATGATTTTTTTTGTTTAAAAAATGATATCATTGTCTAAAACTTACATAATTAAAAATAAGTTGACATATTAGGTATTGGCACATCCGTAATAACCTGCTCTTTAAAAATATCACATGACCTAACCCCTCAGGTGAACACTGAACTTCTATTTTTGCAGATGACACCAAGCTATGTAGTACTGTACAGTCTATGGAAGATGTCCACACACTACAAGCTGACTTGAACACTCTGAGTGTTTGGGCATCAACTTGGCAAATGCGGTTCAATGTGGATAAATGTAAAGTTATGCATCTTGGTAGTAATAATATCTGTGCTTTATATGTCCTAGAGGATGTGACACTGGGAGAGTCGGACTTGGGTGTCCTTGTAGATCGTAGATTAAATAACAGCACAATGTCAATCAGCTGCTTCTAAGGCCACCAGGATTCTGTCATGCATTAAACGAGGCATGGACTCGCGGGGCAGGGACGTAATACTACCACTTTACAAAGCGTTGGTGCGGCCTCATCTGGAATATGCAGTTCAGTTCTAGGCAACAGTCCATAGAAAGGACGCACTGCAGCTGGAAAAAGCACAGAGGAGAGAGACTAAACTGATAAGGGGCATGGAGGGTCTTAGTTATGAAGAAAGATTAAAACAATTACATTTATTTAGTCTTGAGAAGAGATGTCTAAGAGGGACATGATTAACCTATACAAATATATAAATGGGCCATACAAAAAATACGGTGAAGAACTGTTCCATGTAAAATGCCCTCAAAAGACAAACGAGCACTGCCTAAGACTGGAGAAGAAAAAGTTCAGTCTCCAGAAGAGTCAAAGCTTCTTTACTGTAAGAAGTGTGAATCTGTGGAATAGACTTCCTCAGGACGTGGTCACAGCAGGAATAGTGGACAGTTTTAAAAAGGGTTTAGATAAAAGTAATTGACATTAATGCTTATGAAAACGTGTAGAAATCTGAGTCTCACTTCCCTCTGGGATTCGCGTCCCTACCTATCCTTTGGTTATGGACTTAGGTATTTTTTCAACCGTATAAACTATGTAACTATGTAAATTGTGAGCAAAAAAGGTGCAGGTTAAAAAACACAGAACAGATGCAAATCTTTCCATTATACCTGATCTCTGTCTAGCCTCCACTCCTGGTTTTGCCTCATAATCACTGATGGAAATCATGATCAAACACTGGCAGTGTAAATAAGGCCTAAGTGTGATTAAAAAAAATAATGGTCTAAACACTATAAATATATTTTGAGTAATTAATCAGTGAAAAATGTTGGACAACAAAGAGGGAATTAATCATTAGTGTAAGGCCTCGTTCACATTTCCAATTTTCTTACTGACGTGTGCTGTATGCATTTTCTACGGACAGCATGCGTACCCATTGATTTAAATGTGTCTGTTCACATTTTAGGATTTTTTTTACTGATCGTGGGTCAGTAAAAAAAATCACAGGGACATGCATTACTTTGATCCCTAATGTGGATCAAGCACGCCCATCGAACTCTATGGGTCGGTGAAAATCACTGACACAGCATGGATGGCATACGTGTTGTGTCGGTTTTTCATTAAAGACTAATAGGAGATTCTTTGGAGCAACTTACAGATGACACACGGATGGTAAAAACACACAGACCTTCAAGGACATCTTCACGGATGAAACACATACGATTTTTTTCACGGACTTGACACTGACACAGAAATGTGAACGAGGCCTGAGCCAGTTTTCTGGTGTACAATAGTTGCAAATTTTTGCATAAGTCATAAGCCACTTTTGGGGATTTTCTGCTGCTAGGTGCCGCTTTACAAAAAAGTGAGAGAAGCCTCCTGGAATAGATGGGGCCTGCTTGGCCCCACAAATTTATCATAATTTACACCAGAAAATTGGCAAAAATTATAGCTGAAATCTAGCTTTCAGTTTGTGGTGCACAGTTGCCCCTTTTAATAAATTTGCTACTTCCTCTGACAGACTTTTTGCCGATACTGGCGCATGACACATCAATATTAGTAAATATGCCCAATAGTGTTTACTTGGTGGACACTGACTTTAAACAGGTTTTCTGGGACAAATATATTGATGCCTTATCTTCCAGATAGTGTTGTAGAGAATGGAGTACCACACACTGAGGCTACTGGTGCCAGCAAGGACTAAACAGTCGCGATCAATAATGTAGAATTGTGGCACTCAGATTGTTCATATGCACTTATAGGTACCGTATTTTCCGGCTTATAAGACGACTTTCTAACACTAGAAATTATTTTCAAAAGTCGGGGGTCGTCTTATACGCCGGGTCTACTCAGATTCAATGGTATATTCTAACCCCCAGGCATTCCCATGGTGACGGGGACGCTTGCCTGGGGGTTAGAATATACAGGGCCCCGCCGCTCACAGGAGTATACATTTATAAACTGTAATCTGTAACTTAAACTTTAAATCAGCGCTCATCTCTTTACTACCCTACTCTCAGCTCCGGTAACAGGCAGTGCGGGTGGCGCTGACTCACTGACGTCACGCGCCTGTTCCTCCCGCTAGGCGGCGCAGGCGCGTGACATCAGTGAGTGAGCGCTGCCCGCACTGCCTGTTACCGGAGCTGAGAGTAAGGTAGTAAAGAGATGAGCGCTGATTTAAAGTTAAAGTTACAGATTACAGTTTATAAATGTATACTCCTGTGAGCGGCGGGGAGTGGGATCTGTGGATGGCACTGGGAAGGGGGATCTGTGGATGACACTGTTATAGGGAGGGGGATCTGTGGATGACACTGTCATGGGGTGGATCTGTGGATGACACATATAGCATAAGATGCTATATAGTGTCATCCATAGATCCCCCATAGCAGTGTCATCCACTGATCCCCCTCTCCATAGCAATGTTATTCACTGATCCCCTCCCCATAACAGTGCCATCCACAGATTCCCCCCCCCCCCCCCAATAACAGTGCCATCCACAGATCCCCTCCATAACAGTGCCATCCACAGATCCCCTCCATAACAGTGTCATCCACAGATCCCCTCCATAACAGTGCCATCCACAGATCCCCCCCATAACAGTGCCATCCACAGATCCCCTCCATAACAGTGCCATCCACAGATCCCCCATGGCAATGGACCCACCATCTTTTCCCAGCAGCCCCTAGTAGTTCCTATGTGGGAAACGGGGAATGTGAAAAGAAAAAGATAGGTTACCATGGCAGCCAGGACGCTACTGAAGCCCTGGCTGCCATGGTCAGTTCCTTGGACTGGAGAAGATCGTCTTGGAGACAGGGAGGGCTGGCCAGGCAGGGGTAGTCCTATACGGCGAGTATAGCCCAAACCCTATATTTTAAATGGAAAAGTTGGGGGTCGTCTTATGCGCCCAGTCGTCTTATGCGCCCAGTCGTCTTATACGCCGGAAAATACGGTAATTTATTGATATAAAGTTCATGATCCAGTTACATAATTAAATATAGGTAATGATAGAAACCGCTCCTTGGTAGTGACAATGATCGGACGTTTCGGTCCTCACGGACCTTCTTCAGCGGTCAATTTGTCTATGGTAAAATGACATAAATGCCATTCAGTGACTTAAGTTTGATGCCTATAACCAGAATATGAGAACAAGTATCAAGAGTGAGATAAATAGTAACATAAGACATAAAAAGCTTTGTGGTCACCAGAACCAACACACAGTTCAGTCTATTGTGTAGCAGCCGTGCCAGGGTACTGCAGCCAGGGCCGGCGCTTCCATAGAGGCAAGGGGGGCAATTGCCCCCGGGCCCCCGAGTCCTTAGGGGCCCCCTCGCGCCGGCCCGCGACTAACTTTAGACAGGCAGGACAGTCAGTAGGAGATGAGCGCTTCCATTGTGAAAGCGCTCATCTCCAGTCATCTGTATCGCAGTCCTCAGGACAGCGATACAGATGGCTGTGCGGCAGGGGAGGGAGAGGTGTGTCCCTTTCCCTTCCTCTGATAGGCTGCAGGCACTAGACCGGCAGCCTATCAGAGGCCGGCACAGGTGGTGCGATGACGTCATCGCGCCGCCTGACCCCTGAGCCGTACACAGCGCGGGACACAGGCCGGAAGAGGCCTGCATCGCATCGCTGCCAAGGAGGTAAGTATAAGTGTTTTTTTTCTTTTTTTTTCTTTCTGTACAATACTGGGGGGGCGGCTGGCTATGGCTATGGCTAGTGGCACATGATGGGGGGCCGCCTATGACTACTGGCAAATGATAGGGAGGGGCCCTATGGCTACTGGCAAATGATAGGGGGGGCCCTATGGCTACTGGCACATGATAGGGGGGGCCGCCTATGGCTAGTGGCACATGATGGGGGGGCCGCCTATGACTACTGGCAAATGATAGGGGGGGGGCTATGGCTAGTGGCACATGATATGGGGGGCCCTATGGCTAGTGGCACATGATAGGGGGGGCCCTATGGATAGTGGCACATGATAGGGGGGGGGGCTATGGCTACTGGCACATGATAGGGGGGGGCCGCCGCCTATGGCTAGTGGCAAATGATAGGGGGGGCCCTATGGCTACTGGCACATGATAGGGGGGCCCTATGGCTACTGGCACATGATAGGGGGGGCGCCTATGGCTACCGGCACATGTTGATGGGGGCTCAGGCTACTGGCACATGATTGGGGGACATCTATGGGGGCACTTCTTACTGGCACATTATTGGTGACACTATAGGGGCATCTACTGAGGCCACAAAGAACGGTTATTTTATATGGGGGGCTCTGTATAGGGGCATTTTATACTGGGACACATTGTGGTGGGTACTATGGGGAAGGGGGGAGAGGACTACTATGGGGTCATCTACGGGGGCACTGAGAAGGGGTATTTTATGCTTACAAATTATGAGGGACACTGAGGGCATCTACTGGTGCACTATATATCGGGCATTTTATACTGGTACATTATGGGGGGCACTAGGGGGGAGAGGAGCACTATGGGGGCATTTACTGGGGTCACTATATAGGGGTATTTTACATTGGCACATTATGGGAGCACTTTGGGGACATTAGCTCAACTGGGGGCATTACAAGGGGGTATTTTTTGCACATTATAAGGAGAATTATTTCTACTGGGGGGGCATTATGATGGGCTTTATTACTCCCCCATGGTATGACCCCCTAGTAGCAGCGCCATCCTCTCCCTGCTCTGCGACCCCTCTGCCCCTTCTCCAAATCCTTATTATGAAATCTTTCTCATTAGGATAAAGCACAACATCAGCTCCGCCGAGCCCCCGGCCAAAGTGTGGAAGTGGCGTCCGAGATCCCCAAGGGTCAGGTAACTGTAAGTGTTCATGTGAAATATGTTTATGTTATACACATATAGCCTCCACTGTGCCCCAAAATATACAGTTTCTTCTGTAAAAGTCATCAAGTGTCATGGGGGGGGCCCTTATTGTTTTTCGCCCCAGGGCCCCATTTCACCTAGAACCGGCCCTGACTGCAGCTGAGCTTCCATTCCAGTGATGGTACTGGACACTACATAGTGAACAGAGCCACCTGCTTCCAGCTTTGTCCACTTATGTTGTCCAGCACTGACAGCTGCCATTAGCTGATCAGTCGAGGTGCCAGGTGTTGGACCCCCACCCTGATAGCCTATCAATATCAAAATAGTGAAAAAAAAGTTCTGAACAAACCCTAAGGGGTTTACCAAAAGCTGTATAGTGTGGGAGGAGAATGTTTAACCTATTTAGAAATTGCTGTTAAGAAAATACATTATTTCGGGGTCTGTACACATGTGATGTGTTATGCAGATCTTTATGCAGTTTTTTTTAAAACAAACCAATGAGTATATACTATAGTAAAAAGATCAGAGTTGTCAGTTTTAATCCACTCCTAGTTTTGGCTTTAAAAAAACAAGTGTGAAGGCACCCACACTTCAAGGATGATTCATTTTCCATGACCTCGAGCAGACGGTTACGCCACGTGAGCCACGCCATTAGTCTGATGTGATTCCCACAGAGCACTTCAGCCGTCACCAAACCTCTAACCTGATAATTTATTCAAAATCTGCAAAGGGTAAAAGAAATGCGTGTCTCCCAATACTGTAATCACACCTAGGCCTTTGAGTCATCATCTTGTGTTTAGTCTTTTCCAGTATCCTTCTTCTATTTAGTTTCTTTGCAATTTAACACATAAATGTCTGAATTAAATTTCTCTGAAGCTAGAAAGTTTGTGGTATGTGATAAGATCGAGACTGAGATAACTGAAATGCATTGTGATATCATGATGGACTGTGCCAAATAGGCCCTCCTACATCTCATGGACTTTGTAGCGACACGAAAGGGGATTATACATTTTGGGGAACAACTACCATAAAAAATGTGACACTACTAATAGGAGACTGACACTTATTATGTTATTAGGTGGACCTAATCATTAAACATTGTAACTGTCTTGACGCGTTTCCCCCAGGAAATAAACAAAGGTTCTTCAGAGGATTCTAAATATCACTAGATATCCCTGTCACATAAGATGCTGACACCCATAATTTGTTGGTCTAGGCAAATTATGGGTGTCAGATTCATTTCTAGATCTGTGTCTCCCCACAATCCTGTCTCTGAGCTGAACAGGCAGTTCTGACCTCCTCATAGCTTGGTTTTTGATCTGATGGGTGTGTCTTTCCAAATCATGTTCAGTCAACTAAATTTACCACTGGTGGACTCCAATCAAAGTGTAGACGGCCAAAGCAAAATTTTAAGTGTTATAGGAAAGTCTAAGTACTCATGTCCATGTGAAATTTTAGTTTTTCCTTTTTAATAAATTTGAAAAAATTCTGTTTTCACTTTCTCATTATGGTGTATTGAGTGCAGATTGATGAAGGAAAACATTAATTTTCTTGATTTTAGCACAAGGCCACAACATAACATAATGTGAAAAAAGTGAAAGGATCTGAAGACTTCCTGAATGCACTGTGTGTGTGTGTGTGTGTGTGTGTGTGTACACAGGGTATATATATATATATTATATATATTTTATTTTTATTTTTTATTTATATAGGGAGTGTGCAGTCATGTATAAATTATGAGTGTATATGTAGGTACTCTGTATGGGTTAGAGGAGGACATCCAAAAAGGGGCAAGGTGAAGACTGTGGAGGTTGCTAGATATGAGAAGTATTTTGTAGGAGCAAGCCAGCATTTTAAAGTTATTTATGACTTAAAGGGGTTTTCCAGGACTTCAGTATTGATGACCTATCGTTAGTATAGGTCATCAATATTACATTGGTTGGGGTCTGGCATCCCCACAATCAGCTGATACAGGAGCTATGGTCACCACAACTAACACAGTGTATAGAATCAGAAGCGGGCAGCTCTATTCTAGTGAAAAACAGCTGAGCTGCAGTAACTTGGCACAGCCCCTACAGTGTATGGAGCTTGTATGGAGTTGTCTGCTTCTGGCTCTGTCCACTATGTTAGTTCCGGTGGCCATGTCTCTTTGTTGGGGTGCTATGTTTCGGATCACTACTAATCTGACACTGATGATCTATCCTAAGTAGATCATCAAAATCAAAGACTTGGAAAACCTTTTTAAGGTATGGCCTACTGAATGGGTGAAATATAAGGTACCAGAAAATTGGTGCCTACAGGCTCCTAAGATGTACAACCAGGTCCAGTACTGACCTAACCTGAATATTTTGAATATTGTCCTTTCCCAGTGTTGCTTTCTGTAAATGCTCAAATACACTCAGTGTCGGACAGGCCCAACAAAATACAAAGGATCCATCAGTGGGCTCAGGTTCTGATACCATAATGGACCCCAATGGCCCATGAGATATAACTAGTGTTGATCGAGCACCAAAGTGCTCGGGTGCTCGAGTAGAACATTTTGGGATGCTCCGGTGGTCTACAGAGCACCAGAGCACAATGGAAGTCAATGGGAGAACCTGAGCATTAAAACAGGCACCCCCTGCTCTGAAGAGGCGAGGGTGTCTGGTTCACAGGAAAAGGTCAGAAATTGATGGAAACACCACTGAAATGGTTCGGGAACAGCATGGGGAGGATGTCTGGATGCATCTTGGACTCCCTGGTCGCTGCTGGGACCCATGTTGTCTGAGTAGTACGCCACTTTTACAGACTAACAATAATACGCATAAAACCGAAGATAAAATCGATTTTAGAGGAAAAATTGTTAAGAAACATTCTTTCCTGTATATTTACTTGTATATAAAGTGCAAGTGCTGCCAAAAATTACAAGGAAGAGGCACTCCAATACAACCTGTATATCACATAAAGGAGGGCCTCATTCACATTGTGGTACAATTGTTCAGGTAGTGGGACTCCTACACTCATAAAGCCTATGCACTAAGTGAAAGGGTTGCCAAAAATTACAAGGAACCGGCACTCCAATAGACCCTTTATTGCACATAAAGGAGGGCATCATACACACCCTTGAAAAATTATGATTGATGGCCTGCTGGTGACCTTCAAAAAACATTAGGAGCAAGGGCCTGCTGGTGACCCTCTAAAACATTAGGGGCGAGGGCCTGCTGCTGGTCTGAAGATCTAAAACATTATGAGTGAGGGTATGCTGCTGAGCTTACCCTCCAAAACTTTAGGGGCAAGGGCCTGCTGCTGATCTGACGATCTAAAACATTAGGCGTGAGGGTCTGCTGCTGAGCTGACCCTCTAAAACATTAGGGGTGAGGGTCTGCTGCTGAGCTGACCCTCTAAAACATTAGGAGCGAGGGTCTGCTGCTGATCTGACCATCTAAAACATTAGGGGTGAGGGTCTGCTGCTGAGCTGACCCTCTAAAACATTAGGAGCGAAGGCAACTTAATAAGCATGGTGATATGATGGAGGCTGAGGAGGAGGAGAAGAAAAGGAAGATTGAACCATATACCCTTTTTTGTGGAGGAAGTGGTGCATGGGAATACAGTGTATTTAATACACCATAAAGGCCACATTTAAAGTGCCTTTATGTTAAGCCGCTTTCCTCTGGTGGAGTAGAGAAGTCAGGGGCAATCCAGGCCTTGTTCATTTTGATAACAGTCAACCTGTCAGCATTTTCTGTTGACAGGCGGATGCGCTTATCATTTATTATGCCCCCAGCAGCACTAAATACCCGCTCTGACAAAATGCTGGCAGCAGGGCAGGCCAGCACCTCCAAGGCGTAGAGCACCAGTTTGTGCCACGTGTCCAGCTTGAACATCCAATAGTTGTAAAGCACAGAGGGATCACTGAGGACGCTGACACGGTCTGCTACATACTCATTCACCATCTTCCAAAACTTTTTCCTCCTTGTGACACTAGTCCACGCATCAGGGTGAGGGTGCTGGCAGGGTGTCATGAAACTGTCCCAGGCCTTGGAGAGTGTTGCCCTGCCTCTGTTGGAACTGCTGTATGTTCCCTTTGTCTAACCTCCTCGGTTGCCCAAGGAACTACGTACTCTGCCGCCAGCGTAGTCAGCTGGAAATTCTTTGGAGCAATTTTTCCACAAGGACTTTCTGGTATTGCACCATTTTGCTAGTCCTCTCCACCACAGGAATGAGAGATGAGAAGTTTTCTTTGTAGCAGGAGTCAAGAAGGGTGAACAACCAGTAATCGTGTTGGCCAAAATGCGTATAACGCGAAGGTCACAGGAAAGGCAGCATAACATAAAGTCAACCATGCGTGCCAGAGTCCCAACAGACAAGACTTCACTGTCCTCATCAGGAGGATGACTCTTAACATCCTCATCCTCTTCCACCTCTTCGGCCCATCCACATCTGAACAGATGGAATAAACCTGCTATGGGTACTATCCTCTTTAGCGGAGGTAACCGTCTCCTGCTCCTCCTCCTCCTCATCATCATCCAATTCGCGCTGAGAAGATGAACTGAGGGTGGTCTGGATATCACCCTGTGTGCTGTCTACCCCCATTTCCACCTCTTCCACATGCAAAGCGTCCGCCTTCATTGTGAGCAGCGAGCGTTTCAGTAGACACAGAAGTGGGATGGTTACGCTGATAATAGTGGCATCCCCTCTCACCATCTGTGTTGATTCCTCAAAGTTGCGTAAAACCTCACAGAGGTCAGACATCCATGCCCACTCGTCGCTTGTGAAGAGCGGAAGCTGACTGAAAAGGTGACGACCATGTTGCAGCTGGTATTCCACTACTGCCCTCTGCTGCTCACAAAGCCTGGCCAACATGTGGAACGTGGAGTTCCAGCGCGTGCTCACGTCACACAACAGTCGATGAGCTGGCAATTGCAAGCACTGTTGCAGCATTGCCAGACTGGCGGCAGCTGTAGATGACTTTCAGAAAAGGGGCGCACACGCTGTGCACCTTCACCGGTAGCTCAAGCAAATTGGGGTAGGTTTTGAGAAACCGCTGAACCACTAAGTTGAACATGTGGGCTAGGCATGGTATGTGTGTGAGCTTGCCGAGCTCCAAAATCGCCACCAAGTTACGGCCATTATCAGACACAACCATGCCTGGTTGTAGGTTGAGTGGCGAGAGCCACAGCTCAGTCTGGACTGCAGAGGTGTGCTGTTTGTCACCTTAGCAAATTAGTTTGAGCACGGCCTGTTGCCGCTTCCCCACTGCAGTGCTAAACTGCTTCCAGCTACTGACTGATGGCTGACTTGTGCTGCAAGATGAGAAGTCAGAGGTGGAAGTGGTGGAGGAGGAGGTGGAGGAGGAGAAGGGGGGTTTGCAGCCACTAATGTAGGTGGTGGCGGAAATCCTGATGGAAGAAGGGCCCGCAATCCTTGGCGTCGGTAGCACCTGTGCCATCCCAGGGTACGACTCTCTCCCGGCCTCCACAACGTTCACCCAGTGTGCTGTCAGGGAAATGTAGTGTCCCTGGCCAAAAGCACTTGCCCATGTGTCAGTCGTTAAGTGGACCTTCCCAATAACTGCATTGGTCAGGGCACGGGTGATGTTACGGGACACATGCTGGTGTAATGCGGGGATGGCACAACATGAAAAATATTGGCGGCTGGGGACTGAGTAACAAGGGATGGCCGCTGATGGCAGCGGAAAACCTCAGTGTCTACAAGCCTAAATGGCAACATTTCCAGGGCCAGCAATTTGGAAACGTGCGCATTTAGTGCTATGGCCTGTGGGTGGGTGGCTGGGTATTTGCGCTTTCATTCAAAGGCCTGGGATATGGACATCTGTATGCTGTGCTGGGACACAGAAGTCGGTGCTCCGGAGAACAGGGGGTGCTCTGGGGAACAGTTCTGGGCCTGTTTGGTGTGTCCTGCCTTCTCCCTTTTGTCACCCCACTGCCTCTTCCAGCCTGTTGCGGTGCTGCGGATCCCTACTCCTCTGTAATGCTGTCCTCGCTCAGCTTGCCACCTCCCCAGGTTGGGTCAGTGATTTCATCGTCCACCACCTCCTCTTCCACTTCCTCACTCTGGTCATCCTCCTGACTTGTTGACCTGACAAGAACCTCACTTATTGACAACTGTGCCTCATCATCAACCTCTTGAGACACTAATTGCCGTTGACTTATTGGCAACTGTGTCTCATTATCATCATCCACCTTGTGAAACACTAATTGTCGTTCCCCACCGTCACCTTCTTCTGAGTGGATGCTCAAGAGTTTGGGAATCAGTGCACAAGATCTCTTCATATCCCTCTTCATGCGGGCTTGGCGAGAGGCCCAAATCAAGGAATGACGCTGAAAAGAGCTCCTCGGTATATCCGAGTGTGGGATCACTTGTTTCCCAAGACTCTCCATGGTGGGAGGAAGGAGGATCAGGGTGAGGATTCTGTTGACCAGACTCTTAGCTACTGAGACTGGACTTTGTGGAAGACAGGGTGGTGCTTAACTGACTGGAAGCCTTATCTGCTGTAATCCAACTGACCACCTGGTCGCACTGGTATGACTTTGAGAGTGCTGTCTTGCGCCGCCCTGCAAACTGGGACATGAAACTAGGTATCGTGGATGAGTGTGTTTCTTGTGCTCTGGCAGCAGGCACAGTTTCACTGCACCCAGGGCCATGGCCTCTGCATTTACCATCAGCAGCACGGCCACTTCCCCGTCCCCTACTGCTCACCTTGAGCATATTAAATGGTATATATGCTTGCAAGTATGTCACACATACAGTAGCGCAGGTTTTGTAAGTGTATGCACAAATAAATTACACTGAATGTCACAGATATTTAGGATGCGCAAACGTTATACAGGAGATGTAGCGCAAGTAATGTCGATGTCAAAAGCGGCGAAAAAATTACACTGAATGTCACAGATATTTAGGATGTGCAAACGTTATACAGGAGATGTAGCGCAGGTAATGTCGCTGTCACCAGGGGCTAAGAAAAAATTACACTGAATGTGACAGATATTTAGGATGCACAAACGTTATAAAGGAGATGTTGGGTAGGTAATGTCGCTGTCAGCAGCGGCCAAACAATTGCACTGAATGTCACAGATATTTAGGATGCGCAAACGTTATACAGGAGATGTAGCGCAGATAATGTCGCTGTAACCAGCGGCTAAGAAAAAATTACACTGAATATCAGAGATATTTAGGATGTGCAAACGCTATACAGGAGATGTAGCTGTCACGGGGTTCCGAAGGTGCACTCGGTCCCCCATCGCCCGCAGACCTGTTGCTTAGCTTTGGGAATGAGGATCTGTGTTTGACCTCATTCCCAGGACGGCTTTACTAGCTGGGTGGCTCCCTGCTCCTAAGTCTGCCTTGAGCGCCGAGCTGATCACTCGGTGCTCGACTGGTTGGTCTGTCGGTCATGTGACGCTGGCCACGTCACATGACCCTCACTTCCCACTATAAATACAGGCAGCCTGCTGGCTACAGGTTGCCTTTTAATTTCTAGGTTCCTGGCTATTTGTTGGACTGCTGAATACTTACCTGATCCTGTTCCTTGACTATCCTTTTGCCTGATCCTCCTGTACTGCGCATCCGTCCTGGTATTGTGACCTCAGCTCCCACCTGACTACTCTCTTAGGACTCCTCTGGTACTTCTCTGCTCTCCTGGTATTTGACCCCGGCTTCTCCTGACCATTCTTTGCTTAATCCTTTGTACTTTGTAGCTTTCCTGGTATTGACTCGGTCCGTTCACGTCCTGTTGTTTGTCTGTCTGTCATCCCTGCACTTATTCCAAGTTAGGGATTGCCGTCCAGTTGTCCCCTGTCATCAGGACTCGCGAGGCAAGTAGGCAGGGCCAGGGGTAAGGGTGGAGCGCAGTGGTCACTTCCCTTCTCCCCTGTGTGTGTGTGTACGCGACCGTTACAGATTAACAGGCCCAATAACCACTGTATTATGACTCCTCTGGTGACCCTGACTGACTATGTCTCTAATCTGACGCAGATGGTGCAGGAGTTAGGGGAAAAACTCAGCTCTTTTGAGTTAGGGCAAGGCTCTTCCACTCCTCAGGCCTCCAGTCCGCATTTTGAGCCCCAGATTAAGCTCCTAGAAACCTTTTCTGGAGACCGGAAGAAGTTTCTCTCTTTTAAGGATAGTTGCAAACTTTACTTCCGTTTGCGCCCCGTGTCCTCTGGGCCCGAGAGTCAACGCGTGGGCATTATCATTTCCCGATTACAGGGTGATCCCCAGGACTGGGCGTTCTCTTTACCTGCTGGCGCCAGTTGTTTATATTCTGTGGAGGGGTTCTTTCAGGCCCTAGGTACCCTCTATGATGAACCAGACAGGGCTCTAGTAGCCGAGACGGCTCTAAAGACACTGGTTCAGGGCAATTTACCAGCGGAGGATTATTGCACCCAATTCAGAAGGTGGTGTCCCCTCAGGATGGAACGAACCAGCCCTGAAGAGTCAGTTCAGGTCAGGTCTGTCTGATAAATTAAAGGATCTTCTGGTCAGTTATCAACTTCCAGAGACCTTAGAGGAGATGATGACCCTTGTTGTCCGACTTGACCGACGGGTTAGAGAGAGACGACAGGAACAACAGTTCTCTTCCCAGATGGTGGTCCAGCCAGAGGCCTATCCCAGAGACAATGCTGAGGTCTCCACCGAGGAACCCATGCAGGTTGGCATGACCCGAGGGAATCTTCGCCGCAGACGTGGAGAATGCTTTTACTGTAGAGATTCTGACCATTGGATCAACCAGTGTCCTAAGAAGGTCCTCTCTGTCAAGTCTCCTAAGGCAAGGCAACCTAAAGACCAGGTACACCCTGAATTTTCTAAATGTAAGCTTTCGGTACCCATTACGATTTCTCTGGGAGTAGATAAATGGCCGGGTAAGGCCTTTATTGATTCTGGCTCAGCGGCTAGCTTTATTGACTCTGAGTATGCTGTAAGATTGGGTATTCCTATGTTTGCCTTACCAACTCCTATCCATGTCATTGCTATTGATGCTACTCCTCTTATTGGTGGTACAGTGAGCTTATGTACCTCAGAGATTTCTCTAACCGTGGGTGTGTGCTACTCAGAGAGATGTTCGCTTCTAGTCCTGGAGAACCTACCTGCTGAGGTGGTACTAGGTTTGCCTTGGCTCCGACTACATAACCCCACTATAGATTGGTCCAATGGGGAGTTGGTGAGATGGGGGCCTAAGTGTGACTCGTGCCTGTCCGTGGTACAGGCTTGGGTCTCAGTAAAGTCTGATACTTTACCCTCTGTTGTTAGAGAATATTCTGATGTATTCTCATCACCAACCCCGGAGGTTCTACCCCCCCATAGACCTTATGATTGTACCATAGAGCTAGTAGAGGGGGCCAAGTTTCCTAAAGGACGAATTTATAATCTTTCTATGCCCGAACGCAAGGCCATGGAAGTTTATATTAAGGAGAGCCTTGGTAAAGGGCATATTAGACCTTCTGTCTCTCCTAAGGGGGCGGGGTTTTTCTTTGTTAAGAAAAAAGATGGTGGTCTTAGGCCATGTATCGATTACCAGAGATTAAATAAAATCACTGTCCAGAATAGATACTCCCTCCCATTGATTCCGGATTTATTTAACCAGGTCCTGGGGGCAACCTGGTTTTCCAAAATTGACCTGAAAGGGGCATACAATCTAATCCGAATCAAGGAGGGAGACGAATGGAAGACGGCGTTCAATACTCCGGTAGGACACTTTGAATATCAGGTGATGCCTTTTGGACTCAGCAATGCCCCAGCTGTGTTCCAAAACTTCATGAATGACATTCTTAGGGAGTTCTTAGGTAAATTTGTTATTGTCTATCTTGCGACATTTTGATATCCTCTCCTGACTTCGAATCCCATGTGTCTCATGTTAGACAAGTATTAGAGGTGTTGAGGGAGAATCAGCTATCCGCTAAACAAGAGAAATGTGTCTTTGGTGTGCAGGAGATTCTGTTTCTAGGGCATGTTCTGACTCCTCACGCCTTCAAGATGGATCCTGGTAAGGTACTAGCAATTAAGGAATGGGTAAGACCTTCATCCTTAAAGGCCTTACAACGGTTCTTAGGTTTCGCCAATTACTATCGTAAATTTATTATGAATTTTTCCGTAATTGCTAAACCGTTAATCGACCTTACTAAGAAAGGGGCGGATTTGGAGAATTGGTCTACTGAGGCCATTTCTTCATTTGAAAAATTAAAAAAGGCATTCAGTAGCGCTCCCATTCTGATCCAGCCTGATCAGGAGAAACCTTTTATTGTGGAGGTGGATGCGTCCGAGGACAGCGCAGGAGCAGTCCTTTCACAAGGTCCTGCTAGCCTCACTAATCTGAGACCATGTGCCTTCTTCTCCAGGAAATTCTCTCCCACAGAGAGAAACTACGACATAGGGAATAGGGAGCTGCTGGCCATTAAATGGGCATTTGAGGAGTGGAGGCATTTTCTGGAGGGGGCAAGGCATTGTGTAACTGTTGTCACTGACCATAAAAACCTTATGTTTCTCGAGTCTGCTAAGAGGTTGAATCCCCGTCAAGCCAGATGGGCTCTGTTTTTTACTCGTTTTGATTTTTCCATCACGTTCAGGCCGGGAAGTAAAAATGTGAAGGCGGACGCATTATCTCGGAGCTTCCAGGCTTTTCAACCTACTGAGGTACCACCTGAATCCATCCTACCAGCAAAAATCTTCTTAGCAGCTCTTACCCAGGATATCTCGGCTCGCATTAGGTCGGAACAACATCTGGCACCGGTATCCACCCCAACAGATAAGTTGTTTGTTCCCGTACAATTTCGTCTCCAGCTGTTGGGTGAGTGTCACGATTCTGCCTTTTGTGGACATCCGGGTGTTGAGGGCACTAAGGATCTGGTTTCTAGAT
This sequence comes from Bufo bufo, assembly GCF_905171765.1. NCBI lineage: Eukaryota > Metazoa > Chordata > Amphibia > Anura > Bufonidae > Bufo > Bufo bufo. Next base: position 116,878,866 of record NC_053393.1, on the reverse strand, counting down.
CTTATTGGTGGCCCACTCTAACTAGGGATGTCAAGTCCTATGTGTCAGCCTGTGAGGTTTGTGCCAGGTCCAAGACACCTAGGACTCGCCATGCTGGTAACCTACGACCCCTACCCATTCCCAGTAGACCCTGGTCCCATATCTCGATGGACTTTATAACTGACCTACCGCCGGCGGAGGGCAAGACTGTAGTGTGGTTAGTGGTGGATAGGTTTAGCAAGATGGTCCATTTCATTCCCCTGTCTAAACTCCCAAATGCCAAAACCCTGGCGTCTATTTTTGTGAAAGAAATTGTTTGATTGCATGGTATCCCGGAAAATATTGTTTCTGACAGGGGTGTGCAGTTTGTGTCCAAATTCTGGAGGGCCTTCTGTCAAAAATGTAAAATTTCATTGTCTTTTTCCAATGCCTACCACCCTGAGAGTAATGGGCAGACTGAACGCCTTAATCAGTCTGTCGAACAATTCTTGAGGTCGTATGTTGCTGATGACCAGCAATTATGGGTGAAATTTCTTCCATTGGCTGAATTTGCTTTGAATAACCGTGTCAATTCTTCCGCTGGGGTCTCCCCTTTCTTTTGTAACCATGGTTTTCATCCCCGTTTTCATTCTGGGTCGTCCGTCTCCTCCTCTAACCCTGAAGCGGATAAACTCTCCTCCGAACTGTGCACAGTTTGGGCCCGGGTTCAATCGAACCTAGAAAAGGCTCAATGTTCTCAAAAACTCAAGGCCGATAGGAGACGTTCAAGGGGGGTAAACTTTCAGGTTGGGGATAAAGTATGGTTGTCCTCCAGAATCTATCTCTCAAGGTAACTTCTAAAAAATTTGCTCCTCGTTTTATTGGACCATATAAGATCACGGAAGTGATTAACCCGGTATCTTTTAGGTTGGAGCTGCCCGAGTCATTCCACATTCATAATGTGTTCCATAAATCTCTGCTTAAAAAATATTTTGAACCGGTAGTACCATCAAAAGCCTCGCCTCCGCCGGTTCTTGTTAATGATGCTGTCGAGTATGTGGTGTCTAAAATAGTGGATGTCTGGAAGGTGCGTAATTCCTTGCAGTACCTGATTCACTGGAAGGGGTATGGACCTGAAGAGAGATCTTGGGTACCTGCCAGGGAGGTTCATGCTCCTAGACTTGTTCGTAAATTTCATTCAGAACACCCTGAAAAGCCATCGCCTGAAGTCTTGGGTCCGGTGGCCCCTCGTAAAAGGGGGGGTACTGTCACGGGGTTCCGAAGGTGCACTCGGTCCCCCATGGCCCGCAGACCTGTTGCTTAGCTTTGGGAATGAGGATCTGTGTTTGACCTCATTCCCAGGGCGGCTTTACTAGCTGGGTGGCTCCCTGCTCCTAAGTCTGCCTTCAGCGCCGAGCTGATCATTCGGTGCTCGACTGGTTGGTCTGTCGCTCATGTGACGCTGGCCACGTCACATGACCCTCACTCCCCACTATAAATACAGGCAGCCTGCTGGCTGCAGGTTGCCTGTTAATTTCTAGGTTCCTGGCTATTTGTTGGACTGCTGAATACTTACCTGATCCTGTTCCTTGACCATCCTTTTGCCTGATCCTCCTGTACTGCGCATCCGTCCTGGTATTGTGACCTCAGCTCCCACCTGACTACTCTCTTAGGACTCCTCTGGTACTTCTCTGCTCTCCTGGTATTTGACCCCGGCTTCTCCTGACCATTCTTTGCTTAATCCTTTGTACTTTGTAGCTTTCCTGGTATTGACTCGGTCCGTTCACGTCCTGTTGTTTGTCTGTCTGTCATCCCTGCACTTATTCCAAGTTAGGGATTGCCGTCCAGTTGTCCCCTGTCATTAGGACTCGCGAGGCAAGTAGGCAGGGCCAGGGGTAAGGGTGGAGCGCAGTGGTCATTTCCCTTCTCCCCTGTGTGTGTGTGTACGCGACCGTTACAGTAGCGCAGGTAATGTCGCTGTCAGCAGCGGCCAAACAATTGCGCTGAATGTCACAGATATTTAGGATGCACAAATATAACATAACAGATGTAGCAGAGGTTGTGTCACTATCAGCAGCAGCCAAACAATTGCAAGCACTGTTGCAGCATTGCCAGACTGGCGGCAGCTGTAGATGACTTTCAAAAAAGGGGCGCACACGCTGTGCACCTTCACCGGTAGCTCAAGCAAATTGGGGTAGGTTTTGAGAAACCGCTGAACCACTAAGTTGAACATGTGGGCTAGGCATGGTATGTGTGTGAGCTTGCCGAGCTCCAAAATCGCCACCAAGTTACGGCCATTATCAGACACAACCATGCCTGGTTGTAGGTTGAGTGGCGAGAGCCACAGCTCAGTCTGGACTGCAGAGGTGTGCTGTTTGTCACCTTAGCAAATTAGTTTGAGCACGGCCTGTTGCCGCTTCCCCACTGCAGTGCTAAACTGCTTCCAGCTACTGACTGATGGCTGACTTGTGCTGCAAGATGAGAAGTCAGAGGTGGAAGTGGTGGAGGAGGAGGTGGAGGAGGAGAAGGGGGGGTTTGCAGCCACTAATGTAGGTGGTGGCGGAAATCCTGATGGAAGAAGGGCCCGCAATCCTTGGCGTCGGTAGCACCTGTGCCATCCCAGGGTACGACTCTCTCCCGGCCTCCACAACGTTCACCCAGTGTGCCGTCAGGGAAATGTAGTGTCCCTGGCCAAAAGCACTTGCCCATGTGTCAGTCGTTAAGTGGACCTTCCCAATAACTGCATTGGTCAGGGCACGGGTGATGTTACGGGACACATGCTGGTGTAATGCGGGGATGGCACAACATGAAAAATATTGGCGGCTGGGGACTGAGTAACAAGGGATGGCCGCTGATGGCAGCGGAAAACCTCAGTGTCTACAAGCCTAAATGGCAACATTTCCAGGGCCAGCAATTTGGAAACGTGCGCATTTAGTGCTATGGCCTGTGGGTGGGTGGCTGGGTATTTGCGCTTTCATTCAAAGGCCTGGGATATGGACATCTGTATGCTGTGCTGGGACACAGAAGTCGGTGCTCCGGAGAACAGGGGGTGCTCTGGGGAACAGTTCTGGGCCTGTTTGGTGTGTCCTGCCTTCTCCCTTTTGTCACCCCACTGCCTCTTCCAGCCTGTTGCGGTGCTGCGGATCCCTACTCCTCTGTAATGCTGTCCTCGCTCAGCTTGCCACCTCCCCAGGTTGGGTCAGTGATTTCATCGTCCACCACCTCCTCTTCCACTTCCTCACTCTGGTCATCCTCCTGACTTGTTGACCTGACAAGAACCTCACTTATTGACAACTGTGCCTCATCATCAACCTCTTGAGACACTAATTGCCGTTGACTTATTGGCAACTGTGTCTCATTATCATCATCCACCTTGTGAAACACTAATTGTCGTTCCCCACCGTCACCTTCTTCTGAGTGGATGCTCAAGAGTTTGGGAATCAGTGCACAAGATCTCTTCATATCCCTCTTCATGCGGGCTTGGCGAGAGGCCCAAATCAAGGAATGACGCTGAAAAGAGCTCCTCGGTATATCCGAGTGTGGGATCACTTGTTTCCCAAGACTCTCCATGGTGGGAGGAAGGAGGATCAGGGTGAGGATTCTGTTGACCAGACTCTTAGCTACTGAGACTGGACTTTGTGGAAGACAGGGTGGTGCTTAACTGACTGGAAGCCTTATCTGCTGTAATCCAACTGACCACCTGGTCGCACTGGTATGACTTTGAGAGTGCTGTCTTGCGCCGCCCTGCAAACTGGGACATGAAACTAGGTATCGTGGATGAGTGTGTTTCTTGTGCTCTGGCAGCAGGCACAGTTTCACTGCACCCAGGGCCATGGCCTCTGCATTTACCATCAGCAGCACGGCCACTTCCCCGTCCCCTACTGCTCACCTTGAGCATATTAAATGGTATATATGCTTGCAAGTATGTCACACATACAGTAGCGCAGGTTTTGTAAGTGTATGCACAAATAAATTACACTGAATGTCACAGATATTTAGGATGCGCAAACGTTATACAGGAGATGTAGCGCAAGTAATGTCGATGTCAAAAGCGGCGAAAAAATTACACTGAATGTCACAGATATTTAGGATGTGCAAACGTTATACAGGAGATGTAGCGCAGGTAATGTCGCTGTCACCAGGGGCTAAGAAAAAATTACACTGAATGTCACAGATATTTAGGATGCACAAACGTTATAAAGGAGATGTTGGGTAGGTAATGTCGCTGTCAGCAGCGGCCAAACAATTGCACTGAATGTCACAGATATTTAGGATGCGCAAACGTTATACAGGAGATGTAGCGCAGATAATGTCGCTGTAACCAGCGGCTAAGAAAAAATTACACTGAATATCAGAGATATTTAGGATGTGCAAACGCTATACAGGAGATGTAGCTGTCACGGGGTTCCGAAGGTGCACTCGGTCCCCCATCGCCCGCAGACCTGTTGCTTAGCTTTGGGAATGAGGATCTGTGTTTGACCTCATTCCCAGGACGGCTTTACTAGCTGGGTGGCTCCCTGCTCCTAAGTCTGCCTTGAGCGCCGAGCTGATCACTCGGTGCTCGACTGGTTGGTCTGTCGGTCATGTGACGCTGGCCACGTCACATGACCCTCACTTCCCACTATAAATACAGGCAGCCTGCTGGCTACAGGTTGCCTTTTAATTTCTAGGTTCCTGGCTATTTGTTGGACTGCTGAATACTTACCTGATCCTGTTCCTTGACCATCCTTTTGCCTGATCCTCCTGTACTGCGCATCCGTCCTGGTATTGTGACCTCAGCTCCCACCTGACTACTCTCTTAGGACTCCTCTGGTACTTCTCTGCTCTCCTGGTATTTGACCCCGGCTTCTCCTGACCATTCTTTGCTTAATCCTTTGTACTTTGTAGCTTTCCTGGTATTGACTCGGTCCGTTCACGTCCTGTTGTTTGTCTGTCTGTCATCCCTGCACTTATTCCAAGTTAGGGATTGCCGTCCAGTTGTCCCCTGTCATCAGGACTCACGAGGCAAGTAGGCAGGGCCAGGGGTAAGGGTGGAGCGCAGTGGTCACTTCCCTTCTCCCCTGTGTGTGTGTGTACGCGACCGTTACAGATTAACAGGCCCAATAACCACTGTATTATGAATCCTCTGGTGACCCTGACTGACTATGTCTCTAATCTGACGCAGATGGTGCAGGAGTTAGGGGAAAAACTCAGCTCTTTTGAGTTAGGGCAAGGCTCTTCCACTCCTCAGGCCTCCAGTCCGCATTTTGAGCCCCAGATTAAGCTCCTAGAAACCTTTTCTGGAGACCGGAAGAAGTTTCTCTCTTTTAAGGATAGTTGCAAACTTTACTTCCGTTTGCGCCCCGTGTCCTCTGGGCCCGAGAGTCAACGCGTGGGCATTATCATTTCCCGATTACAGGGTGATCCCCAGGACTGGGCGTTCTCTTTACCTGCTGGCGCCAGTTGTTTATATTCTGTGGAGGGGTTCTTTCAGGCCCTAGGTACCCTCTATGATGAACCAGACAGGGCTCTAGTAGCCGAGACGGCTCTAAAGACACTGGTTCAGGGCAATTTACCAGCGGAGGATTATTGCACCCAATTCAGAAGGTGGTGTCCCCTCAGGATGGAACGAACCAGCCCTGAAGAGTCAGTTCAGGTCAGGTCTGTCTGATAAATTAAAGGATCTTCTGGTCAGTTATCAACTTCCAGAGACCTTAGAGGAGATGATGACCCTTGTTGTCCGACTTGACCGACGGGTTAGAGAGAGACGACAGGAACAACAGTTCTCTTCCCAGATGGTGGTCCAGCCAGAGGCCTATCCCAGAGACAATGCTGAGGTCTCCACCGAGGAACCCATGCAGGTTGGCATGACCCGAGGGAATCTTCGCCGCAGACGTGGAGAATGCTTTTACTGTAGAGATTCTGACCATTGGATCAACCAGTGTCCTAAGGAGGTCCTCTCTGTCAAGTCTCCTAAGGCAAGGCAACCTAAAGACCAGGTACACCCTGAATTTTCTAAATGTAAGCTTTCGGTACCCATTACGATTTCTCTGGGAGTAGATAAATGGCCGGGTAAGGCCTTTATTGATTCTGGCTCAGCGGCTAGCTTTATTGACTCTGAGTATGCTGTAAGATTGGGTATTCCTATGTTTGCCTTACCAACTCCTATCCATGTCATGGCTATTGATGCTACTCCTCTTATTGGTGGTACAGTGAGCTTATGTACCTCAGAGATTTCTCTAACCGTGGGTGTGTGCTACTCAGAGAGATGTTCGCTTCTAGTCCTGGAGAACCTACCTGCTGAGGTGGTACTAGGTTTGCCTTGGCTCCGACTACATAACCCCACTATAGATTGGTCCAATGGGGAGTTGGTGAGATGGGGGCCTAAGTGTGACTCGTGCCTGTCCGTGGTACAGGCTTGGGTCTCAGTAAAGTCTGATACTTTACCCTCTGTTGTTAGAGAATATTCTGATGTATTCTCATCACCAACCCCGGAGGTTCTACCCCCCCATAGACCTTATGATTGTACCATAGAGCTAGTAGAGGGGGCCAAGTTTCCTAAAGGACGAATTTATAATCTTTCTATGCCCGAACGCAAGGCCATGGAAGTTTATATTAAGGAGAGCCTTGGTAAAGGGCATATTAGACCTTCTGTCTCTCCTAAGGGGGCGGGGTTTTTCTTTGTTAAGAAAAAAGATGGTGGTCTTAGGCCATGTATCGATTACCAGAGATTAAATAAAATCACTGTCCAGAATAGATACTCCCTCCCATTGATTCCGGATTTATTTAACCAGGTCCTGGGGGCAACCTGGTTTTCCAAAATTGACCTGAAAGGGGCATACAATCTAATCCGAATCAAGGAGGGAGACGAATGGAAGACGGCGTTCAATACTCCGGTAGGACACTTTGAATATCAGGTGATGCCTTTTGGACTCAGCAATGCCCCAGCTGTGTTCCAAAACTTCATGAATGACATTCTTAGGGAGTTCTTAGGTAAATTTGTTATTGTCTATCTTGACGACATTTTGATATCCTCTCCTGACTTCGAATCCCATGTGTCTCATGTTAGACAAGTATTAGAGGTGTTGAGGGAGAATCAGCTATCCGCTAAACAAGAGAAATGTGTCTTTGGTGTGCAGGAGATTCTGTTTCTAGGGCATGTTCTGACTCCTCACGCCTTCAAGATGGATCCTGGTAAGGTACTAGCAATTAAGGAATGGGTAAGACCTTCATCCTTAAAGGCCTTACAACGGTTCTTAGGTTTCGCCAATTACTATCGTAAATTTATTATGAATTTTTCCGTAATTGCTAAACCGTTAATCGACCTTACTAAGAAAGGGGCGGATTTGGAGAATTGGTCTACTGAGGCCATTTCTTCATTTGAAAAATTAAAAAAGGCATTCAGTAGCGCTCCCATTCTGATCCAGCCTGATCAGGAGAAACCTTTTATTGTGGAGGTGGATGCGTCCGAGGACAGCGCAGGAGCAGTCCTTTCACAAGGTCCTGCTAGCCTCACTAATCTGAGACCATGTGCCTTCTTCTCCAGGAAATTCTCTCCCACAGAGAGAAACTACGACATAGGGAATAGGGAGCTGCTGGCCATTAAATGGGCATTTGAGGAGTGGAGGCATTTTCTGGAGGGGGCAAGGCATTGTGTAACTGTTGTCACTGACCATAAAAACCTTATGTTTCTCGAGTCTGCTAAGAGGTTGAATCCCCGTCAAGCCAGATGGGCTCTGTTTTTTACTCGTTTTGATTTTTCCATCGCGTTCAGGCCGGGAAGTAAAAATGTGAAGGCGGACGCATTATCTCGGAGCTTCCAGGCTTTTCAACCTACTGAGGTACCACCTGAATCCATCCTACCAGCAAAAATCTTCTTAGCAGCTCTTACCCAGGATATCTCGGCTCGCATTAGGTCGGAACAACATCTGGCACCGGTATCCACCCCAACAGATAAGTTGTTTGTTCCCGTACAATTTCGTCTCCAGCTGTTGGGTGAGTGTCACGATTCTGCCTTTTGTGGACATCCGGGTGTTGAGGGCACTAAGGATCTGGTTTCTAGATCTTATTGGTGGCCCACTCTAACTAGGGATGTCAAGTCCTATGTGTCAGCCTGTGAGGTTTGTGCCAGGTCCAAGACACCTAGGACTCGCCATGCTGGTAACCTACGACCCCTACCCATTCCCAGTAGACCCTGGTCCCATATCTCGATGGACTTTATAACTGACCTACCGCCGGCGGAGGGCAAGACTGTAGTGTGGTTAGTGGTGGATAGGTTTAGCAAGATGGTCCATTTCATTCCCCTGTCTAAACTCCCGAATGCCAAAACCCTGGCGTCTATTTTTGTGAAAGAAATTGTTCGATTGCATGGTATCCCGGAAAATATTGTTTCTGACAGGGGTGTGCAGTTTGTGTCCAAATTCTGGAGGGCCTTCTGTCAAAAATGTAAAATTTCATTGTCTTTTTCCTCTGCCTACCACCCTGAGAGTAATGGGCAGACTGAACGCCTTAATCAGTCTGTCGAACAATTCTTGAGGTCGTATGTTGCTGATGACCAGCAATTATGGGTGAAATTTCTTCCATTGGCTGAATTTGCTTTGAATAACCGTGTCAATTCTTCCGCTGGGGTCTCCCCTTTCTTTTGTAACCATGGTTTTCATCCCCGTTTTCATTCTGGGTCGTCCGTCTCCTCCTCTAACCCTGAAGCGGATAAACTCTCCTCCGAACTGTGCACAGTTTGGGCCCGGGTTCAATCGAACCTAGAAAAGGCTCAATGTTCTCAAAAACTCAAGGCCGATAGGAGACGTTCAAGGGGGGTAAACTTTCAGGTTGGGGATAAAGTATGGTTGTCCTCAAGAATCTATCTCTCAAGGTAACTTCTAAAAAATTTGCTCCTCGTTTTATTGGACCATATAAGATCACGGAAGTGATTAACCCGGTATCTTTTAGGTTGGAGCTGCCCGAGTCATTCCACATTCATAATGTGTTCCATAAATCTCTGCTTAAAAAATATTTTGAACCGGTAGTACCATCAAAAAGCCTCGCCTCCGCCGGTTCTTGTTAATGATGCTGTCGAGTATGTGGTGTCTAAAATAGTGGATGTCCGGAAGGTGCGTAATTCCTTGCAGTACCTGATTCACTGGAAGGGGAATGGACCTGAAGAGAGATCTTGGGTACCTGCCAGGGAGGTTCATGCTCCTAGACTTGTTCGTAAATTTCATTCAGAACACCCTGAAAAGCCATCGCCTGAAGTCTTGGGTCCGGTGGCCCCTCGTAAAAGGGGGGGTACTGTCACGGGGGTTCCGAAGGTGCACTCGGTCCCCCATGGCCCGCAGACCTGTTGCTTAGCTTTGGGAATGAGGATCTGTGTTTGACCTCATTCCCAGGGCGGCTTTACTAGCTGGGTGGCTCCCTGCTCCTAAGTCTGCCTTCAGCGCCGAGCTGATCATTCGGTGCTCGACTGGTTGGTCTGTCGCTCATGTGACGCTGGCCACGTCACATGACCCTCACTCCCCACTATAAATACAGGCAGCCTGCTGGCTGCAGGTTGCCTGTTAATTTCTAGGTTCCTGGCTATTTGTTGGACTGCTGAATACTTACCTGATCCTGTTCCTTGACCATCCTTTTGCCTGATCCTCCTGTACTGCGCATCCGTCCTGGTATTGTGACCTCAGCTCCCACCTGACTACTCTCTTAGGACTCCTCTGGTACTTCTCTGCTCTCCTGGTATTTGACCCCGGCTTCTCCTGACCATTCTTTGCTTAATCCTTTGTACTTTGTAGCTTTCCTGGTATTGACTCGGTCCGTTCACGTCCTGTTGTTTGTCTGTCTGTCATCCCTGCACTTATTCCAAGTTAGGGATTGCCGTCCAGTTGTCCCCTGTCATTAGGACTCGCGAGGCAAGTAGGCAGGGCCAGGGGTAAGGGTGGAGCGCAGTGGTCATTTCCCTTCTCCCCTGTGTGTGTGTGTACGCGACCGTTACAGTAGCGCAGGTAATGTCGCTGTCAGCAGCGGCCAAACAATTGTGCTGAATGTCACAGATATTTAGGATGCACAAATATAACATAACAGATGTAGCAGAGGTTGTGTCACTATCAGCAGCAGCCAAACAATTGCAAGCACTGTTGCAGCATTGCCAGACTGGCGGCAGCTGTAGATGACTTTCAAAAAAGGGGCGCACACGCTGTGCACCTTCACCGGTAGCTCAAGCAAATTGGGGTAGGTTTTGAGAAACCGCTGAACCACTAAGTTGAACATGTGGGCTAGGCATGGTATGTGTGTGAGCTTGCCGAGCTCCAAAGTCGCCACCAAGTTACGGCCATTATCAGACACAACCATGCCTGGTTGTAGGTTGAGTGGCGAGAGCCACAGCTCAGTCTGGACTGCAGAGGTGTGCTGTTTGTCACCTTAGCAAATTAGTTTGAGCACGGCCTGTTGCCGCTTCCCCACTGCAGTGCTAAACTGCTTCCAGCTACTGACTGATGGCTGACTTGTGCTGCAAGATGAGAAGTCAGAGGTGGAAGTGGTGGAGGAGGAGGTGGAGGAGGAGAAGGGGGGTTTGCAGCCACTAATGTAGGTGGTGGCGGAAATCCTGATGGAAGAAGGGCCCGCAATCCTTGGCGTCGGTAGCACCTGTGCCATCCCAGGGTACGACTCTCTCCCGGCCTCCACAACGTTCACCCAGTGTGCCGTCAGGGAAATGTAGTGTCCCTGGCCAAAAGCACTTGCCCATGTGTCAGTCGTTAAGTGGACCTTCCCAATAACTGCATTGGTCAGGGCACGGGTGATGTTACGGGACACATGCTGGTGTAATGCGGGGATGGCACAACATGAAAAATATTGGCGGCTGGGGACTGAGTAACAAGGGATGGCCGCTGATGGCAGCGGAAAACCTCAGTGTCTACAAGCCTAAATGGCAACATTTCCAGGGCCAGCAATTTGGAAACGTGCGCATTTAGTGCTATGGCCTGTGGGTGGGTGGCTGGGTATTTGCGCTTTCATTCAAAGGCCTGGGATATGGACATCTGTATGCTGTGCTGGGACACAGAAGTCGGTGCTCCGGAGAACAGGGGGTGCTCTGGGGAACAGTTCTGGGCCTGTTTGGTGTGTCCTGCCTTCTCCCTTTTGTCACCCCACTGCCTCTTCCAGCCTGTTGCGGTGCTGCGGATCCCTACTCCTCTGTAATGCTGTCCTCGCTCAGCTTGCCACCTCCCCAGGTTGGGTCAGTGATTTCATCGTCCACCACCTCCTCTTCCACTTCCTCACTCTGGTCATCCTCCTGACTTGTTGACCTGACAAGAACCTCACTTATTGACAACTGTGCCTCATCATCAACCTCTTGAGACACTAATTGCCGTTGACTTATTGGCAACTGTGTCTCATTATCATCATCCACCTTGTGAAACACTAATTGTCGTTCCCCACCGTCACCTTCTTCTGAGTGGATGCTCAAGAGTTTGGGAATCAGTGCACAAGATCTCTTCATATCCCTCTTCATGCGGGCTTGGCGAGAGGCCCAAATCAAGGAATGACGCTGAAAAGAGCTCCTCGGTATATCCGAGTGTGGGATCACTTGTTTCCCAAGACTCTCCATGGTGGGAGGAAGGAGGATCAGGGTGAGGATTCTGTTGACCAGACTCCTTAGCTACTGAGACTGGACTTTGTGGAAGACAGGGTGGTGCTTAACTGACTGGAAGCCTTATCTGCTGTAATCCAACTGACCACCTGGTCGCACTGGTATGACTTTGAGAGTGCTGTCTTGCGCCGCCCTGCAAACTGGGACATGAAACTAGGTATCGTGGATGAGTGTGTTTCTTGTGCTCTGGCAGCAGGCACAGTTTCACTGCACCCAGGGCCATGGCCTCTGCATTTACCATCAGCAGCACGGCCACTTCCCGTCCCCTACTGCTCACCTTGAGCATATTAAATGGTATATATGCTTGCAAGTATGTCACACATACAGTAGCGCAGGTTTTGTAAGTGTATGCACAAATAAATTACACTGAATGTCACAGATATTTAGGATGCGCAAACGTTATACAGGAGATGTAGCGCAAGTAATGTCGATGTCAAAAGCGGCGAAAAAATTACACTGAATGTCACAGATATTTAGGATGTGCAAACGTTATACAGGAGATGTAGCGCAGGTAATGTCGCTGTCACCAGGGGCTAAGAAAAAATTACACTGAATGTCACAGATATTTAGGATGCACAAACGTTATAAAGGAGATGTTGGGTAGGTAATGTCGCTGTCAGCAGCGGCCAAACAATTGCACTGAATGTCACAGATATTTAGGATGCGCAAACGTTATACAGGAGATGTAGCGCAGATAATGTCGCTGTAACCAGCGGCTAAGAAAAAATTACACTGAATATCAGAGATATTTAGGATGTGCAAACGCTATACAGGAGATGTAGCTGTCACGGGGTTCCGAAGGTGCACTCGGTCCCCCATCGCCCGCAGACCTGTTGCTTAGCTTTGGGAATGAGGATCTGTGTTTGACCTCATTCCCAGGACGGCTTTTACTAGCTGGGTGGCTCCCTGCTCCTAAGTCTGCCTTGAGCGCCGAGCTGATCACTCGGTGCTCGACTGGTTGGTCTGTCGGTCATGTGACGCTGGCCACGTCACATGACCCTCACTTCCCACTATAAATACAGGCAGCCTGCTGGCTACAGGTTGCCTTTTAATTTCTAGGTTCCTGGCTATTTGTTGGACTGCTGAATACTTACCTGATCCTGTTCCTTGACCATCCTTTTGCCTGATCCTCCTGTACTGCGCATCCGTCCTGGTATTGTGACCTCAGCTCCCACCTGACTACTCTCTTAGGACTCCTCTGGTACTTCTCTGCTCTCCTGGTATTTGACCCCGGCTTCTCCTGACCATTCTTTGCTTAATCCTTTGTACTTTGTAGCTTTCCTGGTATTGACTCGGTCCGTTCACGTCCTGTTGTTTGTCTGTCTGTCATCCCTGCACTTATTCCAAGTTAGGGATTGCCGTCCAGTTGTCCCTGTCATCAGGACTCGCGAGGCAAGTAGGCAGGGCCAGGGGTAAGGGTGGAGCGCAGTGGTCACTTCCCTTCTCCCCTGTGTGTGTGTGTACGCGACCGTTACAGATTAACAGGCCCAATAACCACTGTATTATGAATCCTCTGGTGACCCTGACTGACTATGTCTCTAATCTGACGCAGATGGTGCAGGAGTTAGGGGAAAAACTCAGCTCTTTTGAGTTAGGGCAGGCTCTTCCACTCCTCAGGCCTCCAGTCCGCATTTTGAGCCCCAGATTAAGCTCCCAGAAACCTTTTCTGGAGACCGGAAGAAGTTTCTCTCTTTTAAGGATAGTTGCAAACTTTACTTCCGTTTGCGCCCCGTGTCCTCTGGGCCCGAGAGTCAACGCGTGGGCATTATCATTTCCCGATTACAGGGTGATCCCCAGGACTGGGCGTTCTCTTTACCTGCTGCGCCAGTTGTTTATATTCTGTGGAGGGGTTCTTTCAGGCCCTAGGTACCCTCTATGATGAACCAGACAGGGCTCTAGTAGCCGAGACGGCTCTAAAGACACTGGTTCAGGGCAATTTACCAGCGGAGGATTATTGCACCCAATTCAGAAGGTGGTGTCCCCTCAGGATGGAACGAACCAGCCCTGAAGAGTCAGTTCAGGTCAGGCCTGTCTGATAAATTAAAGGATCTTCTGGTCAGTTATCAACTTCCAGAGACCTTAGAGGAGATGATGACCCTTGTTGTCCGACTTGACCGACGGGTTAGAGAGAGACGACAGGAACAACAGTTCTCTTCCCAGATGGTGGTCCAGCCAGAGGCCCTATCCCAGAGACAATGCTGAGGTCTCCACCGAGGAACCCATGCAGGTTGGCATGACCCGAGGGAATCTTCGCCGCAGACGTGGAGAATGCTTTTACTGTAGAGATTCTGACCATTGGATCACCAGTGTCCTAAGAAGGTCCTCTCTGTCAAGTCTCCTAAGGCAAGGCAACCTAAAGACCAGGTACACCCTGAATTTTCTAAATGTAAGCTTTCGGTACCCATTACGATTTCTCTGGGAGTAGATAAATGGCCGGGTAAGGCCTTTATTGATTCTGGCTCAGCGGCTAGCTTTATTGACTCTGAGTATGCTGTAAGATTGGGTATTCCTATGTTTGCCTTACCAACTCCTATCCATGTCATGGCTATTGATGCTACTCCTCTTATTGGTGGTACAGTGAGCTTATGTACCTCAGAGATTTCTCTAACCGTGGGTGTGTGCTACTCAGAGAGATGTTCGCTTCTAGTCCTGGAGAACCTACCTGCTGAGGTGGTACTAGGTTTGCCTTGGCTCCGACTACATAACCCCACTATAGATTGGTCCAATGGGGAGTTGGTGAGATGGGGGCCTAAGTGTGACTCGTGCCTGTCCGTGGTACAGGCTTGGGTCTCAGTAAAGTCTGATACTTTACCCTCTGTTGTTAGAGAATATTCTGATGTATTCTCATCACCAACCCCGGAGGTTCTACCCCCCCCCATAGACCTTATGATTGTACCATAGAGCTAGTAGAGGGGGCCAAGTTTCCTAAAGGACGAATTTATAATCTTTCTATGCCCGAACGCAAGGCCATGGAAGTTTATATTAAGGAGAGCCTTGGTAAAGGGCATATTAGACCTTCTGTCTCTCCTAAGGGGGCGGGGTTTTTCTTTGTTAGAAAAAAGATGGTGGTCTTAGGCATGTATCGATTACCAGAGATTAAATAAAATCACTGTCCAGAATAGATACTCCCTCCCATTGATTCCGGATTTATTTAACCAGGTCCTGGGGGCAACCTGGTTTTCCAAAATTGACCTGAAAGGGGCATACAATCTAATCCGAATCAAGGAGGGAGACGAATGGAAGACGGCGTTCAATACTCCGGTAGGACACTTTGAATATCAGGTGATGCCTTTTGGACTCAGCATTGCCCCAGCTGTGTTCCAAAACTTCATGAATGGACATTCTTAGGGAGTTCTTAGGTAAATTTGTTATTGTCTATCTTGACGACATTTTGATATCCTCTCCTGACTTCGAATCCCATGTGTCTCATGTTAGACAAGTATTAGAGGTGTTGAGGGAGAATCAGCTATCCGCTAAACAAGAGAAATGTGTCTTTGGTGTGCAGGAGATTCTGTTTCTAGGGCATGTTCTGACTCCTCACGCCTTCAAGATGGATCCTGGTAAGGTACTAGCAATTAAGGAATGGGTAAGACCTTCATCCTTAAAGGCCTTACAACGGTTCTTAGGTTTCGCCAATTACTATCGTAAATTTATTATGAATTTTTCCGTAATTGCTAAACCGTTAATCGACCTTACTAAGAAAGGGGCGGATTTGGAGAATTGGTCTACTGAGGCCATTTCTTCATTTGAAAAATTAAAAAAGGCATTCAGTAGCGCTCCCATTCTGATCCAGCCTGATCAGGAGAAACCTTTTATTGTGGAGGTGGATGCGTCCGAGGACAGCGCAGGAGCAGTCCTTTCACAAGGTCCTGCTAGCCTCACTAATCTGAGACCATGTGCCTTCTTCTCCAGGAAATTCTCTCCCACAGAGAGAAACTACGACATAGGGAATAGGGAGCTGCTGGCCATTAAATGGGCATTTGAGGAGTGGAGGCATTTTCTGGAGGGGGCAAGGCATTGTGTAAACTGTTGTCACTGACCATAAAAACCTTATGTTTCTCGAGTCTGCTAAGAGGTTGAATCCCCGTCAAGCCAGATGGGCTCTGTTTTTTACTCGTTTTGATTTTTCCATCACGTTCAGGCCGGGAAGTAAAAATGTGAAGGCGGACGCATTATCTCGGAGCTTCCAGGCTTTTCAACCTACTGAGGTACCACCTGAATCCATCCTACCAGCAAAAATCTTCTTAGCAGCTCTTACCCAGGATATCTCGGCTCGCATTAGGTCGGAACAACATCTGGCACCGGTATCCACCCCAACAGATAAGTTGTTTGTTCCCGTACAATTTCGTCTCCAGCTGTTGGGTGAGTGTCACGATTCTGCCTTTTGTGGACATCCGGGTGTTGAGGGCACTAAGGATCTGGTTTCTAGATCTTATTGGTGGCCCACTCTAACTAGGGATGTCAAGTCCTATGTGTCAGCCTGTGAGGTTTGTGCCAGGTCCAAGACACCTAGGACTCGCCATGCTGGTAACCTACGACCCCTACCCATTCCCAGTAGACCCTGGTCCCATATCTCGATGGACTTTATAACTGACCTACCGCCGGCGGAGGGCAAGACTGTAGTGTGGTTAGTGGTGGATAGGTTTAGCAAGATGGTCCATTTCATTCCCCTGTCTAAACTCCCGAATGCCAAAACCCTGGCGTCTATTTTTGTGAAAGAAATTGTTCGATTGCATGGTATCCCGGAAAATATTGTTTCTGACAGGGGTGTGCAGTTTGTGTCCAAATTCTGGAGGGCCTTCTGTCAAAAATGTAAAATTTCATTGTCTTTTTCCTCTGCCTACCACCCTGAGAGTAATGGGCAGACTGAACGCCTTAATCAGTCTGTCGAACAATTCTTGAGGTCGTATGTTGCTGATGACCAGCAATTATGGGTGAAATTTCTTCCATTGGCTGAATTTGCTTTGAATAACCGTGTCAATTCTTCCGCTGGGGTCTCCCCTTTCTTTTGTAACCATGGTTTTCATCCCCGTTTTCATTCTGGGTCGTCCGTCTCCTCCTCTAACCCTGAAGCGGATAAACTCTCCTCCGAACTGTGCACAGTTTGGGCCCGGGTTCAATCGAACCTAGAAAAGGCTCAATGTTCTCAAAAACTCAAGGCCGATAGGAGACGTTCAAGGGGGGTAAACTTTCAGGTTGGGGATAAAGTATGGTTGTCCTCAAGAATCTATCTCTCAAGGTAACTTCTAAAAAATTTGCTCCTCGTTTTATTGGACCATATAAGATCACGGAAGTGATTAACCCGGTATCTTTTAGGTTGGAGCTGCCCGAGTCATTCCACAATCATAATGTGTTCCATAAATCTCTGCTTAAAAAATATTTTGAACCGGTAGTACCATCAAAAGCCTCGCCTCCGCCGGTTCTTGTTAATGATGCTGTCGAGTATGTGGTGTCTAAAATAGTGGATGTCCGGAAGGTGCGTAATTCCTTGCAGTACCTGATTCACTGGAAGGGGAATGGACCTGAAGAGAGATCTTGGGTACCTGCCAGGGAGGTTCATGCTCCTAGACTTGTTCGTAAATTTCATTCAGAACACCCTGAAAAGCCATCGCCTGAAGTCTTGGGTCCGGTGGCCCCTCGTAAAAGGGGGGGGTACTGTCACGGGTTCCGAAGGTGCACTCGGTCCCCCATGGCCCGCAGACCTGTTGCTTAGCTTTGGGAATGAGGATCTGTGTTTGACCTCATTCCCAGGGCGCTTTACTAGCTGGGTGGCTCCCTGCTCCTAAGTCTGCCTTCAGCGCCGAGCTGATCATTCGGTGCTCGACTGGTTGGTCTGTCGCTCATGTGACGCTGGCCACGTCACATGACCCTCACTCCCCACTATAAATACAGGCAGCCTGCTGGCTGCAGGTTGCCTGTTAATTTCTAGGTTTCCTGGCTATTTGTTGGACTGCTGAATACTTACCTGATCCTGTTCCTTGACCATCCTTTTGCCTGATCCTCCTGTACTGCGCATCCGTCCTGGTATTGTGACCTCAGCTCCCACCTGACTACTCTCTTAGGACTCCTCTGGTACTTCTCTGCTCTCCTGGTATTTGACCCCGGCTTCTCCTGACCATTCTTTGCTTAATCCTTTGTACTTTGTAGCTTTCCTGGTATTGACTCGGTCCGTTCACGTCCTGTTGTTTGTCTGTCTGTCATCCCTGCACTTATTCCAAGTTAGGGATTGCCGTCCAGTTGTCCCCTGTCATTAGGACTCGCGAGGCAAGTAGGCAGGGCCAGGGGTAAGGGTGGAGCGCAGTGGTCATTTCCCTTCTCCCCTGTGTGTGTGTGTACGCGACCGTTACAGTAGCGCAGGTAATGTCGCTGTCAGCAGCGGCCAAACAATTGTGCTGAATGTCACAGATATTTAGGATGCACAAATATAACATAACAGATGTAGCAGAGGTTGTGTCACTATCAGCAGCAGCCAAACAATTGCAAGCACTGTTGCAGCATTGCCAGACTGGCGGCAGCTGTAGATGACTTTCAAAAAAGGGGCGCACACGCTGTGCACCTTCACCGGTAGCTCAAGCAAATTGGGGTAGGTTTTGAGAAACCGCTGAACCACTAAGTTGAACATGTGGGCTAGGCATGGTATGTGTGTGAGCTTGCCGAGCTCCAAAGTCGCCACCAAGTTACGGCCATTATCAGACACAACCATGCCTGGTTGTAGGTTGAGTGGCGAGAGCCACAGCTCAGTCTGGACTGCAGAGGTGTGCTGTTTGTCACCTTAGCAAATTAGTTTGAGCACGGCCTGTTTGCCGCTTCCCCACTGCAGTGCTAAACTGCTTCCAGCTACTGACTGATGGCTGACTTGTGCTGCAAGATGAGAAGTCAGAGGTGGAAGTGGTGGAGGAGGAGGTGGAGGAGGAGAAGGGGGGTTTGCAGCCACTAATGTAGGTGGTGGCGGAAATCCTGATGGAAGAAGGGCCCGCAATCCTTGGCGTCGGTAGCACCTGTGCCATCCCAGGGTACGACTCTCTCCCGGCCCTCCACAACGTTCACCCAGTGTGCCGTCAGGGAAATGTAGTGTCCCTGGCCAAAAGCACTTGCCCATGTGTCAGTCGTTTAAGTGGACCTTCCCAATAACTGCATTGGTCAGGGCACGGGTGATGTTACGGGACACATGCTGGTGTAATGCGGGGATGGCACAACATGAAAAATATTGGCGGCTGGGGACTGAGTAACAAGGGATGGCCGCTGATGGCAGCGGGAAAACCTCAGTGTCTACAAGCCTAAATGGCAACATTTCCAGGGCCAGCAATTTGGAAACGTGCGCATTTAGTGCTATGGCCTGTGGGTGGGTGGCTGGGTATTTGCGCTTTCATTCAAAGGCCTGGGATATGGACATCTGTATGCTGTGCTGGGACACAGAAGTCGGTGCTCCGGAGAACAGGGGGTGCTCTGGGGAACAGTTCTGGGCCTGTTTGGTGTGTCCTGCCTTCTCCCTTTTGTCACCCCACTGCCTCTTCCAGCCTGTTGCGGTGCTGCGGATCCCTACTCCTCTGTAATGCCTGTCCTCGCTCAGCTTGCAACCTCCCCAGGTTGGGTCAGTGATTTCATCGTCCACCACCTCCTCTTCCACTTCCTCACTCTGGTCATCCTCCTGACTTGTTGACCTGACAAGAACCTCACTTATTGACAACTGTGCCTCATCATCAACCTCTTGAGACACTAATTGCCGTTGACTTATTGGCAACTGTGTCTCATTATCATCATCCACCTTGTGAAACACTAATTGTCGTTCCCCACCGTCACCTTCTTCTGAGTGGATGCTCAAGAGTTTGGGAATCAGTGCACAAGATCTCTTCATATCCCTCTTCATGCGGGCTTGGCGAGAGGCCCAAATCAAGGAATGACGCTGAAAAGAGCTCCTCGGTATATCCGAGTGTGGGATCACTTGTTTCCCAAGACTCTCCATGGTGGGAGGAAGGAGGATCAGGGTGAGGATTCTGTTGACCAGACTCTTAGCTACTGAGACTGGACTTTGTGGAAGACAGGGTGGTGCTTAACTGACTGGAAGCCTTATCTGCTGTAATCCAACTGACCACCTGGTCGCACTGGTATGACTTTGAGAGTGCTGTCTTGCGCCGCCCTGCAAACTGGGACATGAAACTAGGTATCGTGGATGAGTGTGTTTCTTGTGCTCTGGCAGCAGGCACAGTTTCACTGCACCAGGGCCATGGCCTCTGCATTTACCATCAGCAGCACGGGCCACTTCCCCGTCCCCTACTGCTCACCTTGAGCATATTAAATGGTATATATGCTTGCAAGTATGTCACACATACAGTAGCGCAGGTTTTGTAAGTGTATGCACAAATAAATTACACTGAATGTCACAGATATTTAGGATGCGCAAACGTTATACAGGAGATGTAGCGCAAGTAATGTCGATGTCAAAAGCGGCGAAAAAATTACACTGAATGTCACAGATATTTTAGGATGTGCAAACGTTATACAGGAGATGTAGCGCAGGTAATGTCGCTGTCACCAGGGGCTAAGAAAAAATTACACTGAATGTCACAGATATTTAGGATGCACAAACGTTATAAAGGAGATGTTGGGTAGGTAATGTCGCTGTCAGCAGCGGCCCAAACAATTGCACTGAATGTCACAGATATTTAGGATGCGCAAACGTTATACAGGAGATGTAGCGCAGATAATGTCGCTGTAACCAGCGGCTAAGAAAAAATTACACTGAATATCAGAGATATTTAGGATTGCAAACGCTATACAGGAGATGTAGCTGTCACGGGGTTCCGAAGGTGCACTCGGTCCCCCATCGCCCGCAGACCTGTTGCTTAGCTTTGGGAATGAGGATCTGTGTTTGACCTCATTCCCAGGACGGCTTTACTAGCTGGGTGGCTCCCTGCTCCTAAGTCTGCCTTGAGCGCCGAGCTGATCACTCGGTGCTCGACTGGTTGGTCTGTCGGTCATGTGACGCTGGCCACGTCACATGACCCTCACTTCCCACTATAAATACAGGCAGCCTGCTGGCTACAGGTTGCCTTTTAATTTCTAGGTTCTGGCTATTTGTTGGACTGCTGAATACTTACCTGATCCTGTTCCTTGACCATCCTTTTGCCTGATCCTCCTGTACTGCGCATCCGTCCTGGTATTGTGACCTCAGCTCCCACCTGACTACTCTCTTAGGACTCCTCTGGTACTTCTCTGCTCTCCTGGTATTTGACCCCGGCTTCTCCTGACCATTCTTTGCTTAATCCTTTGTACTTTGTAGCTTTCCTGGTATTGACTCGGTCCGTTCACGTCCTGTTGTTTGTCTGTCTGTCATCCCTGCACTTATTCCAAGTTAGGGATTGCCGTCCAGTTGTCCCTGTCATCAGGACTCGCGAGGCAAGTAGGCAGGGCCAGGGGTAAGGGTGGAGCGCAGTGGTCACTTCCCTTCTCCCCTGTGTGTGTGTGTCGCGACCGTTACAGATTAACAGGCCCAATAACCACTGTATTATGAATCCTCTGGTGACCCTGACTGACTATGTCTCTAATCTGACGCAGATGGTGCAGGAGTTAGGGGAAAACTCAGCTCTTTTGAGTTAGGGCAAGGCTCTTCCACTCCTCAGGCCTCCAGGTCCGCATTTTGAGCCCCAGATTAAGCTCCTAGAAACCTTTTCTGGAGACCGGAAGAAGTTTCCTCTCTTTTAAGGATAGTTGCAAACTTTACTTTCCGTTTGCGCCCCGTGTCCTCTGGGCCCGAGAGTCAACGCGTGGGCATTATCATTTCCCCGATTACAGGGTGATCCCCAGGACTGGGCGTTCTCTTTACCTGCTGGCGCCAGTTGTTTATATTCTGTGGAGGGGTTCTTTCAGGCCACTAGGTACCCTCTTATGATGAACCAGACAGGGCTCTAGTAGCCGAGACGGCTCTAAAGACACTGGTTCAGGGCAATTTACCAGCGGAGGATTATTGCACCCAATTCAGAAGGTGGTGTCCCCCTCAGGATGGAACGAACCAGCCCTGAAGAGTCAGTTCAGGTCAGGTCTGTCTGATAAATTAAAGGATCTTCTGGTCAGTTATCAACTTCCAGAGACCTTAGAGGAGATGATGACCCTTGTTGTCCGACTTGACCGACGGGTTAGAGAGAGACGACAGGAACAACAGTTTCTCTTCCCAGATGGTGGTCCAGCCAGAGGCCTATCCCAGAGACAATGCTGAGGTCTCCACGAGGAACCCATGCAGGTTGGCATGACCCCGAGGGAATCTTCGCCGCAGACGTGGAGAATGCTTTTACTGTAGAGATTCTGACCTTGGATCAACCAGTGTCCTAAGAAGGTCCTCTCTGTCAAGTCTCCTAAGGCAAGGCAACCTAAAGACCAGGTACACCCTGAATTTTCTAATGTAAGCTTTCGGTACCCATTACGATTTCTCTGGGAGTAGATAAATGGCCGGGTAAGGCCTTTATTGATTCTGGCTCAGCGGCTAGCTTTATTGACTCTGAGTATGCTGTAAGATTGGGTATTCCTATGTTGCCTTACCAACTCCTATCCATGTCATGGCTATTGATGCTACTCCTCTTATTGGTGGTACAGTGAGCTTATGTACCTCAGAGATTTCTCTAACCGTGGGTGTGTGCTACTCAGAGAGATGTTCGCTTCTAGTCCTGGAGAACCTACCTGCTGAGGTGGGTACTAGGTTTGCCTTGGCTCCGACTACATAACCCCACTATAGATTGGGTCCAATGGGGAGTTGGTGAGATGGGGCCTAAGTGTGACTCGTGCCTGTCCGTGGTACAGGCTTGGGTCTCCAGTAAAGTCTGATACTTTACCCTCTGTTGTTAGAGAATATTCTGATGTATTCTCATCACCAACCCCGGAGGTTCTACCCCCCCCATAGACCTTATGATTGTACCATAGAGCTAGTAGAGGGGGCCAAGTTTCCTAAAGGATCGAATTTATAATCTTTCTATGCCCGAACGCAAGGCCATGGAAGTTTATATTAAGGAGAGCCTTGGTAAAGGGCAATATTAGACCTTCTGTCTCTCCTAAGGGGGCGGGGGTTTTTCTTTGTTAAGAAAAAAGATGGGTGGTCTTAGGCCATGTATCGATTACCAGAGATTAAATAAAATCACTGTCCAGAATAGATACTCCCTCCCATTGATTCGGATTTATTTTTAACCAGGTCCTGGGAGGCAACCTGGTTTTCCAAAATTGACCTGAAAGGGGCATACAATCTAATCCGAATCAAGGAGGGAGACGAATGGAAGACGGCGTTCAATACTCCGGTAGGACACTTTGAATATCAGGTGATGCCTTTTGGACTCAGCAAATGCCCCAGCTGTGTTCCAAAACTCTCATGAATGACATTCTTAGGGAGTTCTTAGGTAAATTTGTTATTGTCTATCTTGACGACATTTTGATATCCTCTCCTGACTTCGAATCCCATGTGTCTCATGTTAGACAAGTATTAGAGGTGTTGAGGGAGAATCAGCTATCCGCTAAACAAGAGAAATGTGTCTTGGTGTGCAGGAGATTCTGTTCTAGGGCATGTTCTGACTCCTCATGCCTTCAAGATGGATCCTGGTAAGGTACTAGCAATTAAGGAATGGGTAAGACCTTCATCCTTAAAGGCCTTACAACGGTTCTTAGGTTTCGCCAATTACTATCGTAAATTTATTATGAATTTTTTCCGTAATTGCTAAAACCGTTAATCGACCTTACTAAGAAAGGGGCGGATTGGAGAATTGGTCTACTGAGGCCATTTCTTCATTTGAAAAATTAAAAAAGGCATTCAGTAGCGCTCCCCATTCTGATCCAGCCTGATCAGGAGAAACCTTTTATTGTGGAGGTGGATGCGTCCGAGGACAGCGCAGGAGCAGTCCTTTCACAAGGTCCTGCTAGCCTCACTAATCTGAGACCATGTGCCTCTTCTCCAGGAAATTCTCTCCCACAGAGAGAAACTACGACATAGGGAATAGGGAGCTGCTGGCCATTAAATGGGCATTTGAGGAGTGGAGGCATTTTTCTGGAGGGGGCAAGGCATTGTGTAACTGTTGTCACTGACCATAAAAACCTTATGTTTCTCGAGTCTGCTAAGAGGTTGAATCCCCGTCAGCCAGATGGGCTCTGTTTTTTTACTCGTTTTGATTTTTCCATCACGTTCAGGCCGGGAAGTAAAAATGTGAAGGCGGACGCATTATCTCGGAGCTTCCAGGCTTTTCAACCTACTGAGGTACCACCTGAATCCATCCTACCAGAAAAATATTCTTAGCAGCTCTTACCCAGGATATCTCGGCTCGCATTAGGTCGGAACAACATCTGGCACCGGTATCCACCCAACAGATAAGTTGTTTGTTCCGTACAATTTAGTCTCCAGCTGTTGGGTGAGTGTCACGATTCTGCCTTTTGTGGACATCCGGGTGTTGAGGGCACTAAGGATCTGGTTTCTAGATCTTATTGGTGGCCCACTCTAACTAGGGATGTCAAGTCCTATTGTGTCAGCCTGTGAGGTTTGTGCCAGGTCCAAGACACCTAGGACTCGCCATGCTGGTAACCTACGACCCCTACCCATTCCCAGTAGACCCTGGTTCCCATATCTCGATGGACTTTATAACTGACCTACCGCCGGCGGAGGGCAAGACTGTAGTGTGGTTAGTGGTGGATAGGTTTAGCAAGATGGTCCATTTTCATTCCCCTGTCTAAACTCCCGAATGCCAAAACCCTGGCGTCTATTTTTGTGAAAGAAGATTGTTCGATTGCATGGTATCCCCGGAAAATATTGTTTCTGACAGGGGTGTGCAGTTTGTGTCCAAATTCTGGAGGGCCTTCTGTCAAAAATGTAAAATTTCATTGTCTTTTTCCTCTGCCTACCACCCTGAGAGTAATGGGCAGACTGAACGCCTTAATCAGTCTGTCGAACAATTCTTGAGGTCGTATGTTGCTGATGACCAGCAATTATGGGTGAAATTTCTTCCATTGGCTGAATTTGCTTTGAATAACCGTGTCAATTCTTCCGCTGGGGTCTCCCTTTCTTTTGTAACCATGGTTTTCATCCCCGTTTTCATTCTGGGTCGTCCGTCTCCTCCTCTAAACCCTGAAGCGGATAAACTCTCCTCCAACTGTGCACAGTTTGGGCCCGGGTTCAATCGAACCTAGAAAAGGCTCAATGTTCTCAAAAACTCAATGCCGATAGGAGACGTTTCAAGGGGGGTAAACTTCAGGTTGGGGATAAAGTATGTGTGTCCTCATGAGAATCTATCTCCTCAAGGTAACTTCCTAAAAATTTGCTCCCGTTTTATTGGACATATAAGATCACTGAGTGATTACCCGGTTATCTTATTAGGTTGGAGCTGCCCCGAGTCATTCCACATTCCATAAATGGTGTTCCATAAATCTCTGTGATTAAAAAATATTTTGAAACCGGTAGTACCATCAAAAGTCCTCGCCTCCCGCCGGTTCTTGTTATAGATGCTGTCCGAGTATGTGTGTCTAAAAATAGTGGATGTCCCGGAAGGTGCGTAATTCCTTGCAGTACCTGATTCACTGGGAAGGGGTATGGACCTGAAGAGAGATCTTGGGTACCTGCCAGGGAGGTTCATGCTCCTAGACTTGTTCGTAAATTTCATTCAGAACACCCTGAAAAGCCATCGCCTGAATCTTGGGTCCGTGGCCCCTCGTAAAAGGGGGGTACTGTCACGGGTTCCGAAGTGCACTCGTCCCCCCCTGGCCCGCAGACCTGTTGCTTAGCTTTGGAATGAGGATCTGTGTTTGACCTCATTCCCAGGGCGCTTTACTAGCTGGGTGGCTCCCTGCTCCTAAGTTGCCTTCAGCCGACTGATCATTCGGTGCTCGACTGGTTGGTCTGTCGCTCATGTGACGCTGGCCACGTCACATGACCCTCACTCCCCACTATAAATACAGGCAGCCTGCTGGCTGCAGGTTCCTGTTAATTTCTAGTTCCTGGCTATTGTTGGACTGCTGATACTTACCTGATCCTGTTCCTTGACCATCCTTTGCCTGATCCTCCTGTACTGCGCATCCTCCTGGTATTGACCTCACTCCCACCTGACTACTCTCTTAGGACTCCTCTGGTACTTCTCTCTCTCCTGGTATTTGACCCCGCTTCTCCTGACCATTCTTTGCTTAATCCTTTGTACTTGTAGCTTTCTGGTATTGACTCGGTCCGTTCACGTCCTGTTGTTTGTCTGTCTGTCATCCCTGCACTTATTCCAAGTTAGGGATTGCCGTCCAGTTGTCCCTGTCATTAGGACTCGCGAGCAAGTAGGCAGGGCCAGGGGTAAGGGTGGAGCGCAGTGTCATTTCCCTTCTCCCTGTGTGTGTGTGTACGCGACCGTTACAGTAGCGCAGGTAATGTCGCTGTCAGCAGCGGCCAAACAATTGCGCTGAATGTCACAGATATTTAGGATGCACAAATAAACATAACAGATGTAGCAGAGGTTGTGTCACTATCAGCAGCAGCCAAACAATTGCAAGCACTGTTGCAGCATTGCCAGACTGGCGGCAGCTGTAGATGACTTTCAAAAAAGGGGCGCACACGCTGTGCACCTTCACCGGTAGCTCAAGCAAATTGGGGTAGGTTTTGAGAAACCGCTGAACCACTAAGTTGAACATGTGGGCAGGCATGTATGTGTTGAGCTTGCCGAGCTCCAAAGTCGCCACCAAGTTACGGCCATTATCAGACACAACCATGCCTGGTTGTAGGTTGAGTGGCGAGAGCCACAGCTCAGTCTGGACTGCAGAGGTGTGCTGTTGTCACCTTAGCAAATTAGTTTGAGCACGGCCTGTTGCCGCTTCCCCACTGCAGTGCTAAACTGCTTCCAGCTACTGACTGATGGCTGACTTGTGCTGCAAGATAGAAGTCAGAGGTGAAGTGGTGGAGGAGGAGGTGGAGGAGGAGAAGGGGGGTTTGCAGCCACTAATGTAGGTGGTGGCGGAAATCCTGATGGAAGAAGGGCCCGCAATCCTTGCGTCGGTAGCACCTGTGCCATCCCAGGGTACGACTCTCTCCCGGCCTCCACAACGTTCACCCAGTGTGCCGTCAGGGAAATGTAGTGTCCCTGGCCAAAAGCACTTGCCCATGTGTCAGTCGTTAAGTGACCTTCCCAATAACTGCATTGGTCAGGCACGGTGAGTTACGGACACATGCTGGTGTAATGCGGGATGGCACAACATGAAAAATATTGGCGGCTGGGGACTGAGTAACAAGGATGGCCGCTGATGGCAGCGGAAAACCTCAGTGTCTACAAGCCTAAATGGCAACATTTCCAGGGCCAGCAATTTGGAAACGTGCGCATTTAGTGCTATGGCCTGTGGGGGGTGGCTGGGTATTTGCGCTTTCATTCAAAGGCCTGGATATGGACATCTGTATGCTGTGCTGGGACACAGAAGTCGGTGCTCCGGAGAACAGGGTGCTCTGGGGAACAGTTCTGGGCCTGTTTGGTGTGTCCTGCCTTCTCCCTTTTGTCACCCCACTGCCTCTTCCAGCCTGTTGCGGTGCTGCGGATCCCTACTCCTCTGTAATGCTGTCCTCGCTCAGCTTGCCACCTCCCCAGGTTGGTCAGTGATTTCATCGTCCACACACCTCCTCTTCCACTTCCTCACTCTGGTCATCCTCCTGACTTGTTGACCTGACAAGAACCTCACTTATTGACAACTGTGCCTCATCATCAACCTCTTGAGACACTAATTGCCGTTGACTTATTGGCAACTGTGTCTCATTATCATCATCCACCTTGTGAAACACTAATTGTCGTTCCCCACCGTCACCTTCTTCTGAGTGGATGCTCAAGAGTTTGGGAATCAGTGCACAAGATCTCTTCATATCCCTCTTCATGCGGGCTTGGCGAGAGGCCCAAATCAAGGAATGACGCTGAAAAGAGCTCCTCGGTATATCCGAGTGTGGGATCACTTGTTTCCCAAGACTCTCCATGGTGGGAGGAAGGAGGATCAGGGTGAGGATTCTGTTGACCAGACTCTTAGCTACTGAGACTGGACTTTGTGGAAGACAGGGTGGTGCTTAACTGACTGGAAGCCTTATCTGCTGTAATCCAACTGACCACCTGGTCGCACTGGTATGACTTTGAGAGTGCTGTCTTGCGCCGCCTGCAAACTGGGACATGAAACTAGGTATCGTGGATGTGAGTGTGTTTCTTGTTGCTCTGGCTGCAGGCACATTTCACTTGCACCCAGGGCATGGCCTTGCATTTTTAGAGCAGCAGCACGGACCACTTGCCCCGTCCCCCTTATGCTCACCTTGAGCATGTTAAATGGTTATATATGCTTGCAAGTATGTCACAACATACAGTAGCGCAGGTTTTGTAAGTGTATATGCACAAATAAATTACACTGAACTGTCACAGATATTTAGGATGCGAAAACTTATACAGGAGATGGAGCGCAAGATGTATGGTTGGTCGATGTCAAAAGCGGGCGAAAAAAATTACATGAATGGTCACAGATATTTAGATGTGCAAAACGTTATACTGGAGATGTAGCGCAGGGTAATGTCGCTTGTCACCAGGGGCTAAGAAAAATTACACTGAATGTCACAGATATTTAGGATGCACAAACGATAATAAAGGAGATGTTGGGTAGGTAATGTCGCTGTCAGCAGCGGCCAAACAATTGCACTGAATGTCACAGATATTTAGGATGCGCAAACGTTATACAGGAGATGTAGCGCAGATATGTCGCTAGTAACCAGCGGGCTAAGAAAAATTACACTGAATATCAGAGATATTTAGGATGTGCAAACGCTATACAGGAGATGTAGCTGTCACGGGGTTCCGAAGGTGCACTCGGTCCCCCATCGCCCGCAGACCTGTTGCTTAGCTTTGGGAATGAGGATCTGTGTTTGACCTCATTCCCAGGACAGCTTTACTAGCTGGGTGGCTCCCTGCTCCTAAGTCTGCCTTGAGCGCCGAGCTGATCACTCGGTGCTCGACTGGTTGGTCTGTCGGTCATGTGACGCTGGCCACGTCACATGACCCTCACTTCCCACTATAATACAGGCAGCCTGCTGGCTACAGGTTGCCTTTTAATTTCTAGGTTCCTGGCTATTTGTTGGACTGCTGAATACTTACCTGATCCTGTTCCTTGACCATCCTTTTGCCTGATCCTCCTGTACTGCGCATCCGTCCTGGTATTGTGACCTCAGCTCCCACCTGACTACTCTCTTAGGACTCCTCTTGGTACTTCTCTGCTCTCCTGGTATTTGACCCCGGCTTCTCCTGACCATTCTTTGCTTAATCCTTTGTACTTTGTAGCTTTCCTGGTATTGACTCGGTCCGTTCACGTCCTGTTGTTTGTCTGTCTGTCATCCCTGCACTTATTCCAAGTTAGGGATTGCCGTCCAGTTGTCCCCTGTCATCAGGACTCGCGAGGCAAGTAGGCAGGGCCAGGGGTAAGGGTGGAGCGCAGTGGTCACTTCCCTTCTCCCCTGTGTGTGTGTGTACGCGACCGTTACAGATTAACAGGCCCAATAACCACTGTATTATGAATCCTCTGGTGACCCTGACTGACTATGTCTCTAATCTGACGCAGATGGTGCAGGAGTTAGGGGAAAAACTCAGCTCTTTTGAGTTAGGGCAAGGCTCTTCCACTCCTCAGGCCTCCAGTCCGCATTTTGAGCCCCAGATTAAGCTCCTAGAAAACCTTTTCTGGAGACCGGAAGAAGTTTCTCTCTTTAAGGATAGTTGCAAACTTTACTTCCGTTTGCGCCCCGTGTCCTCTGGGCCCGAGAGTCAACGCGTGGGCATTATCATTTCCCGATTACAGGGTGATCCCCAGGACTGGGCGTTCTCTTTACCTGCTGGCGCCAGTTGTTTATATTCTGTGGAGGGGTTCTTTCAGGCCCTAGGTACCCTCTATGATGAACCAGACAGGGCTCTAGTAGCCGAGACGGCTCTAAAGACACTGGTTCAGGGCAATTTACCAGCGGAGGATTATTGCACCCCAATTCAGAAGGTGGTGTCCCCTCAGGATGGAACGAACCAGCCCTGAAGAGTCAGTTCAGGTCAGGTCTGTCTGATAAATTAAAGGATCTTCTGGTCAGTTATCAACTTCCAGAGACCTTAGAGGAGATGATGACCCTTGTTGTCCGACTTGGACCGACGGGTTAGAGAGAGACGACAGGAACAACAGTTCTCTTCCCAGATGGTGGTTCCAGCCAGAGGCCTATCCCAGAGACAATGCTGAGGTCTCCACCGAGGAACCCATGCAGGTTGGCATGACCCGAGGGAATCTTCGCCGCAGACGTGGAGAATGCTTTTACTGTAGAGATTCTGACCATTGGATCTAACCAGTGTCCTAAGAAGGTCCTCTCTGTCAAGTCTCCTAAGGCAAGGCAACCTAAAGACCAGGTACACCCTGAATTTTCTAAATGTAAGCTTTCGGTACCCATTACGATTTCTCTGGGAGTAGATAAATGGCCGGGTAAGGCCTTTATTGATTCTGGCTCAGCGGCTAGCTTTATTGACTCTGAGTATGCTGTAAGATTGGGTATTCCTATGTTTGCCTTACCAACTCCTATCCATGTCATGGCTATTGATGCTACTCCTCTTATTGGTGGTACAGTGAGCTTATGTACCTCAGAGATTTCTCTAACCGTGGGTGTGTGCTACTCAGAGAGATGTTCGCTTCTAGTCCTGGAGAACCTACCTGCTGAGGTGGTACTAGGTTTGCCTTGGCTCCGACTACATAACCCCACTATAGATTGGTCCAATGGGGGAGTTGGTGAGATGGGGGCCTAAGTGTGACTCGTGCCTGTCCGTGGTACAGGCTTGGGTCTCAGTAAAGTCTGATACTTTACCCTCTGTTGTTAGAGAATATTCTGATGTATTCTCATCACCAACCCCGGAGGTTCTACCCCCCCATAGACCTTATGATTGTACCATAGAGCTAGTAGAGGGGGCCAAGTTTCCTAAAGGACGAATTTATAATCTTTCTATGCCCGAACGCAAGGCCATGGAAGTTTATATTAAGGAGAGCCTTGGTAAAAGGCATATTAGACCTTCTGTCTCTCCTAAGGGGGCGGGGTTTTTCTTTGTTAAGAAAAAAGATGGTGGTCTTAGGCCATGTATCGATTACCAGAGATTAAATAAAATCACTGTCCAGAATAGATACTCCCTCCCATTGATTCCGGATTTATTTAACCAGGTCCTGGGGGCAACTGGTTTTCCAAAATTGACCTGAAAGGGGCATACAATCTAATCCGAATCAAGGAGGGAGACGAATGAAGACGGCGTTCAATACTCCGGTAGGACACTTTGAATATCAGGTGATGCCTTTTGGACTCAGCAATGCCCCAGCTGTGTTCCAAAACTTCATGAATGACATTCTTAGGGAGTTCTTAGGTAAATTTGTTATTGTCTATCTTGCGACATTTTGATATCCTCTCCTGACTTCGAATCCCATGTGTCTCATGTTAGACAAGTATTAGAGGTGTTGAGGGAGAATCAGCTATCCGCTAAACAAGAGAAATGTGTCTTTGGTGTGCAGGAGATTCTGTTTCTAGGGCATGTTCTGACTCCTCACGCCTTCAAGATGGATCCTGGTAAGGTACTAGCAATTAAGGAATGGGTAAGACCTTCATCCTTAAAGGCCTTACAACGGTTCTTAGGTTTCGCCAATTACTATCGTAAATTTATTATGAATTTTTCCGTAATTGCTAACCGTTAATCGACCTTACTAAGAAAGGGGCGGATTTGGAGAATTGGTCTACTGAGGCCATTTCTTCATTTGAAAAATTAAAAAAGGCATTCAGTAGCGCTCCCATTCTGATCCAGCCTGATCAGAGAAACCTTTTATTGTGGAGGTGGATGCGTCCGAGGACAGCGCAGGAGCAGTCCTTTCACAAGGTCCTGCTAGCCTCACTAATCTGAGACCATGTGCCTTCTTCTCCAGGAAATTCTCTCCCACGGAGAGAAACTACGACATAGGGAATAGGGAGCTGCTGGCCATTAAATGGGCATTTGAGGAGTGGAGGCATTTTCTGGAGGGGGCAAGGCATGTGTAACTGTTGTCACTGACCATAAAAACCTTATGTTTCTCGAGTCTGCTAAGAGGTTGAATCCCCGTCAAGCCAGATGGGCTCTGTTTTTTACTCGTTTTGATTTTTCCATCGCGTTCAGGCCGGGAAGTAAAAATGTGAAGGCGGACGCATTATCTCGGAGCTTCCAGGCTTTTCAACCTACTGAGGTACCACCTGAATCCATCCTACCAGCAAAAATCTTCTTAGCAGCTCTTACCCAGGATATCTCGGCTCGCATTAGGTCGGAACAACATCTGGCACCGGTATCCACCCCAACAGATAAGTTGTTTGTTCCCGTACAATTTCGTCTCCAGCTGTTGGGTGAGTGTCACGATTCTGCCTTTTGTGGACATCCGGGTGTTGAGGGCACTAAGGATCTGGTTTCTAGATCTTATTGGTGGCCCACTCTAACTAGGGATGTCAAGTCCTATGTGGTCAGCCTGTGAGGTTTGTGCCAGGTCCAAGACACCTAGGACTCGCCATGCTGGTAACCTACGACCCCTACCCATTCCCAGTAGACCCTGGTCCCATATCTCGATGGACTTTATAACTGACCTACCGCCGGCGGAGGGCAAGACTGTAGTGTGGTTAGTGGTGGATAGGTTTAGCAAGATGGTCCATTTCATTCCCCTGTCTAAACTCCCGAATGCCAAAACCCTGGCGTCTATTTTTGTGAAAGAAATTGTTCGATTGCATGGTATCCCGGAAAATATTGTTTCTGACAGGGGTGTGCAGTTTGTGTCCAAATTCTGGAGGGCCTTCTGTCAAAAATGTAAAATTTCATTGTCTTTTTCCTCTGCCTACCACCCTGAGAGTAATGGGCAGACTGAACGCCTTAATCAGTCTGTCGAACAATTCTTGAGGTCGTATGTTGCTGATGACCAGCAATTATGGGTGAAATTTCTTCCATTGGCTGAATTTGCTTTGAATAACCGTGTCAATTCTTCCGCTGGGGTCTCCCCTTTCTTTTGTAACCATGGTTTTCATCCCCGTTTTCATTCTGGGTCGTCCGTCTCCTCCTCTAACCCTGAAGCGGATAAACTCTCCTCCGAACTGTGCACAGTTTGGGCCCGGGTTCAATCGAACCTAGAAAAGGCTCAATGTTCTCAAAAACTCAAGGCCGATAGGAGACGTTCAAGGGGGGTAAACTTTCAGGTTGGGGATAAAGTATGGTTGTCCTCAAGAATCTATCTCTCAAGGTAACTTCTAAAAAATTTGCTCCTCGTTTTATTGGACCATATAAGATCACGGAAGTGATTAACCCGGTATCTTTTAGGTTGGAGCTGCCCGAGTCATTCCACATTCATAATGTGTTCCATAAATCTCTGCTTAAAAAATATTTTGAACCGGTAGTACCATCAAAAGCCTCGCCTCCGCCGGTTCTTGTTAATGATGCTGTCGAGTATGTGGTGTCTAAAATAGTGGATGTCCGGAAGGTGCGTAATTCCTTGCAGTACCTGATTCACTGGAAGGGGAATGGACCTGAAGAGAGATCTTGGGTACCTGCCAGGGAGGTTCATGCTCCTAGACTTGTTCGTAAATTTCATTCAGAACACCCTGAAAAGCCATCGCCTGAAGTCTTGGGTCCGGTGGCCCCTCGTAAAAGGGGGGGTACTGTCACGGGGTTCCGAAGGTGCACTCGGTCCCCCATGGCCCGCAGACCTGTTGCTTAGCTTTGGGAATGAGGATCTGTGTTTGACCTCATTCCCAGGGCGGCTTTACTAGCTGGGTGGCTCCCTGCTCCTAAGTCTGCCTTCAGCGCCGAGCTGATCATTCGGTGCTCGACTGGTTGGTCTGTCGCTCATGTGACGCTGGCCACGTCACATGACCCTCACTCCCCACTATAAATACAGGCAGCCTGCTGGCTGCAGGTTGCCTGTTAATTTCTAGGTTCCTGGCTATTTGTTGGACTGCTGAATACTTACCTGATCCTGTTCCTTGACCATCCTTTTGCCTGATCCTCCTGTACTGCGCATCCGTCCTGGTATTGTGACCTCAGCTCCCACCTGACTACTCTCTTAGGACTCCTCTGGTACTTCTCTGCTCTCCTGGTATTTGACCCCGGCTTCTCCTGACCATTCTTTGCTTAATCCTTTGTACTTTGTAGCTTTCCTGGTATTGACTCGGTCCGTTCACGTCCTGTTGTTTGTCTGTCTGTCATCCCTGCACTTATTCCAAGTTAGGGATTGCCGTCCAGTTGTCCCCTGTCATTAGGACTCACGAGGCAAGTAGGCAGGGCCAGGGGTAAGGGTGGAGCGCAGTGGTCATTTCCCTTCTCCCCTGTGTGTGTGTGTACGCGACCGTTACAGTAGCGCAGGTAATGTCGCTGTCAGCAGCGGCCAAACAATTGTGCTGAATGTCACAGATA
This sequence comes from Bufo bufo, assembly GCF_905171765.1. Classification (NCBI taxonomy): domain Eukaryota; kingdom Metazoa; phylum Chordata; class Amphibia; order Anura; family Bufonidae; genus Bufo; species Bufo bufo. The sequence goes on along the minus strand of NC_053393.1, from coordinate 116,844,882 downwards.
TTTAGGATGCACAAATATAACATAACAGATGTAGCAGAGGTTGTGTCACTATCAGCAGCAGCCAAACAATTGCAAGCACTGTTGCAGCATTGCCAGACTGGCGGCAGCTGTAGATGACTTTCAAAAAAGGGGCGCACACGCTGTGCACCTTCACCGGTAGCTCAAGCAAATTGGGGTAGGTTTTGAGAAACCGCTGAACCACTAAGTTGAACATGTGGGCTAGGCATGGTATGTGTGTGAGCTTGCCGAGCTCCAAAGTCGCCACCAAGTTACGGCCATTATCAGACACAACCATGCCTGGTTGTAGGTTGAGTGGCGAGAGCCACAGCTCAGTCTGGACTGCAGAGGTGTGCTGTTTGTCACCTTAGCAAATTAGTTTGAGCACGGCCTGTTGCCGCTTCCCCACTGCAGTGCTAAACTGCTTCCAGCTACTGACTGATGGCTGACTTGTGCTGCAAGATGAGAAGTCAGAGGTGGAAGTGGTGGAGGAGGAGGTGGAGGAGGAGAAGGGGGGTTTGCAGCCACTAATGTAGGTGGTGGCGGAAATCCTGATGGAAGAAGGGCCCGCAATCCTTGGCGTCGGTAGCACCTGTGCCATCCCAGGGTACGACTCTCTCCCGGCCTCCACAACGTTCACCCAGTGTGCCGTCAGGGAAATGTAGTGTCCCTGGCCAAAAGCACTTGCCCATGTGTCAGTCGTTAAGTGGACCTTCCCAATAACTGCATTGGTCAGGGCACGGGTGATGTTACGGGACACATGCTGGTGTAATGCGGGGATGGCACAACATGAAAAATATTGGCGGCTGGGGACTGAGTAACAAGGGATGGCCGCTGATGGCAGCGGAAAACCTCAGTGTCTACAAGCCTAAATGGCAACATTTCCAGGGCCAGCAATTTGGAAACGTGCGCATTTAGTGCTATGGCCTGTGGGTGGGTGGCTGGGTATTTGCGCTTTCATTCAAAGGCCTGGGATATGGACATCTGTATGCTGTGCTGGGACACAGAAGTCGGTGCTCCGGAGAACAGGGGGTGCTCTGGGGAACAGTTCTGGGCCTGTTTGGTGTGTCCTGCCTTCTCCCTTTTGTCACCCCACTGCCTCTTCCAGCCTGTTGCGGTGCTGCGGATCCCTACTCCTCTGTAATGCTGTCCTCGCTCAGCTTGCCACCTCCCCAGGTTGGGTCAGTGATTTCATCGTCCACCACCTCCTCTTCCACTTCCTCACTCTGGTCATCCTCCTGACTTGTTGACCTGACAAGAACCTCACTTATTGACAACTGTGCCTCATCATCAACCTCTTGAGACACTAATTGCCGTTGACTTATTGGCAACTGTGTCTCATTATCATCATCCACCTTGTGAAACACTAATTGTCGTTCCCCACCGTCACCTTCTTCTGAGTGGATGCTCAAGAGTTTGGGAATCAGTGCACAAGATCTCTTCATATCCCTCTTCATGCGGGCTTGGCGAGAGGCCCAAATCAAGGAATGACGCTGAAAAGAGCTCCTCGGTATATCCGAGTGTGGGATCACTTGTTTCCCAAGACTCTCCATGGTGGGAGGAAGGAGGATCAGGGTGAGGATTCTGTTGACCAGACTCTTAGCTACTGAGACTGGACTTTGTGGAAGACAGGGTGGTGCTTAACTGACTGGAAGCCTTATCTGCTGTAATCCAACTGACCACCTGGTCGCACTGGTATGACTTTGAGAGTGCTGTCTTGCGCCGCCCTGCAAACTGGGACATGAAACTAGGTATCGTGGATGAGTGTGTTTCTTGTGCTCTGGCAGCAGGCACAGTTTCACTGCACCCAGGGCCATGGCCTCTGCATTTACCATCAGCAGCACGGCCACTTCCCCGTCCCCTACTGCTCACCTTGAGCATATTAAATGGTATATATGCTTGCAAGTATGTCACACATACAGTAGCGCAGGTTTTGTAAGTGTATGCACAAATAAATTACACTGAATGTCACAGATATTTAGGATGCGCAAACGTTATACAGGAGATGTAGCGCAAGTAATGTCGATGTCAAAAGCGGCGAAAAAATGACACTGAATGTCACAGATATTTAGGATGTGCAAACGTTATACAGGAGATGTAGCGCAGGTAATGTCGCTGTCACCAGGGGCTAAGAAAAAATTACACTGAATGTCACAGATATTTAGGATGCACAAACGTTATAAAGGAGATGTTGGGTAGGTAATGTCGCTGTCAGCAGCGGCCAAACAATTGCACTGAATGTCACAGATATTTAGGATGCGCAAACGTTATACAGGAGATGTAGCGCAGATAATGTCGCTGTAACCAGCGGCTAAGAAAAAATTACACTGAATATCAGAGATATTTAGGATGTGCAAACGCTATACAGGAGATGTAGCTGTCACGGGGTTCCGAAGGTGCACTCGGTCCCCCATCGCCCGCAGACCTGTTGCTTAGCTTTGGGAATGAGGATCTGTGTTTGACCTCATTCCCAGGATGGCTTTACTAGCTGGGTGGCTCCCTGCTCCTAAGTCTGCCTTGAGCGCCGAGCTGATCACTCGGTGCTCGACTGGTTGGTCTGTCGGTCATGTGACGCTGGCCACGTCACATGACCCTCACTTCCCACTATAAATACAGGCAGCCTGCTGGCTACAGGTTGCCTTTTAATTTCTAGGTTCCTGGCTATTTGTTGGACTGCTGAATACTTACCTGATCCTGTTCCTTGACCATCCTTTTGCCTGATCCTCCTGTACTGCGCATCCGTCCTGGTATTGTGACCTCAGCTCCCACCTGACTACTCTCTTAGGACTCCTCTGGTACTTCTCTGCTCTCCTGGTATTTGACCCCGGCTTCTCCTGACCATTCTTTGCTTAATCCTTTGTACTTTGTAGCTTTCCTGGTATTGACTCGGTCCGTTCACGTCCTGTTGTTTGTCTGTCTGTCATCCCTGCACTTATTCCAAGTTAGGGATTGCCGTCCAGTTGTCCCCTGTCATCAGGACTCGCGAGGCAAGTAGGCAGGGCCAGGGGTAAGGGTGGAGCGCAGTGGTCACTTCCCTTCTCCCCTGTGTGTGTGTGTACGCGACCGTTACAGATTAACAGGCCCAATAACCACTGTATTATGAATCCTCTGGTGACCCTGACTGACTATGTCTCTAATCTGACGCAGATGGTGCAGGAGTTAGGGGAAAAACTCAGCTCTTTTGAGTTAGGGCAAGGCTCTTCCACTCCTCAGGCCTCCAGTCCGCATTTTGAGCCCCAGATTAAGCTCCTAGAAACCTTTTCTGGAGACCGGAAGAAGTTTCTCTCTTTTAAGGATAGTTGCAAACTTTACTTCCGTTTGCGCCCCGTGTCCTCTGGGCCCGAGAGTCAACGCGTGGGCATTATCATTTCCCGATTACAGGGTGATCCCCAGGACTGGGCGTTCTCTTTACCTGCTGGCGCCAGTTGTTTATATTCTGTGGAGGGGTTCTTTCAGGCCCTAGGTACCCTCTATGATGAACCAGACAGGGCTCTAGTAGCCGAGACGGCTCTAAAGACACTGGTTCAGGGCAATTTACCAGCGGAGGATTATTGCACCCAATTCAGAAGGTGGTGTCCCCTCAGGATGGAACGAACCAGCCCTGAAGAGTCAGTTCAGGTCAGGTCTGTCTGATAAATTAAAGGATCTTCTGGTCAGTTATCAACTTCCAGAGACCTTAGAGGAGATGATGACCCTTGTTGTCCGACTTGACCGACGGGTTAGAGAGAGACGACAGGAACAACAGTTCTCTTCCCAGATGGTGGTCCAGCCAGAGGCCTATCCCAGAGACAATGCTGAGGTCTCCACCGAGGAACCCATGCAGGTTGGCATGACCCGAGGGAATCTTCGCCGCAGACGTGGAGAATGCTTTTACTGTAGAGATTCTGACCATTGGATCAACCAGTGTCCTAAGAAGGTCCTCTCTGTCAAGTCTCCTAAGGCAAGGCAACCTAAAGACCAGGTACACCCTGAATTTTCTAAATGTAAGCTTTCGGTACCCATTACGATTTCTCTGGGAGTAGATAAATGGCCGGGTAAGGCCTTTATTGATTCTGGCTCAGCGGCTAGCTTTATTGACTCTGAGTATGCTGTAAGATTGGGTATTCCTATGTTTGCCTTACCAACTCCTATCCATGTCATGGCTATTGATGCTACTCCTCTTATTGGTGGTACAGTGAGCTTATGTACCTCAGAGATTTCTCTAACCGTGGGTGTGTGCTACTCAGAGAGATGTTCGCTTCTAGTCCTGGAGAACCTACCTGCTGAGGTGGTACTAGGTTTGCCTTGGCTCCGACTACATAACCCCACTATAGATTGGTCCAATGGGGAGTTGGTGAGATGGGGGCCTAAGTGTGACTCGTGCCTGTCCGTGGTACAGGCTTGGGTCTCAGTAAAGTCTGATACTTTACCCTCTGTTGTTAGAGAATATTCTGATGTATTCTCATCACCAACCCCGGAGGTTCTACCCCCCCATAGACCTTATGATTGTACCATAGAGCTAGTAGAGGGGGCCAAGTTTCCTAAAGGACGAATTTATAATCTTTCTATGCCCGAACGCAAGGCCATGGAAGTTTATATTAAGGAGAGCCTTGGTAAAGGGCATATTAGACCTTCTGTCTCTCCTAAGGGGGCGGGGTTTTTCTTTGTTAAGAAAAAAGATGGTGGTCTTAGGCCATGTATCGATTACCAGAGATTAAATAAAATCACTGTCCAGAATAGATACTCCCTCCCATTGATTCCGGATTTATTTAACCAGGTCCTGGGGGCAACCTGGTTTTCCAAAATTGACCTGAAAGGGGCATACAATCTAATCCGAATCAAGGAGGGAGACGAATGGAAGACGGCGTTCAATACTCCGGTAGGACACTTTGAATATCAGGTGATGCCTTTTGGACTCAGCAATGCCCCAGCTGTGTTCCAAAACTTCATGAATGACATTCTTAGGGAGTTCTTAGGTAAATTTGTTATTGTCTATCTTGACGACATTTTGATATCCTCTCCTGACTTCGAATCCCATGTGTCTCATGTTAGACAAGTATTAGAGGTGTTGAGGGAGAATCAGCTATCCGCTAAACAAGAGAAATGTGTCTTTGGTGTGCAGGAGATTCTGTTTCTAGGGCATGTTCTGACTCCTCATGCCTTCAAGATGGATCCTGGTAAGGTACTAGCAATTAAGGAATGGGTAAGACCTTCATCCTTAAAGGCCTTACAACGGTTCTTAGGTTTCGCCAATTACTATCGTAAATTTATTATGAATTTTTCCGTAATTGCTAAACCGTTAATCGACCTTACTAAGAAAGGGGCGGATTTGGAGAATTGGTCTACTGAGGCCATTTCTTCATTTGAAAAATTAAAAAAGGCATTCAGTAGCGCTCCCATTCTGATCCAGCCTGATCAGGAGAAACCTTTTATTGTGGAGGTGGATGCGTCCGAGGACAGCGCAGGAGCAGTCCTTTCACAAGGTCCTGCTAGCCTCACTAATCTGAGACCATGTGCCTTCTTCTCCAGGAAATTCTCTCCCACAGAGAGAAACTACGACATAGGGAATAGGGAGCTGCTGGCCATTAAATGGGCATTTGAGGAGTGGAGGCATTTTCTGGAGGGGGCAAGGCATTGTGTAACTGTTGTCACTGACCATAAAAACCTTATGTTTCTCGAGTCTGCTAAGAGGTTGAATCCCCGTCAAGCCAGATGGGCTCTGTTTTTTACTCGTTTTGATTTTTCCATCACGTTCAGGCCGGGAAGTAAAAATGTGAAGGCGGACGCATTATCTCGGAGCTTCCAGGCTTTTCAACCTACTGAGGTACCACCTGAATCCATCCTACCAGCAAAAATCTTCTTAGCAGCTCTTACCCAGGATATCTCGGCTCGCATTAGGTCGGAACAACATCTGGCACCGGTATCCACCCCAACAGATAAGTTGTTTGTTCCCGTACAATTTCGTCTCCAGCTGTTGGGTGAGTGTCACGATTCTGCCTTTTGTGGACATCCGGGTGTTGAGGGCACTAAGGATCTGGTTTCTAGATCTTATTGGTGGCCCACTCTAACTAGGGATGTCAAGTCCTATGTGTCAGCCTGTGAGGTTTGTGCCAGGTCCAAGACACCTAGGACTCGCCATGCTGGTAACCTACGACCCCTACCCATTCCCAGTAGACCCTGGTCCCATATCTCGATGGACTTTATAACTGACCTACCGCCGGCGGAGGGCAAGACTGTAGTGTGGTTAGTGGTGGATAGGTTTAGCAAGATGGTCCATTTCATTCCCCTGTCTAAACTCCCGAATGCCAAAACCCTGGCGTCTATTTTTGTGAAAGAAATTGTTCGATTGCATGGTATCCCGGAAAATATTGTTTCTGACAGGGGTGTGCAGTTTGTGTCCAAATTCTGGAGGGCCTTCTGTCAAAAATGTAAAATTTCATTGTCTTTTTCCTCTGCCTACCACCCTGAGAGTAATGGGCAGACTGAACGCCTTAATCAGTCTGTCGAACAATTCTTGAGGTCGTATGTTGCTGATGACCAGCAATTATGGGTGAAATTTCTTCCATTGGCTGAATTTGCTTTGAATAACCGTGTCAATTCTTCCGCTGGGGTCTCCCCTTTCTTTTGTAACCATGGTTTTCATCCCCGTTTTCATTCTGGGTCGTCCGTCTCCTCCTCTAACCCTGAAGCGGATAAACTCTCCTCCGAACTGTGCACAGTTTGGGCCCGGGTTCAATCGAACCTAGAAAAGGCTCAATGTTCTCAAAAACTCAAGGCCGATAGGAGACGTTCAAGGGGGGTAAACTTTCAGGTTGGGGATAAAGTATGGTTGTCCTCAAGAATCTATCTCTCAAGGTAACTTCTAAAAAATTTGCTCCTCGTTTTATTGGACCATATAAGATCACGGAAGTGATTAACCCGGTATCTTTTAGGTTGGAGCTGCCCGAGTCATTCCACATTCATAATGTGTTCCATAAATCTCTGCTTAAAAAATATTTTGAACCGGTAGTACCATCAAAAGCCTCGCCTCCGCCGGTTCTTGTTAATGATGCTGTCGAGTATGTGGTGTCTAAAATAGTGGATGTCCGGAAGGTGCGTAATTCCTTGCAGTACCTGATTCACTGGAAGGGGTATGGACCTGAAGAGAGATCTTGGGTACCTGCCAGGGAGGTTCATGCTCCTAGACTTGTTCGTAAATTTCATTCAGAACACCCTGAAAAGCCATCGCCTGAAGTCTTGGGTCCGGTGGCCCCTCGTAAAAGGGGGGGTACTGTCACGGGGTTCCGAAGGTGCACTCGGTCCCCCATGGCCCGCAGACCTGTTGCTTAGCTTTGGGAATGAGGATCTGTGTTTGACCTCATTCCCAGGGCGGCTTTACTAGCTGGGTGGCTCCCTGCTCCTAAGTCTGCCTTCAGCGCCGAGCTGATCATTCGGTGCTCGACTGGTTGGTCTGTCGCTCATGTGACGCTGGCCACGTCACATGACCCTCACTCCCCACTATAAATACAGGCAGCCTGCTGGCTGCAGGTTGCCTGTTAATTTCTAGGTTCCTGGCTATTTGTTGGACTGCTGAATACTTACCTGATCCTGTTCCTTGACCATCCTTTTGCCTGATCCTCCTGTACTGCGCATCCGTCCTGGTATTGTGACCTCAGCTCCCACCTGACTACTCTCTTAGGACTCCTCTGGTACTTCTCTGCTCTCCTGGTATTTGACCCCGGCTTCTCCTGACCATTCTTTGCTTAATCCTTTGTACTTTGTAGCTTTCCTGGTATTGACTCGGTCCGTTCACGTCCTGTTGTTTGTCTGTCTGTCATCCCTGCACTTATTCCAAGTTAGGGATTGCCGTCCAGTTGTCCCCTGTCATTAGGACTCGCGAGGCAAGTAGGCAGGGCCAGGGGTAAGGGTGGAGCGCAGTGGTCATTTCCCTTCTCCCCTGTGTGTGTGTGTACGCGACCGTTACAGTAGCGCAGGTAATGTCGCTGTCAGCAGCGGCCAAACAATTGCGCTGAATGTCACAGATATTTAGGATGCACAAATATAACATAACAGATGTAGCAGAGGTTGTGTCACTATCAGCAGCAGCCAAACAATTGCAAGCACTGTTGCAGCATTGCCAGACTGGCGGCAGCTGTAGATGACTTTCAAAAAAGGGGCGCACACGCTGTGCACCTTCACCGGTAGCTCAAGCAAATTGGGGTAGGTTTTGAGAAACCGCTGAACCACTAAGTTGAACATGTGGGCTAGGCATGGTATGTGTGTGAGCTTGCCGAGCTCCAAAGTCGCCACCAAGTTACGGCCATTATCAGACACAACCATGCCTGGTTGTAGGTTGAGTGGCGAGAGCCACAGCTCAGTCTGGACTGCAGAGGTGTGCTGTTTGTCACCTTAGCAAATTAGTTTGAGCACGGCCTGTTGCCGCTTCCCCACTGCAGTGCTAAACTGCTTCCAGCTACTGACTGATGGCTGACTTGTGCTGCAAGATGAGAAGTCAGAGGTGGAAGTGGTGGAGGAGGAGGTGGAGGAGGAGAAGGGGGGTTTGCAGCCACTAATGTAGGTGGTGGCGGAAATCCTGATGGAAGAAGGGCCCGCAATCCTTGGCGTCGGTAGCACCTGTGCCATCCCAGGGTACGACTCTCTCCCGGCCTCCACAACGTTCACCCAGTGTGCCGTCAGGGAAATGTAGTGTCCCTGGCCAAAAGCACTTGCCCATGTGTCAGTCGTTAAGTGGACCTTCCCAATAACTGCATTGGTCAGGGCACGGGTGATGTTACGGGACACATGCTGGTGTAATGCGGGGATGGCACAACATGAAAAATATTGGCGGCTGGGGACTGAGTAACAAGGGATGGCCGCTGATGGCAGCGGAAAACCTCAGTGTCTACAAGCCTAAATGGCAACATTTCCAGGGCCAGCAATTTGGAAACGTGCGCATTTAGTGCTATGGCCTGTGGGTGGGTGGCTGGGTATTTGCGCTTTCATTCAAAGGCCTGGGATATGGACATCTGTATGCTGTGCTGGGACACAGAAGTCGGTGCTCCGGAGAACAGGGGGTGCTCTGGGGAACAGTTCTGGGCCTGTTTGGTGTGTCCTGCCTTCTCCCTTTTGTCACCCCACTGCCTCTTCCAGCCTGTTGCGGTGCTGCGGATCCCTACTCCTCTGTAATGCTGTCCTCGCTCAGCTTGCCACCTCCCCAGGTTGGGTCAGTGATTTCATCGTCCACCACCTCCTCTTCCACTTCCTCACTCTGGTCATCCTCCTGACTTGTTGACCTGACAAGAACCTCACTTATTGACAACTGTGCCTCATCATCAACCTCTTGAGACACTAATTGCCGTTGACTTATTGGCAACTGTGTCTCATTATCATCATCCACCTTGTGAAACACTAATTGTCGTTCCCCACCGTCACCTTCTTCTGAGTGGATGCTCAAGAGTTTGGGAATCAGTGCACAAGATCTCTTCATATCCCTCTTCATGCGGGCTTGGCGAGAGGCCCAAATCAAGGAATGACGCTGAAAAGAGCTCCTCGGTATATCCGAGTGTGGGATCACTTGTTTCCCAAGACTCTCCATGGTGGGAGGAAGGAGGATCAGGGTGAGGATTCTGTTGACCAGACTCTTAGCTACTGAGACTGGACTTTGTGGAAGACAGGGTGGTGCTTAACCGACTGGAAGCCTTATCTGCTGTAATCCAACTGACCACCTGGTCGTACTGGTATGACTTTGAGAGTGCTGTCTTGCGCCACCCTGCAAACTGGGACATGAAACTAGGTATCGTGGATGAGTGTGTTTCTTGTGCTCTGGCAGCAGGCACAGTTTCACTGCACCCAGGGCCATGGCCTCTGCATTTACCATCAGCAGCACGGCCACTTCCCCGTCCCCTACTGCTCACCTTGAGCATATTAAATGGTATATATGCTTGCAAGTATGTCACACATACAGTAGCGCAGGTTTTGTAAGTGTATGCACAAATAAATTACACTGAATGTCACATATATTTAGGATGCGCAAACGTTATACAGGAGATGGAGCGCAAGTAATGTCGATGTCAAAAGCGGCGAAAAAATTACACTGAATGTCACAGATATTTAGGATGTGCAAACGTTATACAGGAGATGTAGCGCAGGTAATGTCGCTGTCACCAGGGGCTAAGAAAAAATTACACTGAATGTCACAGATATTTAGGATGCACAAACGTTATAAAGGAGATGTTGGGTAGGTAATGTCGCTGTCAGCAGCGGCCAAACAATTGCACTGAATGTCACAGATATTTAGGATGCGCAAACGTTATACAGGAGATGTAGCGCAGATAATGTCGCTGTAACCAGCGGCTAAGAAAAAATTACACTGAATATCAGAGATATTTAGGATGTGCAAACGCTATACAGGAGATGTAGCTGTCACGGGGTTCCGAAGGTGCACTCGGTCCCCCATCGCCCGCAGACCTGTTGATTAGCTTTGGGAATGAGGATCTGTGTTTGACCTCATTCCCAGGACGGCTTTACTAGCTGGGTGGCTCCCTGCTCCTAAGTCTGCCTTGAGCGCCGAGCTGATCACTCGGTGCTCGACTGGTTGGTCTGTCGGTCATGTGACGCTGGCCACGTCACATGACCCTCACTTCCCACTATAAATACAGGCAGCCTGCTGGCTACAGGTTGCCTTTTAATTTCTAGGTTCCTGGCTATTTGTTGGACTGCTGAATACTTACCTGATCCTGTTCCTTGACCATCCTTTTGCCTGATCCTCCTGTACTGCGCATCCGTCCTGGTATTGTGACCTCAGCTCCCACCTGACTACTCTCTTAGGACTCCTCTGGTACTTCTCTGCTCTCCTGGTATTTGACCCCGGCTTCTCCTGACCATTCTTTGCTTAATCCTTTGTACTTTGTAGCTTTCCTGGTATTGACTCGGTCCGTTCACGTCCTGTTGTTTGTCTGTCTGTCATCCCTGCACTTATTCCAAGTTAGGGATTGCCGTCCAGTTGTCCCCTGTCATTAGGACTCGCGAGGCAAGTAGGCAGGGCCAGGGGTAAGGGTGGAGCGCAGTGGTCATTTCCCTTCTCCCCTGTGTGTGTGTGTACGCGACCGTTACAGTAGCGCAGGTAATGTCGCTGTCAGCAGCGGCCAAACAATTGCGCTGAATGTCACAGATATTTAGGATGCACAAATATAACATAACAGATGTAGCAGAGGTTGTGTCACTATCAGCAGCAGCCAAACAATTGCACGCAATTTAGCGCAGGTTGCGCTAATAATATATATTGCAGCCAGATAAAACAATAGTCCTTAAAAGGACTTTAGGGTCTCTAACACCTTTCACCAGTAAACCCTGCCTGAAAAAAAAATATAAAATTCCTGTCCCTACACTATCTGTCCCTTCTGCTGCAGCTCTCCCTGACTAAGACTGAGCCGAATCACGTGTCATCGGGTGCTATATAGCACCTGATGACGTGTTCCCGCCAGCCAATCACTGTAATGCCCGTAACAAACATGGCTACGGCATTACAGTGAGTGCTAGTACTTCCCCGCACGTTTATTGGCTGCGTAGTCAAAATGGTTTTCGGCCTAGCATGCTTGCCCAACACTACAAATAACCCATTTGGCTGTCTTTGGAGCTAATCACTTGCCACTAGGGTCTATTTCTGTGATTCAAAACCCATTAAACTTTACTGATGATATAGGGGTTGAGCCTCTATAATAATTTCCTCTCGGGGCCCCAGGAACCACAGCTCAACACCAAATAGACTCTCCATAAGGCCCCTTTCACACGAGCGAGTTTTCTGCGCAGGTGCAATGCGTCACGTTAATGCATAGCACCCGCACTGAATCCTGACCCATTCATTTCAATGGGTCTGTGGACATTAGTGTTTTTTTTTCACACATCAGTTCTGCGTTGCGTGAAAAACACAGCATGTTCTATATTCTGTGTTTTTCACGCAGCCCTGGCCCCATAGAAGTGAATGGGGCTTCAGTTTTTCACTGATGGTTGCTAGAAAAACGCATCAAAACGCATTGAACTGAACGCAATTGCAGACAAAACTGACCGAACTTGCTTGCAAAATAGTGTGAGTTTCACTGAACACACCCTGAACACATCCAGACCTAATCCGTCACGCTCGTGTGAAAGGGACCTAATATTATTACCACTGTTGTTCTTACTCACAAATTTAGTGGCCTTTTCAAAGGGCCTAAGGGCCCCTTTCACACGGGAAAGTTTTCCACGCGGGTGCAATACGTGAGGTGAACGCATTGCACCCACACTGAATCCGGACCCATTCATTTTTATGGGGCTGTGTACATGACCGATTGTTTTCACGCATCACTTATGCGTTGCATGAAAATCGCAGCAGAGTCTATATTCTGCATTTTTCACACAACGCAGGCCCCATAGAAGTGAATGGGGCTGTGTGAAAAACACAACGCATCCGAATGCACTGCATTGCGTTGCGTTTTTCACGCAAGTAACTTAGCAGCACTCATGGGATTTAATACAGGAAGTAGGCGTTTCTCTGCAACTGGCTGCGTCTGTTTTGAGCCAGCACAAGAGGGAGAAGTTGGCTGCATCACTTTACAGCCCTTGCGGAGGCCAAATCTTTCAAAATGCCAAAGACACCACGCGCCATGGACGTTGAGAAGCTGATTGTCCTGGTGCAGGACAGGCCCTGCCTCTGGGATCTTCGGTCTGGGGTGTTCCAGGATCGTTATAAAAATGACGCCGCCTGGGTGGAGGTATATCCCTAGTATATATGCCTTGTTATACGTTATTGTCCCTAGTATATAGGCATTGTTATACGTTATTGTCCCTAGTATATAGGCCTTGTTATACGTTATCATCCCTAGTATATAGGCCTTGTTATACGTTATTGTCCCTAGTATATAGGCCTTGTTATACGTTATTGTCCCTAGTATATAGGCCTTGTTATACGTTATTGTCCCTAGTATATAGGCCTTGCTATACGTTATTGTCCCTAGTATATAGGCCTTGTTTTACGTTATCGTCCCTAGTATATAGGCCTTGTTATACGTTATTGTCCCTAGTATATAGGCCTTGTTATACGTTATTGTCCCTAGTATATAGGCCTTGTTATACGTTATCGTCCCTAGTATATAGGCCTTGTTATACGTTATTGTCCCTAGTATATAGGCCTTGTTATACGTTATTCTCCCTAGTATATAGGCCTTGTTATACGTTATTGTCCCTAGTATATAGGCTTTGTTATACGTTATTGTCTGTCTAAATTTATAAATTGATACATGTTCCTTTCTTGTCTTTGTATTACCAGTTGAAGAGGTCAAGAATCGTTGGGGGAGCTGCCGTGACCAGTTCCGCAAAGCGATAAGGCAGCATGGGCGGAGTAGAGCTGGTCCCCCTAAGAAAAGACCATATATATTCCGGGAACAGCTGATGTTCCTGCACAACGTCATGGAGCTGCATCCGTAAGTCCATTCCACACACTGACCACTACATGTGAAGCTATACACACTGTATATAGAATACTTATGTACTGTCAATGTTTTGAATTGTTCAATGTGAGATGTCATAGTTGCCGATAGCACATTCCTCCTTTATTTTGCAAAAGTAGGAGAATTAAATGATAAGTGAAGTTAGATTTATGGTATGGACACACACGCGGACAACAGGTTACGGATGTAGTAGGGTTAACACACATGCTTTATGAGACATGTGATGTAAACTAAATGCTAATAAATGCATTATGCCATACCTTTTCTATGCCTTTTGCTTAAAGATAACACAATGATTATAGACATTCAAGTTAATAGTGTGTGTGTTATCCCTGCTACATCTGTACTTATAATGTTAAGAATGTAGTTAAATTACCACATATGTATTATTTTTTTGGGCCCAGTTAGTACTATGTGACAAATGTAGTTAGCGCATGATAGGAATTTGTTCACTGATTATATACAAATCTAAATAGTCTTCATAACCTCATGTATTGTTTTTGTCTTAATTTTGTAGAACTGAGGACAACCTAGAAGAGGAAGGTGAGGAGTCGGCCCCGCACCTTTCAAGTGCATGTGAGGAGGACACGACATCGGCACAGCAGGAGAGTGTTCCAGGACCCAGCACAGCACCATCAAGGCCTCCTGCAGCATCGGGCGCCGATTCCCCCCCCCCCCCCGTTCTGGCTCTACCCAGCAGGGCCAGTCGACGGCAATGCCTCTTGCCGACTCCAACATAAATGTTCAAGTTCTAGATTATTTATCTAGAGCACGGCAGGAGGATCATCATGATATGTTTGCCTGTAGTCTGGCCCATTATATGCGCCAGCTACCTCCAGATCGAGTATTGAGAATGAGATCGGCTCTAGAAATTGTTCTGGAGGTAGCAACTCCGCCACATGACCTGACAGAAATGTTTGAGGCGCTAGAAAACCTGCGCTTCCATGGGCTCATGTTTGTCCCCCACCACCCCCCAGTTTCTCAGCCCTCACAGGGCCTCCAACAATTGCCTCCCCAAAGGGATCATTATGTTCCACCAATGGCGCCATTTGTGCCCCAGTATCAGGGGGAACCCAGCTATGGGCCGCATGGCCCATCGTCAAGTCAACCTGGGCCATCCCAATACTCTGGGCCCCCTTCCTAGCCCCAATACTCTGGGCTTCTTTATCAGGGACCCTCAATAAGTCAACCTGGGCCATCCCAATACTCTGGACCCCAGCAACAATACTATGGGCCTCCTTATCAGGGACCCTCCTCGCCATCAAGGCGTTATGTTACTTTATAATGTATTTGTTTAACTGAGTTATTTATTTTTAAATGCCAGAGTATATTTTTTACTATTGTTTGCAATAAAACACATTTTTTGTTCTAGTTTATAATTGTGCAGATTTGCGTTTGTTGCAGCAACATACACAACACAATATAGATTTATGCTTTGTCTTAAACATCATTATCCACAAAATGCACATAATTTTTGAACATTTTGCCCACTATCAGTGACACACACATTAATGTTAGGTCATAGATTAAAATGTTCGGTAATCAGATTTTTGGACATCATGCTTTATTACACATATATACATAACATGTTAGACATACCAAAATGTAATCAAAGTACACCGTATAACCAACATTATACATGGATTTTATTCGCTATTACACATATACTCATATTTTGGTAATAATGAGAATTAGCCCCACTTATACTTGATACATTTTATTAATTTAAAACATGCATTCCTTTGGAAACGAAATTTCACTATTATATAAATGAGGTATTAGTACATATTTCACATACCGTGTTGAATACACTATCTGTACGCAAAATATGTAAGCTCGCAACCCACGTCAAGGGTCCTCATTATCTTGCGATTCCCTTAAAAAAAAAAAAAAACTAACTAAACAAAAAACATCCAGGTTATGAAAAAATACTTGTAAACACAAACGTCCATGAGTAGAGGACTACTGCTGAAAAGGGAATGATCAGATAGGGGACATAAAATAATCTGAAAATAACTCCCTCACTCTCAGACCAGCAGATCCAGATCGTCCAAGTAGTAATGTGTCTCTTCCTGATGGTGTACTGTAGACTTGGGCGTCTTCATCAGGTGTGGCCTCATAGGTGCATATGTAGTTATGCAGCACTACACACACCTTGATGACCACATTGACATTTTGTGGTGCCAGCTGTATGGCCGACTGGAAAACCTGCCATTTATTAGCAAAACTACCGAATGTGCACTCCACAAACCTTCTGGCTCTACTTAAGCGATATTTAAAAATGAGCCTCTTGGCATCCAAACCTCGTCGAAGGAAAAGGACGCATCAGGTGGATAGAAAGGGCAAATCCCTCGTCCTCTACAACCACATAAGGCGCTGGTGGCCCAGTAGAGCCAGGAAGGTTTGCTGGCTGTGGTACGTCCAGTTGGTTGGACTGAAGCCAGCGACCCATTCTGGAAGCCCTGAAGATGCGAGCCTCTGCAGTACTTCCATAGGACGTAATATCTACAATTATAAACCTGTAGTTTGTGTCAGCCAAGGCCAACAAAACTACAGAGAAAAACTGCTTATAATTATAGTATTGGGACCCTGAGTTTGGTGGCTTCTTAACCCGTATGTGCTTCCTGACAAGGGCACCAATACAATTTGGGAATTGAGCCCTCTCCAGGAAGCCCTGGGCTATATCAAGCCACTGCTGCCTGGTTGGTTGTGGCAGCACTGAAGCCTTCAGTGTCAACCAAATGGCAGAACATGTAGCCCGTACCACGCCAGCAATCTGAAAATAAAAAAATAAAAATTAATACACTTTAATAGCATACGTTTACAAATCAAGTACATTACTTGACAATATTTAATGGCAATGTGTCTGGAAAGTATAAATGAACCGAGCACATGGTGGTAGATTTTAAAGCTATTGTTTATATTCTTATATAATTATAAAAAAGGAATAGCATTTAGCTTCATAAAGTTCTATCTAGACAATTAACATATACACACAGGTGAAGAGTCCTCATCATTACAGGCTGCATTTGAATTATTTACCCCTGTGGAACTGGATTCTGGTGTGACTAATCTAAGCACACACTGTTTATGAATACAAATGAACGATTTTAAATACATGTCTACTAATTTTACGTACTTATGCATTGAAGATGAAAAGTTCGGAAGACATAGGCCATTGACAAAACAACTATGTATTTGAAAACAGTGTGTCATTCAAGTATGAGTCTGATAATATATAGTCTTACCTTAAAGTAATAATAAGATGTTCTTCAGGTGACACACTCCACCGCATATTGGTGTCCTGGGAAGTTAAGGAAGGCCTCAACTCCCCCAACAGCCGATCAAACGTAGACACCGACATGCGGCAATAATTAAAGAACTTCTGAGGGTGCGCACGGAGCTCAGAGTACAAGCCAACAAAGAGACCTTTGCTGGCCCGATGCGAAAGGATAGGATGCACCCACATACGCTTCCTCCGCAGTTCCTCCTCTATCATTTCTGGCTGCTCTCCAAAACAGCGGTAGACCAGCCAGTGCAAGAAGACATGGTCAGTTGATGACAGGGTGAAAGTGGACATCCTACAAAGGAAAATCCAATACCACACACACACACACACACCAACCACACGACAACCACTCCACAAAAAAATGGAGCTGTCCAACAATGCATGCTGGGGGTATTTATATGTGTTTGTAGTCACAGGTGAATGTAGTGGATGGATCAGTTTTTTTTTCATGCATGTCACACACGCGGGAAAAAAGCAACAACGCCACGCAATTGCATACAAAACTGACAGCACTCGCAAGCCAAATCGCACGATTTTCCCTAAACGCACCCTGAACACATCCGGACCAAATCCGTGACGCCCGTGTGAAAGAGGCCTAAGTATGCGACATGTGCCACTGCTCAAAATAAAACATACTCCCTACTGTGATGGTATGAGCATGATGTGATCATTGACTGTTTTACGCTGTTCATACAGGCACTCCAGCTAGGGGTAGGCTGGCAAATTTTACAATGGGGGGCAAGTGCACAGCAGAATCTGATTGGTTGCTATGGGCAACTAAGCTAGTTCTACTTCACACCAGGGTTGATAAATCTCCCCCGCTGTGTTCGGTTTTTGCAAAATGTGGCACTGTGCATTATGGCCAAACATCTCCACTTTGATCTTGCTATCCAAAAAACATTGTTCCAGAAGTCTTGTGTTTTTTTTAGATGCAACTTTGAAAACATAAGCCATGCTGCCCTTTAGCAAGTCATAAGCTGTGTGAATACTCTCACCCATGCCGATCAGCTCTATTATTGCATGGCAATGCTTTGCTTTACGCATATGATAGAAGTGAGGGGGAATGGGAGTGACGCTCTGCCCTGCTACTGTTGGGGACAGGAGGATGTCCATGGAGGAAGATGTGGAGGAGGCACATAAGCTCCTGGCGTGGGATCCTCACCGACACAAAGATAGAGGTGTCAATAGGACCTGGCCTTCTTCATGCAGTGCTGCCCTGCCATGAAAATAAAATGACCAGTGAACCATTAAAGACATGTACTGTCCCTACCCATAACAGCTATTCCAGCTGTCCACACTAGTTTACACCTTGCCACACAAAAAGAATTGCAAGAAGCGTCCCATGTTCTCCACCACATGACAGTACAAGGCAGGGATGACTTTTTTGGAGAAATAATGATGGCTAGGTTTCTTGCTGTGAGGCTGAGTGCGCGCCATCAGCTCCCTTAAGACAACAGAATCCACTAAGAGTTATGGCAGTGACTGCACCACCAGCAACTTGGCTAGTTGGTACAGTTTTTCCTGACCATACAAATACATTTTATTATCAAAGGCTGATAAAGGAGTGGAGTAGTACTCTGAGCGAGAGAAGTAGTAACTGATAATGACAATGACAAGGACACTGTACTGCATGTGAATGAGGCCTGGCTGCAGCAAAGAAGACCAGCGCTAGCTAGAGGACACTTCTTTTTTCCCAGTGGATCACGTGATACTGCTTCAAGTGCTGCAATAGAACTGTGGTGCCTACATTTATGTTTGATCACCCATGGCTTATTATAATCCTTTATATTTTGCACATAGTAATTACTTTGTCTTTGGCACTGTAGGGAAAAATTGCAAGACAGAAGATACTTGCACACTGTGCACAGAGCTAGTGGAAGCTGAGCTTGGCTTAGATCTGGAACATTTTGAGCCTACACCTACAGTATCTGCGGCATCACCAGTTACTGAGCTGACCATGATAGAGGAGGATCTGGCCTGGTAGTTTTTTTGGGAGGTTCTGCACGTACTTTACCTCTGGTCATTACTGCCGCTGCAGCCAGCACTCTCCTGCCCTGATGTTAGTTCCTCCTCAGCACCCCAATCCGGCAAGCAGGTCCTGTTCAATAGACAATCATCATCATCATCCTTACACTCTACTTTTATCTGACTGTAATATGTCATTGGGGGCTCCTTGGCTGAGAGGAGGATTGAGCCATCCCATCCACAATCTAAACCTCTTTGTTCTCTATAATAATGTGGCACCTATCAGAAGCCAGGAAGAACTGTGGCCTACTACCATTACTACTACTACTACTACTGACTGGTGCTGCTACTGCTCCTTCTACCCACATTCTGACTCCCGAATAATGAGGCCTGAGTCTTTTATTTTGCACTCTTCCATTTACCAGACAATTTATTATGAGGACTGTAAATGAAAATTCATGGGTATGTTACACAGACAAAACTGCAAGTATTTTTTTCTGTAATTTAAAAACAGGGGTGCAATTAATAGTTCCTCCCCTTCTACAAGCACACTGCACAATGGTATTGACAATTTACTTTGTTAACAATGCAATTTTTGCTGTGAAATGTCTTTGAACTACACGGTCTGATGCAGTAATGTGTTTGCCAACACAGATATAACAATGCAATGTTTGCTGTAAAATTTCCTTGAACTATGGGTTCAATATCACAGGTATAATAATGTAACATTTGAAGTGAAATGTCTTTGAACTAAACAGTCTGATGCAGTAATGCGTGTGCTAACACCAATATAAGGGCTCATGCACAAAACCATATGTATTTTGCGGTCCGCAAAAAACGGATCCGAAAAAAATATTGATGATGTCCATGTGCATTCCGTATTTTGCGGAACGGAACAGCTGGCCCCTAATAGAACAGTACTATCCTTGTCCGTAATAGAACAGTATTATCTGTTTTTTTGCGGAAAGGATATACGGACATACGGAAATGGAATGCACATGGAGTAACTTCTGTGGGGTTTTTTGTGGACCCATTGAAATGAATGGGTCCACAAAAAATATGGTCCACAAAAAAAGGGACGGACACGGAAAGAAAATACGTTTCTGTGCATGAGCCCTAGTAATGCAATATTTGCGGGAAAATGTCCTTTAAAGGGTTTCTACCACCTCATTTGGACCTAATTAGCTGTCAGACACTAGCGATCTGCTAGTGTCTGCTGTACCTAACCATGCTATTCTAAGACCTTTGTGTGCAGCCGTTACACTAAAAAAACAACTTTTATTGGTATGCAAATGAGACTCTAGGTGCTATGGGGGCTTCTTTTCAGCACCTAAAGGCTCCGTCTACTCACCCTGTATTCCGCCCCGCTCGTCCCTCCAGCCCGCCCATCTCTAGATTGCCAGCCTCCATCTCATCCATCGGCCTTATTCTCACGCCTGCGCCGTCTGCGTCTGTATTCGGCGCAGGCGCAGTGACTGTCTGACCGCTCACGAACAGACGACGCCCGGCCGGTCAGACAGTCACTGCGCCTGCGCAGAATACAGACGCACACGGCGCAGGCGCGAGAATAAGGCCGATGGATGAGATGGAGGCTGGCAATCTAGAGATGGGCGGGCTGGAGGGACGAGCGGGGCGGAATACAGGGTGAGTAGACGGAGCCTCTAGGTGCTGAAAAGACGCCCCCATAGCACCTAGAGGCTCATTTGCATAGCAATAAAAGTTGTTTTTTTAGTGTAACGGCTGCAGAGAAAGGTCTTAGAATAGTATGGTTAGGTACAGCAGACACTAGCAGATCGCTAGTGTCTGACAGCTAATTAGGTCCAAATGAGGTGGTAGAAACCCTTTAACTATGCATTCAATATCATGGGTATAACAATGCAATTTTTGCTGTGAAATATCTTTGAACTACACAGTCTGCTGCAGTAATGAGTTTGCTAAAATGCGGAACGAAATTGCGGACGTGTGAATGGAGCCTTACACTGCAATGTTCATGGTAAAATGTCTTTTTACTATGCATTCTGTATCACTAGCAGTATTGCTTTTACTGTAACTACCCGTTATCTTGCAGCAATAGGCAAAACGTTTAATAACACTCCACGGGTATAAAAATAGCGTTATTGCAGTCACTGCCAGACTGGAATTAAAAAGACAAAAGGCCCTGGCACACAAACCTCACCAGCCTACATACAATATGCGCCCTGTATCGTGAAAAAATAGTGGTATGCAATGCACACTGTGGCAAATTTTGCTAACCTAGTCACACCACTCACCATTCCCATAACTATGTAAACCACATCCTCAATAAGGGAAATATAGAACTATAGAATATAGTCATGTGGTATCATTGACCATTGTTGGATACATCTAAACAATTAGGGCTTCTTATACTTACTCTGACTTCACCAACAAACAAATACAACCATGCTAAATATCACCATGCTACACCAATAAAATGCCACCATGCAGTGCACATAAACACCCCCTAGCAGCACCAAATACCAGTACAACACGCAATGGGGATCATTTACTAAGATTACTGCATCAGTTTTTGGTGTAAAAAAGCTCTTTCACACTTGCGGCAGGACGGATCCGACATGCTGTTCACCATGTCGGATCCGTCCTGACGCTATTTCGCCGTGCCGCCGGACCGCCGCTCCGTCCCCATTGACTATAATGCGGACGAGGCCAGAGCTCCGGCGCAGCACGGCGGTGCACGGCGAAAGCCGCCGGACTAAAAAGTCCTGCATGTCTGAATTTTTAGTCCGGCGCCTTTCGCCGTTCACCGCCGTGCTGCGCCGTGCTGCTCCGGAGCTCCGCCCCCGTCCCCATTATATGGTGAACAGCATGTCGGATCCGTCCTGCCGCAAGTGTGAAAGAGCCCTAACACGTACACCTGTTTCTAGGCATAAATAACATCTGAAAACTAGGAGCATGGACTGCTGGAGGATGCACCTTATTTCAGATGAGGTGCAGGCCTCCTCAAAAAATATAGCACATTCTCTGGCAGTGCAGGGTCTATCAAAGACAAGCGTAAAACACCAGTCTTTGATAAATGACTACCAATATATCCACAGCAGTGCCAAATAAATTACCTCTCAACAGCGCCAAATAAATACCACCGTGCATCATAAATTACCTGTAAGCAGTGTCAAATAAATAGAACAGTGCTGCACAAAATACCACCCCAGCATAGGGAGATGGTACAGAGCAGCAGCATTGGCAGTAGTGCTTCTTCCATCGCCCATGAGCAGCAGCATTACCCCCATTCTTACCTATTCGGAATAAGCAGCAGCACTGCCCCCTTTCTTACCTCTCTCCCATTACCCCATGAGCAGCAGCAATGCCCACCTTCTTACGTCTTCCCCATGGACAGCAGCACCCCCCCAGCAGCACTGCCTCATTCAGTCAGTGTTTGGCTGCTGCACACACTCAGATAGCACAATGCTGCTGTCTGAGTGTGGAACCACAGAAAAGGAGGACACCCAAGCATCCATCCAGGCCTTGCACCAAACGCAGGACAGGGAGCCACTAAACTGGACTGTCTGACATCTGGCTACACAACCCCCATTTTCAGCTCTCCACCATGGGCAGTACCACTGCCCCCCCTTTTCTGTCCCTCATAAGCAGTAGCACTGCCCCCCCCCCCCCACTTACCTCTCCCTCATGGACAGCAGCATTGCTCCCCTTCTTACCTCTCGCCCATGGGCAGCAGCACTGTCCCTCTTCTTACATCTCTCCTATAGGCAGTAGCGCTGCCCTCCTTTTTACCTGTCCTTAATAAGCAGCATCACTGACCCCTTCTTACCTCTACCCCATGGGCATCAGCACTGCCCCCCCTTTAGGATGTCCACTTGCATAACCCCAAAAAGGAGGATATCATAGGCCACACCTTTTCCTATTAAACCACATCCACCAACCCCATTAAGGCATGCCCCCTCGCATTAATGGTACTGGAAAAGAAAAGAGGGGGCAGAGCCACCCACCACTCTTACATTCACAACCACCTTACAACCACCTGCCTTACATTTTCAAACCATTCTGTTCTCCTTAGACCTTATGGAGAGTTGCGGGTCGGCCTGGCTTGCTTTACTCACCTTCATATCTGTAAAGAATAAATCAAGGCAACTGGACTTACTGTAGATTTCTTGAAAACGTTTCACTCGTTCTTCCAACGAGCTTTCTCAATTCTGAGTGACTGTACAAGAATTCTCTGGGAATAAATATGTAACTAAATCAACATCTGGTAATTATACCCAGCATGGGGTCAGAGGTCATTATACCCAGCATGGGGTCAAAGGTGTTGATTCCATTATCCTAATTGGAGTCAGTAGGTGATAATGACCTCCCAGAAAACGGTGTCAAGACAGCATTGTATGTGGCAGACAATAGATGTCTAACTCCCCCGCCTCTATTCAAGCTTGGCTTCTCCACTTTTACGTAGATGGCCTCCTTCACACCTTGTTTGTACCAATCGGCCTCCTTATCCAAAATACGTTCTTGACTGTCTTCAAAGGTGTGACCTGTTTCGTTTAGATGTAAGTACACGGCTGAATCTTGACCAGAGGTTTTGGCTCTTCTATGCTGAACCATACATACGCTGATATAGTTGTTGTTTTGTTTCGCCGATATACAGTTCTGAGCATTCCTCATTGCACTGGACTGCGTACACAATGTTGTGTGCTGTTCCTTTCATATTGAATTTCTGCACTGTATTATTTCTTGTTTTTACCTATGTTGTTTAAATCTATTGTTCTCTGCTGCCATCTGCTGGCCGGAATTTGTATGCTGCACGCTTCGTTCGTTGTCTATAAAGTTTTCTCTGGGCGTGGTTTTAGCAGCCTTGGGCCTGGTCACTTCCTGTAGCCTTTTTCAGTGCTGCATCCTTTGTGACTGGAGACACACACCTCGGCTTGTGAAGGCATCAGTTTTTGACCAGCAGTTGCCTCAGCAGTTGCCTCAGCAGTTAGCCTCAGCAAAGACATCCACATCACAGCATCTACTGCATTCCTGTATTGTATCACTGTATGTCACTGCTCTGGATCAAATAAACCCACGTTTGATTGCATCCTCATGTCTACGTCTGGATCCATCTAACCTGAGCATCTGCCGGTCCGGTCTGCTCCACTGCTTGGATACGAAGGTAGGCCAGTCACAAAGTCATTATCAGTTACACCTTCAATCGCCTTCATGTGGGGACAGAACAGTCAAAAACTGCCTTAAAGCCTTATACCCCAGTCAATATCCGTCTGAATGTCCAATGCCCGGCTGCAGGTTCCCTCAGAGCCCAATGCCACACTCAGGAACCTCCCCTGCAACAAGCCCACTCCCAGCAAATCTGCCCGGCAACAGTGCACGTCCCATAAGCCTAAGGGGGAGCACGGCGTGTCCGCAGTAGATATAGTCTCGCCTGGAAGTCCTCCACTACTCGCCAAGCCACTTTCTACATCCTATATTAACCCTTGCTCGCATGATATAAGAACTGTTCACGCACGCGGGGCCTCCCTCAAACCAAAACCCCGCAATTCACTCAAAACACCTTGGGAAACTCATCGGGGTGCCTCATCTGAGCCGCACAGCAATTTTCAGCCCCCAATTCAAAAGTTCATTTTCTTAAAGAGACAGCGCACCTTAAATAAAAATGGCCGAAAAGGACCTCGTACAGTTCCCCAGTGATGAAACAAAACAAATGCAACCTGATACTGATCATTATGAAGAGCTCGAGGTAGAAACCACACTTCCAGCAGACCAAGTCACGCGACCAAGGCGCTCTCTCAAACCAACTATAAAGATCACAGAAAACTATCACACCAGGAAAGATGAGCTATGTGACAACCTGGAAGAGCTATGGGAACGAGTTTCCTCCCTCATATCAGGATTTAAGTCCTCCTCAGGCGATGCCACCAGTTTACAAGTTGCCGTCGGGCGGCTGAACGCAGCCCATGAAAGATACAAGAGACTGTCCACAAGGTATATAACCTTTCTAAAAGACTCTAATATTGAAGAAGCCCCGTCAGAATTGTGCAAGGCAGAATCGATAGACAGACAAAGAGACGCCATGGTGCTGGATGCTAAAGATAAAGTGGAACTCCGTATCTCTCATTTGCAAGAAACTAGATCACACAGATCGCATTCATCCAAACATTCCTCGCGGTCCTACAGATCATCATGCTCTAGAAGCTCCACCCTGAGCGAAAGATTACTAGAGGCCCGCATAAATGCAGAGCAATCCAAAGTGAGGCGTTCCTTCACCGAAAAAGAAGTCCTTGCGAGGGCAGAGGCACAGACGGCGGCCAAGAGGGCTGAAGCGGAGGCAGAAGCCAAGAGGGCAGAAGCAGAGGCGGCGGCCAAGAGGGCTGAAGCGGAGGCAGAAGCCAAGAGGGCTGAAGCGGAGGCGGCGGCCAAGAGGGCTGAAGCGGAGGCAGAAGCCAAGAGGGCAGAAGCAGAAGCCAAGAGGGCAGAAGCACAGATGGCGGCCAAGAGGGCTGAAGCAGAGGCGGCGGCCAAGAGGGCTGAAGCGGAGGCAGAAGCCAAGAGGGCAGAAGCAGAGGCAGAAGCCAAGAGGGCAGAAGCAGAGGCTCGAATAAAGATCCTTGAATCAGAGAGGGAAGAGGAAATTGCATTAGCAAAAGTAAGACTACTTGAGCAAGCATTGAGCCAAGGCCTTGATTCAGTCTGCTTACCACCAGAGGAGATAGACGATCCAGCTGATCGCACCAGCGACTACATACTGAAACAGTTATCTGCACCACCCCCAGTGTGCAGTACTGTCCAAGCCAACAACACTGAAACCTCCAAGTCAGCTCTACCTGCAGGGCCAGTGACACCCACAGCACCCGAGCAATCCAATAACAGTTGCCCAGACGCGCTCTCTCAAGGGCAGTTATTACAGCAAGATGGCTACCAGGTGTTTCCTGGCCTACCTCCACAGCTCAAGCAGCAGTCATCAGAATCTACAGGGCCTGGACCACAGCTCAACCCTGCAGCAACATCATTCTACCCGGAAGCATCTCACCCTTTCACGCCACGCAGCCTATACGCCCCAGGGGCATCACAAGTTGTCATGGCAACAAGCAGTGAGAAATCAGATATGTCTGAGTTTGCCAGGTTTATGGTGAGCAGAGAGCTAATTAACACCAGTCTCTCAAAATTTGATGACCGTGCAGAGAGCTACAGAGCCTGGAAGGCAACCTTCAAAGCCGCCATCGCCAACCTCAACCTAACTGCAGAGCAGGAGCTCGACCTCTTGATCAACTGGCTGGGCCCAGGCTCCACAAATCGGATCAAGAGCCTTAGAACTGTCTATGTGGGACAAGCAGAAGCAGGTCTCGCTGCAGCCTGGCAGAGACTCGAACGCACCTTTGGCAGCGCAGAAGCAATAGAGAAGGCACTATTCAGGAGACTGCAGAACGTCCCCAAGATCAGTCTCAAGGATGTCCATAAGCTTCAGGATTTAAGTGATTTGCTCATGGAACTGGAGCTCGCCAAAAGAGACCCTCGTCTGTCTGGGCTGTGCTACCTGGATACAGCCCATGGGGTGAACCCAATTGTCGTGAAGCTACCATACAGCCTGCAAGAGAAGTGGGCGGCATCAGTCTCAAGGTACAAAAGAGTGCATGACGTCACCTTTCCCCCATTTATTCATTTCTGTAGATTCATCGATGAACAGTCCCAGATGAGGAATGACCCCAGCCTCGACTTCCTGGAGTTCAATACTACAGCCTCAGTGACACCATCATCAAGGTATGAAAGTATTGTACATAAACACAGAGACTTTAAGAGCAGCGTGAATGTTAGAAAGACTAACCTACCATCATCTGCAGTACCCACTGGTAGACAGTACACTACCTCATCAGGAGACAAGGCCTTCAATCGTGAATGTCCCATTCATAAAAAACCACACTCACTGAACAAATGCAGAGGATTTAGATCCAAAACCATACAGGAGCGCAAGAAAGTCCTGACCGAGCTTGGGGTATGTTTCAAGTGCTGCGCTTCATTGGAGCACATGGCTAAGGACTGCAAATCCATTATCAAGTGTGAGGAGTGTCATAGTGATAGACATGCCTCAGCTATGCACCCAACTCCACTCACAAGGGATTCACCTGCTGCCGTCACCACCAGTCCTGCTCAAAGTCATGGCGGGGAGCCCCAGAACCACGCTAACACAGCCACTGCTGTTTCCTGCTCATGCTTGGACGTATGTGGGGAGGGCCAGAGTGAGAAATGTTGTGCCCGCATATGCCTAATCAAGGTCTACCCGGAGGGGCTACCAGAAAAGGCAGTAAAAATGTATGCCATCATTGACGACCAAAGCAACCGCTCCCTAGCAGGACCTAAATTCTTTGAAGCCTTTGGAATAAAGGGACCGTCAGAACCCTACATCTTAAACACCTGCTCGGGTCGCATAGAGACTAGCGGCAGGAGGGCACAAGGATTCATCGCTTGTTCCGTCAGTGGAAATACAGAAATACCTCTACCGACGCTGATCGAATGCGATCAAATACCCAACCATAGGGATGAAATTCCTACCCCGGAAGCTGCATTTCACCATCCACACCTAAGGCACCTAGCCAACGTTATCCCACCTATGGACAACAACGCCGAGATTCTACTCCTGCTTGGCAGAGACAATCTAAGGGTACACAAGGTGCGTCAACAGTGTAATGGTCCCGACTATGCACCATACGCCCAGAGACTGGACTTGGGATGGGTAGTCATAGGAAATGTATGCTTGGATCAACCAAAAATCCGCTCATTCAAAACGTACGTGCGTGGAGATGGACGCACAACTTGCATTAAGCCTTGCCCTCATCACTATGAGGTGAAAGAGAAGCCTCCAGACCTCATACAACCACCTGACGACATTCCTCCCTTTGCTGACAACTTGGGAAGATTAGTCTTTCACACAAGCAAGGACGATGATAAAGTAGCTTTGTCAGTAGAGGACAGAGAATTTATCAAGATAATGGACAATGAGTTCCTTAAAGACGAAACCAATCACTGGGTTTCTCCATTACCCTTCCGAGCTACCAGGGTGAGACTCCCGAACAATAGGGAACAAGCTCTGTCTAGATTTAACTCTCTTCAGCGTACCATGAACAGTAAGCCTGAGATGAGAGAACACATCGTTGCCTTTATCGACAAAATATTCCGCAACAACCATGCAGAACCAGCTCCATCCTTAGGGAAGAACGACGAGTGCTGGTACTTGCCTTCATTTGGAGTGTATCACCCACGGAAACCTAATCAAATTAGGGTTGTTTTCGACTCAAGTGCCAAACATCAAGGTGTATCTCTTAATGATGTCCTTCTCACAGGTCCTAATCTGACGAATAACCTAGTTGGAGTGCTGATGAGGTTCAGAAAAGAGCTCGTTGCCATCACCGCTGACATTGAACAGATGTTCCACTGTTTCGTAGTCAGAGAGGACCACCGGAATTTCCTCAGGTTTCTGTGGTACAAGAATAACGACACCAACGCAGAGATGGCAGAATATCGTATGAGGGTACACGTATTTGGAGACAGCCCTTCACCTGCCGTGGCAACTTACGGCCTTCGGCGAACTGCCTTAGAGGGAGAATCCGAGTACGGTAAAGACGCCAGAGACTTTGTAGAAAAGGACTTCTACGTAGACGATGGACTCAAATCACTACCCACTGAAGAAGCGGCTATCGATCTGCTCAAAAGGACTCAAAGTATGTTGTACCAAGCTAAACTTAGACTACACAAAATTGCTTCAAACAGCCTGGCCGTTATGAGGGCCTTCGAATCAGGCGATCATGCACCAGGATTCAAGGACATTAACTTGGGACTGGACAGTCCACCTGTGCAGAGGAGCTTGGGCCTCAGATGGGATCTCTCGGCTGACTCCTTCGGTTTTCAGATAAGTTGTGCAGACAAGCCATTCACAAAACGAGGCGTCCTATCAGTGGTAAACAGCCTATTTGATCCGCTGGGATTTGTAGCGCCCATCACCATACAAGGTAAATCTTTACTGAGACAGTTTTCTGAAACAGTCAAGGATTGGGATACCCCACTTCCCTCCGTGAAAGAGCAACAAACCGAAAGGATTGACTGGCCTATCGGACTAATTTCAAAGGTTTTCCCTAGCAAGGATGGCAAGGTCCGGAAGGTGGAGTTGAAGATCTTCAGGAAAGGCGAGCTCAAAACGTTCTCAAGACCAATCAACGAACTCATTTTAATATTGCCCATCGAGAACGTCCCTGCAGGGTGAACAGGACTGTATCAAGCTTCGCAGATCTTCTCCATTCCAAGTTGGAAAACAGGACTAATCTTTTTTGCATTCTAACATGTTTTTCTTTTACAGGTTGTTTATATTTTATGGACATTCGTCATAGTGAAATCCCCAAAGTGAATTTCAGACGGGGAGTGTGCTGTTCCTTTCATATTGAATTTCTGCACTGTATTATTTCTTGTTTTTACCTATGTTGTTTAAATCTATTGTTCTCTGCTGCCATCTGCTGGCCGGAATTTGTATGCTGCACGCTTCGTTCGTTGTCTATAAAGTTTTCTCTGGGCGTGGTTTTAGCAGCCTTGGGCCTGGTCACTTCCTGTAGCCTTTTTCAGTGCTGCATCCTTTGTGACTGGAGACACACACCTCGGCTTGTGAAGGCATCAGTTTTTGACCAGCAGTTGCCTCAGCAGTTGCCTCAGCAGTTAGCCTCAGCAAAGACATCCACATCACAGCATCTACTGCATTCCTGTATTGTATCACTGTATGTCACTGCTCTGGATCAAATAAACCCACGTTTGATTGCATCCTCATGTCTACGTCTGGATCCATCTAACCTGAGCATCTGCCGGTCCGGTCTGCTCCACTGCTTGGATACGAAGGTAGGCCAGTCACAAAGTCATTATCAGTTACACCTTCAATCGCCTTCATGTGGGGACAGAACATGTTGTCCATCTTGTGTTTAGGCGTTGGGTCTTTCGGGTGAACCAGTTGTTGCCTCAGTGTGTTGCTGGGTTTAAAGCAGACAGGGATGTGATGTTTATTAAAATCCTTTTGAGTTTCTTAGACACCCCAGCTACATATGGGATAACCATATTCTTGGTTCTGTCATGCTTCTCGCCCTCACTGGTAGTCTTGGTGCTCTTTCTTCTCCTTCCTTCTGTTTTGACAAAGGCCCAATCTGGATACCCACAAGTTTTAAGTGCCCCTCTGAGGTGTTTGAATTCCTTCGCCTTGGCCTCTGTGCTGGTGGGGATTTTCTCTGCCCGGTGGTGTAGAGTCTGGATGACTCCCAGTTTATGGTCTAGAGCAGGGGTCTCCAAACCCCGGCCCGCGGGCCAGAACCGGCCCGCTTGTGCGTTCGATCCGGCCCGCCCGCAGCTGGCAGGTTGCAGGAACCAAATCCGCACAACCGCCCATGCTGTCACGCTTGTGTTGTGTGTTCGATTCCGCGCCCGCCCGCAGCTGACAGGTTGCAGGAACGAAAGCCGCACAACCGCCCATGCTGTCACGCTGTGCTTTTTGATTGGCTGCTGGGACCGCCGATGTCCCGGCAACCAGTGACGTCACAGGTGCGGCACTTCCCCTCTTCCCGCCCGCTGTTTGAAATAACAAATCCACGTGTGTAGCAGCGGGCGGGAGTCGGGACTCAGGAGTCCAAGAAGAAAAAAAAAAGAAGAGGAGCAGAAGCCGGCTACAGCGGAGGCAAGTGTTGCACAACGCTGATGGGGACACAATGGGGAACGCTGACATTGCTGTGCTGCGCTGATGGGGACACAAGCTGCTGAGGACACATACTGATGGGGATATTGCTGTGCTGCTGGGGACACTGCTGATGGGGACTTTGCTGTGCTGATGGGGACATTGCTGTTCTGATGGGGACACCGTTGATGAGGACACGGGTGTCCCCATCAATGGTGTCCCCATCAGCACAGCAATGTCCCCATCAGAGGTGTCCCCATCAGCGATGATGGGCACACTGCTGATGGGGACAATTCTGTTCTGATGGGGACATTGCTGGGGACACCGCTGTTTGGCACACTGCTGATGGGGACATGGGTGTCCACATCAATGGTGTCCCCATCAGGATAGCAATGTCCCCATCAGCGGTAACCCCATAATCGATGTCCCCATCAGCACAGCAATGTCCCCATCAGAGGTGTCCCCATCAGCGGTGATGGGGACACATGCTGCTGGGGACACCGCTGACAGGGACATTGCTGTGCTGATGGGGATGTTGCGGTGGACACTGCTGATGGGGACATTGCTGTTCTGATGGGACATTGCTGGGGACACCGCTGATGGGGACATGGGTATCCCCATCAGCGGTGACCCATCATCGGTTTCCACATCAGCACAGCGGCGTCCCCATCAGCAATGATGGGGACGCTGCTAATGTGGAAACTGCTGATGTGAACATTGCTGTGCTGATGGGGACATTGCTGAGGACACCGCTGATTGGCACACTGCTGATGGGGACAAAGGTGTCCCCATCAGTACAGCAATGTCCCCATCAGCGTCCCCATTCTGATGGGGACATTGCTGTTCTGATGGGGACACCACTGATAGGGACACGGGTGTCCCCATCAACCGCGTCCCCAAAGGCAGTGTCCCCATCAGTGGTGTCCCCATCAGCTGCTAATGGGGACTCCGCTGATGGGGACATTGCTGTTCTGATGGGGACATCATTAATGGGGACATTGCTGTGCTGATGCTGACATTGCTGTTCTGATGGGGACATTGCTGTGCTGATGGGGACACCGCTGATGGGGACATTGCTGTGCTGATGGGGACACCGCTGATGGGGACATTGCTGTGCTGATGGGGACAACGCTGATAGGGACACGGGTGTCCCCATCAATGGTGTCCCCATCAGTGGTGTCCCCATCAGCACAGCAATGTCCCCAACAGCAGCGTCCCCATCAGTGGTGTCCCCATCAGCACAGCAATGTCCCCAACAGCAGCGTCCCCATCAGTGGGTGTCCCCATGATGGGAATATTGTTTTTCTGATGGGAATATTGTTTTTTTGATGGGAATATTTTTTTTTTGATGGGAATATTGCTTTTCTGATGGGGACATTGCTGTTCTGATTTGGCCATTGCTGTTCTGATGGGGACACCGCTGATAGGGACACGGGTGTCCCCATCAATGGTGTCCCCATCAGCCGCGTCCCCAACAGCAGTGTCCCCATCAGTGGTGGCCCCTATCAGCTGCTAATGGGGACTCCGCTGATGGGGACATTGCTGTTCTGATGGGGACATCGTTGATGGGGACATTGCTGTGCTTAAGGGTGACACGGCTGATGGGGACATTGCTGTGCTGATGCTGACATTGCTGTGCTGATGCTGACATTGCTGTGCTGATGCTGACATTGCTGTGCTGATGGGGACATTGCTGTGCTGATGGGGACATTGTTGTGCTGATGCTGACATTGCTGTGCTGATGCTGACATTGCTGTGCTGATGCTGACATTGCTGTGCTGATGGGGACATTGCTGTGCTGATGGGGACATTGCTGTGCTGATGGGGACATTGCTGTGCTGATGGGGACATTGCTGTGCTGATGGGGACATTGCTGTGCTGATGGGGACATTTTTGTGCTGATGGGGACACCGCTGATAGGGACACGGGTGTCTTTGCGTTGTTTTGCTAAAGTTTTTTCTCTTTTGTTCTCAGTCATATCATGCTGATTACAAAAACGATCCATGTAAAATATATACATTTAATTTAATACATAACTGATTTTTTTTTCCGGCCCCCGAATACTTGTAAAATCTTCAATGTGGCCCTCCTGTTGAAAAGTTTGGAGACCCCTGGTCTAGAGGATGGTGGGAATCAAATAGCAGGTACTGGTCTGTGTGTGTTGGTTTTCGATAGACCTCTATTCCCAGCTTCCTTCCCTCTTCCACTGTTATAAGACAGTCCAGAAACACCAGTTTGTTGTTCTGCATATCTTCCCGCGTGAAATTGATGTTATGATCCACTGAGTTGATGTGGTCGGTGAAAGCCTGTAACTCTTGTTTATGAATTTTAACCCAAGTGTCATCCACATATCTGAACCAATGACTCGGTGTAATTCCCATGAAAGTGGTCAGGGCTTTCCTTTCTACTTCCTCCATATACAGGTTCGCTACAATAGGTGAGACTGGCGATCCCATAGCACAGCCATGTTTTTGCTTGTAGAACTTGTCCTTATACTTGAAGTAGGTGGTACTCAGACAAAGGTCCAGTAAGGCACACACTTGGTCTGGGCTAAGTTCTGTTCTGCAGCCTAAGGTGTTGTCTAGTAGCAACTATTTCCTGACTGTTTCAATTGCCTCTGTAGTGGGTATGCAGGTGAAAAGGGATGTAACATCATAGGAGACCATTGTTTCTTCTGTGCCCAATATCAAGTTCTGGATTTTGGCGGTGAAATCCTGAGAGTTCTGTATGTGATGTTGTGTGTTTCCAACCAAGGGCGCTAGGATTCTGGCTAAGTATTTTGCCACATTGTAGGTCACAGAGTTGATGCTGCTGACAATTGGCGTGAGAGAGGTCCCATCCTTATGTATCTTAGGAAATCCATAAATACATGGAGGGGCTTCCCCAGGGTAGAGGCAATGATACATGGCCCGATCAATGATTTTGTCTTTTTCTAGTTGTTGTAGTAGTTCTATAACCTTCTTCTTGTAGCCACTGGTTGGGTCTCGTCTTAGGGCCTCATATGTGTTGTTATCATCCAGGAGTGTGGTCACCTTGGCATCGTAGTCAGATGTATTAAGTACAACCGTGCATCTTCCTTTATCCGTAGGCAGGATGGTGATGTTTGTGTCTTTCTTCAGGGATGTAACCGCCTTCCTTTCTTCTCTAGTCAAGTTTGAAGGAGGTGGTTTGGCACTGGGCAGAGCTGCAGACACTTTAAGGCGAAGTTGTTTAGCCTCACCCTGTGGTACTTTGTTGCTGTGGATTGAGGCTTCAGTGGCTGAAATAATATCAACTATTGGTATGGTTCTTGGTGTGATTGCGAAATTCAACCCTTTAGCAAGGACATCCATCTCAGGCTGGGTGAGAACCCGGTCTGAAAGATTCTGCACCCATTTCTCTTTGTTTTGCAATGTCCTTGTTTCCTCCTTTCGCCTCCATGTCAGTTCCTAACTGGTATGGCTGTTTGCAGTTCGGGATAACAAAATGCAGAACTTATTCTTCTGCGTCTCCTTGCTCATAGTGTGCTGAGCTAGCTGTGCATGTACTGTGAAATCTGCTACTTTCCTCCACGTTTCAGTGGGTAGCTGCAAAGTCAGGTCCTCTTCCAGCTGACTGATAGTTTGTTTCAAGGCTTCAACTGTGAAATGGGTCTGTCGTACCCTTTCATTTAGTAGTTGCTTCTGGGCTTTTTGTAGAATCATCTCAGCTCTGTGACCCTTCACCGTAGAGTCCAAACGGATGCTGCATGGTACCAGCCCCTGTTTTCAGCATCTGAGGTTGAAACGCAGGTGATTTCTATAGTCTGCCAGGTATAAGGACCTCTGACCACATGCTGGGTATAATTACCAGATGTTGATTCAGTTACATATTTATTCCCAGAGAATTCTTGTACAGTCACTCAGAATTGAGAAAGCTCGTTGGAAGAACGAGTGAAGCGTTTTCAAGAAATCTACAGTAAGTCCAGTTGCCTTGATTTATTCTTTACAGATATACCATGACCTGGATAAATGAAAACCTTCACAGACACTTTACTCACCTTCATTCAGTCACTTGAGCAACATCTTGATCCATGACTGGCATGATATCAGGCTATTCACTCACTGCTGTTTTCCCCCCGAGATTATTAAATACAGTATATACAAAGCCTCTCCTCTTTTCTCCTATTTCATTTCACATTCTTCAATTTAACTATATATGTGTTGTCTATACTAGTCCACATTTTGCAGCAACCAAAGACAGTCACTTATTTCAATGATTGGTATTGTAAAACTAAGCTTACTTTCACGCTGGCGTTTTTGGGTCTGCTTGTGAGATCCGTTTCAGGGCTCTCACAAGCGGCCCGAAACTGATCAGTTTAGCCCCAATGCATTCTGAGAGGATAAGGATCCGTTGAGAATGCATCAGTTTGCCTCTGTTCAGCCTCCATTCGCCTGACGATGCAGAGCCAAACGGATCCGTCCTGACTTACAATGTAAGTCAATGGGGACGTATCCGTTTTCACTGATACAATATGGTGCAATTGAAAACGGATCCGCCTCCTATTGACTTTCAGTGTAAGTCAAAATGGATCCGTTTGTATTATAATGAAAAAAAAATATATATATATTTTTTTTCTTTTTTCTTTTTTTCATGGTAATGCAAACGGATCCGTTCTGAACGGATACAAGCGTTTGCATTATAGGTGCGGATCCATCTGTGCAGATACCAGACGGATCCGCACCTAACGCATGTGTGAAAGTAGCCTAAACTGTACTGATACTGTCTTACTGATTTACAAATACCTTTATTGTGGCTTGCATTTAACGATGTTATACTACATGAAAAACTCAATAAAATAGTTTAAACACTCACTGCTGTTTTGGCTCAGGAAAGAGTGAATAACTTATGTCAGGTCAGTCACAGAGCAAGATTTTGACTGGCTCTAGTGACTGACTGGGGGTGAGAGACAGCCTCATTCAGTTCATTTGTGGCTGCAGCACACGCTCAGACAACACAATGCTGCTGTCTGAGTGTGAAGCCACAGAAAAGATGAAGACCCAAACGTCCATCCAGGTCTTGCACCGGATGGAGGACAGGGAGCCAGGAAACCGGCCTAAAGACAGACGTCTGACCACCCTACTACCTTCTTACCTATCCCTCATAAGAGGCTGCACTGACCCCTTCTTACCTATCCCTCATAAGAGGCTGCACTGACCCCTTCTTACCTCTACCCCATTGCCCTCCTTCTTAGCTCCCCATAACGGGCAGCAGCACTGATCCCCTTTTTACCTTTCCCCCGCTTCCAGGATAGTCTCCATCCTACCCATTCCCCAGTGGCAGCAGAATTGTTCTTGGATGATAAATTTCTATGTGCTGTAAGGCAGTCCACTGCTGCTACTTCAATTAGGAAGCAAATGAAGCTCGAAGGGTCATTAATTAATACAAGGAAGGAAGGTGGTAACATGTCTATGATCAGGTAAGGCTGCCCTTTCACTTTTCATCACTATTCTCAATTACATTTTATAGAACTACTGCACATAGTGGACTTTAATGTTTATTGAGTTGTTTCCCACCTTTCCCTCATTTATTATTAGCTGCTGTACTTACCTGTGAGCACTGTTCTGTGAGGCAGCTTCACTGCTGTTTGGTATCACTCAGCTTTCCTGATTACTGAAAGGAAGAGCTGATCAGGTGAAGGAGCTTTGTGAAGAACCTGTGATGTTCATGTGATCATGACATCATCATCATCAAATGTCCTTCACCACTTCTAGCCATGGAAATTCCACTGATAATGCAGGGAGGCAGTGTCTAAACTCCATAGGGACATTTGTCACAGGTACATGTGACATTAGAAGCCTCGATCCAAAATTCACCATGTGGATGTCACGGACGTACCGAGACATACGGACGTTCCCGCGACAGGTGGCAGGAGATCTGTGAGACTAGCAACACGTGGTTTGATCTGACATGCTTTTGGATCAAATGACGTCTGTGTTGTTTCTAGTGCTTGCCACACCCTTTTCCCAGGTGTGGCTATTATGGTCATTTTACCTTCTCTATTTATTGTTGTTTCTCCCACTATGCTTTGCAGTTTTCTAGCTTTTGTTGGACTTGTGGTTAGCCTTTGTTTGGTTCTTGGCTGAGTTCCTGGTGCTACCAAAGCTTCATTGAAGAGAAGTGTTTCCTTTCCCTTTTGTATTTGTTTATATATATATGTGTGTTGTCTTTCCCTGTTGTTTGTCATTAGGCCTGAGGGAGACTCCTGTTTGTCCTTCCATTTGGAAGAACAGGTAGACTCAGTCCTGACATTAGTTCCAGGGTCCTATAGGGCGAGATAGGATTCTAGGTATCCGGTGTATGAACTTGCCTACCTTTGGGGCCTTTTCATACTAGTAGTCTGTCAGGACTGGAGTTATGGTTTTCTCTAGGAGGTGTCCATTTTCCTTCCCTAGTGTCTAGGCCTTATTCCGGTATCCCCTTTTCCCTCTTATGCTCGGTGCGGTGTTTTCCTCCCACACACGAGCGTGACAGTGGATTACAGAAAACCACATGATTAGGCTTATTATTATTTTTATATTACTGATCTTTATGACCACAGTGTATGGGATGTAGATATT
Organism: Bufo bufo; assembly: GCF_905171765.1. Lineage (NCBI taxonomy): Eukaryota > Metazoa > Chordata > Amphibia > Anura > Bufonidae > Bufo > Bufo bufo. Next base: position 116,807,937 of record NC_053393.1, on the reverse strand, counting down.
GATCACCTCTGGATGAAGCTTTTTAGAGGTGAAATGCGTATCGTGGTGATTGTGGTTAGGGCAGTATTTATTGTGATTGCCATGTCACAGGGTATGTATTTATATTTGCACTTAGACACTTTGGGGGTCACTTCTACATAACTTCGGTGCATCCACCGCCTGTCTAAATCGACGCCAGCTCGCTTCCTGGCATATATTTAGTCTATTTTCTGTGCCTGAACAGGCGTAAAAAATGATAAATGAGACGTGCCTGGCAGTCCGCCCACACCACATCCCCTTTTTTAACCTTTGCGCAGCAATCTGCGACAGTTATATACTCGTGAAAATTGGCGTGTATCAGTTCATAATCGACCCCCTTTATCTCCGGTGTCGTGTTATTTTTTACATGGCCTAGTTGCTTTTTTCGAGTTGACATATGTAAGCAAGGTTTAGTTACCTCAACAGACTTGTCATAACTGGTATAATTTGGGTTGATAGTTACTGATAATCGAGCACCAAAGTATTCGGGTGTTCGGCCCGAACACATTGCTATATTCGTGTGCTCGGCCGAACACCCAAGTATAATGGAAGTCAATGGGAGACAACCAGGCACCCCCTGCTCTGAAGAGAAAGGGTGCCTGGTCCATTGGAAAAAGTCAGAAAGTGACAGAAACACCACCGAAATGGATCGGGGACGATGTCTGGATGCATCTTGGACTCCCAGGTCGCTGCTGGGAACCATGTTGTCCGAGTTGTACGCCACTTTTACAGACTGAAAAAATACACACAATACCCCCCAAAAAAATAAATTTTACAGGAAAAATTGTTAGGAAACATTCTTTCCTGTATATTCAATTGTATATAAAGTGCAAGTGCTGCAAAAAATTACAAGCAAGAGGCACTCCGAAACAGCCTGTATATCGCATAAAGGAGGGCCTCATTCACATTGTGGTACAATTGTTCAGGTAGTGGGACTCCTACACTCATAAAGCCTATGCACAAAGGGCTGACAAAAATTAGAAGGAACCGGCACTCAAAAACACCCTTAGTTACACATAAAGGAGGGGATCATACACACCCTTGAAAAATTATGATTGATGGCCTGCTGGTGACCCTCAAAAACATTTGGAGCAAGGGCCTGCTGATCTGACCATCTAAAACCTTAGGGACGAGGGCCTGCTGCTGCATTGGTGACTCTAGATAACCTCTGGGCGATTACACGTCCCCGTGACAACGACGATCCATTTGGATGTCTGCCCTATCAACTTTCAATGTTCTTTTCTGCGCCTACCATGGTGATCACGGGTAACGGGGAATCAGTGTTCGATGCTGGAGAGGGAGCCTGAGAAACGGCTAACACATGCAAGGAAGGCAAGCGGGTGTCGCTCAAATCACACACTCCCGACTCGTGGAGGTAGTGATGATAAATAACAATACAGGACTCTTAAGATGCTCTGTTATTGGAATGAGCAATAAAAAATTACAGGGAATGTCACTGCGGTATTTTGGATGAGGAAACGTTATACAGGAGAGGCCCTGCTGCCGCTTTGTTGACTCTGGATAACTTCTGCCTGATCGCATGTCCCCGTGGCATCCATGATCCATTTGGATATCTTCCTTATCAAATTTCGATGTTTTTTTATGTGCCTAACATGGTGAGCAACGGTAACGGGGAATCATTGTTCGATTTCGGAGAGGGAGACTGATAAACGTCTCTGGCTACTACTTCAAAGCAAGGCAGCATGAGTTGCGGGCCTGCAGTTGAGCTGCCCCTGTAAAAGATTTTAGGTGCGGGCCTGTTGGTGAGCTGAGGTGGAACCGACAAACCCAACTTGATTTTGATGGCTGCATTAATCTGCAGGTGACCATCATACAGCTCTACAGATTTGTTTCCACCTGCATCTTTCTCAAGAATCTGTGGCCTTAGTCTTTTATCCAGACTCAGTTATTGTGCCACTATGTAGCCTCCTCATGCTGCCATCTCCACACCATGTCACCTTGCCACTCATTTTTATCACCATGCTGCTGCTGATGCAGCTTAAAAGGGCTTAAAGCGATCACCTTGCCCACAATCTAATTAAGGTTTTATGCACAAAACACCACTGAGGAAGGAGTAAGACCCCAATTATACTCTGAAACGCGTTTGCTCAATTTTAATATTTTCCAGTGCCTTTCCAAGAAGAAGTGACAAGAATACTACCGGTAGTAAATATCTTCGATAAAGAACCGATTCAACGTTGGAATCAAGTTCCTAAGAATCGCTAAGAGCAGTCAGCTGTATAGAACGGAGAGACGGAGGTACACTCGCGATAATACAGCTACAAGGTAGCGAGATTTGGATACAAGCTTGCGATAAAGACGCCACAGGTTCGTGGGAAAGGAGCGTGATACACGCCAGCAACAGGTGGCGGATTAAATTCAGTGCCAAATGGACTGAGAGTAATGACTGCAAAACTGTGAGTGCTATAACAACTCTCACCATATAATATCGATTCGCAACAATATTCGAATTGACTATAGAGTGAGATACCAGTGCTGGCTTCAATTAAGCAGTCATATTGAACTTACTCTCCATCTGAACTATCGCTCTATTAGGGTCAGATTGCGAATATATGTAAGAGCTTGGAAATTATTCAGTTATCTTGTACCCGTATATCGATTTTACTCTCCATCCGAATTATCCGCTAATCAAGCTGTCACATCGAATTTACTCTCCATTTGAACTATCGCTGTATTAGGGTCTGATTGCGAATATATGTAAGAGCTGGGAAATCATTCAGCCATCGTGTACCCACATATCGAATTTATTTTCCATCTGAATTATCGCTCTATTAAGGCCATATTGCGAACTTATGTAAGAATTTGGAAATTATTCAGCTATTTTGTACCCGGGTATATCAAGTTGAGATAACAACTGGCATAAATATTTTGACCAATTGATCCGTTGTGACCATCTTGGATAATAGACCACACGTTTTATGATTCGGGCAGTTGAGTTCATTTTATTGTAATTGTTGTAGTATTGGCCAATACTTATATTTTATTATGTCTGCTTGTGTTATTAATGTGAATAAATTTTAATTTAATACGAATATTCTGCGTGACCCATGTAAATTGTGAGTGCCAACCATTCCATTTTTAAAGTAAAAAATCTATTTTATAGGAAAAATTGATTGAAAACATTCTTTCCTATATATTTACTTGTATATAAAGCGCAAATGCTGCCAAAAACTAGAAGGAAGAGGCACTCCGATGCAACCTGTATATCACATAAAAGAGGGTCTCATTCACATTGAGTTGCGGGCCTGCAGGTGAGCTGACCCTGTAAAAGATTTTAGGTTTGGGCCTGCAGGTGAGCTGACCCTGTAAAAGATTTGAGTTGTGGGCTTGCAGGTGAGCGGACCCTGTAAAAAATTATATGTGAGGGCCTGCTAGTGAGCGGACCCTCTAAAAAATTATATGTGAGGGCCTGCTGGTGAGCGGACCCTCCAAAAAATTATATTTGAAGGACATATATGTGAGGGCATTATATGTGACGAATAAGAAATGCATGTTGATATGACGGAAGAGGAGGAGGAGAAAAGGAAGATTCGACCATATACTCTTGTTTGTGGTGGAAGGGGTGCATGGGAATACAGTCTATTAACTACATTAAAAACAACACATGTAAAGCGCATTTATGTTCATCAGCATTCCTCTGGTGGAGTCGAGAAGTCATGGTCAATCCAGGCCTTGTTAATTTTTATATGAGTCAACCTGTCAGCATTTTCAGTTGACAGGCGGATACGCTTATCTGTTATAATGCCACAAAGCAGCACTAAATACACGCTCAGACAAAACGCTGGCTGCAGGGCAGGCCAGCATCTCCAAAGCGTAGAGCGCAAGTTCGTGCCACGTGTCCAGCTTAGACACCCAGTAGTTGTAAGGCACTGAGGGATCATTGAGGACCCTGACACGGTCTGCTATGTACTCCTAAACCATCTTCCAAAAAATTTCTCTCCTTGTGGCAGTAGGCCGCACATCAGGGTGTGGGTGCTGGCGGTGTGTCATGAAACTGTACCAGGCCTTGGAGAGTGTTGCCCTGCCTCTGTTGGAACTGCTGTGTGTTCCTCTTGTCTCCCCTCCTCGGTTGCCCAAGGAAGTACGGACTCTGCCGCCAGCGTTGTCAGATGGAAAATTTTCCAACTAGGATCTTCTGCTATTGCACCATTTTGCTCGTCCTCTCCACCAGAGGAATGAGAGATGAGAAGTTCTCTTTGTAGCGGGGGTCGAGAAGGGTGAACACCAAGTAATCCGTGTTATCTAAAATGCATATAACGCGAGGGTCGCTGGAAAGGCAGCCTAACATGAAGTCAGACATGTGTGCCAGAGTACCAACAGGCAAGACGTCGATGTCGACATCAGGATGACTCTCCATCTCCTCATCCTCTTCCTCTTCTGCCCATCCAGGCTGAACATATGGAAGTAAAGTTCCATGGGTACTACCCTCTGTAGCGGAGGCAACTGTCTCAAGCTCCTCCTCTTCATGGTCCAATTCGCGCTGAGAAGACGAAGTGAGGGTGGGCTGGCTATCACCCTGTGTAATGTCCTCCCCCATTTCCTCCTCTGCAACATTCAGAGCGTCGTCCTTAATTGTGAGCAGCGATCGTTTGAGTAGACACAGCAGTGGGATGGTTACGCTGATAATAGCGCTATCGCCACTAACCATCTGTGTGGATTCATCAAAGTTTTTTAAAGCCTCACAGAGGTCTGACATCAATGCTCACTCCTCGCTTGTGAATAGTGGCAGTTGACTCGAAAGGCGATGACCATGTTGCAGCTGGTATTCCACAACTGCCCTCTGCTGCTCACAAAGCCTGGCCAACATGTGGAACGTAGAGTTCCAGCGCGTGCTCACGTCGCACAACAGTCAATGAGCACGCAGCGCTGACAGACCGGCTGAGGCTGTGGACGACTTGCGGAAATGCGGCGCGCCTTCACTAGTAGCTCTGGCAAATTGGGGTAGGTTTTGATATACTGCTGAACCACTAAGTTTAAGACGTGGGCTGGGCATGGGATGTGTGTCAGGTTTCCAAGCTCCAAAGCCGCCATCAAGTTACGGCCATCGTCAGACACAACCATGCCTGGTTGTAGGTGGAGTGGCGAGAGCCACAGCTCGGTCTGGTCCCTTATACCCTGCGACAGCTCTGCGGCGGTGTGCTGTTTGTCCCCTAAGCAGATCAACTTCAACACGCTCTGTTAGCACTTACCCACAGCAGTGCTACACTGCTTCCAGCTAGCGACTGATGGCTGACTGCTGCTGGAGGTGGAAGTGGAGGAGGAGGCGGCTGAAGAGGAGAAGTGGGGGTTGGAGCCAGTAACATAGCTGCTGGCAGAGACCCTGATGGGCGTAGGGCCCGCAATCCTGGGCATGGGTAGCACCTGTGCCATCCCAGGGTACGACTCACTCCCGGCCTCCACAACATTCACCCAGTGTGCCGTCAGGGAAATGTAGCGTCCCTGGCCACCAGCACTTGTCCATGTGTCCGTGGTTAAGTGGACCTTCCCAGTAACGGTGTTGGTCAGGGCACAGGTGATGTTCTGGGACACATGCTGGTGTAAGGCGGGCACGGCACACCGTGAACAATAGTGGCGGCTGGGGATTGCGTACCGAGGGATGGCCGCCGACATCAGGCTGTAGAAGGCCTCAGTGTCCACAAGCTTAAATAGCAACATTTCAAGGGCCAGTAATTTTGAAAGTTGTGCATTTAGTGCTATGGCCTGTGGTTGAGTGGGTGGGTATTTGCGCTTGCATTCAAATGACTGTGTTATGGACATTTGGATGTTGCACTGGGACAGGGAAGTGGATGTTGTTGCTGATGGTTCATGCGAAGGTCCAGGTGCAGGGCGAGGGGCATCCGGGCCTGCACCCTCGACAGGGGATTGGCCAGCAGTGTGTAACACAGGGGAAGACGAGGCAGTGGTGTGACCAGCAGACCCAGATTGTGGACCCAGGTGTTCAGCCCACTTGTTAGGGTGCCTGGATGCCATGTGGCTGATCATGCTGGTGGTGGTGAGGTTGCTAGTGTTCAGGTTAGGGAGGCACAGGTTGCAAACTACCACTCTTTTGTCGTCTGCACTGTCCTAAAAAAAGCGCCATACTGCAGAATAGGGTTGTTGCGGGTATCGAAATTTTGATACCCAATCGATACTTTTGTCCCGGTATCGTATCGTAATTTCCATTTTTTCAATACTGGGCTGCGCTGCTGCGCAGTCTAATATCTCTGAACATGAGTGCGCTGCTCTCAGCGCGCTAATGTTCCCTCAGCAGCACAGGGGAGAAGGAAGCAGTGGAGAGAGGGGCGAAGGAGGGGCGGGCGCACTGTGCCACCAATGATAGGACTTTTCCTACACAGAGCGGCGCCCAGCGATGTCCCAGCACTTACTATTATTCCTGGGCGCTGCTCCGTTCGCCCGCTGTGCTCCATCTCATCAGACATTAGCTTCTCTAGTGGGCGTTCCTTCTCCCTGGCTGTAGCGCTGTCCAATCGCAGCGCAGGGAGAAGGAACGCCCACTAGAGAATCTGATGTCTCCTCCCCATTGCTCCTATAGTAATTAGCATATGGAGCAGGAGAGGAGACAGTAATGGGGCACAGCGGGCGAACGGAGCGGCACCCAGGAATAATAGTAAGTGCTGAGACATCGCTGGGCGCCGCTCTGTGTAGCCTAATACTTAAAGTTTGGACCCACGTCTTTAACAATAATACAGGAAGCAGGTGCCGGCAGCAGAATAGCATTGCCGGCACCCTGCCCCTGACAGGGAGCTGCGATCAGCGGCAGTTAACCCCTCAGGTGTGGCACCTGAGGGGTTAACTGCCGCTGATCTGCTGCCAGTACCCGCCTCCTGTATTAAGGGGTAATTATCATTGGTGGCGCAGTGCGACCCCCCCCTCAACCCCCCACCCCATTAAAATAATTGGTGGCACAATGCGCCCGCCCCTCTCAACCCCCCAGTATTAAAATCATTGGTGGCAGGGTCCTCTCCCCTCCTCATTGGTGGTGCAGTGGCAGCTTCTGATCGGAGCCCCAGCAGTGTAAGCCTGGGGCTCCGATCGGTTACCATGGCAGCCAGGACGCTACTGAAGCCCTGGCTGCCATGGTAACATCCCTGATGCTGTGTGCACAGAGCACAGAGCAGCAGGGACAGTGTGAAGTCCTATTCACCCTGATAGAGCTCTATCAGGGTGAATAGGACAAGGGATGAAAAAAATCCCAGGTTCTGGCCCCTAAGGGGGGAAATAGTTATTAAGTAAAAAGTGTAAAAATAAATAAAATAAAAAAAAGTAAAAAGAAAAACACCAAAATATTAAGTATGAATCACCCCCTTTCCCAATTTCACATATAAAATGTATAAACAATAAATAAATATATTATATATCGTCACGTCAGAAAAGTCCAAACTATTAAAATATAAAAAAAATCTATGCTGTGAACACCGGAACAGAAAAAATAAATTAAAACTGCGCGATTCGCCATTTTTTTTAATGCAGAATGCACGTGGCTTTTTTGGTTTATTTTTTCGTGTGGTATCGTATGGTATCTAGTATTGCAATACTTTTTTATGGTATCGAAACCGAATCAAAAATTTGGTATCACAACAACTCTACTGCAGAACACCTACCCCTTGGCAAGGTAGATTTATGCATGGGGGTGCTCGGTGTAACGGTTGCGGGCCTGTTTGTTGTGGGCCAACTTCTCCCTTTTGCAACCCCACTGCCTCTTCCAGCCTGTTGCGGTGCTGCGGATCCCTCCCCCTCTGTAATGCTGTCCTCGCTCGGCTTTTCACCTTCCCATGTTGGGTCAGTGACCTCATTGTCAACTACCTCCTCTTCCACTTCATCACTCTGCTCATCCTCCTGACTTGACCTAACCACAACCTCAGTGATTGACAAATGTGTCTCATCATCATCCACCTCGTGAACAAATGATTGCCGTTCACCACTGTCATCTTCTTGAGATTGTGAAGGCTCAAGAGGTTGGGAATAAGGGCACAATATCTCAGGTCCCTCTTCAAGCGTGCTGCCGCGAGGGCCAAATGTAATAGTGGAGCTGAAAAGAGCTCCTCGGAATATCCGAGTGTGGGATCACCCGTTTGGCAAGCCTCTCCATGGTGGGAGGAAGGATGATCAGAGTGAGGATTCGGTTGACCAGACTCTTGGCTACAGAGACTGGACTTGGTGGAAGAGAGGGTGGTGCTTAACCGACTGGAAGCATTATCTTCAGCAATCCAACTGACCAACTGTTCGCACTGGTCCGACTTGGACAGTGTTTTCTTGCGCCGCCCAGCTAAGTTGGACATGAAGCTGAGTACGGTGGATTTCTTTTTTCTGGTGCACTGGCAGCAGGCACAGTTTCATTGAGCCCAGGGCCACCATCAGCATCACGCTTACTTCCCCGTTGCTTAGTTCTCGCCTTCTTCATATTAATGGTTTTGTCACTAGATGTGCTACAGATTTTTTTACTGTACGCTACAGAAACAGTTTTCGGATGTAGGACAGTATATGTCACAGAACACCACAGAATATGGACACTATTTTAGGCCCAGATTATTGGAATCTGCAGTACAGACACTGTTTTCTGATGTAGTTTATATTTTTCCCTATATCTGGGCCTGACAACCACACAAGTTATTGTAGCGCAGATCACACAATTCACGGATTTCACCATTGACAGCAAAAATGTAGATAGATTATGGGGAAAAAAAGTGTTTTCTGTATTATCATTTTTTCCCTATATCTGGGCCTGACAACCACACAAGGTGTTGAAGCACAGATCACACAATTCACGGATTACACCGTTGACAGCAAAAATGTTGAAAGATTATGGGAGAAAAATTGTTTTCTGTATTTTACATTTTTCCCTATATATGGGCCTGACAACCACACAAGGTATTGAAACGCAGATCACACAATTCACGGATTACACCGTTGACAGCTTGACAAAGGCTCCATTGAGAGGGCTGAAATGCTGCATTGCGTTTGAGTGTGAATAAACATCACCGAATTTTCACAAGACCGGAGTGCTGCCCATTTTTCGCTATTTCAGCAAAAATGTGGATAGATTATGGGAATAAAAATAGTGTTTTCTGTATTATAATTTTTTCCCTGTATCTGGGCCTGACAACCACACAAGGTATTGAAGCACAGATCACACAATTCACGGATTACACCGTTGATAGCAAAAATGTGGATTATGGGAAAAATATTATTGTTTTCACTAATATTCTTCCTATCTCTGCACCTGACACACAGAAGGTATTGCTGCACAGATGTCACAAGTCACTGCAGACACCTTCTATATAGCAAAAGAATCGCTATTTCGCAAAGTATAAAAAAAAAAACGAGTACTACTTTGGACAATTAAATTGCTGCCACCACACACAATAGTCCTTAGAAGGACTTTTGGGTCTTTTAAATGTTATTAACTGGAATATATAGCGATCACAATCTCCCTACACTATCTGTCCCTTCCTAAGCGCAGCTCTCCCTGACTCGCAATGAGCCGAACCAGCGTGATTGGGTGCTATATAGCACCCGATGACGAGTTCCGGCCAACCAATCACTCTAATGCCAGTAGCCAACATGGCTACTGGCATTACAGTGATGGCAGTACTTAACTGCACGTTTATTGGCTGCTTAGCAGCCGCGAAACGTGCGGGAAGGGGACTCGAGCATGGCGGTATTCGGCCGAGCATGCTCGCTCATCACTATTGATAGTGTATTGTGAATAGGCACTGATCTTGCTCTGTTCTATTTAATAGATTGGTCAATTCATGGATTATTATATTTTTCTAATACATTTTGATATACACTTCTCAAAAAAATAAAGGGAACACAAAAATAACACATCCTAGATCTTAGTTAATTAAATATTCTTCTGAAATAGATAATAGAGTAATGGGTGAGCACTCTGGCACTTGGACTTAATATAAAATTTTATTAAATCAATTTAGTTAGTACATGTACAATTGTAAAATAAGTTAAAATAAGTAAAAACATCAAACAATATGAAGAAACAATATGCTGGAATCTAACACTTCACGTATACACAGTCCGCACAATGTCCAACCAATGCAGACTATCAAGATGGTAGTAGTTAGACGCGAAAATCCACTAGTTGGAGTGTCAGATTTCTAATATGGACGTGGGTTCTTGTCCCATATATATCAATCCGCGTCAGGAGTAGGTAGATATCCAAAGCATAGTTATAGTAATAGTTATTGTCTCTTCCACAGAGTTTGCAGAGGTATAAGTCTCTGATGTGTCTCTGACGCCGCAGTTTGGTCGGTTATCGACACTGCGTCGTGGACTCGGACTGGGGCCCCCAGCCCTCAGACATCTAATCAATATGTCAATCAGCTACACATCCACTCTACATTCACCTGTTAGTAGATTCAGCCATTAACTAGTGGAATTGGCTATAATGGGACAAATTGGGCCATAATTTAATATGAAGATCGACCATATCTCTGGGGTCCATGCAAGATCCCCATAAAATGTGTACTATGTCAAGATATATTAAATATTTCTTGTTCTATATTTTTATGTTTTTATATATTTTTTTGTTTTTATGTATTTACATTTATATATATTTAATATTTTATATTCACATCGTATACTTCAACTATATCTGTATATGTTTTAGATGATTTAGCCCATTCTGTGATGGCTAGAATAAGAGATGCCAAATTCTATCCATACAGATATTAGAGAATGTATTATCTGTTAGGGAGAAACTTTAAAATGATATATTTCAGTAAAGCAATTAGGTATAACAAATTCACTTATACCCCAAGTCTATAAGAACACAAGTAACATGCAGCACAAAAAAACGCATATGTGTCCAAAAAAACGCATGGAAAACGCATGCAGGAAAAATCGCTGACAAAAAAACGCATTCCAAAATGAAAATCCAGTTTTCCATATTTTTGGGTGCTATCTGGGATATAAAAGGCGGAGGCATACAGGTGTCTCGATACCACTGATGAAGGGAAGGTCAATTCCCGAAAGTACCTCCGTGACTATTAGCGTGGCCACGCTACGAATATTGCAGTTGCAAGACAAAGCATACACTATCGGAACAAGAAAGCACAGACCAAAGAGGCATTTTCTTTGTTCCATGCCGGAAGAGTAACAGGCACGGACAAACCAAGTCCAGCTCCAACTCCCGCGATAGTTCGGGATAGCCGGCGAGAGAAGCTGGAAGCGTGACGCTGGTACCAACCCGCACCGCTCGACCTTCGTTTGGATAAGAAGGAAGGTAAGAGTTATTCCTTCCTAAAGTACTGACCTACCCATGAGGTTATAAACATTACCTACGGCTATTAAGCTTGTGGCCACATCAGAGACTTATACCTCTGCAAACTCTGTGGAAGAGACAATAACTATTACTATAACTATGCTTTGGATATCTACCTGCTCCTGACGCGGATTGATATATATGGGACAAGAACCCACGTCCATATTAGAAATCTGACACTCCAACTAGTGGATTTTCGCGTCTAACTACTACCATCTTGATAGTCTGCATTGGTTGGACATTGTGTGGACTGTGTATACGTGAAGTGTTAGATTCCAGCATATTGTTTCTCTATTGGCAACAGTACTTTGATGTTTTTACTTATTTTAACTTATTTTACAATTGTACATGTACTAACTAAATTGATTTAATAAAATGTTATATTAAGTCCAAGTGCCAGAGTGCTCACCCATTACTCTATTATCTATTAGCTATACCTGACCAGAGGGTGGGTGTCCCTCTAATTTGGGTTAGCAGCACCTGACTCCATAATCCGCTTGAAGTGAGCCACCATACTGTAATTATTATTCTTCTGAAATACTTTGTTCTTTACATAGTTGAATGTGCTGACAACAAAATCACACAAAAATTAAAAAATGGAAATCAAATTTTTCAACCCATGGAGGTCTGGATTTGGAGTCACACTCAAAATTAAAGTGGAAAAACACACTACAGGCTGATCCACCTTTGATGTAATGTCCTTAAAGGGTTTCTATCACTTCGTATGACATAATTAGCTCTCAGACACTAGCGATCCGCTAGTGTCTGCTCTGGCCAACCATCCTAATATAAGAGCTTTTTGGGCAGCCGTTTTGCTAAAAAAATAACTTTTATAAATATGCTAATGAGCCTCTAGGTGCTATGTGGGCGTCATTAGCACCTAGAGGCTCCGTTCACCTTCATACACAGCCACCGCCCAGCGCGTCCCTCCAGCCCGCCCATCTCCTGATGAATGCGATCCTCCGTGTGACGCAACGGACGAATTCTCGCGCATGCGCCGTGCGCGGCTGTATTCGGCGCATGCGCAGAGAATGTCTGACCGCTTCCCTGCTCAGACATCTCCACTGCGCCTGTTCCTTGGAGCACTATGACGTCATCGGCGCAGGCGCAGTGGAGATGTCTGAGCAGGGAAGCGGTCAGACATTCTCTGCGCATGCGCCGAATACAGCCGCGCATGCGCGAGAATTCGTCCGTTGCGTCACACGGAGGATCGCATTCATCAGGAGATGGGCGGGCTGGAGGGACGCGCTGGGCGGTGGCTGTGTATGAAGGTAGACGGAGCCTCTAGGTGCTAATGACGCCCACATAGCACCTAGAGGCTCATTAGCATATTTATAAAAGTTATTTTTTTAGCAAAACGGCTGCCCAAAAAGCTCTTATATTAGGATGGTTGGCCAGAGCAGACACTAGCGGATCGCTAGTGTCTGAGAGCTAATTATGGCATACGAAGTGATAGAAACCCTTTAAAACAAGTCAAAATGAGGCTCAGTAGTGTGTGTGGCCTCCACGTGCCTGTATGACCTCCCTACAACGCCTGTGCATGCTCCTGATGAGGTGGCGGACGGTCTCCTGAGGGATCTCCTCCCAGACCTGGAATAAAGCATCTGCCAACTCCTGGACAGTCTATGGTGCAACGTGACGTTGGTGGATAGAGCGAGACGTGATGTCCCAGATGTGCTCAATTGGATTCAGGTCTGGGGAACGGGCGGGCCAGTCCATAGCATCAATGCCTTTGTCTTGCAGGAACTGCTGACACACTCCAGCCACATGAGATCTAGCATTGTCTTGCATTAGGAGGAACCCAGGGCCACCTGCACCAGCATATGGTCTCACAAGGGGTCTGAGGATCTCATCTCGGTACTTAATGGCAGTCAGGCTACCTCTGGCGAGCACATGGAGGGCTGTGCGGCCCTCCAAAGAAATGCCACCCCACACTATTACTGACTCAATGCCAAACCGGTCATGCTGGAGGATGTTGCAGGCAGCAGAACGTTCTCCACGGCGTCTCCAGACTCTGTCACGTCTGTCACATGTGCTCAGTGTGACCTGCTTCCATCTGTGAAGAGCACAGGGCGCCAGTGGTGAATTTGCCAATCTTGGTGTTCTCTGGCAAATGCCAAACGTCCTGCACGGTGTTGGGCTGTAAGCACAACCCCCACCTGTGGACGTCGGGCCCTCATATCACCCTTATGGAGTCTGTTTCTGACCATTTGAGCAGACACATGCACATTTTTGGCCTGCTGGAGGTCATTTTGCAGGGCTCTGGCAATGCTCCTCCTGTTCCTCCTTGCACAAAGGTGGAGGTAGCGGTCCTGCTGCTGGGTTGTTGCCCTCCTACGGCCTCCTCCACGTCTCCTGATGTACTGGCCTGTCTCCTGGTAGCGCCTCCATGCTCTGGACACTACGCTGACAGACACAGCAAACCTTCTTGCCACAGCTCGCATTGATGTGCAATCCTGCATAAGCTGCACTACCTGAGCCACTTGTGTGGGTTGTAGACTCCGTCTCATGCTACCACTAGAGTGAAAGCACCGCCAGCATTCAAAAGTGACCAAAACATCAGCCAGGAAGCATGGGAACTGAGAAGTGGTCTGTGGTAACCACCTGCAGAACCACTCCTTTATTGGGGGTGTCTTGCTAATTGCCTATAATTTCCACCTGTTGTCTATCCCATTTGCACAACAGCATGTGAAATTGATTGTCACTCAGTGTTGCTTCCTAAGTGGACAGTTTGATTTCACAGAAGTGTGATTGACTTGGAGTTACATTGTGTTGTTTAAGCGTTCCCTTTATTTTTTTGAGCAGTGTATTTTATCATGATTTGATGTTGAGTCCCATTACTTTCTTTGCATGGTATATACTTTAGATTTTCTATGGGCTCAATACTCTTTGTGAAGCAATTGTAGGTGGTTTATGTAGATATTAACCTTCTGCTACATCCCGTTGCTGTTTCAAACCCATGTGAATTTAGCATGTCACATGATCCTGTAACATGCCCGGTAAGGCAGATTACCAGTCTGGGCCTGATTGCAGTTATGCTTTGGCTGTAACTGCCCGTTATCTTGCAGTAATATTTAACATGTTTAATAACATTGGTATAATGCACTGAAATAGTTTTTAGAAGAAAATAATGTACAGTTACTGAAATAGTTTTTAGAAGAAAATAATGCGCAGTTGCTCAGCATTTGCAGCAGAATGCTCTTGTGTTATTGGATGCTGTTGGAAATAAAATCTATGAACTGAGTATTTTTTAAAAGCTGTTTGTTCACAGGAAAAGTCTCCTAGGGGGAGTTTTGATGCAAAACTAGCTGCTAGCACACAACTGGGTGACAGCCCTTACTCCCTCAAAGCTTTCCCTGATCAAATTCCTTAAAATCTACCCAATTATGTCTTCTTATTCTCTGCCTATACTCTGCTTATAGTATTCCTATCACACTACATTAGTGGCTTGTGTCTGTAATTGCTTTTTATCAGACACGCCATATGACACATTTTATGAAGCTCCCAGCAAAGGACCTTCCTCAATTCTGCCCCTGATTGGCTGATCTGGGCTGTCTGTCAGCCTATGAGCTAATCAGGGCAAGCCCTCCCCACCACTTCCTCCCAATGTCATGTAATCAGATTAACTTCTTTCTCCCTCATGGTTTTCTCTGCTAATTCTCACAGTAAAATGGTGCTGGGCGCTGTATTTACGCTATTCATCCGAAACTAATCAAAACACTTTGCATTCGTTTTGCGGACAAATTTTTGTGAAATTCATAATAAATCCGATTCATTTAGAATAAATATGCTCTTCTTTAGTGCTTATATACAATATATACAGATTCATTTGTACAAAGATTGGACTATCATGACCAACCTTATAAATGTGTATGTTTCCACGCAAGCAACTGCTGGAATCACTGGAATCCTGTTAATAAAAGCTAGAATCAACTGATTTTTCTAATAGCTCCAGCCAATTATTGTATCATTGCTATAGGTCACAGTGGAAACGGCTCACTGGATAAATGATGCATAAACTGTATATGTCATTACAAGTCCCTGGTGTCCTAAAATGCGATAAGGAGAAAACACAGTATTGATTGTTGTAATATCTACGAGTAGGTCACGAGCGAGGAGCGCTGACACCTAAATAAGATGTGCTAAGTTAACAAGCACGATAATGTCAAAAGTAATCCGAACATCAATAGTCAAACAATATAATGCTGGAAATCGCTTACAATAAATAAGACATTTTCAAACTGGTAAATTACACTGGAAGGATAAAAATCACAGTTGTCTTTCTGTGTAAATGACGGATCACACAATCAATATGCAATCATTTTACAGATCTGCATGCTGTTGACGAAGCAATTTAATACAAGACCCATTTTACAACTTTAAGAAAAATTTGATTCGCAATGAATCTGAATTTACCCACGCTTCGTGGTAACAAATAGTTTTTTTCCCCCTAAAATGGCAGTTACACGTGTTACAAAGCGAAAGTAAGAAGCCTGGGAACATGTTATGCCCCGTAATGCTATGCAACCAGCCAATGTCACAGCCCTATAAAACCCTCATTCCATGCGGTTTCTACCATTGTGCTGTGAGCTCAGCATAGGGAGAAACATGGCAAGCGCTAGGGACAGTGTTTCAGAAAGCTTTTAATTGTAGAATATTAGATAGGAACAGTGCAGGGACAGTGTAAGGGAATTATAGGGAGAGTTTTTAGACTTTTGTGTAATCACCCTGTGCATCTTGTTCACTTGCTGCACCATTCATACTTAATCTATTCTGTTACACATAGACTTACTGTGCGTCAGACTGTTCGGCCGAACACCGCGTGTGCTCGAGCGCGATTCTCGAGTCTCCTCCCCGCACGTTTGTTGACTGCTATGCAGCCAATAAGAGTGCGCGGGGGTGCTGGCACTCACTGTAATGGCGCAGCCATGTTGGCTACTGGCATTACAGTGATTGTCTGGCCGGATCGCGTCATCGGGTGCTATATAGCACCCGATGACACGTGGTTCGGCTCAGTCTTAGTCAGGGAGAGCTGCAGCAGAAGGGACAGATAGTGTAGGGACAGGAATTGGTTTGTTTTTTAGGCAGGGTTTACTGGTGAAAGGTGTTAGAGACCCAAAAGTCCTTTTAAGGACTATTGTTTTATCTGGCTGCCATATATATTATTAGCACAACTTGTGCTAAATTGCGTGCAATTGTTTGGCCACTGCTGACAGTGACACAACCTCTGCTACATCTGTTGTGTTACATTTGTGCATCCTAAATATCTGTGACATTCAGCGCAATTGTTTGGCCGCTGCTGACAGCAACATTACCTGCGCTACATCTCCTGTATAGCGTTTGCGCATTCTAAATATCTGTGACATTCAGTTACATTTTTTCACTGCTGGTGGCAGAGACGTTACCTGCGCTACATCTTCTGTATAACGTTTTTGCATCCTAAATATCAGTGACATTCAGTCTAATTTATTTGCGCATACACTTACAAAACCTGCGCTACTGTACGTGTGACATACTTGCAAGCATATATACCATTTAATATGCTGAAGGCGAGCAGTAAGGGACGGGGACGGGGAAATGGCCGTGCTGCTGATGGTGCACACAGAGGCCGTGGCAAAACTGTGCCTACTGCCAGAGCACAAGAAACACACTAATCCACGATACCTTCATGTCCCAGTCTGCATGGCGGCGCAGGACACCACTCTCGACGTCACACTAGTGCGACCAGGTGGTCGGTTGGATTGCAGCAGATAATGCTTCCAGTCAGTTAAGCACCACCCTGTCTTCCACAAAGTCCAGTCTCAGTAGCCAAGAATCTGATCAACAGAATCCTCACCCTGATCCTCCTTCCTCCTACCATATAGAGTCTTGGCAAACAAGTGATCCCACACTCGGATATTGCGAGGAGCTCTTTTCATCGCCATTCCTTGATTTGGCCCTCTCGTCAAGCCCGCTTGAAGAGAGACATGAGGATATCTTGTGTTTTAGAAGGTCAGATCAGCAGCAGACCCTCACCCCTAATTTTTTAGATGGTTTGCTCAGCAGCAGACCCTCACCCCTAATGTTTTAGAAGGTTAGATCAGCAGCAGACCCTCATCCCTAATTTTTAGATGGTCAGATCAGCAGCAGGCCCTCGCCACTAATGTTTTTTAGGGTCACCAGCAGGCCATAAATCATATTTTTTAAGGGAGTGTATGATGCCCTCTATGTGATATACAGGTTGTATCGGAGTGCCTTGTAATTTTTGGCAGCACTTGCACTTTATATGCAAGTAAATATACAGGAAAGAATGTTTCCTAACAATTTTTCCGTATTATTGTCAGTCTGTAAAAGTGGCGTAGTACTCGGACAAAATCGTTCCCAGCAGTGACCTGGGAGTCCAAGACACCCTCCCCTCTTCAGAGCAGGGGATACCTGGTTTACTGCTCAGGTTCTCCCATTGACTTCCATTGTGCTTGGGTGCTCGGCCAAAGTGTTCTACTCGAGCACCCAAGCACTTTGGTGCTCGATCAACACTATACTTAATCTGTTTTCTTATACATAGACTTACTGTGCGTCAGACTCATTGTTAACAGGCGGTCTAATATGTAGGAGCATTATCTAGTTCACCTGCTGCAACATTAATACTTACCGTATTTTTCGCCCTATAAGACGCACCGGCCCATAAGACGCACCTAGGTTTTTGAGGGGGAAAATAAGAAAAAAAATATTTTTAACCAAAAGGTGTGCTTTTGGTGGGTTTTGAACTAATGGTTGTCTGTGCATGACACTACTATGGGGGATCTGTGGATGGCACTGTTATGGGGGGATCTTTGGGTGGCACTGTTATGGGGGGATCTGTGGATGGCACTGTTATGGGGGATCTGTGGATGGCACTGTTATGGGGGGATCTGAGGGGTGCACTGTTATGGGGGGGATCTGTGGATGGCACTGTTATGGGGGGGGTGATCTGTGGATGGCACTGTTATAGGGGGGTGATCTGTGGATGGCACTTTTATGGGGGGGCGATCTGTGGATTGCACTGTTATGGGGGGGAGATCTGTGGATGGCACTGTTATGGGGGGAGATCTGTGGATGTCACTGTTATGGGGGGTGATCTGTGGATGGCACTGTTATGGGGGGGTGGTCTGTGGATGGCACTGTTATGGAGGGGGATCTGTGGGTGGCACTGTTATGGGGGGTGGATCTGTGGATGGCACTGATATATACAGTCAGGTCATAAATATTGGGACATGGACACAATTCTAAAATTTTTGGCTCTATACACCACCACAATAGATTTGAAATGAAACGAACAAGATGTGCTTTAACTGCAGACTGTCAGCTTTAATTTGAGGGTATTTACATCCAAATCAGAAGAACGGTGTAGGAATGACAACAGTTTGCATATGTGCCTCCCACTTGTTTAGGGACCAAAAGTAATGGGACATAATAATAATCATAAATCAAACTTTCACTTTTTAATACTTGGTTGCAAATCCTTTACAGTCAATTACAGCCTAAAATCTGGAACGCATAGACATCACCAGACGCTGGGTTTCATCCCTGGTGATGCTCTGCCAGGCCTCTACTGCAACTGTCTTCAGTTCCTGCTTGTTCTTGGGGAATTTTCCCATCCGTTTTGTCTTCATCAAGTGAAATGCACGCTCAATCGGATTCAGGTCCGGTGATTGACTTGCCCATTGCATAACATTCCACTTCTTTCCTTTAAAAAACTCTTTGGTTGCTTTTGCAGTATGCTTTGGGTCATTGACCATCTGCACTGTGAAGCGCCGTCCAATCAGTTCTGAAGCATTTGGCTGAATATGAGCAGATAATATTGCCCGAAACTCTTCAGAATTCATCCTGCTGCTTTTGTCAGCATTCAAATCTTCAATAAATACAAGAGAACCGTACATGTCCACGCTATGACACTACAACCACCATGCTTCACTGATGAGGTGGCATACTTAGGATCATGAGCAGTTCCTTTCCTTCTCCATACTCTTATCTTCCCATCACTCTGGTACAAGTTGATCTTGGTCTCATCTGTCTATAGAATGCTGTTCCAGAACTGTGAAGGCTTTTTTAGATGTCGTTTGGCATCTTGTGGTGAACCCTCTGTATTCATTCTGGTGAAGTCTTCTCTTGATTGTTGACTTTGACACACATACACCTACCTCCTGGAGCGTGTTCTTGATCTGGCCAACTGTTGTGAAGGGTGTTTTCTTCACCAGGGAAAGAATTATTCGGTCATCCACCACAGTTGTTTTCCGTGGTCTTCCGAGTCTTTTGGTGTTGCTGAGCTCACCGATGCCTTCCTTCTTTTTAAGAATGTTCCAAACAGTTGTTTTGGCCATGCCTAATGTTTTTTCTATCTCTCTGATGGGTTTGTTTTGTTTTTTCAGCCTAATGATGGCTTGCTTCACTAATAGTGACAGCTCTTTGGATCTCATCTTGAGAGTTGACAACAACATATTCCAAATGCAAGAAGCACACTTGAAATGAACTCTGGACCTTTTATCTGCTCATTGTAATTGGGATAATAAGGGAATAACACACCCCTGGCCATGGAACAGCTGAGAAGCCAATTGTCCCATTACTTTTGGTCCCTTAACAATTGGGAGGCACATATGCAAACTGTTCTAATTCCTACACTATTCACCTGATTTGGATGTAAATACCATCAAATTAAAGCTGACAGTCTGCAGTTAAAGCACATCTTGTTTGTTTCATTTCAAATCCATTGTGGTGGTGTATAGAGTCAGAAATGTTAGAATTGTGTCGATGTCCCAATATTTATGGACCTGACTGTATGTGTCACCCACAGATCCCCCACCCTATAACAGTGCCATCCACATATCCCCTACCCCATAATAGTGTCATCCACAGATCACCCCCCCATAACAGTGCCATCCACAGATCACCCCCCCCCCCATAACAGTGCCATCTACAGATCTCCCCCCCCATAACAGTGCCATCCACATATCTCCTCCCCCATAACAGTGCCATCCACATATTCCCCACCCCATAATAGTGCCATCCACATAAGCCCTAATATACCTGTGGGCGGGTCGGTGGCATGCAAATGCGGCGGGGCCGGTGCGATCACTGTACTCCAGCCCCACCGCTCACTCACTTCTTTATTGCCTAAACATTTTATAATAATAGCTTTCATTGAAGTTCTGATCCCCAGCCCCATCTGTAGTACTTACTAAATGTCCTGTAGCAGGCAGAGCAGGGCGGCCGGCCGGCCGTAACTCACTGACGTCACATGCCTGCGCCGCCTACTTTATGCATGAAGTAGGCGGCGCAGGAATGTGACTTCAGTGAGTTACGGCCGGCCGCCCGCCCTGCTCTGCCTGCTACAGGACATTTAGTAAGTACTACAGATGGGGCTGGGGATCGGAACTTCAATGAAAGCTATTATTATAAAATGTTTAGGCAATAAAGCAGTGAGTGAGCGGTGGGACCGGAGTACAGTGACCGCACCGGCCCCGTCCCTCCCCCGTCCAGCTGATACATCGCAGTCTGCAATGCTGCAGCATCGCAGACTGAGATGTAAAATAGCAGCATTCACCCCATAAGATGCAGGGGCATTTTCCCCCCACTTTTTTGGGGGGGGGAGTGCGTCTTATAGGGCAAAAAATACGGTAATCTGTTCTCTTATACATAGACTTACTGTGCGTCATACTCATTTTTAACAGGCAGTCTAATATATAGGCGTGTTTATCTAGTTCACCTGCTGCGCCATTAATACTTAAAGGAGTTGTCCAGGTTCAGAGCTGGACCCGGACATATCCCCATTTTCACCCCTCCGGCCCCCCTGATATGAGCATCGGAGCGTTTTCAGTCACCGGGACTGATGGGCGGCTTTTAGGGCTGCCCTAGCCTGTAAAACGGCTAGGACAGCGCTAACCCATCAGTGCTGTAGACATCACAGGCAACACTGCTATGTGGAAGCCTTTCCATAGCAGTATGAAAATATAAACAAACAAGCCCTTGCCCTGCGCGATCTCGAACCAGGCAAGAGAGCATCAGAGCGTGAAATTCTCTGATGCTCATGTTAGAGGGGAAGGAGGGGTGAAAATTTGTTTTGTTATATATGGACACATTGATTAATAGATTAGCAATTATATTAGGCCCTGAATCATAAAGTAGGGTGATATACCTGTCTCATTCTACTGCTTGTGGATTGTCGATATTAATAGATAAGCAATTCTATTATGCCCTGATTCACAAAGTGGAGTGATATACCTGTCTCATTCTACTGTTTGTGGCATGTCCACATTGATTAATAGATAAGCAATTCTATTGGACCCTGATTCATAAATTGGGGTCATACACCTGTCTCTTCTACTGCTTGTGGCATGTCCACATTGATTAATAGATAAGCAATTCTATAAGGCCCTGATTCAAGTGGGTTGATACACCTGTCTCATTCTACTGTTTCTGTATCCACATTGATATTTAACCGCTTCTGTTAGCCAAACTGTTACTGTGATTCTTATTTAACCCCATTTGAGCAGTGCAAATAAATTGATTCTTCGCACAGAATTGCCCACAAATGTTTTTTGTCGGAAAAATTATTCTTTTATCTGAAAAAGTATTCTCTTAGCGAATAAATTAGTCTTTTACCAAATAAATTAGTCTTTTACCCCCAAAAAATTTGTCTGCTCCAGTATTACAATCCCTGATTTCTATGACGAATGACGTTGAGCGGGTAACCCGCACCTGTCGGCAAAGGTTAGACACACGGCGATCCCTTCAGTGCAGCGCATGTGCAGCCCCACACATGTAAGGGTATCACAGAACAGTTAGTGCTGAAAGCCACTTGGCCCTCTAGAAAGTTGGACATGGACCGCCTGTGGTCAAATAACTTCTTGTATTTGGGTGAAAACCAGATGGGCCGAACTTGGTGGATGGATCAAACATGGCAGCTGGATTATTGCCATAAGGGAAGAGTGTTGTTGGTTATCAGAATGAACCAGACTAATCGCTCCACCAAATCGACCCAAATTCATTGTAGCTAATACATTCTTTTAGTCTGCGTCGTTATTGCAATTGTTTATGGTCGGAATTACAACGTATTATCAGACAAATCGCTCCACCAACTAGACCCAATTAATCATTCCTAGCTATCACGTTTTGTTATTGAAAATTTTCGTCTGCATCACTCTGACAGCCACAACAAATTCTATGTCACTTTGCAGTGCAATTAAATTATAAAAACACAGATGAGAATGTAATTCCATTACATTTTATCTCTGTTTTGGACCCACTCCTGTTTTTGGCTTACAATTACTGATCAAATACTGATGCAAAATACTGACAAAATACTGACCGTCTGAAAGAGGCTTTATGGATGCAATACAGGATTGTATTTTTGTTTTTTTGTTTTATGTTTTTCTGACGGATCAGAAGAACAGAAACATAAACAGTGATGTTAACAGCCTTACTGTCACTGCTGCTGCCTTCCCTCCCTACTGTGTCTGGGGCCCACTTTTGTCATGGTTACTGACACTGCTCCTGCTGCCGCCACTGTCCCCATTCTGTCATGGGGCCACTATTGTCATGGTTGCTGCCACTGCTGCTGCCGCCACCATCATCCCCTTTCTGTCATGGGGTAACTACTGCGACTGCTGCCGCCACCATCACTACTCTGTCATGAAGCCACTATTGTCAAGGTTAGTGGCAATGCTGCCGCCACTGCCCCCACTCTGTCATGGGGCCACTACTGCCACTGCCACCATCCCCACAATTTCATGTGGCCACTATTGTCATGGTTACTGCACTGCTGCTGCTGCCACCACGGTCCCCACTCTGTTATGGGTTCACTATTTCCACTGCTGCCACCGACCCCACTCTCATGGGGCCACTACTTGAATTATGGGGCACTGCACGGTTGAGTCCACGGCAATAAATTAGACCTCACGCTTTTATTGACTTGTAATACTGCCGCACAGTAATACCACAACTAGCAGAAGGGATTAGCTATGAATCTTGGTGCCCTACAGAACGGATTAACTATGAATGTGGGTGCACTAGAACGTGATGCACATGGCAATACCCTGTCCCTGCACTCTCCCTGCAGTATAAGCTCCTTGCCTTCACACTGAGATTGGGCCACCAATTAATATGATTAGGTATACTAGATTTATTGCAATTAGTGACAAATTAATTCGCAACTAATCAAATTTCTTGAGGTTCAGCGAATCGTTCGAATCAAATTTTTCCAAACTTCACTCATCTAAGTTAGATAGATAATAGATAGATGATAGATAAATAGATAGATAGATAGATAGACAGCCACATAGACACACCTCTTAAATAGGACCTGTCACCTCTCCTGACATGTCTGTTTTAGTAACTTCTTGCATTTCCCATGTAATATCTATTATGACTCAGTGATGTGCCATTCCTTTTTCATTTGAATTTTCAGTTCAATTTGCAATAAAAATACAGCTGAGTGGGTAATAAACCCGTAGTCATGCAGTCTGCTTTTACAAACATTTGCAAAAGAATGGAAGGCACCTGGAATACTTAATGAAAGAAGTCTTTAGGAGTTAACTGTGCTTTGGATGGCAAGATTTGTTTCTGCAAAGGTGATTGGTCCTTAGGTATTTTGGCAGGAAGCTGAAGAGTATAAATATAAGTCCTATTCCTGTCCAGCAGCTTTTCCTGACAGAAATTAGAAGAATAGGAGCCCCTCCCACCCTAATTTTATGCATATGTTAATAAACGATGTTGCATGCTTATTAGTGAGCGGAGTCACCCAGCTCTTGGCCTTGATGGATGTGGTTATAAGTATTACTTTATTGTGCTTATTAGCTCAAGCTTATTTAGCTGAGCTATTTGTTATTGGTATATATTTTGGTAACTCACAATAAAGCACTGCCTGTTTAAGCCATTTTGTTTTGTGTTTTTGTTTATTTATTATTAATTAATGTGTAATTTATATGTTTACATGTATTATATATTCATGGTGTTTATAATCCCATGTCTCATTCTAAAGAGCTCACTGAATTTGAGCGTGGTGCTGTAACAGGATGCCACTGTTACAACAATTCACTTCATGAAATGTCTTCCCTACTATATATTCCACCTATGGGAGAAACTAGAATAGAGATTGCGAACCAGGCTTTCTTGTTCAACATTGTTGTCTGACCTCAGAAATGTTCTTCTTCTGAATAGGCAAAAATTCACACAGACATTCCAAAATCTTGTAGAAAGGCTTCCAAGAAGAATGGAACCTATGTTTAGCTCCAAAAGGGGGACCAACTCCACATTAATGCCTGAGAAAGTAGAAAGGGATATATATATATATATATATATATATATATATATATATATTAGTGGGGATTCGCTCTGGTAGTTAGGACTAGCAGATGCAGTATAGAGGCAAAGTACACAGTTCTTGAATCAAACAGCAGTGTTTATTCACACATTGGTGTATAACAAAATGCAGATAAGGTGTATCACAAAACGCAGGTGGCTTGGTGTTTGTTCACACACAAGGAAAGTCCATAAACAGCCCGGCTCAAACCTCAAATCCCAGCACAGCCCTCAGTTCACAGCACACAGACTCCTGAGCTCCACTGTCAGAGGGAGGTAAATCCACCACACCTGGCAGTGCTGGCTGGTTTTTATGCCTGGCAAAACCCATCCTGGAACTTGGGGAGCAGGAGCAAGAGCCGTCCCGGAATAGCTATGATAGCCATTGTAACGGAACGCCTAGCACCCCGACCGGGTACCTCCGTTGATAGATGCTCCTAGTGCTTTCCGAGGACTCCAAGCACTCCACTTGACACCGTACACACTGCAGACCCCACGAACTGCCGAAGCTTGGTTGAGGTCTCACCGTCTCCTACCCACCCTGGAACTACGACAAGGCTCCAGGCTCCAGTGGCTGAACCTCTCCTAAAACCAGAGAGCAGGAACAGCTCTTAAAAGAGCTAGTAGTTATAGCCAGGGGAGTATAGCAAATCTCCCAGCATATAGCAATCCCCAGCGTCGATCAGTTACCCAAACATCAGCCTCAACATGATGAAGGATAAAACAGGAACACTTTATTGAGGGCTACCCGCCCGTATTTATGCAGGTCCCCATCTTGTGGACATGCCCCTAGGGGACCAGAATGAAGACTATGACACAGGACAGATATGCAGCACTGCAGGATAGACAGACACAATACATCCCCACAATGCATCATGGTTTCCTCCTCTCTGCCCTGGAAACACCCGAGGAGCAATTCAATTATCTTTCAGGACAAAGGGGAATGGCCAATACACACGTGGGGACAATGGAACAGACATCACTTACTCAAACATACAATGTCCCACCCTTTACAATACACCTAGACAATTAACACATTCCCAGACAGCTCAAGTCTGAGTGCATATTATTAGGTGAATGGCACTCAGACAACATGAATACAATAAAATGAGCTAACTGGGTACCCTCACATAACATACAATACAATTACACAGACAGATGGTTCTGTCACACATCTCAAAACCCCACATGTCCCCATATGGCTTGGATCTGAGCGCTCAGATGCCACAAACACAGTCAAATCGCCATGGGGTTTAAGTTTTGCATGGGCTGATGAGAGGGCTCATAATCCTGGGGCAAGAGGCTGGTAGCCAGGCCCCTCCAAAACCCAGTGGCGAGGTTGGTTTCGCCACAGCCATGCTGAATCTCAAGATGTTAATTAGAAATAGCTGCTGCTGACACATAAAATACCAGCTCTTACTTCACCGTGGCCATGAACCTCGGTGACACATACCTTCCATCCACAATGATTCCAGGTACCTTCTTACATATCCCCCCTTTGTTCAACCCTGAGGGGTGAACACATACCATACAGTATACCCGGGACAGGGCATCTACGTTTCCCTGCAACCGGCCTGCCCTGTGTTCCACGGAGAACTTAAAGCTCTGCAAGGACAGGAACCACCTGGCGACTCAGGCATTTCCCTCTTTGGCCTGGCTCATCCACTTGAGAGGGGAGTGGTCAGTCACCAGGCGGAACTTTCTCATCAAAAAATAGTAGCGGAGAGACTCAAGTGCCCACTTGATAGCCAGGCACTCTCTCCCCACAAACCGGTGACCCGCACAGGGCCGACTTCAAAGTGGAAAAAGCCTCTTCCGCTCGCTCATCCCAGCGAACCATCACTGATTTTCGTCCCTTCAAGGGCTCGGCTATAGTGGCAAAGTGGGGAACAAATCTCATATAATAGACTATGATTCCTAGGAACGACTTTACTTGTTTAGTGGTGACAGGTCGGGGCCAATTTCTTATCGCCTCTATTTTGTTTACTTGGGGTTTGATTACTCCGTGCCCTAACCCTATCGCGCATTTTTTTGGGTTAGCGGTTAGTCCAGCTTTTCGAAGGGAGTCTACTACAGCCTGTACTTTGGGAAGATGACTTTCCCAGTCAATATTGTGGATGACAATATCGTCCAGGTAAGCCGAAGCGTACCGACCATGTGGTCGCAGCACAATGTCTATTAGCCTTTGGAATGTGGCGGGGGGGCCATGCAGACCAAAGGGTAACACCTTATACTGGTACAGCCCCTCCGGTGTGATGAAGGCGTTTTCTCTTTGGCAGCCTCCGTTAAGGGTACCTGCCAGTACTCTTTGGTGAGGTCCAAAGCAGATAAATACCGGGATTATCCTAACCTCTCAATCAGCTCATCTACCCGGGGCATGGGATATGCGTCGAACTTAGATACCTTGCTTAATTTTCGAAAATTGTTACAAAACCACAACGTCCCATCCGGTTTGAGTATCAGTACTATAGGGCTGGCCCACTCACTTCTAGACTCCTCGATGACGTCTAGTTTGCAGTCCCAGATGACCCCCGAGAATATGTTGGTGGGCTAACTCTAACACGAGTTTTCGATAGGCCCCGGGCTCAACCAACTGTTCAACAGGTTCACCCCGCAGATGGTTTACCCGATATAGCATATTCTGGTGGACCATAAAACGGGGAAACATCAACTCATCCCCAGGTTGTTGGGGTACACCATCAAGTATTACCACATTCTCCCAGGCCCGGGATAGGGTTGTGTCTCGACTTTGGGCTGTACCGAAATTCTCCCCGGAGATGTTAAGGTCTGCCAACCCAACACCCAGTGGCAACTCCTCCACGTCTCCCACTATTACCCTACGCGGGGTTGTCTCGCCCTCTTCCACCGAAGTGGCTATCACCCCTACTGCTGGCCCTTCGGCCTCAGGTTCCTAGGGTCCTGGCCATCCTCCTGAACAAGGCCAATCTCCTGGGCTTATTCCTGTCTCAGGGGTATCCTTAACTCTCACAACCGGCTATAGGGCAGGGAAACCTGGAAAGTCTCTACCTATTATGAGTTCATAGTGAAGATTTGTGGCGACTGCCACTTCGTGGGTCCACCTGCCGGCCACCGTGGTTAGAGACACCAGCGCGGTGGGGTAGTTATTCAAGTCTCCATGAATCCACATCACCCCAACTTTCCGGCCAGTATACTCAGCGGACCGCACCAGGGTAGCCCTTACCTGGGTCACCAAGCTCCCTGAGTCCAGCAGCGCCTCCGCTTCAGTGTCTTCCACTTCCACCTGGCACAAGTGGTCTAGAGCCTCTGGGTTACCTGTGGCACACAGTTTCCTAGCATATAGCGATTGTCGGTAACCACAATTAGTGTCCATGGGATAAACCCGATGAGGACACTCAGCCCTGGTGTGGCCAGGTTCCTGACACCGCCAGCAGATTAACTGGGTCCGGCCCATAGGGGTAACCTCCCGGGGGGGTTTCATTCGCTCATACCGGTGGGCATGGGGTGGGAAGTTCTAGAGTTTGCCTGCCCTCCTCCCAAAAGTACCCCTCTTGTGATTCTTGGTGGACTCATAGCATTCCACCAGGTCCACCATTTCCAGGGCATTTCCAGGAGATACCTGGCCAATCCAGTGCTGGAGAGGGGGTGCCCTCCAGAATATGTCAGCCAATAGTCTATCCAGCAAAGCCTATCCAGCTGTTTTGAAAAAGGTGGAGTAAGTCATAATACTGGGGTCTTGTGGGCTCAGCCGGCTTAAACCCCCACTGATGTATCTGCTGGGTCCGGACCAACACATTCACCCCCAGTCTTGCCAAAATCTCACCATTTACCTTCGGGTAGTCGGCCGCTTGATCGTTCGGCAAGTCGAAAATACACCCGCTTGGGACTCTGATGCCAGGAAAGGAGCGACGACCTCAGCCTACTGGTCTGGGGGCAGCTTTTCCCTGGTGGCCACTTTTTCGTACATCGCCTGGTAGGTTTCGATGTTGTCTGTGGGTTTCATCTTAGGGATCGCTGCACGGACTGCTTTCCAGGCATTGTGGATGCTTGGGGTTGCTCCTGCTGTCTGCAAAGCCATCACATCTTGTAGCAGCAACTGGTTGGTCTCTTGCTTCTGCTTCTTAGCCTCCTGTTGGTGCAGGTTGGTCTCTCGCTGCTCCAAATTAGCCTCCATGAGAGCCTTTACAACTGCCTCCATTTTCTTGTGGGGCACGTGTTGAAATACAGCTGGTTTGATGTACGACATACAACTGTGCCTAAAAATGCAAACCCAAAAATATATTGGCGTTCACGCCAGCCTCACTGCGCCACCAATTGTGGGGATTCGCTCTGGTAGTTAGGACTAGCAGTATAGAGGCAAAATACACAGTTTTTTAATCAAACAGCGGTGTTTATTCATACATTGGTGTATAACGAAATGAAGATAAGGTGTATCACAAAACGCAGGCGGCTTGGTGTTTGTTCACACACAAGGAAAGTCCATAAACAATAAAAGTCACCTTTTCTCCTGGGTGTTAAATCACACCTTACTAGCAGTTCAGCCTCATCAAGTCCATAGGCGGCCTGTTCGCCTTTAGAGGGGTGGAGTCTTCCAGCCCGGCTTAAACCTCAGATCCCAGCACAGCCCTTAGTTCACAGCATACAGACTCCTGAGCTCCACTGTCAGAGGGAGGTAAATCCACCACACCTGGCAGGTTTTTATGCCTGGCAAAACCCGGCCTGGAACATGGAGAGTAGTCACCCACCCAGCAGTGTCAATTAGCAATAGCTGCTGCTGACACATAAATTACTGTCTCTTACTCCACCGAGGCCAGGAACCTCAGTGACACATACCTTCCATCCACGATGATTGCAGGTACCTTCTTACAATATATATTCCTCCTTACAAAAGTCTTCAGGTTCTGTGAGATTCCTGAGCCATTTTGCATGCACTGCTATTTTGAGGTATATCCACAGATTTTCAATGATGTTCAGATCAGCAGACTGTTAGAGCCATGGTAAACCTTCAGCTTACGCCTTTTGAGGTAGTCTATTGTGGATTTTAAGGTGTGTTTAGGATCATTATCCCATTTGTAGAAGCCATCCTCTTTTCAGCTTCTGTATTTTACCGTTGGTGTTATGTTTGCTTCCATAATTGCTGGAATTTCATTAAATCCATTCTTCCCTCTACACGTGAAATTTTCCCTGTGATATTGGCTGCAACACAACTCCAAAGCATGACTGATCCACCCCATGCTTTATGGTTGGAGAGGTGTTGTTATCATGAAGTTCTGTGTCCTTTATTCTACAAACATCCCTTTGCTCATTATGGCTGAAAGAGTTCTATTTTAACCTCATCGGTCCATAGGACTTCCAAAATGCATCAGGCTTGTTTAGATCCGTTTTTGCAAACCTCTGACTCTGAATTTTGTGGTGAGGACACAGGAGAGGTTTTGGCCATATTTGTGCAGGTGTCACTGAACAGTAGAACAATGTACCACAACTCCAGATTTTGCAAAATCTTCCTGAAGGTCTTTTGCAGTTAAGTGGGGGTTCTGATTTGCGTTTTTAGCAATCCTATGAGCAACTGTCTCTTATATTTTTCTTAGTCTTCCAGACCTCTTGACCTACACTGTTCCTGTTAAGTGCCATTTACCATGGCTCTCATAGTCCCCTCATCTGAAAAAAGGACAGTGCATGGAAGACAGCCCAGGAATCTCAAAGAACTGGAAGACTTTTGCATCAAAGAATGAATGAAAGTCCTTCAAACAAGAATTGAAAGACTCTTGTCTGGCTACAAAAACATTTATAAGCTGTGATACTTGCCAAAGAAGCTGCTACTAGGTACTAACCATGCAGGATGCCCAAACTTTTGCTTTAGGCTCTTTTCATTTTTGGTTATTTTGAAAATGTAAAAGATGAAAATAAAAATTATTTTTGCTTAAAATACAAAGGCAATGTGTCATCTTTAAATTTATGCCTTTTGGACATGATTTTATCTTCAATTTGCCTAACCAATCGCAGTAACGGTAATTTTGGCAGGGGTGCCCAAACTTTTGCATATCACTGTATATATGTATAAGGTTAATCATGTACCTCTTAGACGCCTCTTCTCAAAACTATATAAATTTAAATAAATGTAATTTAAATCTTTCCATCTTTCCTCATAACTAAGACGCTCCATGCCCTTTATCTGTTTAGTCGCTCTCCTCTGTACCGTTTTCAGCACCAGGGCATCCTTTCTATAAACTGGTGCCCAGAACCTTGCCCATGCCTCTTTAAATACATGACAATATCCTGCTAGCCTTAGAAGCAACTGATTGACATTGCATACTGTTATTCAGTCTGTGATCTTCAAATACACCCAAATCCTTCTCTATAAGTGATTCTCTCAGTGTTAGGTTACGACCACACAAACAGGTTTCTGCATGCAGTTTTGGAAGCCAAAATCAGGAGTGGATCATAAAAAGAGAGAAAGTATAAATGGCAGATACAACTTCTGCTATTTTTTTTTTTATTAAATCCTGGTTTTGGCTTCCAAAACTGCATCAGAAAGCATGACCGAGACTGTACCCTTAGGGCTGTTTCACACGAGCGAGTCCATTGCGGGAATCACGCTCCGTGTGTGAGTGTGATCCTCCGCTCTGGACTTGCAGGAGCGCACGGCATTATCATGATTTATAATGCTATGTGACTCTGCATGCCCATTTTTCCACAGAATCATAGTGACATAAAGCTGTCAGTATGATTCTGTAGAAATAAGGTCAAGCAGAGGCACATAACATTATAAATCATGATAATGCCGTGCGCTCCTGCAAGTCCAGAGCAGAGGATCACACTCACACACGGAGCGTGATTCCCGCAATGGACTCGCTCGTGTGAAACAGCCCTTACTCTCCGAAAGACATATGATATGTAAATTATTTGTACTCAGATGCGCAACTTATTTACTACTACATTTATCCACACTGAATCTCATTAACCAAGTGGATGGCTAAACACTCTAAGTGTCATATTCAGCTTGTAGTTAATGGACATCTTCCATAGACTGTGCAGTACTACACAGCTTGGTATCATTTTCAAAACTTCAAACAGTGCAATTAATCCCATTCTCTATATTATTAAGTTAAATAGGGGACCCAGCACTGAACCTTCAGGTATGCAATGACCTGCAGGGGGGAGATAGAAGGAGGAGTGTGCAATTCCATTCTCATTAACTCTTTCTGCAATTCCCAGGCTGCAGGGGTGCAGATCTTAGATGAAGATGGTGTCACCACCAGACATCTGAGAAGCTCTGACAGACGTTCTTCAGAACCTCCCACTTGAGGTTTCTTTTGTTTTGCTTTAGTTTCCTCATCTCGTTAGCCTCTCTCAGCTGTCATGTAGTTGCACTGATTGCATCCCTTTAAATCCCTTCCCATACTGCATCACTTTGCGGTTTATACAACTTCCTGGAGCGTATGCATGCTGGATGCTACTACTGAGTCTTCTACAGATAAGTTTTGTTCATTCATTTGTATTTTCCTGTTTGCCGGATCCCAGGTGACCCTGACTCCCTCCGTATCAAGTGTAGGGAGCCGGTGGTCGTGTCCCCTCACTATTATAGGGTGTTCAGGGGTTAGACAGTCGAGGTACGAGGATATGCGATCTTCTACCATTGAGAATTTTGCATAGGCTGAGCAGTTAGGGAGAGAGCCAGGTCTGTTGCAGGGCTATCCCTTTGGTTCCTTAGTTTTGGATCCAGTCAGTCGGATCTTCCTTTTGTGTCTTCTAGTTTGCTGTACACCTTCCGTGACAGATGGCCAATCAGTCTCAAAGTGTGGTGGGCACCGAAGCAATATAGCCTTTCCACAAACATTATTGTGTTAATGCTCCAATGATTACGGATCAAGACAGATCAGTGGTAATGTGAAAACACTGTGCCAAATAACCGGTTTGACATTGGGCCAAACCCTAAGGGTTTGGTGTCTCCATGGTATTCAGTCTGTAACATACACCTATATCGGGATGTGGACTTCGCTGCAGGTTAACGACAAGAACGCTTCCTCCTGTGATGGTCCTCCTTGGCAACTGACCCTAGGAAAAAAGGAACATGAACTAAGTGTAAAACACAGGTCTCTGGAACACCGCAACAGGCAGACTGGAACAGGAACTCAGGAAGGGTAAGGTCAGACATGATAATTAGAGATCAGTGAATCGAATCCACTGAAATTTGATCCGAATTTCAGGATAAATTGGATTCACTGTGAAGCCGAATTTCCCCGTGCTTTGTGGTAGCGAATCGATTTAACCTGAAATAGTGTAAAAAAAATAAAATAAATCATGCCTCTACCATTTGCTCGCAACAGGCCGGCTGCTGTCATCTTGATTAAAGATCGTAGCCAAAATCCTGTGCGCGGTGACGTATGGAGGGGGTAAGCTTGATTCAATTTTTATTTTTTTATTTTACACAGTTTTTACACTCAGATGCCGCAATCATGTATGAACGCGACATCTAAGAGGTACAATAATGGGGTGCGGCGCTATCGCAGCTCCCTGTTATTGCACCCGCTACTTACAAAAAAAATGCACTTCGTGACGAATTAAGTTTCTA
The DNA here is from genome assembly GCF_905171765.1 of Bufo bufo. Lineage (NCBI taxonomy): Eukaryota > Metazoa > Chordata > Amphibia > Anura > Bufonidae > Bufo > Bufo bufo. The sequence continues at coordinate 116,774,755 of NC_053393.1, read as the reverse complement.
AAACTTCGCTCATCTCTAATGATAATGGGCATAGATCAGATATACAGACAGGCAAGGACTGGACAGAGAACAGACCAACAGAACTACAGACTGAGATACAGGAACAATTGCTGTTGCTCAGCCAAGGGGTAAGATACACAGACAGAACATATAGTAGGGCAAAAAAGTATTTAGTCAGCCACCAAATGTGCAAGTTCTTCCACTTGAAAAGATGAGAGAGGCATGTCATTTTCATCATAGGTATACCTCAACTATGAGAGACATAATAAAAAAAATTAAAAAAAAGAAGATCAAAATGTCTGATTTTTAAAGAATTTATTTGCAAATTATGGTGGAAAATAAGTATTTGGTCAATAACAAAAGTTCATCTCAATACTTTGTTATATACCCTTTGTTGGCAATGACAGAGGTCAAACGTTTTCTGTAAGTCTTCACAAGGTTTTCACACACTGTTGCTGGTATTTTGGCCCATTCCTCCATGCAGATCTCCTCTAGAGCAGTGATGTTTTGGGGCTGTCGCTGGGCAACACGGTCTTTCAACTCCCTCCAAAGGTTTTCTATGGGGTTGAGATCTGGAGACTGGCTAGGCCATGCCTTGAAATGCTTCTTACGAAGCCACTCCTTCTTTGCCCGGGCGGTATGTTTGGGATCATTGTCATGCTAAAAGACCCAGCAACGTTTCATCTTCAATCCCCTTGCTGATGGAAGGAGGTTTTCACTCAAAATCTCACGATACATGGCCCCATTCATTCTTTTCTTTACACGGATCAGTCATCCTGGTCCCTTTGCAGAAAAACAGACCCAAAGCATGATGTTTCCACCCCATGCTTCACAGTAGGTATGGTGTTCTTTGGATACAACTCAGCATTCTTTCTCCTCCAAACACGACGAGTTGAGTTTTTACCAAAAAGTTCTACTTTGGTTTCATCTGACCATATGACATTCTCCCAATCCTCTTCTGGATCATCCAAATGCTCTCTAGCAAACTTCAGATGGCCCAGGACATGTTCTGGCTTAAACAGGGGGACACATCTGGCACTGCAGGATTTGATTCCCTGGTGGCCTAGTGTGTTACTGATAGTAGCCTTTGTTCCTTTGGTCCCAGCTCTCTGCAGGTCATTCACTAGGTCCCCCCCCCCCCCCGTGTGGTTCTGGGATTTTTGCTCACAGTTCTTATGATCATTTTGACCCAACGGGGTGAGATCTTGCGTGGAGCCCCAGATCTAGGGAGTTTATCAGTGGTCTTGTAAGTCTTCCATTTTCTAATAATTGCTCCCACAGTTGATTTCTTCACACCAAGTTGCTTGTCTATTGCAGATTCAGTCTTCCCAGCTTGGTGCAGGTCTGCAATTTTGTTTCTGGTGTCCTTCGACAGTTCTTTGGTCTTGGCCATAGTGGAGTTTGGTGTGTGACTGTTTGAGGTTGTGGACAGGTGTCTTTTATACTGATAACAAGTTCAAACAGGTGCCATTAATACAGGTAACGAGTGGAGGACAGAGGAGCCTCTTAAAGAAAAAGTTTTACAGGTCTTTGAGAGCCAGAAATCTTGCTTATTTGTAGGTGACCAAATATTTATTTTACCAAGGAATTTACCAATTAATTCATTAGAAATCCTACAATGTGATTTCCTGTATTCTTTTGCCCCATTCTGTCTCTCATAGTTGAAGTGTAGCTATGATGAAAATTACAAGCCTCTCTCATCTTTTTAAGTCCAGGCTTCTACTCACCTCCTCATAAAAACAAATTAGGTTAGTCTAAAAACTACTGTCCTTGGTACACCCATGCTGGCTATTACTTATGATATTATTTACAGTCACATACCCCTGTATATAGTCCCTTAAGAGTCCTTCAAACATTTTTCCCAAAACAGAAGTTAAAGGACATCTGTAAGCAGATTTGTACCTATGAAACTGGCGGACCTGTTACATGTGCGCTTGGCAGCTGAAGGTATCTGTGTTGGTCTCATGTTCATATGTGTCCGCATTGCTGAGAAAAATAAAGTTTTAATACATGCAAATGAGACTCCAGGAGCAATTGGGCGTTGTCGTTACACCTAGAGGCTCTGATCTCTCTGCAACTACAGCACCATCTGCACTTTGACAAGGCAAGGCAGTGAAAACATTACAATTAAGTTTTCTATCATGTTATACATTGCTCATTTCCATGGTTATGACCACCCTAAAATCCAAAGCACTGGCCTCCCCGCTGGCCAGAACCTTGGGAATGCGCATAGGTTGGCGCTTTTTTCCTATAGTATGCAAGCATGTCCACCGCAACTGAATTGCAGGTGGTCGTAAACCCTGGATATGAGCAGTGTATTATGAGATGGAAAAATGAAACAATCTAGCAAATGAGACAATATGGACAATCACAATACATTAGTAAGCGCCTTGTATTAACTGTGTCTACATGATAAATGCCATTTGCTGAAGTGAGACTACCAATTAAGCTTACTGGTTTATAATTACCTGAGGAGGACCTAGAGCCCTTTTTGAATAAGGACACCACATTTGCCACTTTGCAATATTAAAAAATAGTTAGAGGTAGTGTAAGTAAGGGAACTATTCTAGAGGCATACAGAAAACTGCAGCTTATTTTGCACTGATGTATCCAATGTATAGATTTCTGTGTCTATTATTAATCCTGAAGCCAATCATCATTTGGGTGCATGTCACACATTCACGAGATATCTGATTGATGTAGCATGATGTACACAATCAGCAACACCAATACAGGTGACAATTCAGTCACTCGGGCCCTGTCAACACATCTGCTCCTGTAGCCCCACACATCTCAATGACATCCAGCAGAACTGAGAAGCACAGATGGACTATAACACCGGCTTTAGAGTACAAAATAATAGTGCAATGTAACTACAAAATGATTCGAAAGAGTTAGAGTATATTTCTACTTATTCTTATGCTATTCCTTTAATTTTTACAGTGTATTCAATGTAACATTTATATCCGCTGGTTCAGCATTATATAAAGGTTTCTGAGAGTAACTGTGAGTTGCCATTGATCTGTTTCAGCCCTGTGGTAAGCTTAAAGTGGTATTCCGATTGTGAGAAGTTAGCCCCTATCCACAGATACATGGAGGTCCCACCTCTGGGACCTGCACCTATCTCCAGAACGGCCATCCCTAGATGAAGGAGAGCACACCGCACAAGGGCTCAACTAATTTCAGAGGTCCTAGAGCGTTGAATGGAGAGACGGCGATGCATGTGCAGTGCGCTCTGTATTCACCATTATGAGACTTCTGAGAACAGCCAAGCGCACTCGCTCATCTTTTTTTTTTTTAGAGCTCCCATACCAGTGATAGGAGAGCATCCAAACATGTGGGGGCCTCGTTCTGGATACAAGAGCGGGACCAGAGGTATCTACAGGACTTTGATGGCATAAACTAGTGATTCGTCACTAGTCTAGTGAATTGTCTGTGCAGTATCAAGAGTATCAGTATAAAGATAAATTTATACAATAAGGACCCTCTTTGTAAACAATTTTCCTTATAATACTTTTCGGAAGAGCCATCACTAACTTCATTGCACACAGTGGAGCATGATGCTTTTGAGGGGGCACCTATATTTTGCTCTAGGGCCCAGCAACTACCCTTTGCTTTTGTTGTTGTTGTTGCTTTTGTAATGTAGGAGGTAAAATCATCATATCCTGGCAGGATTTACAATTTCATTATTACCTTAGTTATTTTACTGTACCCCTGTGTTGTCTACGTTATCATAAATACGTGCGATATAATTTACTGCTTTAATTTTCTAATATAGTCTTGTTCCCTTAGCTTATAATTTACTTGCATGTTTCTATACAATACTGATGGATTCATCTGGAAACATATATAGATGTTTCTAGATACTTAGGCATCTGTGCAGGCCCCCTTTCCACTTCCTGGAACTTCCTGAACTTTACAGGTAATTTAGCTTTTAGTTAAAAGTACATACAAAAGTACATACAAAATGCACATGAAAATGTTTTTAATAATACGATAATGCCCCCATTATCTCTTCTCCTTTGATCCCATGGCAGCAGGCACCCTAAACATAAGTAGAACGTATACAGTTACATTTTCAGGGGGCTTTAGCTCACAGGATCACTGTCTCCTGGGTAAGACAGTCTCACAATTCCACACCAATACAGAGGATTCTCGAATAATAGGATTGTGTTTGCAGTGATCTACCAGCGCTGCACCGACTTTCCCCGTGTGTAGTGTGTGTCTGCCAGCCTTAGGATGTGCTGTCATTAGTCCTCCTTATGATGTGCAGTGTGTGAGGCTGGTGGTCACAGGTCATGGCTCTGCCAGCTCTCCAGGGCACAGGATTCCTGCTGGAGACTCTTTCACTGCTGGTGCCCTGGAGCGCACGGCATCAGTGTGTACAGAGGCACTGTATAGCGCAAGAGAACTAACTAACTGACTGTAGTTCCATGCGCCATCTGGTGTTCACAAACCAACATTGCACCTTGAATTTTCTCAATGGCGATTCGGGTTTGCTAATTAAATTGGAAATCGCTTTGCGCTGCCGTGATTCTGAAGGGAGCGCTAGCGATGGTATATCTGTAGAGGTGGTATCTCAGAGGGCCTGAACCTCTGTAGGCCTGCAGTAAATATATCTTTGCACAAAAAGGCTGTATTTCAAATGCCTATTTCAAACCCCTGTATGTAGAGGTAGTATCTCAGAGGGCCTGAACCTCTGTAGGCCTGCAGTAAATATATCTTTGCACAAAAAGGCTGTATTTCAAATGGCTGTATTTCAAATGCCTAATTCAAACCCCTTTATGTAGAGGTGGTATCTCACAGGGCCTGAACCAGTGTAGGCCTGCAGTAAATATATCTTTGCACAAAATGGCTGTATTTCAAATGCCTAATTCAAACCCCTGTATGTAGAGGTAGTATCTCACAGGGCCTGAACCTCTGTAGGCCTGCAGTAAATATATCTTTGCACAAAAAGGCTGTATTTCAAATGGCTGTATTTCAAATGCCTAATTCAAACCCCTTTATGTAGAGGTGGTATCTCACAGGGCCTGAACCAGTGTAGGCCTGCAGTAAATATATCTTTGCACAAAATGGCTGTATTTCAAATGCCTAATTCAAACCCCTGTATGTAGAGGTAGTATCTCACAGGGCCTGAACCTCTGTAGGCCTGCAGTAAATATATCTTTGCACAAAAAGGCTGTATTTCAAATGCCTATTTCAAACCCCTGTATGTAGAGGTAGTATCTCAGAGGGCCTGAACCTCTGTAGGCCTGCAGTAAATATATCTTTGCACAAAAAGGCTGTATTTCAAATGGCTGTATTTCAAATGCCTAATTCAAACCCCTTTATGTAGAGGTGGTATTTCACAGGGCCTGAACCTCTGTAGGCCTGCAGTAAATATATCTTTGCACAAAAATGCTGTATTTCAAATGGCTGTATTTCAAATGCCAAATTCAAAACCCTGTATGTAGAGGTGGTATCTCACAGGGCCTGAACCTCTGTAGGCCTGCAGTAAATATATCTTTGCACAAAAAGGCTGTATTTCAAATGGCTGTATTTCAAATGCCTATTTCAAACCCCTGTATGTAGAGGTAGTATCTCACAGGGCCTGAACCTCTGTAGGCCTGCAGTAAATATATCTTTGCACAAAAAGGCTGTATTTCAAATGGCTGTATTTCAAATGCCTATTTCAAACCCCTGTATGTAGAGGTAGTATCTCACAGGGCCTGAACCAGTGTAGGCCTGAATTCAATATTGGTGCACCAAATGGCGGTATTTAAAATCTCTGAATGTAACCCAAATGTATTAAGGGTGTATCTCACAATGACATCTGCATCAAAGGCTGCCAACTAAATTTTTTGTGCCCAAATGAGTGTTTGTTTAAAAACTGAATTTGACAGCAGTATATAAGCCTGTAATTTCATACGTGCTGATGCTGCAAGGCCTGAAAATAGTGTTTTTTGTCAAAAGAGTGTGTTTTTCAAACCCCAGAAAATGATGGGTGTATTTCTACCTTAAATTGCACACTGATTAATCAAGATGTTGTAGATTGCCAAAAAAGTCTTTTTTTGCTAACAGAATATGAAAGCTGTATATATTAAACTTTAATTTAACACTTGCAGATCTGAAAAATACTGTTTTTTGAAAAATGTAAAAGTGTGTTTTTCAAACCCCAGAAAATGATGGGTGTATTTCTACCTTAAATTGCACAATGAGTAAGGCCAAGTTCCCACGCGGGCCGCAATACACAGCCACAGTTCCGTGTGCATTCCGCATCACGGATGCGGACCCATTCACTTCAATGGGTCCGCAAATCCAGAATTGCGGAACGGCGCACGGAACGGGACCCCTCGGAAGCACTACGGAGTGCTTCCGCGGGGTTGCGTCCCGTACTTCCGTTCCGCAAAAAGATAGAACATGGACTATCTTTTTGCGGAACGGGCGAATCGCGGACCCATTAAAGTGAATGGGTCCGCGATCCAATGCGGCTGACCTACGGCCGGCGATCGTGCATTGCGGCCCGCAATTTGCGGGCCGCAGCACGGGCACGGGTCACACACGTTCATGTGAACTCGGCCTAATACAGATGTTGTAGATTGCCAAAAAAGTCTTTTTTTGCTAACAGAATATGAAAACTGTATATATTAAACTTGAATTTAACACTTGCAGATCTGGAAAATACAGTTTTTTGAAAAAAATTGTGTGTTTTTAAAACCCCAGAAAATGATGGGTGTATTTCTATCTTAAATTGCACACTGACAAATCCAGATGTTTTAGTTTGTCCCAAAAGCTCAGATGCAGTGCTGGTGCACTGAGCATGCATAAAATGGCCGCCGCCGCCACCCACCTAACTAACAGAATACTAAAAGTTCGTATTTTTTGGTCAATGAGCTCAGGGCAGGGTAAAACGACAGTGCCCTGCACCCACACAACTATTTGTCTGTAGATCGCTGAGTTAGATTCTCTCCTATTCTCTCCCTGAAATCACAAGTCCAGCAGCATCCTCTCCCTACACTTGTAACAGCAGAGTGACGTGCAGCGCTATGTGACTCAAGCTTATATAGAGCCTGGGTCACATGCTGCTCTGGCCAATCACAGCCATGCCATTAGTAGGCATGGCTGTGATGGCATCTTGGGGCAAGTAGTATGACGCTTGTTGATTGGCTGCTGTGCAGCCTTTCAAAAAGCGCCAAGAAAGCGCCGAACACCAAACCCGAAACTGAACTTTTACGGAAATGTTCGGGTTCAGGTCCGGGGTCCAAAAATCCTAAAGTTCGCTACGAACCCAGACTTTACAGTTCGGGTTCGCTCAACCCTACTGGCAAACAAGACAAATCAGTAGCTGGAGTGAATTTTGTACGGACAACTGTCTTTGTGCTTTTATCTCAGGGGTGTCAACTACGGTCCTACCTCAGTTTCTCTCTGATTTTGCAGACGTATTCTCGGAGGGTGGAGCTCAGGAGCAGCCCCCCCCCCATCGAGAATATGATTGTCCGGTCAATCTCATCCCTGGAGCTAAACTGCCAAAATCTCGGCTATACAACCTTTCCCAACCTGAAAGAGAAGCTATACGGAAGTATATTGCCGAGAGTTTGGCAAAGGGACATATTAGGCCATCTAAGTCCCCTGTGGCCGCCGGGTTCTTTTTCGTAAAAACAAAAGACGGATCACTTAGACCGTGTTTGGATTTCCGGGAATCGAATCTCATTACGGTCCGTGATCCGTATCCCCTTCCTTTGATTTCTGATCTATTTGATCAAATTGTCGGAGCCAAGGTGTTCTCCAAGTTGGATTTAAGAGGAGCTTATAATCTGATCAGAATTAAGGAAGGAGATGAGTGGAAAATGGCCTTCAATACACTTCTACAATCTTGTCATGCCCTTTGGTTTAACTAATGCACCAGCTGTCTTTCAGCGATTTATCAATGATATTTTCCATCATTTAGTGGGAAGATTCATTATTATTTACCTTGATGACATACTAATTTACTCACCCGATTTGAAGACCCATCAGAATCACGTGAGACAGGTGTTGTCGATCCTTCAGGAGAATAAATTGTATGCAAAATTGGAAAAATGTGCATTTGCTGTCCAGGAGCTACCGTTTTTGGGATACCTGCTTTCTGACTCTGGCTTTCGTATGGACCCCGAAAAGGTCTGGGCAGTACTAGAATGGGACCGGCCTGAGAATCAGAAAGCTCTGATGCGGTTTTAGGGTTTTACCAATTACTACAGAAAATTCATCTTGAATTATTGTAAAACCTTTGACGGATATGAATAAAAAAGGCGTAGACTTCTCTGGTCGGATGAGGCACTACAGGCCTTTTCTGCTTTTAAGAAATGTTTTGCGTTTGCTCCCATTCTGATGCACCCTGATGTGTCCCAACTGTTCGTCGTGGAGGTTGATGCGTCAGAAGTGGGGGTCGGAGCAGTTCTGTCGCAGGGTTCATCCCCTAGCAAATGGCGTCCGTGTGCTTTTTTCTCTAAACACTCGGCCGCTGAAAGAAATTATGATGTAGGAGATAGAGAATTACTGGCCATCAAATTGGCCTTTGAGGAATGGCGTCATTGGTTGGCAGGGGCTACTCATCCTATTACGGTATATACTGACCAGAAGAATTTGGCTTACCTGCAGTCTGCTAAGCTCCTGAATCCTAGACAGGCTAGATGGTCACTGTTTTTTACTAGGTTCAATTTTGTGGTCACCTTTCGCCCTGGGGTTAAAAACGTCAAGGCAGATGCGTTGTCACATAGTTTTCCTGGGGGGAGTGATTCGGAGGATCCCGCTCCAATTTTGGCTGATGGGGTGGTGGTTTCCGCTCTGTACCCCGAGTTGGAGATGGAGGTGTTGGGGGCCAAGGAGGAGGCTCCTGATTCTTGTACTCCAGACAAGTTGTTTGTTCCTGCTGAACTGCGATACAAGGTGTTCAAGGAACATCATGATACGGTCCTTGCGGGACATCCTGGAAGCAAAACCACCATAGATCTTATTTCCCGGAGATTCTGGTGGCCAGGGTTGCTCAACGATGTAGAGGGTTATGTGGCAGCTTGTGAGACCTGTGCACGTGCGAAGGTGGCTCACACTCGGCCTTCAGGACGCCTTCTTCCTTTGTCCATCCCGTCTCGTCCTTTGACGCATTTCTCTGGGAAAACTGTGATTTTGGTGGTAATGGACCGCTTCAGTAAGATGGCCCACTTTGTACCGTTACCTAGCTTGCCCAATGCCAAAACTCTCGCTCAGGTTTTTATCGATAACATTGTGAAACTACATGGCATTCCCTCTGATGTGGTTTCTGATAGGGGGACGCAATTTGTTTCCAGGTTTTGGAGGGCGTTCTGCTCTCGTCTGGGAATTCAGCTGTATTTCTCTTCAGCTTTTCATCCCCAGTCGAATGGTCAGACAGAGCGCACTAACCAAAACCTGGAGACCTATTTGAGGTGTTTTGTTGCTGAGAACCAGGATGACTGGTCCTCGTTCTTGGGGGTGTTCCGGGGTGTCCGGAGGTCACCCGTAGAAGGGGGGGTACTTTCACGCCTTGCCCTGTGAATGTGCGGAGGTCTGTCAGACTGGCTGCAGATGTCTGACTTCTCTGTTTGTTTTGGTTTGGGTTTGAGCTGGATTCACCTTCCCTCAGGTGTACTGGGTTTGACTGTTAGTGAGGCTTTTTATCCCTCCTTCCCCCAATGGCCTGTGCGGGTTATAGTTCTTTCATGTGAGCTCTGGATGTGTGGTGGATCGTCTGCTCCAGCTCTGCTCTAAGATAAATCCTCTCCGTTATTTCCCATTGTGTCATTTATCTAGGCCTCTAGGGAGCCTCCGGGTTTAAGAAGCAGGTTGCCTCTTCCCTTTTCCCTACAGCTTAGGGTTTGCCCAGGGTATATAGGTTTAGGCACGAGGGCATGTGCATATCCACCATTAGGGTATTAGGGTTTAGGCACATGGGCACAGCAGTTTAGGAAAAACTTTTAGGGAGGTGACCCTTTTCTCCCTAGCTTTTGGGCCTAGTCATTTGTTCTGTTTGTTTTCCTGTGTTTGGTTATTTCCCCGCTTACCTACCTATCGTGACAGGTGGGTTTCACCGACTCATACCGTTGGGCCTGTAGTGGGGAGTTCTGGGGTTTACCTGCCCCCTCCCGAAAGAACGCCCCTTAAACTTTTGAGGACACAGGGCGTACAGGTACGCCCGGATGTCCCGGTACTTAAGGACACAGGGTGTACCTGTACGCCCTGTGTATTTCCGATCACCGCTGCAGGCACTCTGTGACAATGCCGAGGGGGGTCCTGCAACCCCCCTGTATCGGAAATCGCTGCAAACCGCAGGTCAATTCAGACCTGCGGTTTGCAGCGCTTTTGGAAGTTTCTGATCCCCGAGGTCCGTGACCGCGGGGATCAGAAACTTCAAAATGACACGGGGGGTGCACCCGGGGGGTGCAGGCGGTGCGGGTGGTACTGGCGGGCGCGCGATCATCCTGTCCACCCCCTCTAATTTCTAGGATGGCCGAGTGGTTTTAGCAGAGCGTCAGCACATTGCTGACACTCTGCTTGAATTGGCTGACATCTGTGCTGTGATGTCAGCCGTTTAACCCCTTCCATGCCGTGGTCCGTAGGGACTGCTGTATGGAAGGGGTTAACAGGGAGGGAGCTCCCTCCCTCTCCCATCGGGGGCTGCTGTGACGTTTCAGCCCCTGATTCTTGACGGGATTTTTGGAGGTATTACTATGTATTCTAGAAGTAGAGAAATTGAAACTTGGAAATGTGCTAATTTTTAAAAATTTGGGGTAAATTTGGTACTTTTTTATAAATAAAAATGATTTTTTTTTTTACTCCATTTTACCTGTGTCATGAAGTACAATATGTGACGAAAAAACAATCTCAGAATGGCCTGGATAAGTGAAAGAGTTTTAAAGTTATTCACATATAGTTTCCCTCCTCTGAACCCTCTCCAGCTCTGCTATGTTTGCCTTGTTCACAAGAGCCCAGAACTGTACACAGTACTCCATGTGTGGTCTGACTAGTAATTTATAAAGTGGCAGGACTATGTTCTCATCACGGGCATCCATGTCCCTTTTGATACAACTCTTTCACGAAAAGGTAGGAAAAAGTGCAGCCCTAAACTCCACCCACTCCTCTATCCCTACCTACTTGCATGGTCCGTCCTAACCGATGGGGTACAACAGAGGGGCAGTCCCTAGCTTACGTACGTGCAGGGGCCTAAAGGAAGGAAATAACGAGGGAAGAAAACAAAAGACAAAGACAGAACAAACAGAACCGCAAAGTTTCCCAGGCTGGGAAAGTACCACAACAGGAACAACTGGAAGCCGAGGTCAAGAGCCAGGAGGTAACACAGGCACATAGGGTTAATACAAAATCTAAGTCAATACAAGCTGAGGTCAGGAGCCAAGAGATCGAGTCAGTACAAGGATAACACCAGGTCAAGGTTAAATACAAGCCGAAGTCAAACAAACAAAGTCACACATGCAGAGAACGCTAGTGAGGCTGGTTTTATGTTTCACTGCTCTAAGGGTGGAAAGCATCACTCCCTGGGCTGGGTGGGTTAGGTCAGATGACCTCACTGACCAACCCTGGCTCTCCTGCAGGTGCTAAAGTGACTCAGCCTTCCTCCCAGATGCCTCAGTGTCAAGGTCCTTGCGTTTGGTAGTTCCTGATACTCACGTGTGCTCCTGGCCTATACTTCGTTCCTGGATTCTGTTTATCGTCTGATCCCTGCCTGCTTACTTTGACTCTCCTGTTGCCGATCCACATAGCCTGACCTATACCTGTGCTGCCTGCTCTGACCTATTGCGTGTCTGAACACGTCTCTGCCGCATCTGAACACAGTACTCCATGTGTGGTCTGACTAAAGTGGCAGGACTATGTTCTCATCACGGGCATCCATGCCCCTTTTGATACAACTCTGTCACGAAGTCAAACAAACAAAGTCACACATGCAGCGAGGTAGTGAGGTAATAAGACCTGTGACTGACCCCCAGTACTCAGGAAGAGTATGTCCATCTCTGTATACTTCCTTACTCAGGAGAAATTGCAATATAGCTCCCAGTTTTCCAAGTCACTGGTCGAGACTCAGTGTAGGTGAAACAAAAATCTCCTTTATTGAGCAACTGCACAAACTTATATACAGAAATTGTGATCAGATAAAACTAAAATCCTATCACATCCCCCTTCCCCTCCGCAGACATTCTGTCAGCACCACACCACAAGGGTCCACCTGCTAATAGCTCCAGATAGCTCTAGTAAGAGCCTGGCCAGAATGGCATTGTTCTGAGCATCTACAGAGTACAATGGGAGATATCGAAAGGGAGGGGGAGAAAGAGGAGTGCGGACAGTCTTTTCATAACCAGGTCACACAACATAACATAATTACACCCGACACCAATACACATACACTCACCTAAAGAATTATTAGGAACACCTGTTCTATTTCTCATTAATGCAATTATCTATTCAACCAATCACATGGCAGTTGCTTCAATGCATTTAGGGGGGTGGTCCTGGTCAAGACAATCTCCTGAACTCCAAACTGAATGTCAGAATGGGAAAGAAAGGTGATTTAAGCAATTTTGAGCGTGGCATGGTTGTTGGTGCCAGACGGGCCGGTCTGAGTATTTCACAATCTGCTCAGTTACTGGGATTTTCACGCACAACCAATTCTAGGGTTTACAAAGAATGGTGTGAAAAGGGAAAAACATCCAGTATGCGGCAGTCCTGTGGGCAAAAATGCCTTGTGGAAGCTAGAGGTCAGAGGAGAATGGGCCGACTGATTCAAGCTGATAGAAGAGCAACGTTGACTGAAATAACCACTCGTTACAACCGAGGTATGCAGCAAAGCATTTGTGAAGCCACAACACGCACAACCTTGAGGCGGATGGGCTACAACAGCAGAAGACCCCACCGGGTACCACTCATCTCCACTACAAATAGGAAAAAGAGGCTACAATTTGCACAAGCTCACCAAAATTAGACTGTTGAAGACTGGAAAAATGTTGCCTGGTCTGATGAGTCTCGATTTCTGTTGAGACATTCAAATGGAAGAGTCCGAATTTGGCGTAAACAGAATGAGAACATGTATCCATCCTCTGATGGCTACTTCCAGCAGGATAATGCACCATGTCACAAAGCTCGAATCATTTCAAATTGGTTTCTTGAACATGACAATGAGTTCACTGTACTAAAATGGCCCCCACAGTCACCAGATCTCAACCCAATAGAGCATCTTTGGGATGTGGTGGAACGGGAGTTTCGTGCCCTGGATGTGCATCCCTCAAATCTCCATTAACTGCAAGATGCTATCCTATCAATATGGGCCAACATTTCTAAAGAATGCTATCAGCACCTTGTTGAATCAATGCCACGTAGAATTAAGGCAGTTCTGAAGGCAAAAGGGGGTCCAACACCGTATTAGTATGGTGTTCCTAATAATTCTTTAGGTGAGTGTATAACTCTTCACCATGTCGTCACAAGACCAATTACAGGCAATCTGTGGCCAGCAGGTTACCTGTTTAAATAGGTCTAAATGATGGGTCACGTGACGTGGCCAGCGTCATGTGACCCATGTCCATCACATCTAAACACCTGAGCGCCAACTCATTGCCATCGGAGCTCAGTTCCCCCCCTGCTCTTTGTCTAGGGGATGAAGGATGCCTGCCACACTGAGGAGGTCCTCCCTGCCCCCTTGTTACTATCCTCCTCAGGGATAGGATGCCGGCGGTGCTGCAGGGAGCGAGCACGCCACCGGCTCCCCATTACAAACCCATTATCTTATTGGCCTTGGCAGCAGCTGCCTGAAACTGGTTTCTACAGCTCAGTTTGTTGTTCACTAAAATTCCTAAGTCCTTTTCCATGTCAGTTTTACCCAGTGTTTAACCATTTAGTATGTACTGGTGACTTGCATTATTCCTGACCATGTGCATAACCTTACATTTGTCAGTGTTAAACCTCATCTGCCACTTCTCTGCCCAAGCCTCCAATCTATCCAGATCCCTCTGTAGCAGTATACTGTCCTCTTCTGTGTAAATTGCTTTACACAGTTTAGTGTCATCTGCAAAAATTGATATTTTACTGTGCAAGCCTTCTACAAGGTCATCAATAAATATATTGAAGAGAATAGGGCCCAATACTGACTCCTGTGGTATTCCACTAGTGACAGTGACCAAATCTGAGTGTGTATCGTTAATAACCACCCTCTGTTTTCTATCACGGAGCCAGTTACTTACCCACATACAGACTTTTTCTCCCAGTCCAAGCATATTTATTTTAAATACTAACCTTTTATGTGGAACAGTATCAAATGCTTTGGAGAAGTCAAGATATACGACATCCATTGATTTGCCATGGTCAAGTCTAGAACTTACCTCCTCATAGAAACTGATTAAATTAGTTTGACATGACCGATCCCTTATGAAGCCATGCTGATATGGCGTTATTTGCTTATTTTTATTGAGCTACTCCAACATAGCATCTCTTAGAAAAACTTCAAACAATTTACCCACAACAGATGTTAAACTTACCGGCCTATAGTTTCCGGACTCTGTTTTTGGACCCTCTTTGAATATTGGCACCACATTTGCTATGCGCCAATCCTGTGGAACACTCCCTGGCAATATAGAGTCCTTAAATATCAGAAATAAGGGTCTGGCTATGACATTACTTTTCTCCTACAATATGGGGGTGTAATCTGGTCCCAGCGATTGATTTTAATCTTTTTAAGACGCCGCTATACTTCTTCCTGGATTAGACAGGGCACTTTTAATGGGGAATTTACTTTCACATTCTGAATTTCATCTGACAGTTTATTTTCCTCAGTGAATACAGTGGAGAAAAAAGTATGTAATAGCTTTGCTTTCTCCTCGTCGCTGTCTGCAACTCCCCCCTCATCACTCTGTAAAGGGCTGACACCTTCAGGTTAATACTTTTTACCATTTATATAATTGAAGAACATTTTAGGGTTAATTTTACTCTGTTTGGCAATGAATCTCTCAGTCTCTAGTTGGGCTGCTTTTATTTGTCTTTTACATACTCTATTTTTTTCCTTATAGTTTTTCAATGTTTCCTCATTACCCTCCTGTTTTAGTGATTTACATGCTTTTTTTTGTCATTTATTGCTTTCTTTACAATTCTATTTATCCACATTGTTTTTTTTCTTGTTCCTCACCCTTTTATTCCTATAAGGTATGTACCTCTCACAATTAGAGTTTAGGATGCTTTTAAAAACATCCCATTTCGTGGCTGTATTTTTATTTCTGAGGACTTCGTCCCAGTTAGTTAGGCGATTGAATTCTCTTAGTTGGCTAAATTTTGCTTTTTTGAAGTTTGATATTTTTAATCCTCCTTGAAGAAACACTCTTTTGAATGACAGTTGGAAAGTTATTATTTTTTGGTCACTATTTCCCGGTGTCCCCCAACATGTGCATTTGTTGTTCTGTCAGGTATATTGGTTACTACTAAGTCCAGTGTGGCCGTCCCTCTAGTCATGTCCTAAACGATTTGGGAAAGGTAATTGTCTTTGGTTATTGCCAAGAAACTGTTTCCTTTATGAGATCTACAGGTTTCAGTTTCCCAGTCTATATCTGGGTAGTAGAAGACCCACACTATAACGACCGCATGATTGGCCGCATCATCTATATCATTTAGAAGTGGATTTTCTCTGGACTTTGGTATATTAGGTGGCTTATAATAAACTCTTATTAGTATTTTGGATAATTGAATGGAGTGGCTCACTATTGCTAGTGGGTGGTACGGTGCTACAAACTAAAAATCGAGGACGCCCTGCCTCAAAATATTAGATATAGTGAAAAATAATAATGAAGCGAGCACTCGCTCTATGGCAATACTCAGAATTTATTTTTTAAAATGTAAAGGGATAATAATACAATCATAAAACACTTTGGTTAAACGCTATAATATAATTAAAAGGTCGACCATATACCAAATACTGATGAGATTGGTACTAATTCATATAAGGGGCTTATTCAAGCATATAGGAGACTCAACCATGAGCAGTTGTACAGTGGTGTCCAAATACATAAGTGATGAAACAAGTGTGTGAATGAATAGGGTGATAACAATATTCCTAGTAATACAATGGTGATAAAATAATGTCCATATTAAACAATAGTGCTGACAATGTGAAAATTGTGATATATAACACGAAAAGAGGGCACCAAATAAAAAGCTGCGTGTGAATGCACGCTAATAAAGTTGTGTTGCTTCCTATAGCAACCGAAAACGTCCCGGACACTGTGTATTTCCTAAACCGCAACAAACAATATGGTCCGTTGTCTGTGCTCTGTTAGTAAAACATCAACACAGTCTATGGTGTCCACAGTGATCTTACCTCTATCTAGAGGATGGTCTTTCCTAAACAAAGAACAGTCTTACCTCCTGTGGAGGGACTCCTTGTTTTGCACGCTGAAAGAAAGCTGCTGGGGGGAGACTGCTATGCACGCCGCTGCGTCTTCACGGTCTGCAAGTTTCCAACAGTCCCGCTCAATCTCGCGATACTCCGAGTGGGACTGGTGTCCGATCCCGATGTTCACTCAGGTAGTGACAGCTGTTCAATCAGTCTTCAAGGTAACGGTTCTTTGGTTAATATTTCTCTTTATAGCATGGCCATGCATGGATCCTTTTGTGTGGAGGTATAAGCGGAGTGTCTGATCGACCAGACGCGTTTCGGGATAATTCCAATCCCTTCCTCAGTGGTAAATCTTACACTCCTAACCTCCTCCTTTTTATACGTTCTTAAGTTATACATAAATCCCGGTTTCCATAATCCAGGATTGGAATTTTTTGGCCATTTCAGCCATGTTGCGGTTTTAATGCGTTTTCTGTTGCGGTTTTGCCCTTATAGGTGCGTTTTTACTTGATTATTGTTCTCATGGTTCTGCTCAATCAGTAGACCCCGGTTAAAAGGTACATATATTTACTAATAACTTAAAAAACTGTGTATAAAAATAAAATTGGATAAAAACAGCACAGAATAATAAAAATCTGGACAGGGTCCCAAGCCAGAGGGGGGGTCCCAGCACCGATAAACGGTAAAGCTAGGGACCTCCCGTCGGGGATGGGGCCCTGCCCTTAAATGAAACCAAACAACTCCATATCAGAATTCAGTCCAAATGGTAATAGGGAACCGAATTCATAAATCTGCCTAGATTCTGCTCTAGACATCTTCTGAATAAAATCTCCTCCTCTCCAATGTTTTTCAATCCTCTCTAATCCAACAAATTTTAGGTTATCTGGATTACTATTATGTACGTCTTTGTAGTGCTTCGACAATGAATGTTTATCATACCCTTTCTTAATGTTCGAGATATGTTCCCTAATCCTTGTTTTTAAAGGGCGTTTGGTCCGCCCTATATATTGACGGTTACAGGGGCATTGGATCAAATAAATAACCCCTGACGTATTACAAGAGATACAATCGTCTATTGTCCATTTGTATTTATTTTGGGTTGAGCCAATCTCTAGGGTTTTACGTGGTAAATTGTTGGATTTGCATCCTATGCACCTGCCGCATTTATAGAATCCTTTCATTTTCATAAAAGAACCTAATGTGTTGTCTTTTTGGATTCTATTTGGGACTGATGGGGCTACTTTTAAACCCAAATTTGGAGCTTTAGTAAAAGTAATTTTTGGTGTATGTGGTAGGAGGTGGCCTATAGTTTTATCATGTAGTAGGTGTGGCCAGTGAGACCTAATCATCCTTTGAATCTTTTTGTAATTAATGGTGAAAGGGAGCACAAGTCTGATGTCCAGAAAAGAAGAAGAAGAAGACGGATCCGCTAACTGCGGCTGTTGTTTCTCCTTAAAGAATTCCTGTCTGTCTAGTTGTCTCACATTGGTTAGGGCTTCATTAATTACTCCCATGGGATATTGTTTCTCCTCAAAGTGGGATTTCAATTTCATAGCTTCCTTCTCAAATTGCTCATCTTCCGTGCAGTTACGTTTAATCCGTCTGAACTGCCCGGTGGGAACGTTAATCAACCACCTTGGGAGGTGGCAACTGGAGAAAGGAATAAAATTGTTAGTCGCCGTAGGTTTCTGGAAAGTACTACATTTATATCTCCCATCAAGGACTTCTATTGATAAATCCAAATATTCTGTCTTATTTTTAATATTTGAGGTGAAAATCAAGCCCTTATTATTTATATTCAATTCTTTCAAAAAAACTTCCAATGTGGTCATATCTTCTTTCCAAATAAAAATCACGTCATCAATATAGCGCCGCCATAGGACCTGGTCCTATGGCGGCGCTATATTGATGACGTGATTTTTATTTGGAAAGAAGATATGACCACATTGGAAGTTTTTTTGAAAGAATTGAATATAAATAATAAGGGCTTGATTTTCACCTCAAATATTAAAAATAAGACAGAATATTTGGATTTATCAATAGAAGTCCTTGATGGGAGATATAAATGTAGTACTTTCCAGAAACCTACGGCGACTAACAATTTTATTCCTTTCTCCAGTTGCCACCTCCCAAGGTGGTTGATTAACGTTCCCACCGGGCAGTTCAGACGGATTAAACGTAACTGCACGGAAGATGAGCAATTTGAGAAGGAAGCTATGAAATTGAAATCCCACTTTGAGGAGAAACAATATCCCATGGGAGTAATTAATGAAGCCCTAACTAATGTGAGACAACTAGACAGACAGGAATTCTTTAAGGAGAAACAACAGCCGCAGTTAGCGGATCCGTCTTCTTCTTCTTCTTTTCTGGACATCAGACTTGTGCTCCCTTTCACCATTAATTACAAAAAGATTCAAAGGATGATTAGGTCTCACTGGCCACACCTACTACATGATAAAACTATAGGCCACCTCCTACCACATACACCAAAAATTACTTTTACTAAAGCTCCAAATTTGGGTTTAAAAGTAGCCCCATCAGTCCCAAATAGAATCCAAAAAGACAACACATTAGGTTCTTTTATGAAAATGAAAGGATTCTATAAATGCGGCAGGTGCATAGGATGCAAATCCAACAATTTACCACGTAAAACCCTAGAGATTGGCTCAACCCAAAATAAATACAAATGGACAATAGACGATTGTATCTCTTGTAATACGTCAGGGGTTATTTATTTGATCCAATGCCCCTGTAACCGTCAATATATAGGGCGGACCAAACGCCCTTTAAAAACAAGGATTAGGGAACATATCTCGAACATTAAGAAAGGGTATGATAAACATTCATTGTCGAAGCACTACAAAGACGTACATAATAGTAATCCAGATAACCTAAAATTTGTTGGATTAGAGAGGATTGAAAAACATTGGAGAGGAGGAGATTTTATTCAGAAGATGTCTAGAGCAGAATCTAGGCAGATTTATGAATTCGGTTCCCTATTACCATTTGGACTGAATTCTGATATGGAGTTGTTTGGTTTCATTTAAGGGCAGGGCCCCATCCCCGACGGGAGGTCCCTAGCTTTACCGTTTATCGGTGCTGGGACCCCCCCTCTGGCTTGGGACCCTGTCCAGATTTTTATTATTCTGTGCTGTTTTTATCCAATTTTATTTTTATACACAGTTTTTTAAGTTATTAGTAAATATATGTACCTTTTAACCGGGGTCTACTGATTGAGCAGAACCATGAGAACAATAATCAAGTAAAAACGCACCTATAAGGGCAAAACCGCAACAGAAAACGCATTAAAACCGCAACATGGCTGAAATGGCCAAAAAATTCCAATCCTGGATTATGGAAACCGGGATTTATGTATAACTTAAGAACGTATAAAAAGGAGGAGGTTAGGAGTGTAAGATTTACCACTGAGGAAGGGATTGGAATTATCCCGAAACGCGTCTGGGCGATCAGACACTCCGCTTATACCTCCACACAAAAGGATCCATGCATGGCCATGCTATAAAGAGAAATATTAACCAAAGAACCGTTACCTTGAAGACTGATTGAACAGCTGTCACTACCTGAGTGAACATCGGGATCGGACACCAGTCCCACTCGGAGTATCGCGAGATTGAGCGGGACTGTTGGAAACTTGCAGACCGTGAAGACGCAGCGGCGTGCATAGCAGTCTCCCCCCAGCAGCTTTCTTTCAGCGTGCAAAACAAGGAGTCCCTCCACAGGAGGTAAGACTGTTCTTTGTTTAGGAAAGACCATCCTCTAGATAGAGGTAAGATCACTGTGGACACCATAGACTGTGTTGATGTTTTACTAACAGAGCACAGACAACGGACCATATTGTTTGTTGCGGTTTAGGAAATACACAGTGTCCGGGACGTTTTCGGTTGCTATAGGAAGCAACACAACTTTATTAGCGTGCATTCACACGCAGCTTTTTATTTGGTGCCCTCTTTTCGTGTTATATATCACAATTTTCACATTGTCAGCACTATTGTTTAATATGGACATTATTTTATCACCATTGTATTACTAGGAATATTGTTATCACCCTATTCATTCACACACTTGTTTCATCACTTATGTATTTGGACACCACTGTACAACTGCTCATGGTTGAGTCTCCTATATGCTTGAATAAGCCCCTTATATGAATTAGTACCAATCTCATCAGTATTTGGTATATGGTCGACCTTTTAATTATATTATAGCGTTTAACCAAAGTGTTTTATGATTGTATTATTATCCCTTTACATCTTATTAGTATTTTACTATTGTTTTTGCCTCTGTGTATTTCTACCTACAGTGACTCCACATGTTCATGTCCCTCACTTATATCTTCCGGAGTGTGGGCTTTAGACAGGACTTTACATGAAGGCAGACCCCTCCCCCTCTCCGGTTTTGATGATCCTTTCTAAGCAGACTGTAACTCTGTACGTTAACCACCCAGTCATACCTATCATCCAGCCATGTCTCAGTTATTCCCTCTATGTCATAGTCTTCCTCACACATCACTAATTTCAGTTTTATTAGTCAGGCTTCTGGCATTAGTGTACATACAATTGAGAGGTTCATATATATTTTTTACCCTAACCTTTCCTTATGAACTGTTCTAGCCCCTCCTTCCATTCATCGCCCAGTTCCATTACTTCACCCCAGTTCACTATCTGTACTATCTTCTACTCCTCCAACCTTCTAGCCGTCGTCTCCCCCAAAAAAGCTGCACCTTCCTAGATCTTCGACCAGCCCCTCCGAGTAACCTATCAACCTGATCTGCGATATGTCGAACTCGAACGCCAGGAAGACAACACACCGTTCAATGATCCTGATCTTTGTGACAGATTGCCCTATCTTCATCCCTTATAATTGAGTCTCCCACTACCAGCAGCTGTCTGATAGATAGATAGATAGATAGATAGATAGATAGATAGATAGATAGATAGTGCCTTGAAAAAGTATTCATACCCCTTGAACTTTTCCACATTTTTTTTATGTTACACCCACAAACTTAAATGTATTTTATTGGGATTTTATGTGATAGACCAACACAAAGTAGCAAATATGTGTGAAGTGAAAAGAAAATGATATATGGTTTTCAAAAAATGTAATAAATAAAAAACTGAAAACTGTGGCATGCATTTGTATTTAGCCCCCTATACTCTGATATACCTAAATTGACTTCAGAAGTCACCTAATTAGTAAATAGAGTCCACCTATGTGTAAGTTATTCTCAGCATAACTACAGCTCTGTTAATCCCTCATAGGTTTGTTAGAGAACATCAGTGATCAAACAGCATTATGAAAACCAAGGAACACACCAGACAGGTCAAGGATAAAGTTATGGAGAAGTGTAAAGCAGGGTTAGTGTAAGATACTCCCCTGTTTCGCGGTCCACTGGGGCCCCCAGGAATTCTCGTGGGGCTCGGCCTGTGGGGGACCCCATTGGAATAGCGGACCAGTCACGCATGTGACTTCTTTGTGGGCGGACGCGGTATCGCGTATCCATGCTGGGCCGCTTGAGCGTCCGCTTGCACGCTTGAGAGGAGGTTTGCAAAGGGTTATGCGGCTGGACGTACGCACATCTTATTCGCTACGCCGGCCGCTGACAGGGAATATACCTGCACATAAACTCTAGTAGATTAGAGGGCAGGCATGGGTTAAGTGATCAATGACCAGCCAAGGTCGCACAAGTGTCCGAGATTAGGATAATCATATGGCCTATGAGCAATAGACACATGGCACTCTGTGATTGGCTAGCAGGTGTTTAAGAGGTGATCTCCCTGGCTGGTCAGTTCACACAGTTGTTTTGACAACCCGGGTGTATGTTGCTGTTCACATTCTTCCAGACTACCGAGGGTCTTTGCCTATATTGTGGAGGAGTTGGTCACCAGCTAAAGAGATGCCCATTACTCCTGCCGGGAAACGACAAGGCCTAGTGGGAATCAAGGAGAAGCCACTAGGTGCTCTGCTGCCTCCTCTTAAAAGAAGTCGGCTTCTCATACCCATTTCTATTGAATGGCAAGGGAAGGACCATCCTTTTTCTGCCTTACTTGACTCGGAAAGTTCGACAGTTACAGATTCCAGTCGTTAAGGCGGAGGCAGACATTTCTGTCACTGCTGTGGACGGGTTTCCCCTTCAAGAAGGCCGGTCGTTGTGGATGACACCAGGGTTGCGGGTAACAGTGAGGGATGGTCACCAGGAGGTCTTAAACCTCTTAACCCTGGACATGCCATCCACTCCGGTGATTTTGGGTCTCCCCTGGTTGAGACTTCATAATCCAGTAGTGGACTGGCGCTCAGCACAAATTTGCCAGTGGAGTTCTGATTGCCTCACTAGGTGCATTTGTCCGGAGTTGCCACTGGCATCCACGGAGGTTCTGAGTGTGTTACTTAAACATTATCATCACTTTCAGGATGTGTTCAGCCCACAGGGGGCTGATGTGTTACCTCCTCATAGGCCATATGATTGTCCTATTGATTTTTTGCCAGGTACCATGCCACCCAGAGGACATCTCTATAATCTCACTGCGCCTGAGATTCAGGTCCAGCGGGATTATATAAAAGAGAACCTCGATAAGGGTTTCATTTGACCATCTAATTCTCCTGCAGGAACGGGATTCTTCTTCGTGGGGAAGAAAGATGGCAGATTAAGACCCTGTATCGATTTCCGCAGCCTCAATCGAATTACAGTGAAGAATCGGTACCCTCTTCCACTTATTGAGGACTTATTCTCTTAGTTGGCGGGGGCCTGAGTCTTCACTCAATTTGCAGGGTGCATATAATTTGGTACGCATTCGTAAGGGTGACGAATGGAAGACCGCATTTAACACCAGGGACGGGCATTACGAGTTCATTAATGATGTCCTCCGGGATTTCTTGGGTAGATTTGTGGTCGTCTATTTAGACGATATACTAATCTACTCATCGGTCCCGCAGACTCACCGGGATCATGTGTGTTAGGTTTTCCAGATGCTGAGGGAGAATCGCCTATACGCCAAACTCGTTGGCTGTTTGAGGTGAGAGAATTGCCCTTCCTAGGGTATATTGTCTCTGTACGAGGTTTGGTGATGGATCCATCCAAGCTCTCAGCTGTTCTGGATTGGCCTCCGCCTAAGGACCTGAAGGGATTACAGCGTTTCTTAGGTTTTGCCAACTTCTACCGCGAACTTCACTAAGAAGGGGACGAGAGAGGCTGGCGAAGCCTTTGAGATGCTGAAGCAGGCCTTCTGCTTCGCTCCAATCCTCATTCATCCAGACACTTCTCAACCTTTTTTCCTCGAGGTTGACGCCTCTGAGGTTGGTGTGGGCGCGGTTCTCTCCCAGTATTCTGGAAATCCTGAGAGGCTTCATCATTGTGCCTTTTTCTCCCGG
This sequence comes from Bufo bufo, assembly GCF_905171765.1. Lineage (NCBI taxonomy): Eukaryota > Metazoa > Chordata > Amphibia > Anura > Bufonidae > Bufo > Bufo bufo. Next base: position 116,751,018 of record NC_053393.1, on the reverse strand, counting down.
AAACTCTCACCAGTCGAATGCAATTATGACATTGGCAATAGAGAGCTTCTGGGAGTTAAGTTGGCCTTTCAAGAGTGGAGACATTGGCTAGAGGGTGCGGAACATCCCATTACGGTTTACACCAACCACAAAAACCTTGAATACATTGAAGGTGCCAAGAGGTTAAATTCTCGTCAAGCTCGTTGGGCATTATTTTTCACTCGTTTTAATTTCCGGTTAAATTACAAACCGGGACCCAAAAATGTCAAAGCAGATGCCCTAACCCGTTGTTTCCCAGATGTCATTTTGGTACGTGACTCTGATCCTGAGCCCATTATTCCTGCGAGGTGCTTCGTAGCCGCTTTGAACACCCCAGATATAATGGAGGATTTGTCTTCTCTTCTTCTACCTTTGCAGACAGAGAGCCCTACTAACAAACCTGATGGTCGGCTGTTTGTGCCTGTAAACTTCAGGCTCTGAGTCATACAACAGTTACATGATTCTAAGTCGAGCGGGCATCTGGGGATAAAAAAGACCATGTCCCTTTGTAAACGTCATGACTGGTGGCCTAAGATGTTTTTTGATATCAAAGCCTACATTCAGGCATGTAGTATTTGTGCTCGATGTAAACCGGCTCGTCCGCTCCCTCTGGTACTTTGCTTCCACTGCCTATTCCTTCAGCCCAATGGATCCACGTGTCAATGGACTTCATAACAGATCTGCCTAGGTCTGCTGGTTGCACGGTAATTTGGGTAGTGGTGGATGGTTTTAGTAAGATGGCCCATTTTATACCACTCCCCGGATTGCCCTCGGCTGGAGAGCTGGCAGATCTGTTTGTCAAACATGTCTTCCAATTACATGGGGCGCTGGAGGATATTGTTTCAGATAGAGGAGTCCAGTTCATCCCCCAGTTTTGGCATTCTTTCTGCTCTCGGTTGGGGATTAGGCTGTCATTTTCATCTGGTTTTCACCCAGAGACCAACGTGCAGACAGAGAGAATGAACAAGACTCTGGAACAATATCTCGTGTTTCGTGTCAGACTGCCAGGAGGAATAAGCTGCTCACCTCCCCTTTGCGGAGGTGGCTTATAACAACTCTGAACATGCCTCTACCAAGATGTCTCCATTCAGGTGCATGGGGGGCAGGAATCCAAGACTCACCTTTCTGGTAGGGGCCTCCACTGACTCACCGGTGGCCGACCAATGGTTCCAGGATAGGCAACCCATTTGGTTGTTGGCGCGGCGGAATTTTCGTAGTGCGGTGGCGCAACAGAAAAGATTTGCTGAACGTCATCGCACTGTGGAGCAAGAGTTTAAGGTAGAAGATCCAGTGTGGGTCTCCACCTGGAACATTCCCTTGCGCCAACTGTCTGCCAAACTGGGGCCTAGATTCATTGGTCCATATCCGGTGACACAGAAGATCAATCAGGTGACTTACAAGGTTGCTCTTCCTCCATCGATTCGAGGAGTGAACACCTTTCATGTTTCACTGCTCAAATCTGCAGCCGAGTCAGCTCCCTTCATTCAAACTCCATCTCGGGTGGAGGTTCAAGGGGAGCCTGAATTCTAGGTTAATAAGATTTTGGACTTCCTTTTTGTCCAGAGGTCCCTCCGGTATTTAGTGGACTGGAAAGGATTTGGTCCAGAAGAGAGATGTTGGGTACCTGCCCGCCAGGTTCATGCAGATGAATTAGTGGCAGCTTTTGGAGAATCCGGGAAAGTCTTCTGAGCCACCTCCACAAGGGGAGGTGATGTAAGACACTCTCCTGTTTCGTGGTCCACTGGGGCTCGGCCTGCGGGGGACCCCATTGGATCGCGTATCCATGCTGGGCCGCTTGAGCGCCTGCATTCACGCTTGAGAGGAGGTTCGTAAAGGGTTATGCGGATGAACGTACGATCATCTTATTCACTACGCCGGCCGCTGATGGGGAATATACCCGCAAATAAACTCTAAGTGATCAATGACCCGCCAAGGCCGCACAAGTGTCCGGGATTAGGATAATCATATGGTCTATGAGGAATAGACACATGGCACTCTGTGATTGGCTAGCAGATGTTTAAGAGGTGATCTCCCTGGCTGGTCAGTGCCCACTGTTGTTTTGATAACCCGGGTGTATGTTGCTGTTCACATTCTTCCAGACTACCTGTGCATGACCTCTGTCTTCCTCAATCCATCTCTAGAGACTGCCTGTGGGAAACTTCTATGCGGAACAATTTTTCTCGTGTTGGACCTCGGATCGGACCCTGGAAATAGGTTACACGGACTATTTCTGTGCATATGAACTTTGGCCTGGTCTGGCTGTCCCTTGTGAGTTTTCCTGCACACGTTATTATTTGGATTGATTACCTGCATATGATTTCTGGTCTGGACTGTACTGCCGTCATTTAATAAATACACCATTGTTTAAACTCTGTCTGGTTGTTTGGGGTTCTGCACCATTACAGTTAGGTTATAAAAAAATATCACAAGCTGTGAACATCTCACAGAGCACTGCAAACCTACTGAGACATGGCAGTCCACCTAAACTGACAGCCCAGGCAAGGAGAGCACTAATCAGAGAAACACCCAAGAGGCCCATGGTCATTTTGGAGGAGTTGCAGAGATCTCCAGCTTAGGTGGAAGAACCTGTCCATAGGAAAACTATTAGTCGTGTACTACACAAATCTGTCCTTCATATAAGAGTGGCAAGAAGAAAGCCATTTTTGAAGGCAAGCTATGAGTCTTGTTTGCTGTTTGCCACAGGCCATGTAGGGGACGCAGCAAACATGTGAAAGAAGGTGCTCTCGCCAGATGAGATCAAAGTTGAACTTTTTGGCCTATATGCAAAACGCTATGTGTAGAAAAGTTCAAGGGGTATGAATAAATTTTCATGACAATATAGATATTAGATAGATATAGATACAAGATAGATAGATAGATAGATAGATAGATAGATAGATAGATAGATAGATAGATAGATTAGATAGATAGATTCCTCTTACTGGGAATAGTCTCAGTAAGAGGACTGAAACCCCACTTTTTTTTTTTTACTACTATTGGAAGCGCTGCTGTATTTAGTTTTTTATTCTTTGGATGGATGGTCACATCTTTATCCTCTGGCACTCCTCATACTTAATGATTTTCAGTGCTGCTTTGGAAATTTGGACTTGTAGATAGATAGCTTTATAGATAGACAAAGTGGTAAAAAGGCATCACTCCAAAATCAGTAAAAAATGAAGAAAATACTTTTATTCACACGTATGGATACGCGTGAATAAAAGTATTTTCTTCATTTTTTACAGATTTTGGAGTGATGCCTTTTTGCTACTTTGTGTATTGGGCAATAGTCTAGTCCCTTCGGGCGTGCACCCTTTTTTGTTGAGGTTGGACGTAGTGCTGCCAGATTTTTGATTTATTTAGATAGATAGACAGATATAGATATGGTAGATAGAGGAAATACATACAAGATAGATAAGTAGATAGACAGCCCAACAGACAGACAGATAGAAGATAGATCTCTGATGTGTCAATAAAACAGACTACATATAAAAACCTGTAAATAAAGTCATTTCAGAGCATGAGATTTGTTCCATATTTGGTTTAAAGTTAATTAAAAATGGCCTATTTTTTTAGCTTTAAATTTAGAGTTAGACTCCTGACCTCAATTCTTAAGCTATAGAAAAGGTGCCTGTAACATTTCCATTAAGTTATATTTTTAGATTTGTGACATGCAGCTGTAAAATGTTTTAGAAACAGCTCATTTTATCCAAGTCCATGACCTAAGATGTTGCAGCACTCTTCATGCTTTTATGTTACAGTTTATGCTTCACATGAATGCATTGAGACAGAAGATATACAGCTTCCATACTGCCAATTTGGAGATATTTTTTCTTAGCTTTAGTTCACTTATTTCTTTTATGAGGAGATAGGAGGATATGTTTGGGGTGTCAGAGGCTAGAAATGAACTGATTTTCAACCATATCCTGCTAATACTGCAGAGATAGTGACATTATATATAAGCAGACATTATTATCTAATAATATCATAAAAATTTGTGCTAAGGAAACATCAATGAAAATAATAATGATGCTGTTACAATACAGTGCCTTGATGTGGACAGAACCAGCCAAAATATTTCCTTAGTTTAGGATATACTATATCAGAGGATAACAAACCCATAGGTTTATTTATGTTCAAAAGCTATACCCCTTACATTGACCAATGGAGGGCATGACATAAAAGGTGTCAAACTGAAATATTAATAGCTAAATATTTCTCATCTCTCAATTATATACAATATAGATGTTTCCTTTATTAGTCAATTTCAGGGGTTTTCTCATAATTGGAAATTCTGAATTATGATTAATATACAGATGTCTCCATTTAGCATTCTCAGCTATTCGCCAGAGTGGAGAATAATTACAAGCAGTGTATGTTTGAACTGGAGAATCTGGCACATCTCTGTGCACTGGATGGGAAGTCCATCGAAATTAAGGGACAGCATGCAATGCTTCATTACTCCAGTTGTGGTGCTGCAGAAGATTTCAACACTTTTTAGTTTGCCCACAGATCAGAACTCTTTCATCAGCTTATCTTCGAGGCACCCTTCTGACAACTAAGAATTTGGAAGTAGGCACTGTATAAGACACTAAAGACGCATTTACACATGCAGAGCGAGCAGACAATTATTGAGAAGGAACCACTCCTTCCCGATAACTGCCTGCTCGTTAGTGGAGAATAACAAAAAATAATAGACTTACAAATAGATGACAGAAAACTTAATGAGGATGACAAGAGATGAGCAGGATGAGGTCTGGCAAAGAAAGACAGCAATGGCATACAAGTGGAGAGCAAAGCATATAGGTCAGAGGAATAATAATATTAGCAGAAGCTGTCCCTGAACTACTAAGTACAATAAATGTGTGTGGTTATTAGTCATAGTAGTAGTAATTGACTATAGTAGTCATTGAGTATAGAAGACGCAGGGGGCGCCAGGCAGCTGAAATTTCAATGAGGGCCACGGGAGCCTATGGATCCCGTACCCTCCGTTATGCCTCATAGGCTTCAGGCCACTAGGCCTGAAGCCTATAAGGCAGTAGAGCAACGCAGGACTCGGTCACGAATCGATTACCTCATTGTGACCTCCTGTGTCGGATCTCGCAAGATGACGCGATGATGCGACGCGGGAAGGCACAGTGAGGCGTTCGTGAGCGCCTGCGCCGGGACGCCACAAGCTGTGATGGAGAGAGGTAAGTATTAATATATTTTTTTTATGTACCCTACCGCAATTAGAGAGGCACTGGGGGCACTATGGGGGTGGGGGAGGAGCAGAAAGAGGAGGTAGTGCTGAATGGCATAGTAATAAGAGTGGAGAGGCGGCCATTATATTAATAACAAAGACATTATATTAATAATAAAGAGGGGGACATTATATTAATAACAAAGAGGGGGACATCATATTAATAATAAAGAGGGGGGCATTATATTAATAACAAAAAGGGGGACTTTATATCAATAACAAAGAGGGGGCCAATACATTATTATTATTATTATTATTATTATTATTATTATTAATAATAATATTAATGACCCCCTCTTTATTATTAGTATAATGTCCCCCTCTTTGTTATTAATATAATGTCCCCCTCTTTGTTATTAATATAATGTCCCCCTCTTTATTATTAATGAAATGGCCCCCTCTTTATTATTAATGTAATGGCCCACTCTTTATTATTATTATTGTGATCATCCTTCTTTAATAACAAAGAGGGGGCCATTATATTAACAAGGAGGGGGGCCATTACATTAATAATAAAGAGGGGCCATTATAATATACATATTATGGGGAATGGGGGACTATCTGTCTGGCTCTAGCACAATATTGGGGGGCAGCAGGATGAAACTGCAGAGACGAGAAGCGTCTGAAAGAAGGTGTCATGGCGGTCTAATCTCTGAATGAAGACGTTGAGGAAAGTCTACATCACAGGAGACGTCACTGGATGTAACAGGTATGGTGCGGTATTCTACTGCAATAATAATGTCCATGCACATATTTGTTTCACGGTAGGGTTGGGGGAGGAGATTGAGAATATGGCCCACCCGAGCAAAGTTCGCCGCGAAACGACCGCCAGGGGTGAATCGCAAGGCCATCTCTAGTTATAAGATCAAGGAATGAAGGATCAGTAATCTCATCACGTCAGAGCACCAGTATCCACAAGAAACGTATGGGTGTTGCCTTCTACTCAGAGCTGCACAGTAGGTGCAGATCCACATTGAGGTGGTAACAGGGCCATGGTGTTATCTGCCCTGCCGACGTGTGGATCTGGCTTGCCCATGTCCTATGCTGACTGAACCCCTCCCCCCTGCATAGTGGAGGGGGAGGAGACCATGCGAAGGTATGGGGCGGTCTTCGACGCCCCCTTTCCTCCTGAGGGTGGCACGGGCATTCTCTTTTGAAATGTCTATTTTGACCGCACCCATAACAAACAAATGGGGGTCTGGGGTCCCGGGGTCGCTTCCCAGTTGATGGTTCTTCTCCGCCTGTGTACATTATGTGGGATCTGGGGGCTGCTTCGATCCACTTTGCTACTAGCATGAGAGTTTCTAGATCGACGGCTCTAAATTCTGGTCGGGCAATTTTTAGAGCTTTTTGAATATGTGGTTTCAGACCGTCAGCAAAAGCACTTGACAACATTTTTTTCTGTACTGTGTCTTGTTTACTGAACCCCAGGTCTCTGAACATTTGTTCCATTATGTTTGCTAATTTCTCTACTGACTCCACCTTGTCTTGTTTCATGTCTTGCATTTGAATTGCCTGATCGGACAGTCTAGCTGTAGCCCAATTCTCTAATAATTCACAGAAGTGTCCTCTAGATTGGTATGTTTTCTGGTATTCGTCATCCCCGTGGTTTGGGGCTGGCAGATCCTTAGCCATGGTTGGCCAAAAGGAATTCCCTGCCGGACAGGTTTTTCCATGTGGCAGAGTGTGTTTTTCTGATTGGTTCTAATGCCCTATAGAAAGGCATGGTATGTTGCTCAAGATCGGGGAGTGAGCTCACCAGATTAGTGGCTTGCGTAGGATTAAAAGTCACATATCTCCCCTGCTGGCTCATTTCAGGGGGAGGCTTGGGAGTCTGGACTTGTCTAGCCAGGAGATCTACTTGTCCGGCTAACCTGTCCATTCTATCTCTCTCCCTCTCTCTCTCCCACTCTGCACTTCGTACTCTCTCAGCTTCTTCCCCCCTCTGCTTCTTTATGCTGTGAGTCATGAGGGGGGTTGTCTTCAGAGTCTGAGTCCGTAGAAGGTTTTGATTCCTCCTCCCCCGGCTTGTTCCTATTACTCCCCATCATAATGGGCACAGGGAAGGGTGCAGCAGGGTGGGTGACCAGCCCCCCTGGCACGTAATAGGTGCCGTCCAGATTTAACACAGGATACAGGGGGGTTATGGGCTTTAGCATTTTCCCTGCAGTCTGACTGACTGAGTTCTCACAGGGCTGTGTTGTCTCCTCAAATGTTATCAGAGGAGGGTCGGGGCAACTCGGAGTGGTCTGTTCGCCACTTTCTGATGGGGCTGGGCAGGCAGAGGATTGTTTGTACTGGGGTGTGAGTATCTACGGGTCGGGCTGCATCGTCACAGAGGTCCTCCTGTTTTTGAGGGGGTGGTGTCGGGGGGCACCACAAGCAAGACAAGTATCACGGGAGTTCGGGTTTTGTTGTCCACAGACCTTATAGGTCCATTCCCTGGCCCCCTCCATTTCCATGGAGGGCGGTGGCCTATGAGGGCGTTGGACAGCCAGGACAGATTTATCTGCAACATTTTAGGGTGGAGGCTCATCCCTCCCCGATTGTGTACAGATACACTTTCTGATCTTCATCCCATCTTTCTGCCCCCCCTGTAGCCCTTAATCGAATTTGCAGTCCGCTGCCACGCCTGTGCGGCACTCAATAATCCTTCGTCAATCAACTTTCCTTTACACTGTCTCAAAACACATTTACACAGTTCAACATTTAGTTCTCCATTTGCATCGCATCCTGCAATTTTCATTAACCTCTTGTAATTCTTCACATACTTGTTTCCTTCTTCACGGGCTACTAATTGGGGGGCGGTATATTCACTGCCTTGCAAAGACTGAGACTGTCCCATCTCACTATTGTTCAGACAAATCAAACGAAACAGACAAACAAAACAAACTCACAGACTCACATGACGTCCCCCTCCCTCTGTCTGAGAAACGAGTCTACCCTTCTCTGATGAGACCGTGTTCAAGACTAGTTCTCCGCGTCCGGTCTGCCAAGTCCCGGATCCACTATTCTCTGCACCTCTTTCCAATATTAAATCAGGTCTATATTTTCTACCTCCATAACACGGGGTTCCTTCACACCTCTCTCTATCAGATCGGCCTTTCTTTCTTAGTGATCCTATCTCTCAGTGCTTGACGGGCTCTCTATGTTTGGTCTGCCAGGTCAGCACTCCCCGTTCTCACCAGGAAGTTATGTTATCGTATTCCCAAGTCAGGAGGAGTACACTACACAGACTACACAACGTTACATATAATTTCACAACAGAGCAATCCTCTCCTCACTTCTCATACCGAGGTTCTAGGAGCCAAACATTTCAACATCAGCCGAGTCAACCAAGATATAACATCGTCCAGCAGACTCAACTCCAGCCACGTGACGAAAACAATGCAACTTAGCGGCAGGCAAGATAAACAAGTTTTCTTACCTTCTTTTTGGGACCGCAGTTCCACTCCTTCAGTGCGTTCGTCAAATTCCCGGGGTTGTTGTAGGTTGGCTACCGGTGTTACGGAAGGCTGATATTACATTCTTTATGGCCCAACGTTGGGCGCCAAATGTTAAAGCCACCCCTAAACAAGGCAATTAGAATTTGCTCTGTTGTTCCAAATTAGAATGGTATTTCCGGTATATGTGCATGCACAGAAGAAATCACACTGACTCAGGTATGGTCAAAGTAACCTCTGAACTTTATTGCGGAACAGCTGACATTATATAGGATAGCAAATATAGAACAGGAAGAAGTGGGGGGAATCTAGGGGGCGTATATCTTCACTATTGGCCAAAAGCACTGCATAGACACATATATCTATTTTCTGCCACATCCGTGTGCAGAGAGGAAGTTTCTCCCCCTCCCCCTTGCCAGATGGGTGAAGCCGTTAGTCTTTGTTTCTATGTTTGCTTGCTTGAGGTGAACAGAAGCTGTAGCCGGATATTGGAGCCATTTTGTCTGTGGAAGCCATTTTGTTCTGTGGAAGCCATTTTGTTCTGTTCTTTTGAGCAGAAGCTGAGTAAGGGAAACTGAATGATATTCATTTCTTTATCAATACCTCATAAAATATTTATTACTTAACATTCCCCATATGTCTTCTTTATGTTGGCATCATTTTGTAAATGTCATTTAATTTTTTTAAGACGTTAGAAGACTTAGAATTTTAGAAGCAATTCTTAAAATTTCCAAAATCCACTTTTTATGGACCAGTTCAGTTCTGAAGTCACTTTGTGGGGCTTACATAATAGAACCAAACCATAAATTACCCTATTTTAGAAATGATACCCCTCAAACTATTCAAAACTGAATTTAGAAATGTTGTTAACCCTTTAGGTATTCCATAGGAATTAAAGCAAAATAGAGGTGAGATTTCAAAATGTCCTGGAACACATCAAGGGTTAACAACAGAACAAACCTCAATATTTATTACCTTGATTCTGCAGTTTGCAGAAACACCCCATATGTGGTCGTAATACCGCTGTTTGGGCATACGACAGGGCACAGAAGGCAAGGAGCGCCATATGGTTTTTGAAGGGGAGATTTTGCTGGAATGGTCTTTGGGCACCATGTTGTATTTTAAGAGGCCCAGTGAAAATCCCTAAAAGTGACCACATTTTGTGAACTACACCACCCAAGGAATTTTTTTAAGGGGTGTAGCGAGCACTTCCCTCAACAGCTGTTTAATAGAATTATTAATACTTGCGTGTGGAAATGAAAAATAGAAATAACATTTTTACAAGAAAATGGTGCTTTAGGCCCAAACTTTCTTTTTCACAAAAGTTAACAGGAGAATATCCCCCCCCCCCAATTTGCTACCCACTTTCTCCTGAATACAGTAACACCCCAATTGTGGTCTTAAACTGTTATTTGGGGATACGCCAGGGCTTAGAAGAGAAGGAGCGGAATCTGGATTTTCTAACATGGAATTTTCTGCCATGGTTTTTAAGAGTAATAACTTTTTTTATTTTTTGTTGAATGAGCTGCGTGAGGGCTTACTTTGTGTGAGACAAGCTGTAGTTTTTATTGGCACCATTTTGGGTACATTTGGCTTTTCTGGTTGCTTTTTATCTAATTTTTGGGAGGTGAAGTCACAAAATGTCTTCTTTTTTTTTACACTGTTCACTTGATGGGGTAGATCATATGAAATTTTTATAGATCCGGTCATTATGGACACAACCATACCAAATATGTCTATTATTTTTTTATTTTTACGTTTTACACAATCAAAAACTTTTTAGAAAAAAAAATCATGCTTTTGTGTTGCCATTTTCTTAGAGCCATATTTTTTTCATTTTTCTGACTATAGTATTGTGTGAGGGCTTGTTTTTTCGCGGGACGAGGTGATGTCTTTATTGCTACCATTTTGGGGAACATATGACTTTTTGATTTATTGATATTATGGTTTTTGTGAGGTGAGGTGACAAAAGAAAACTGTTTTGGCATAATTTTTTTATTTTATTTACACTGTTCACTTGATGGGGTAGATTGTGATATTTTTGTAGAGCCAATTGTTACGGACGCGGCGATACCAAATATGTCTATTTTCTATTTATTTTTTTACATTTTACACATTAAGAGAATTTTTTTGTGTTTTCATAGAGCCATTTATTTTACATTTCTGGCTATGGTCTTGTGTGGATGCTCATTTTTTGCAGGATGAGGTGAAGTTTATTATTGCTACCTTTTTGGGGTTCATACGACTTTTTGGTAGATTAACATTATGTTTTTTGGGAGCTGAGCTCTCTAAAAAAAAATCTGTTTTGGTGCAATGTTTATTTATTTATTTTTTTATGGCGTTCACCTGATGGGGTAGATCATATTATTATAGAGCCAGTCGTTGCGGACGCGGTGATACCAAATATGTATATTTTATTTTTTTCTTATATTTTTTAACATTTTTTAAATAATGGATTTGGGGGGGGGCTGTTTTTTTCCAAAACACTTTATTTTTTTATTTTACACTTTGTGTCCCCCGTAAGGTCATACAAGACCTCTGGGGGACATTTAACTTCATTTTTGTTTCACTATTGATTTCTCCTGACATAGTAGCTCCAGTTACAGTGGAAATACACTCCCCAGAGAAACTGTACAGCATAATATAGCGCTGTACAGCCTCAGTGCAGGGCTGATCGTGGTCTATGGAAGACCAGACAGCTCCTGCACTCTCCCAGCCCCGGCTGTCACATGACCACCGGGCCGGGACAGGAAGCGGCATAGCGCTTCCTGATCTGTATACACAGCGCTCGTTGAGCGCTGTGTATACAGCGGTCTAGAAGGCAGGGACACCCAGGAATGGTCCCTGCCTTCTCCCTGGGGTGCCCTGCTGTCACTGACAGCGGGCACTGCGCTTGGCAGCTACGATCTCTGAATGGACGTTCCAGAACAATCATTCGTTTATAGTCAATGGGCAGTTGGGAAGTGGTTAAAACACATTTATATAGAGAGTCAGGTACAGGTACAGATATCTTATTAAACCTTATTGATGATGAGTCCTGCATGTGCAATGATAACATTTTACTTAAAAGTGGGTATGTCAGATATACACAGACAGTGGAACCTCAGAATAATTTCCTCTTCTGGGCCCAAGAAATTTCAGTCCGACGTTGAGAGTCTATATAATACGTATGTCAGAGCATCCAAGCTATGCTTCGTTTACAGGGGCATAGCTAAAGGCTCATAGGCCTTGATGCAAGAGTTCAGATCCCCCCCCCCCCCTTCCCTCAGTGCTTTGTGGCCAGGGAAGCACACATCCTTTGTGCTGCATGAGGCAAAAATTGAGATGGACCCCTCCCCCATGCCAAATTCTGTATCTAACCCCTTGCCTCCAGCCAGAGGTGTAAGTTGACCACCATGCACTTTCTATAATACCAATGTTTTCTTATGCGGCACAAGGGTCTTTGGGCCCCATTAGGCTCCTGGGCCTATAGCTACTCCCCTGTTGTCGTACATTTTGCTATGGATTTGACTCTCTGCATTGCTTGGCTATATTCCTTTGTGAAATCTCAAGGCTTGCTGGAAAGTCAGATTCTGACTCATAAGAAGCCACTTCCAAGAGGTGATGCTGTCAAGATGGTTCTCTTCTTTGGGAGATAACGCTTTGCATATTTGTTTCCCATCGAGCATTGCCAGTAAGTGTCCATATAGGACTGGTCTCTTTAAGGAGATCCTGTCACGACCGCTATCCCAGCAGCAGTCGTGTCGCACCAGACGGAGGGGAAGGGGGACCCTTATCTACGGATGGGAAATAGAATGGCCATCCCTGAGTAACCCTAAGCTGGCACCTGTCTGCCCTGATACCCTAGACGAGGTGTGAACCCGTGCGGCGAGCAGGATGCCTAAACCCTCAGTCGCCCTAACAACACTGGACTGGGGAAAGGCCGATGGGAGCGCTAGTCACCATCACTCACGTCTAGGAAAACAACAGGGGAAGACAACAACAAACAAACAACAGCAGAGATAGACTTATCCAGTCACGAGCAGAGAAGGCGATCCCAAACACGACAGTCCACGCCGGACAAGAGCTCCACAGCAACACCATCAAACGATCTCCTTCCAAGGTCAAAGTAGCACTGGAAGTAAGGACTATATCTGGCAATGACTGCAAGTGAAACTGAAACTAATATAGTAGCTGGGAGTGGCAGACAGGACTCACCTGAGAAGCTTGCCTATAAACTCCCAGTCAGGACAAAAAGGTTCACAAGGCAAAACCCAGATGACATACCCTGAACCACGGAGCAAACTCACAAGCTATCGCGAGTAGCAAGTCGCTGCAACCTTCTCCTCCCAGACCTGTCTGGATCAGTCACAGTCGTGACAGATTCAGGACCTTGCCTGTCTGCATTGAAAAGGGTGAAATCTGCAGTGGAAAGCCACAAAATACATTGTCATGCTGCTGATTTAAAATTCACACTACAGATAAATTTACGCTCTTATCCACTTTAAAATGCTTTGGATTTGGTTGCAGTCCTTTGTGAACATACCCAACAGGAGATTTCTGCTTCAGATTAAAACTTTTTGTGAGAAAATTTGCCAATCATAGGCTTTTTCTTACAGCCGGGATACCCAGCAATCAGCATTAATCTGTGTGGGATTCCAAAATAAAATGCTCAATACACCTAGAGCACCACCACAGGTGATATGAGGAATTATGCAGTTCCTATAGAGACTAATAGCTGTTAATTCATTGCACGGACATGGCAGGTGACAGGGGAGCCACCTGTCACGGACATTCCCGCGACAGGTGGCAGGAGATCTGTGAGACTGGCCACACGTGGTTTGATCTGACATGTTTTCCTTTTGGATCAAATGACGTCTGTGTTGTTTCTGGTGCTTGCCACACCTTCTATCCCCAGGGTCTTTTGTAGTCATTTAACCGTCTCTATTTATTGTTGTTTCTCTCACTATGACAAGCGGTTTATAGCTTCTGTTGGACTTGTGGTTAGCTTGTGTTTGGTTGTCGGCTGAGTTTATGGAGCTACCACAGCTTCATTGAAATAATGAAAACATACCAAGGGCGGCCGGACAAAAACCGCAGCGTGCCGGACAATCCTAACGTCAGTGTCAAAGAAGCCTAACATGCGTCTCCTGCAGTTAAAAGAGCAAGCTCACTAAGCAGGAGCCTCTATACCCTCATTCTAGAGATCTATGGGGGTCTCAGTACTCAGACCCACCAATCAAAACTTTTTATATGTCTCTATCAAAAGATTACTGAAAATACAGCATCCCATTAAAGGGGCTGTGCCGTTTCCTATATTGATGACCTATCCTCAGGATAGCGAAAAACCAACAGATGACGGCAGCATATCCAAAACGAGGGTCCTTTATTCACCAAACGTCCATGAGCAATGCACAAAAAGTATATAAAATGCAATGTTTCGGGTAGCTTGACAAAGGCTAGTATGTAGCCGAAACGTTGCATTTTATATACTTTTTTGTACATTGTTCATGGACGATTGGTGAATAAAGGACCCTCGTTTTGGATATGCTGCCGTCATCTGTTGGTTTTTCATTGATCTGTTGACCGTTGAGGATCTATGGTTGTGGATGAGCTGATGGGAGTCTGTGAGGTACTGGTGCTGCTCTAAAGTGTTGTTGCTTTATCCTCAGGATAGGTCATCAATATTAGGTCGGCGGGAGTCCGACTCTGGGAAACCCCGCCGATCAGGCTGTTTGAAGAGAAAGCAGTACTCTTGTGAGCTCTGCATTCTCTTCACTGTTTACCGTTGACATTGCAGCACCGAGCAGGTATAATTAAAGCATTTCCGTCCCATTCACTTTAGTGGGAAGAAGAAGTTGCACTCTGTCTGCTCCTTCCCACTGAAGTGAATGGAATGGAGGAGCTATAATTACAGCTGCTCGCCATCAACGAGCACTGTGTTCTTTAAACAGCTGATCGTCTGCGAGCCGGGAGTCGGACCCCCGCCGATCTGATATTGATAACCTATCCTGAGGATAGCTCATCAAAATAGGAAACCGGACAACCCCTTTATGTAGCTGCCCACAGCCCTTATCCTGTACCTATATAGCCCATAAGCTAAAGAGAAGCGAATACAATGTAAATCCTTTCAAATACAGGCTGATATTCCTATTACACTGCGCTTAAGAAAAGGAAGTTCTTTATTTTTTAGAGTGTTATACCTTTTATGAGTGATTGATGCCATTCACCATCTTTGAATTAAATGATTACCTTGTACTGTAGTATGCCAACCGATGGCGCTACCCTGACACTTGAAATATGGTCTTCCATTTTACAGGTGTTCTTTCAGTGATTCAAGAATGTCTCCAGGGGGTTTTCTGTGATCAGAAGTACTCTGTACAATTAATTATGGTGTTATAAGAATGTTGCAGGTCCTGACAGAGGAAAGAATCTTGTGTAGAGAAAATAGATTACTTTGGCGTTAAGGACATTATGGCACTCTGCAAAAAGAATTACCAGCAAAAGGTCATTGACTCAATTTATTTTGCAGCCTAATGATTAAAAGAACAAGATTTTATAAACTCTAATTTATACTGTACTTAAAACTAATCATGTGTTACACAAGCCTAACAATCACACTGGCCCTAGTGCTGGGGGTTCAATTAACAAAGGCTAACAAATTTGATTGCTACAAGTACTATTTCCTATGCCCGGGTTAATTGGCAATACGTTTGCTACTTCTCCCTGTGATGCAAAGAGCATTTTGTCTTAAAGTAAATAGTTCATTTAACATGCACCGTAGGGTTCACCTCGGGTTCTTATTAGCTTTGGGAAACGTAAAAGGTGAGCATTTAGAACCATGAATTATCTTGTTCAATGCATTCAGTCCATGCTGTTACTCCACAATCTGGACAGTGACACATTGTATTAGTAGATTTTATTGTACAAACAATAGCAAGTTTATTTCACATTTGTTTTTCCTTTGCACGCTTGTTGCTGCTTCATGGGCTCAGAAAACCATATAATTACTCCATCAGTATTGACATGGAATCAGTGGCTTTCATTGTGATATCTGGATATTTGTCAATGCATGATAAAACATCATTACAAGTAAATGTAAGTGAACAGGGTCAGACTGGCCCACCAGAGGATCCTCTGGTGGGCCCAGTCTCTGAAGCCATAGTGGACCCCAAAGGTCCAGGAGAAAAAAAATCCCATTTGGAGCTGCATTGGGAGAAAATCACTTGCCACTAGAGTCTAATTCTAAACCTGTTAGACTTTATCGATTATATACTGTAGGGATTGGGCCCAAAGATTAATTTCCTCTTGTGGGCCCAAGGAACTTCAGTATGACACTATAAGTGAATGGGGACATGTTCCAACCATGATGGAACAGTCACAATAAGTCCAACACTGCTCAATTTCATGTCACAGTTTCATGAAAACTTGAATGTTGCAGTGCATTTCTTAGACTGTAGGCAGTGCTGCAGCACGATTTGGCCAAGCAACATGTATCACATCCAAAGTTGCGTCATAGCCCCCGCCTTGAAGGGGTTGTCCCTCCAAAAATATTCAGCAGTTTTTAAACCAGCACCTGAATCTGAATACATTTGTAACTGGATGTAATTAAGAAAAAAAAGATGGTTGATCTGGAAGACAGGTCTCGGCAGTGTACTGTTAAAATTGTTTGTCTACCGAAGGGTATGGAGGGGGACAATCCTGCTAATATGATAACATTTTTCACCATTATTTTTTGTGGAAAGGGCCCATCGAGTTCCAGGGGGTAAACCAATTCCTGGAAGGTATCCGCGGACTCTTTTGGTGAAGATTCTAGTCTAACGTTATAGGGATATGATTTTGAGAAGGGCAAGGGAGTCTTCCCCTATTCTTCATAATGGAAACAGACTGTCTTTTTTTCCTGACTTTTCCAAGGACATTCAAGAAAAGAGACGTAGTTACGCTGAGGTCAAGAGGCGATTGCGTGAGAAAAACATAAAGTATTCCTTTGTTTATCCAGCAATAATGTGGATAATTTTTAATAGCGAGACTCTTTTTTTGATACTCCTAATCCTGTAGTAGACTGGCTGAATCAGAATGATATCTGATCCTTTTTTCTTTTTTTTTTCTTTTGTTCTCTTATTGTTTCTTCAGCGTGGGGGGCAGGGGGGGGGGAGGTGAGGTGGTCTTAGGTGAGAGATCTCTAAGGATCTATTAAGGATACTAAATCTTTTTTGTCTGATACGCAACATTTTCTTAACACAATTGCCAGTTTAGAATCTGTCCCCTCTTATAGTCTCTTGGCAACTATAGACGTGGTTAGTTTATATACCTCTATTGACCATGTAACTGGCATGGAAGCAGTTAGATCATTGTTAGGTAGTAGTAGGCATACTAAGGAAGAACAGTAATTTTTTCTGCATTTATTAAAACTTGTGTTATGTGAAAATTATTTCATGTTTGAGGATGACTACTACCTTCAGCGGCGAGGGACCGCGATGGGGTCGAATGTGGCCCTGCCCTAGGCAAATGCATATATGTCAGAATTTGAGGATTTACATGTATACAATACCAGTTGGTTTCGAAATAATGTCCTCGTTTGGAAGAGATTTATAGATGACATTTTTTGCATATGGGCGGGGTCACAGGAGACCCTGTTGTTCTTCCTCGATCACTTGAACCATGCACATGAAGGGTTACAATTTACATTAGTCTATGACAATCATAAAGTGAGCTTCCTTGATACGATGGTGAAAAAGGATCAATGCGGTATACTATCCACAGACCTGTTTAGAAAGGATACGGACAGGAACAGCATTCTTCATTTCTCAAGTTCTCACCCACCAGCATTAAAGAGGGCTATCCCGAAATCCCAGTATCAGTGAGTGCAGCGAATTGTGTCTGACCCTGACATGCAACTTATCAGGATTAATGAGATGACTCATAGATTTGAACAAAGGGGTTATCCCCATTCAATTTTGAGTAAAACTAGAAGAGAACTTACTAATACTGATAAATCAGCGCAAACTAAATTATCTAGAGTGGCACTTGTACATAGGTTTCATCCCTATAACCAGAAACTGGATAATATTATACGTAGACACTGGCACTTGTTGGAGAAGGCTTATCCTACTATAGAAGAGTTTAAAAATCCTCCTTTGATATGTAACAAGAAGAATCCTAGTTATAGGGTTAAACTTGTACATTCTGACATTGGGAGTACAAAAAAAAAGACATTAAAACAAATGGTATTAGCAACTCAACGTAAGGGCACATTCCCATGTTTGCACTGTTCTCAATGTTCCCATATAATTAGAGGTTCTACATTTTATCATCCACATAGTGGGCGACTTTTTTCAATTGAAGGTTTTTTCACATGTGAATCCACTAATGTGATTTATTTGATAAAATGCCCCTGTGGCTTATTATATATTGGAGAGACCACACAAACGATTAGGGATCGTATTGGGAAACATAAATCTACTATTCGAACTAAGAACTTAACCCTTTCATGACCAAGGGTCATTGATGCCCTAATGTCCAGGTCAAAATTTACAAATCTGACATGCGTCACTTTATGTGGTAATAGCTTTGGAACACTTTTACTTATCCAAACCATTCTGAGATTGTTTTCTCGTGACATATTGTACTTCATGATAGTCATATATTTGAGTCAATATATCTCACCTTTATTTATGAAAAAATCCAAAATGTACCCAAAATTTTGAAAAATTCACAATTTTCCAAATTTCAATTTCTCTGCTTCTAAAACAGAAAGTCATACCTAATAAAATATTTATTACTTAACATTTCCCATATGTCTACTTTATGTTGGCATCATTTTGGAAATGTCATTTTATTTTTTTAGGACGTTAGAAGGCTTAGAAGTTTAGAAGCAATTCTTAAAATTTTTAAGAAAATTTCCAAAACCCACTTTATAAGGAGCAGTTCAGGTCTGAAGTCACTTTGTGGGGCCTACATAGTGGATACCCCCATAAATGACCCCATTGCAGAAACTACACCCCTCAAGTTACTCAAAACTGATTTTACAAACTTTTTTAACCCTTTAGGTGTTCCACAAGAATTAAAGGAAAATGGAGATGAAATTTCTAAATTTCACATTTTTGGCAGATTTTCCATTTTATTGCATTTTTTTATTTAACACATTGAGGGTTAACAGCCAAACAAAACTCAATATTTATTACCCTGATTCCGCGGTTTACAGAAACACCCCACATGTGGTCGTAAACTGCTGTACGGGCACACGGCAGGGCGCAGAAGGAAAGGAATGCCATACGGTTTTTGGAAGGCAGATTTTGCTGGATTGGTTTTCTGAACGTCATATGTTTTTTATTTTTCTGCCGATTGTCTTGTGCAAGGGCTCGTTTTTTGCAGAAAGTGTTGAGGTTTTAATTGGTACCATTTTTGGGTACATAGGATTTTTTGATCATTCATTATTACACTTTATAGGGCAAGGTGACCAAAAAATTGGCTGTTTTGGAACAGCTTTCATTTATTTATTTTTACAGCGTTCATCTGAGGAGTTAGGTCATGTGATAGTTTTATAGAGAAGATCGTTACGGACGTGGCAATACCTAATATGTATACTTTTTCTTATTTATTTAAGTTTTACACAATAATAGCATTTCTGAAACCAAACAAATTATGTTTTAGTGTCTCCATAGTCTGAGAGCCATAGCTTTTATATTTTTTGGGCGATTGTCTTAAATAGGGTATCATGTTTTGCGGGATGAGGTGACGGTTTAATTGGTACTATTTTGGGGGTCATAAGCCTTTTTTATCGCTTGCTGTTGCACTATTTGTGATGTAAGGTGACAAAAATAGCTTTTTTTGGCACAGTTTTTTTTTTTTTTTTTTTAATAGTGTTTATCGGACTGGGTCTATCATGTGATATATTTATAGAGACGGTCGTTACGGACGCGGTGACACCTAATATGTGTATTTTATTTTTTCATTTTTTTTATAGGAAAAGGCAATTTCTTTTTTTAATTTACATTTTTATTTATTTATTTATTTTTCATTTTTATTATTTTCACTTTCCTTTTTTATCAAGTCCCTCTTGGATCATGAAGATCCAATGGGGCTGATGGCTGTACTATACTTTGCAATGCTCTTGCATTGCAAAGTATAATACTATTAGATGCCCTGTAGGTGGCAGCACCGGATGCCTTTGCCATGGCAACCGGACGCCTTTGCAAAGCGTCCGGTTGCCATGGCAACCATCGGGCGCTGCTGCAGCCCCGATGGTTCAGAGAGGGAGCTCCCTCCCTCTATTAACCCCATGGATGCTGCAACCGCGGCATCTATGGTTACAGCAGAGTGTCAGCATAGAGCTGACACTCGCTGCTGATGGCGGCGGCTCAGGAATGGAGCCGCCGCCATCACACACAGCGGGGGCACAGGATCGGGGGCAGCGCTGAATGGGGGGGGGGGGTATTGGGGTACGGCGGCTAACCTTGAGGGTGAGGGAGGCTGGGGCAGGAGGGGCGGGGAGACAGCATGGGGCGGATCGCATCAGGGAGGGACTATATGAATATGGATCGGGCGGGGGAACTACTGCATCAGGGGCAGGTGCGCACAGGGGGGTGTTGGAGGAGCACAGATCAGGGGGCACAGATTGGGGGCCACAGAGACACTACCTGATTTCAGGCTGTGATCTGCAGAGCGCAGATCAGAGCCTGAAACCGGCATTTTTTCCACTGCCGCGATCCGATTGGTTAGTCTGCACAGACTAACCAATCGGATCGATTGTCGGCAAGGGGCCACTCTGATTGGTCCCTTGCCGACATTACTGAACTGTATGCTGTCCGTGACAGCAGCAGGGCTCAGGCAGAAGCTTTAATCCAAGCGCTTTGCAGCGCTTGGATTAAAGAACTGTCTTGACGTTTATAAACGTGATAGCTGCACGGGGCATGTGCAGCTATCACGTATATATACAGATTGCAGTCGGGAAAGGGTTAATGTTACCTATCCCATTTCATTTCGATCAGTGCAAACATGGGATAGCTCAACTGAGGTTCCAGGT
The DNA here is from genome assembly GCF_905171765.1 of Bufo bufo. NCBI lineage: Eukaryota > Metazoa > Chordata > Amphibia > Anura > Bufonidae > Bufo > Bufo bufo. Next base: position 116,730,314 of record NC_053393.1, on the reverse strand, counting down.
ATTGGAACAGGTTAAAAGACCTAGGAGAGGAGGGGATTTGAAGAAGCTGCTATTACGTAGAGAGGCATATTGGATTCATATGTTGGATACTCTGCACCCTAGGGGCCTTAACAGAGATTATGAGATCATGCATATCTGATGTTGCGTTATTGATATATAACCTTTATTTTTCAGACATCAATTATCCATTGAAGGATCTCATACACCAGGAAATATGAAATATGATTTGTGGTAGATATATATATATTTTTTTTTGAAGCACAGTTTGAGACATGAACCCTGTTTTACAGCTTTTGACATATTGATTGATACTTTTGATTGCTACTTACCCCTCCCACCACCTGTGCAGGTGATGGGAGTTGGTGATGATGTCACAAGGGGAGGAGTTATCCCATTATATATACTTGGTCATTTTGTATACCTGTACCTGTAGGCATGCTAGCCGAAACGCGTCCTGGATTGAAGACATCTTTTTGATTTGATGCAATAAAAACATCATATACCTGAAGACACGACGACTGCTGGGATTTTCTTTGAATATTCGCTGAGATTTTCTCCTATCCCGTGCAACTTGGAACATTGAGTGAGTGCCGGCTGTTTTTCCTGTGTTAGGTGAGAGATCTTTCCTAAGAAGGTGGCAGATCAAAAGTTGGTGGGGGGGTAGTGGGGAGGTTTGTAGCTTGGGTGGGTTGCAATGTATGTCCCAGGTTGGGGGGGGGGGAAGAGGTAGGAATTGATTTTTTTTTTCTCTTTTCAGCTGATTGATGTCGGTTAGAATCCTAACCTGGAATGTTCGGGGGTTCGGCAATAAATTAAAAAGACAGGCAGTCTGTGATCGGGTTCAGAGACATCTTACAGCAATTGTTAGTTTAGTAGAGACCCATTTCACAGAAGGGGAGATCACTCAACTCGTGGGGGTTTGGCTGCGCAGACTTATCACTCCATGTTTTCCAGTTATTCAAGAGGAGCAACAGTATTAATTCACAAAGGGATTGATTTTGTCTGCCGGGCCTCCTCCATCGATAAGCAGGTGAGATATTTTTTTCTTCATGGGAATTTATCTGGAAAAATATGTACCTTGGCTTTTATTTATATTCCCCCCCCCCCTCCTTTTTCTCTTCATGTACTTAATTGTTTGTCTTTTATGGATCGGTGGCCTGAATGCCCAGTCATTGTGATGGGGGATTTTAACCGTGCTATCGATCCAGAAAAGGATAGGGTTTCCATGGAGAGAGTTACGAATGTAGTGCGTCAAGGGTCTCCTTTGGCATGTTTTTGCCAAGAATCTGGCTTTGTGGACATATGGGGATATTTAGGAAAGGGGAAACGACTATATTATTGTGTTAGTTAATCTGGGAGGTCGATGTCTAGGATAGATCTGGCCTTGATAAATAAAAACTATTTTAAGTACATAAAACATATGAAATATGAGGCTAGGTCTTTATTCAACCATCTACCTCTGGTTGTTGAATTGTGTTTGGTCCAGGATAAATATAGTACTAGGCCTCCATTTAGGTTAAACCCCCACTGGATTTCTATAATGGATAAACAAGAATTGATTAAACAGGAGATAGAATTTTTTTGGGATATTAATTATAATTAAGCAAAGACCCACCTGGTATGGGATGCATTCAAGGCCTATATGAGGGGGGGGTTTATTAGTTAGTAATATTTCCAACTTGAGAAAGAGCTATGCTAAGAAAGAGAGAGAGCTTCGAGAAGCAGCGGCTGCTGCTATGGATGATTTTTCCACTAAGAATACAGAACAAACTAGGGAAAATATGCAGAGGACAAGTCAGACCTTTTCTGACTTTCTTCTGGATAAGGCTCAGCAAAGGCTTTTTTTTAAGGGACAGAAATATTTTTCTGAATCAGCTCACGCAGGGAAGATGTTGGCCAGGGTGATCTCTAATCAGGATAAAAAAAAAGAGATAGTTACTATTCGCTCTCCTTAGAGTATAATTATTCGAGATCAGGAATCCATTAAATAAGCATTTGTGAAATATTTTTTGAAATTATACAAATTAGAAAATAGTGTTCCAGATAAAACGCTTGATTCATATTTGGACTCCATCTCTCTCCCCAGGGGCGTACATAGAAATCACTGGGCCCCATAGCAAGAATCTGAATTGGGCCCCCTAACCCCGCCCACCTCTTGGCCCATCCCACCTCCTGTCTTGGCTCTACCCCCATTTGCCAATAAAGAAATGTATACATACGTTCGTACGTATTCGTACTGACCCAGAGAATGAAGGGCACAGGTCAGTTTTGTGGCAAAGGGAATGCCGTAGGAACAAAACCCTGTGGTATCTGAATCTATGGGACTCCTGTGGATATTCCATAAAAGTTTTATCTGCAGTCCTATGTAACACCACAAATAACACAGTGATAGCTCTCTGAATACAAATAACACAGTGATGGCTCTCTGATTACCGAAAATGTAGTAGTGTTACCTGCAGTCCTATGTAAAACCACAGATAACACTAGTGCTGATAATGTGGTAGTGTTACCTGCAGTCCTATGTAAAACCACAGATAACACTAGTGCTGATAATGTGGTAGTGTTACCTGCAGTCTTATGTAAAAACCACAGATAACACTAATGCTGATAATGTGGTAGTGTTTCCTGCAGTCCTATGTAAAACCACAGATAACACTAGTGTAGATCATGTGGTAGTGTTAGCTGTGTCCTTAGTGTGCCTCCCTGTGTCTCTCCCATGGACTCCATGCTGGCTGCACTGCCTCCTCTTCCTTCTTCTTTCTCTTGCTCCGCACAGAATGTCCTGATGCAGCTGCATCAAGACTAGGAACACTGTGGGCATGGTGATGGTGACACAAACACAGAAACAGGGACAGACACACACACACATACATACAATAAATATGATCACATCACACATCACTGCTCCTGCCTGTCTGCTTTGGTAAAGCCGGGCATAGATGGGCGATGTCAGGCTTTAGCAGAGTGGGCACAGGACAGTGGACACAGGGCGCGATATGTATATGAGTACAGCTGAACGAGTGCAGGTCAGGGGCCCACATACACATCGCACCTCCTTCCTGTGTCCACTGTGCTAAAGCCAGACGTAGGCCATCCCCCACATCTTAACCCCTTTGCTACCAGCGCCATTTTGTATCACTTCTCTTACCCCAAACCCCTTTAACTCCTTGCTGCTGATGCTGAGTGTGCACATAGCCACCAATCATATCCCCACCCCCCCCAAAGGTGACTGATGTGTTGGGGGTGGGGGGGTTGGGGGAATATGATTGGTGACTATGTGCACTGTCAGCATCAGCAGAAAGGAGTCAGAGCGGTTATCAAACCCCTAATGCCCCCCAGAATGCCCGGGGGGGAGGAGTAGGAGGGCACACTGTCCACTATGAGCCCCCCAAACCCTTAATGCCCCCCAAAATGCTCAGGACAGTGTGCTTTCCTTCTACTCCTCTCCCACCTGGGCATTTTGGGGGCATTAGGGTTTGGGGGGCTCATAGAGAACTCGGGGGGGGGGGGGGGGAGGCTCATAGTGGACAGTGTGCTTTCCTCCTACTCCTCTCCCCCCTGGACATTTTGGAGTAATGGGGACATTAGGGGTTGGGGGCTCATAGAGGACTCAGGGGGGGGGGGAGACTCAGAGAGAACAGTGTGCTTGTCTCCTATTCCTCCACCCCTGGACATTTTGGGGTAATGGGGGGCATTAGGGGGGGCTCATAGAGGATTCAGGGGGGAGGCTCATACAGGACAAAGTAGGAGGAAAGCAGACTGTCCTCTATGAGCCCCCCAAACCCTTAATGACCTCCAAAATGCTTAGGACAGTGTGCTTTCCTTCTACTCCCCCCCCCCCCCGGGCATTTTGGGGGGCATTAAGGGTTTGGGAGTTCATAGAGGACTCGGGGGGGGGGGGGGGGGGGAGGCTCATAGAGGACAGTGTGCTTTCCTCCTACCCCTCCCCCCCGGACATTTTGTAGTAATGGGGACATTACGGGTTAGGGGGCTCATAGAGGACTCAGGGGGGGGGGCAGGCTCATAGAGAACATTGTGCTTGTCTCCTACTCCTCCCCCCTGGGCATTTTGGGATAATGGGGGCATTAGGGGGGCTCATAGAGGATTCAGGGGGGGAGACTCATACAGGACAGAGTAGGAGGAAACACAGATCCTTGCTCCCGAAGCTAAGCAGCAGGTCTGCGGCTGATGGGAGACGAGTGCGCCTTCGGCACCCCGTTACACAAGGTGTATCTTTTTGGGGAGGGGTACTCATCAAGGATGTCCATTATCTCCAAATTATTTGAAATTTATATTGAGCCCCTTGCTGTTAGAGTCAGGCAAGACCCTATGATTGAAGGCTTTGGGACGCTGGGAACAGAAGATCGTATTTCCATATATGTTGATGTTTTATTTTATATACAACATACTGATTCTACACTTCTTAAGGGTTATTCGAGTTGTTAATTCCTTTGGTGAGGTTTTGGGTCTTGATATTAATTGGTCTAAAACTATTCTTATGCCCCTGGATAAATTACAACCCTTTACTGACGAGTTGCTTAGTAATGTGACAATTTCCGACTCATTTGAATACTTGGGTATCACTATCTCTGCTAAGATTCAAGACTTCCTACAGTCGAATTTGATCCCATTGATTACCAAATTGAGATCTAAAATAAAGATATGGCTTTGACTTCCGTTATCTAGAGCCGATAGAATATCTTTGGTAAAGATGGTGATATTGCCCCAATTATTGTATATCCTCAGGAATTCCCCAGTGTGGATTGAAGATAAGTTTTTTTAAGTTGATTGAGAGAATTATCAATGATCTACTATGGGGGAGGAAACGAGTTAGGCTTAAATTGAAGCATTTTTATAAGTCAATGGAACAGGGAGGATTAAATCTTCTCTTTCTTTTTTAAAGGCTATTTTATGGCATCACAGCTATGGTTGTACCATGAATGGGAGAAAAGTACCCTATGTAAAACCTTGGTGAAGATGTCACTACATGATAATATCTTTACCCTACTGGAATCTGGTCAATTAATGAATCCCCAACAGGACTATATAGTTGTTGTGAAGCTACTTATTAAGTCCTGGAGTACTATCAGAGATTGGTTTGGGATAAAGGGATCTCTTTGTTTTACGCCCCTCTGGCATAATTATCATTTACAGGCCCTAGATGAACTGGTTGGGGATCAGTATTGGCAAAAGAATAACATTCGGTATCTTACACAAGTGGTTGTACATGGTTATATTTCTTCTTTTTTGGAGTTAGAACAAAGAGAAAATATTTCTAACTTATCTTGGTTTCGGTATTTTCAGCTACGTTCGGCACTCTCTAGTATAAAAGAAAAATAGTTTTTTGATATTGACACTTCCACATTTTTGCATGATTTGATGGCAAAGCAAGCACAGAGGGTTAAGATTTTTCAATGTTATAAATATTTACTTTAAGCACGATTTATTAATTTGCAGTCCCCTGGGTAAAAAGCCTGGAGAAGGGATTTTCCAATGATTCAATCGGCTAATTGGGATAATATATTGGGGAATGTGGCAATAGTTTCTCATAATTTTAATCATACACTTGTGCAATTTAATATTTTACACAGAAATTATATTACACCCTTTTAAATGGGGTTTGAGGAACACTTCCAATTGCCCACGGTGTGGTACACCTGAGGCTGATCATCTACATATGTTTTGGACCTGTATAGAATTACAAGAATACTGGAGGGCAATACACAACTATACCATTCAAAAATTGAAAGTGGCGATCCCATTTATGGTGGAGTCCTGGGTTTTAAGTGATCTATCCAAGGTTGGGTACCATAAATATAAAAGGATTCTTTTGCTTAAGATAATGTTTTTGGCAAGACTCTTGATTGCACGGGCTTGGTTTTCATCTAATGCTCCAAGTATTGATACATGGCTAAATCTCGTTAATAAGATTAAAAGTTATGAAAAATCTTTATATAAACAAAGACATGCTGGGGATGATTGGTTTAAGATATGAGGAGAATGGAAATCTTAATGAGTCCTGCCTCAACCTTCTCAATATCCCAGTTCCACCTTGTTGTCGGCGGGAATGGGAGACGCATCGCAAAAGGGAAAGGGGGTTGGGAGGGATTTGGGGGAGTAGGAATTAAAAAATAAGGAAATGGAAATTATTATATTGATGTTCTATTTTGTATGGAAATATTATTCCTTAATAAAAAAAAATAAAAAAAATAATGCATCGCCACTGAGTTATTCAATAACATGTATCTGTATAGCGCCATCTGCTGCTTATTTCTTTCTATTTTTTCTCTGTCCACCTCAATGAGGTGGTCGTACATGCTCAGTTCCATCCTTCAACTGCCTCCTGAGGTGTGGTAGGGAAAGAGCTGCAGCAAAAAAGACAAACCCCCTGAGCTTCCATTCCATATAAATGTAGCACAGCAATTGGAGCAATGAATGAGGAGAGCTCTGGATCCATGTGAGGTTCAGGGCTGGTTCTAGCTTTGTTAGAAAGAGATTTTCATGGACTATATAATGTTTGATCTTCATTTTTTACATTAATAATAATTGGGATTACACCCTTTAAAGGGGTATTCTCATCTCAATGATCACTGTTTAATCTGCTAATGATATAACAGTGATCATTTTTGTAAATATAATGTATTAGCCAATTCCCTCACTTTTTGATAAAATCCTTCCCCTCCTACCTCTGTGTTGTCATGTGTCTCCCCTAGTTACGGCCACCTCTCGCCTGCCGAATGCAGGGGCCGCGCATGCGCAGAGTAACCACATCGATCCAGTGGCTGGCCTCTCCTCTCATTCATGAACGCGCACGGCCGGCTGTTCATTTCCTTCTGCTGCTTCTGAAACAGGGCCGCGCATGCTCTGTTTGCAGTGCAGACTTGGGAGAGAGGGAGGAGGGGCTGGAGTGGTGTCCGATTACACTCTGCTCTGCCGTGTAGTGACAGAATGTGCTCAGCGTCCTCCAGCTCTCGCTATGTGCTCTGTCCCCTTGTCACTGGCACCTTGAACCTAAAGGTCACATAACAGCTGGTCCCATGTCTTCTCTGATAAGGTGCCCCCTGCTTTGCGCTTCTTGACATTAGCAGGAGTTCCTGACATTAGCATGGGCTGATGTCCAACTGCCCCACACAAGCTGCTAGTTGTATGAAATAGTAATGTGGCCCCAAGAGAAGTCAACAGGGCCACACTGCACCTCCACATGCCTCTGCTTTCATTGTGACATGTTCTAGGGGAGAATACTGCTGGATAGAAGTGTCCTATATTTGCACTATATGGCGGCACTTCTGTATCATAGTGCCATATAATGGCACCATATGGCAGCACACAGAGAACAGAACTGCAATATGGCTCCAATAGAAGTCTATGGGGCTATACACTACCTCTGCATGCCTCTAATTGCATTATGGACTGTTCTAGAAAAGAATACTTCTGAATTATGGTGCTATATAAAACTATATGGCGGTACAAAGAGTGTACTTGAGACTTTAAAGTAAAAAAGGGGGTCAGTCAGCACATCCCAAAGCACCACATTATTGCAAATGCTATACTAACAAGTTAGAGATACTTGGCAAATCGTTTTGTACAAAATTATTTGAGCCCGTCTGCCGAACGTCAAGGCAATCTCTAGTTAGACGGGTTCCTAACACTATATACCTGTTATGTGCCATGGCGGCTAACATACAATTCAGAAAGTGTAGGTTCCACTCACATGCTGGGCCCACCTGAATTTCTGTCATTTTCGGTGCCAAAATGGCCTCCATTGAATCCAGGGAAGGCATTTACTCCTGACCAGCTCGTTTGTCTCACAGGCTGATTTTAATTAGTGTTAGTATATAGCTTGGCCCACTCCCCCTCACTCACTGAAGCCATATGGCACCAGGAGAGAGATAGTGTGTGGACTCTCATTGCAGTCCTTGGTGACCATGTGGCGTCGGGGGTGGTGTGGAGTGGGCCCAGCGTGCATGCTGGTAAATGCCTTTTCCTGGATTCAATGGAGGCCATTTTGGTACCGAAAATGACAGAAATTCAGGTGGGCCCAGCATGTGAGTGGAACCTACACTTTCTGAATTGTATGTTAGCCGCTATGGCACATAACAGGTATATAGTGTTAGGAACCCGTCTAACTAGAGATTGCCTTGACGTTCGGCAGACGGGCTCAAATAATTTTGTACAAAATGATTTGCCAAGTATCTCTAACTTGCTAGTATAGCATTTGCAATAATGTGGTGCTTTGGGATGTGCTGACTGACCCCCTTTTTTACTTGAGACTTTACAAAGCAAGAATTTCCCATCCCCCATTCTGCTTTCTCTACACGGATAAATGCCTCGCCATCTCTCTGTTAAAAATGCCCCGCCATCTCTCTGTTATAAATGCCCTGCCATCTCTATGTTATAAATGCCAAATGCCCGGCCAAATGTTATAAATGCCCCAAATGTTAAAAATGCCCCGCCATCTCTCTGTTATAAATGCCCCGCCATCTCTCTGTTATAAATGCCCCGCCATCTCTCTGTTATAAATGCCCCGCCATCTCTCTGTTATAAATGCCCCGCCATCTCTCTGTTATAAATGCCCCGCCATCTCTCTGTTATAAATGCCCCGCCATCTCTCTGTTATAAATGCCCCGCCATCTCTCTGTTATAAATGCCCGCCATCTCTCTGTTATAAATGACCCGCCATCTCTCTGTTATAAATGCCCTGCCATCTCTCTGTTATAAATGCCAAATGCCACGCCAAATGTTATAAATGCCCCAAATGTTATAAATGCCCCGCCATCTCTGTTATAAATGCCAAATGCCCCGCCATCTCTGTTATAATATTATTGGTGAATAATACAGATGTAGCAGAGCTGTAAGAGAAGAGATTGAGAGAAGACAGAGCAGAACTGTATATGCATATATACAGATAAAAGGTCTAAGGTTTATACATAGCTGTAGTAGAGCTGTATTGGAAAAAATTCTGCGTCAGTGGGGGATGGTCATGTTTTATGGGCGTCAAAAGCACAGATCATACGGCTACTGGCTGACAAGCTTTTGAGCTAATGTATAGTAGTGAACTACTGTTTAGCTGCACAGAATGGGTTGTAAAAGATAAGACAGGTTCTATGTGTAAAACTGTATTAGGGTCCATTCACACGTCCGTAAGTGTTTTGCGGATCCGCAAAACACGGACACCTGCAATGTGTGATCCGCAATTTGGGGACCGCACATCACAGACACTATAATAGAAAATGCCTTTTCTGGACCGCAATTGCGGACAAGAATAGGACATCTTCTATTTTTTTCAGGAACGGAATTGTGGATCCCGAAAAAACAGATCCTGAAAAAACAGATGCGGATCCTGGAAATGCGGATTCGCATCCGTTCCAGCCCCATTGAAAGTGAATGGGTCCGCAAATTGCGGAACGAATGCGGACCCAAATTACGGATGTGTGAATGGACCCTTAGGTTCCATTCACGCGTCCACAAAATGGGTCCGCATCCGTTCCGCAATTTTGCAGAACGGGTGCGGACCCATTCATTCTCTATGGGGACGGAATGGATGTGGACAGCACACAGTGTGCTGTCCGCATCCGCATTTGCGGTGCGCGGCCCCGATCTTTGGGTCCGCAGCTCTGCAAAAAGATAGAGCATGTCCTATTCTTGTCCGCAGCACACCACGGATGTGTGAATGCAGCCTTAGACTGCAGGACTGTACACTGAGCTCACTTCACATGGTTCTCATGATTCCCCAGCAGGGGGAGGGGCCTCAGACACTGCAGGCTGCCAGACTGATGAGTCATACTATTCACATGAACGAGCACGTAAGAACTCACTGCTCAGTGTGATGTCATAAGGAGGTGTGGTCGGCCTTCACTCTAGCTGCCTAAGCCCGCCCAGCCTTAACTGCAGAAAACCAGGAAGTGGACAGCAGAGTGACTGCAGGGAAGGATGAAAGAGCAAGATGGGAATACCCCTTTAAGCTAGCTTTGGAATATTCAACCACAGTTATTTCATACATATTGTGACCACTAATGAGACCAATTACCATAAAATTGACCCTGTCAGTACACTTAAAGGGTTTCTTGGGGATTTTTATTTTGATGGCCTATCTGCAGGACTGTTCAATCAGATAAGCAGGGCTCTCTGCCAATCAGCTGTTCTGCTGTAGCTTTGGTGCCAGAACTACACAGGTCTATCCACTACTGGTTACTTCAATTCTGCCCCCATTCACTTGAATAGAATTAGGTGCCAGAGTTTCTGCGGAACAGCTGATCCGCAGGGATGCCGGTAGTCAGACCCCACCCCCCTTTAAGGTGGTCATTCAGATTAAATAATTGTAGTCTTCTGACTCCTCCATAAACATACACACTTGGGCGAATGTGCATATTTATGTCAATAGGGAGAAAGGACACCTCTGCACCTCTGGGAGTGACTCTTTTCCTGTGAGAATAATAGATTGACTTCTGCCACTGGAGAAAGAGTTGGGGAGCCCAGATATACCTCAGATGCCTGGCCCATGCCACTGAAAATGAAGCACCTTAAGAAACACAAGTTCACATAGTGTATCTCCCCTAATGACAAATGACTGTGGAGAGACCAATGTATATTCCATCCTTGGTTTGATAGTATAAATATATCTAAATAAATGGAGCAGAGTGAAGCACCCATTACTGATAATAATATCTACATATGTATGTATGATGGAAAGACAAGACATGGCTGAAAAAAGTCATCATGGCAGTTTGCGACAAATGGTGAAGGTGAGGAAAAAGAAGGTCTACATCAGAGGAGACATAATTAGATGTAATAGATACGTAGTGCTGTATTCTTCTACATGTTTAGTAGGTCTGAAAACTTGGCAGCATGCCGAAGGTAAGGCTGGGTCAGTGCTATGGCTGTGTCTAAACTCATCAGCCCCTCCTTCATATCCTAATTACAGGTGAAACTCGAAAAATTAGAATAGCATGCAAAGTTCATTTATTTCAGTAATGCAACTTAAAAGGTGAAACTAATATATGAGAGAGACTCATTACATGCAAAGTGATATATTTTAAGCCTTTATTTGTTATAATTTGGATGATTATGGCTTATAGCTTAGGCTACTTTCACACCTGCGTTTAGGTCGGATCCGTCTGGTATGTGCCCAGACGGATCCGCACCTATAATGCAAACGCTTAGATCCGTTCAGAACGGATCCGTTTGCATTACCATGAAAAAAAAAAAAATTTTTTTTTTTTTTTGTTCATGATAATGCAAACGGATCCGTTTTGACTTTACACTGAAAGTCAATGGGAGATGGATCCGTTTGAAAATTGAGCCATACTGTGTCAACTTCAAACGGATCCGTCCCCATTGACTTACATTGTAAGTCTGGATGGATCCGTTTGCCTCCGCACGGCCAGGCGGACACCTGAACGTTGCAAGCTGCGTTCAGGTGTCCGCCTGCTGAGCGGAGCGGAGGACAAACGGAGCCAGACTGATGCATTCTGAGCGGATCCGCATCCATTCAGAATGCATTAGGGCTGGACGGATCCGTTCGGGGCCGCTTGTGAGCCCCTTCAAACGGAACTCACAAGCGGAGCCCCGAACGCTAGTGTGAAAGTAGCCTAATGAAACCCCAAAGTCACAATTTTGAGGTACCCTTTGCTTAGGGGGTATGGATTAATTAGCTGACTAGAATGTGACACTTTGAGCCTAGATTATTGAACCTTAACAAGTTCCAGGACCTCCTTTGTATAAAGCTGAGCATGACAAGGTCATATGAGGTTGGTTCAGTAATTTATCAGTCTTTAACCTTAGGGACACATGCCTATCAGACTTTCTAATTTTAGAAACCATTAAGAAATGATTAAGCTATTTGCCTTATGTGCAGACAGAAATCTTCTTTCCGAATTGTTTCCAACTTGAGGCAATTTCCCAAAGGAATTCGGCTGAAAAATGTATCTACAATGTAAGAAAACTTGTAACATTCCAAGACTAATGATGGATTAGAGACGACAGAGCTGCATTAATCTGCAGGTGTTAGCAGAGTTTCAACTATAATATAGGTGTTAAGCATGGTAAAAATCTAAGTGAAATTAAAGGGGCTGTCCGGCATAAATGAAAAATTAATGTCAGGCGGAAAAATGTGTTAAAAAGAAAAGAAAATTACCAGTCACCTTTTGAAAGTCCCACCATTCCAGCCTGCCATGCCTGCTGGACTGTAAGCGATGACAACCTGTCTGTGGGCCACAGCAGTGACATGTGCACAAACAACACGTGATCTCTAAGCCTCTGAAATCAGGTACCATTTGTGAACAGGTCACCGTTGACTTTAATGCGTATCCAGAGTTTTCAAAAAAAGTTTGCATAATGGCTGTGATTCATTGGAATAGTTATGTTTAGGCTTCCACAATGTTTTTTCTGCCATATTATTTCCTGTTTTCAGCTGCACAGCTTGATGCATTTCACTCAGAAGCAGAGGGCATCTCCCTTTTGCCAGCACTGTGATATATTTTCCCTTACTTCTCACTATGTTCGTTTTCAGCTTTGGAGCTCACAGAACAGGTGGGATAAATTACACTTACCAACACACATGAGGCTCCTGTGATGTTCAGAAACAGTGTAGATGCAGTTCTTTTATCAGGCTCAGGATCTCAGCTAGCTCTGACACGCCCCCTTTCCTGTGAGCCATGTTTGTTAGCAAGGACGGATCTTGCCTGACAACAGGCTGTGGACTGCAACTTAGGTGGAAGTAAGACCCCGAAGTGGCAGTGGACCAACAAGTTTAGTGTAGGCTAGTTTCTTTTTTAATCATTTCATGGTCATTAAAAAAAAAAAATTCTACTGGAATTCCCCTTGAACCTGCCTCCTATTTTTTAGGAGAATAGCGGCATAAGAGTTGCTTAGCCGCCGCTTGTTTCCTGACCCCATGTAATTCATCACATTTGTTGGCGGATGTGCGTGATCAGTTTTATTCCATTCTTGTTGCAGCAACAATGTCCCCCGCATTTTTCCTTCTTCACTTAATCTGGGCACAGATTAAACACAGAATCCCGAAACAACACACAGATTCAATGGTAATTTTCAGTACTATCCGAATGAAGCACCTTTTTTGTATAAATATGCCATCAATTTAGGCACCCCACTAAAGAACTCAACACCTTATCATAAAATATTGTGCATTACACATTTCATCTTTACTTGTCTCCCATTGTTTCAGGAAACTTCGCACACTGCTTATAGCAGGCTTTGTACAAAAATAAATGCCAATGTAGGCAATACATGTTCTTTGAACCTTTATGATTTTTTTGTTGCGTCCCTAAGGGTTAACCATAATAACAGTATATAAAGTTGCACAGTCATCATAAATACTCTCATAAGAAGCCATTAGACATTGTTCCCATCCACTTCTAATCACTTATATTCTCAGCTATGCTTCAGTAGATTTTCCCGGTACTTCACGTCAGAGAAATCACCAGCCTATTCATGCAGTAATGTAAGGTGGCACAAAACAATGTTAAGAATTTAATTACCTGTTACTTCTTCCTTTGATGGATTTTAAAGATTTAAGACAATCTTAGACTTGATTACCCTTTGTGTATAGAGCACAGAAACTGTATAGTAGGAGTAGCAGCACATAGGGGTATACTGGCCTTATATGTGGTGGTGCACGCGGTGTTAGACGCCAGTCCGTAGCGTCCCTCCAAGTAGGCAACCATAGAACAACTAAACCGCTACACTCTTTTGTCTCTATGCATCCTTTATGCCATCAAATTCATGCGATGTTTCGACCTGAGCGGTCTTTTTCAAGCATGAATTTGATGGAATAAAGGATGCATAGAGACAAGAGAGTGCAGCGGTTTTGTTGTTCTATGGTTGCCTACTTAGAGCACAGAAACAGCATTTTAAGGCTACTTGCACACAGTGCAGATTTGTGTGCAGAGATTCTGCAAGAAAAACGCACAGAAATCTGCACTATTTTTCACGGTTTTTGGTACAGATTTCAGTGCAGATTTTATGCTTATGTTAACAACCCCATTGAAGTCTAAGGGGAAAACCACTGTACAGAAGGTGCAGAAACGCACAAATAACTGGCATGCTGCGTATTTTAAAATCCACAGAAAAGGTCAATTTCCACACGGCACTAAAAAGCAAAATGTACTTCAGATCTGTCAAATCTCATTCATGTTACTGGTACTCTGTTATGCTGTGGTTTTTTCGCGCAGAACAACGGCATGTAACGCATTGTGTGCAGGTAGCCTAAAGGTTTTTAAAAAATTATATATATTGTAAGGGGTTACACTCTCAGGCAGGGCGAAGATGACATTCTCTTGCAGACCACGGGGTTAAAGGCCAAACGTTGCTTTATTTATAACACTCCGGCAATACAGGCAACCCCAGATATAATTCACTTGGTAAGGTGAAGGTCCAGCACCACAAAACATAAACCAAACCAAAACAAACACCTGCCCGTCTGGACTCTGGCTAATACAGTGAAGTTCCTAGCTCACCTATTGAACACAGGTCTCACAGAAAATTTGGCTTCTCTAGCCAGCAGGGCAGCCAGTTTCCCAGACACTCCACGCATTACTCTCCCCAGACTGACAGCCTGGACTGTGATTTATTTCCCCTTAACGATCCCAGCTGGCTTCAGCTGGGGATTAGGGTTGAGCGAACCCGAACTGTAAAGTTCGGGTTCGTACTGAACTCTAGGATTTTTGGACCTCGGACCCGAACATTTCAGTAAAAGTTCGGGTTCGGTGTTCGGCGCTTTCTTGGTGCTTTTTTAAAGGCTGCAGAGCAGCCAATCAACAAGCGTTTAACTGTGTGCCCTTAGAAGCCATCACAGCCATGCCTACTAATGGCATGGCTGTGATTGGCCAGTGTAGCATGTGACCCAGCCTCTATATAAGCTGGAGTCACATAGCGCTGCACGTCACTCTGCTGTGCTTAGTGTAGGGAGAGGATGCTGCTGGTGATTTCAGGGAGAGAATAGGAGAGAATCTTTGCTCAAAACGTGAATCTAACTCAGCGATCTACATACATTGTGTTGTGTGGGTGCAGTGACCGAAAAAAAAATAACTTTCAGTGAGCGGCGGCGGCCATTTTATGCAAGCTCAGTGCACCAGCACGGCATCTGAGCTTTTGGAACATTGAAATCCAAGCTTTAAAAACAGCAAAAATAATCTGCTTGTAAAAAAAATAAAAAATTTGGGGCAATTTACAACATCTGGTGCATTTGCAGGCTTAGTCAGTGTGCAATTTAAGCTAGGAATACAGCCATAATTTTCTGGGTCTTTAAAAATACACTTTTTTGCCAAAAAACCCCACAATTTTACAGATCTGCAAGTGTTAAATTCAAGTTTAATATATACAGATTTCATATTCTGTTACCAAAAAAACACTTTTGGCAATATACAACATCTGGATTAGCGAGTGTGCAATTTAAGCTAGAAATACAGCCATAATTCTTGATTTTTAAAAACACACTTTTTTGCCAGATTCCACAATTTTTCTGGCCTTGCAGCATCAGCACGTGTGAAATTCCAGGGTTATATACTGCTGTCAAATTCAGTTATTAAACAAACACCCGTTTAGGCAAAAAAACAATTTAGTTGGCAGCCTTTGCTGCAGATTTCATTGTGAGATAAAGCCTTTACATACTGTCTTTCTATTCAGTTATTTGAAATAAAGCCATTTTTGGCACAATTCTTTGATAGCGTCCTAGTGTGGATCAGGGCGTGTGAGATACACCCTTTAAATACAGGGGTTTGATTCTTTTATTAATAAAACACCTTTTTTGTGCAAAATACACAATTTTTCAGGCCTTGCAGCATCAGCATGTTTGAAATTCCAGGGTCATATACTGCTGTCATATTCAGTTTTTAAACAAACACCTGTTTAGGCAAAAAACAATTTAGTTGGCAGCCTTTGCTGCATATGTCATTGTGAGATACAGCCTTTACATAGTGTGGTTCTATTTAGGTATTTGAAATACCGCCATTTTGTGCACAAATCTTTAATTGCGGCCTAGTGTGGGTCAGGCCGTGTGAGATACACCTTGTATATACAGGGCTTATATTCTTCTATTAATAAAACACCCTTTTTGGGGCAAAATACACAGTTTTTCAGGCCTTGCAGCATCAGCACTTTTGAATCTCCAGGGTTATATACTGCTGTCATATTCAGTTATTAAACTAACACCTGTTGTGGGCGATGTGTTCGGACCGAACACCCGAACACTTTGGTGCTCGCTCATCACTAATCCCTACTCCTCCATTCCCTCTAATAGGCTTTAGTCCTAGTGCATGTAGCCTATCAGAGGCCGGTATCATCATCATTGCGCTGCCTGAGATGTGCTGCATACAGCTCAGGGCACAGACTGGAAGAGGTATGTGTCTTGCACCGCATTGCTGACAACAGAATATTATTTTTATTTGGCATCATTCTGTTGGGCTACAATGGGGGGAGGTCTTTATTTTGTAACTGGGGCAAGCACTATGGGGACATTGGGGTCTCTAAAAAGGAGCATTTTTGTACTGGCACACATTATAAGGGGGACATTGTGGGGATATAAGTTCTATTAGGGGCACTAAAAGGGGGTCATTTTTTGTACTGATACATGTTATAAGATAGCATTTTTGTATTGGCACACATTATAAGTGGTTATTTGGCAAACATTGCAAGGGGGAATTATTTTACTGGCAAACATAAGGGGCCACGTTTTGTACTGGTACACATTATAGGGGAAATTATTACTACTGGGGGCATTATGGTGGGCTCTATTACTACTGGGGACTACGAGGAACATGATTACTAGATTGGGCACTATGGGGGCATTATTTCCTCTGGGGGCAAAATGAGGGACATTACTATTGGTGGCACTCTTACCACTATGGCAGAGAATTGCATGATTTTCCTATTTTATTACTCCTTTACTCAATTCCACAGCAGCAAAGAATTTACATAAAAAACTAAAGACAACCCCAAATGAACCCCTCCCATTAGTCAGTCCATAAATAGGTCCTCCCCTGTCATCTCTTCCTCTTTCTTTGATGTGCCTAGCAGACCCACACTCGAATACTGGACCGAACTCCTTCTAACGGAAACTCCAACCGGAAACCACGAACCGAGAACCTGGAACCAGAGCTCAACCGGAGCAGCCGACAACTGGAACTAAGAACTTCTTGGAAACCCACCATTTGGTGTACTCATCAGGAATCAACCTATGGAAAGAGAACAGGAGAGTACGAGGTAATCCACAGGATCTGAAAGATTATCAAATCACGCGGAAAAATAAAAGCATCAAGTATAAATATCATATAATACAATCATCTGGTCAATAAATAAAACATAAGAAGGGAGGGAACAGTAGGGTGGGCAATACTCGCCTCCGTGTCCTTAATAAAATCATGACTTTATGTCATAAAATAGGAAAATGCAATTTTATAACAAGACACGGAGGCTCGTATTGCAAGTTTAAAGCGACGAAATCACAGAAGAAAAAGCATGCGGAGGAGGTCTGAAATAAAACTCCCTAAAAGTCGAAGCTCTAGACCAATCTGCTAACCGTAGAATATCCTCCAGGTGGGCCCCCGAAATGGCCATGGAAGTAGCCGAAGCTCCCCTAACCGAATGTGCCGTGAACACCGATGTATCAACACCGGCCAAGGATTGAACCCACTTCACCCAACGGGATAAGGTGACACTAGTAACTGGAAGGAACGGCCTGCGGAAAGAAACGAACAATTGAGGAGCAGAAGCGGAACGTAGAGTGGTCGTACGGCCTAAGTACTCCTTCAAACACTGCACCGGGCAAAGTGCTTGGTTATCAGGGAAAGCCGGGTAGGACACCGACCGAACACTGGTCTTTGTGCGGCGAGAGATGTTAAAGGAAACACCACCTGGGGTGAAAGACAGATCATCGAAATCTAAGGCTCGCACATCTGAAACCCTCTTGCAGGAAATTAGACACAGCAGGGTGACCAGCTTCGCCGAAAGTTGACGGAGAGACAAACTTGAATTGAGAGGCCATCCAGAGAAAAATTGAAGGACCAACATAACATCCCAGGAGCTAGTGAAACGGGGTCTAGGAGGTCGAGACAGCCGTGACCCCTTGAGAAGCCGACACACCAAAGGATGCTGGCCCGCCGGGCAGCCCGCAAAACCCTGGTGACGAGAAGATATAGCCGATCGGAAGAGATTAATAGACCTATAAGCCTTGCCCTCATCAAAGAGAGACGACAAGAAGTCGAGCATGTCCTTCACAGGAGCCGTAAAGGGATCCAAACCCCGCCCCATGCACCAGCCAGACCAACGTCGCCAGGCTGACTGATATGCGCGTCTGGTGCCGGGGGCCCACGCACTCTCCAAGAGGATTCGAGCCGTTCCCGATAAACCTGCGACGTTCCAACTCTCCCCGAAACTCTGCACGCGAGGAGACGGAGAGAGCCGTCTGTCACCAGCGGATGATGTTGGCCCAGTGGTCCGCAGAGGAGATCCGGAAACGATGGAAGAAGACGGGGGTCCTCCACCAGGAGCTCCAGAAGCTGAGGGAACCATGATTGGGCTTGCCAAAAGGGAACCACCAGAACCAAGTCTGCCACCTGACGACGAACCTGCGACAGCACCCGAGGAATAAGCGCAAACGGAGGAAAAGCGTAAGCCAGCTGACACGACCAATCCTGAAGCAGGGCGTCAACAGCCTCCGACAGAGGGTCCGGCCTCCAACTGTAGAAGCGCGGAAGTTGGGCGTTCCAACTTGAGGCAAAGAGATCCATAGAGAGGGGTCCCCAGACCGACACGATGGAGGAGAAAACCGCAGGATCTAATCTCCAATCGCTGAAGTCCGACGAATGACGAGAACTCCAATTCGCGAAAGTATTGCGCAGGCCCGGAATATATTTCGCGATCACCATGAAACCCCTGTCCAGGCAAAAAGACCAAAACTCCTTCGCCAGATGGGTTAGTATCACTGAATGAGTGCCCCCCATGGCATTGACATACCGCACGGCTGACACGTTGTCCATCCTGAGCCTGATGCATGCCGAGATCATGTTGTTGGTGAAGCTGCGGATGGCAAAGGACCCCGCCATCAGCTCCAGCGCGTTTATGTGGAGATGAGACTCGCTGCCTGACCAGGGTCCTCCGGTGGAAACCCCATTGCAGTATGCGCCCCAGCCGAGGAGACTGGCATCCGACTCCACGACCAGGTCCGGTTGAGGCCCCACGATGGCCTTGCCATTCCATGCGTCGAGATTGGAGATCCACCACACGAGCTCGTCCCTCGTCGCGCGATCCAGGGCCACCACGTCCGCATAGGATGCTCCCGCTTGCAGGTGTGCGATCTTGAGCCGCTGCAACGCCCGATAATGAAGAGGTGCCGGAAAAATCGCCTGGATGGAGGATGAGAGGAGGCCGATAATGCGTGCCAGATGACGCAGCGAGATCCGAGGGAGCCTCAGTGCGTGACGCAGCTCCTTGCGGGTGGCCCTGACTTTGGGTCCTGGAAGGCATAGGGTCTGTTCGCTGGAGTTCACCACAAACCCCAGAAATTCCATCGACCTCGAAGGCTGAAGACAGGACTTCTCGGTGTTGATGACAAACCCAAGCCCGGTAATAAGGGACATTGCCGACCGCAGGTGAAGCAGAAGTTCCGAGGGAGACCGAGCCATGAAGAGGATATCGTCCAGATAGATCACTAGACGAATACCCTGGCTGCGGAGCCACGCCACCACCGGCCTCATCAACTTGGTAAAACACCAAGGAGCTGACGAGAGGCCAAACGGCAGGCACATGAACTGCCAGAGGTGGCCGTGCCAGCGAAACTGGAGGAACAGCCGGAACCCGGCGCCCAAACCGCGTGCGACTGCCGTCGAAATCCCGCGAATCGCGAGATTTTGGGCGGCAAGAAGCGCGAACGATCAGAAGAACAGCAGGAAGATGGTGCCGGTAGATAAAGGGTAGGGGAAGAGGGGGGGGGGCGGTGGAATCGTAAGCAACGATACTGTGGCACAGAAGAAACGCCAATAACCCCATACGGAAAAAACAAAATAAGAAGTCATGAGAGAGAACGGACAACCTAAGGACAAAAACCCCAGGAACAATGAAATACCAAACCAATAATACAGAACAAAGTGTAATGATAACTATAATCTCACAAGGCTATTAGACAAAGAAACAATAATAATATTATGACTCAAGATAATCCCAAAATAGGAACAAGAGAGACACTTATCTGCTGTGGGCAGCAGCAAAGAAAGAGGAAGAGATGACAGGGGAGGACCTATTTATGGACTGACTAATGGGAGGGGTTCATTTGGAGTTGTCTTTAGTTTTTTATGTAAATTCTTTGCTGCTGTGGAATTGAGTAAAGAAGGAGTAATGCAATACGAGCCTCCGTGTCTTGTTATAAAATTATTACTATCTGGTGGGACTTTTGAGAAGACTGTTACAGTGAGGAGCACCCTTGCACAGTTTCAAATTAGCACAATTATTTTTGGAGGACACTATGTTTACGACACTATAAGTGTCAGGGACAATAATTGCTGAACACCGTTATTTTTTAGGGCGCTGTGTGCCAATAATTATTGAAAGGAGCACTATCTGTGTGGTACTAATATTTTCAGTTGGACTGCTTCTGCAGTATAGTTTTGGGGAGTACAGTGAGCATAGTAATAGGGGTGGCAGGATGGGCAGTTCAGAAGTTGGGGAGAAAGATGGAAGAGTAGGAAACTAAAATGTCTGTTTGTCAAATTCTGCAGAGACCAGAGATGGCTGAAAAAATCATCAAGGCGGTCTGGTCCGAATGTAGAAGATGAGGAAAGAAGACGTCTGCACCAGAGGAGATGTCACTGTATGTAAGATATATGTGGCACTATATTTACCTGTATGTTTTGTAGCGCTATATGTAATGTTTTCCAAGTATGCCTTTAACGGTAGGGCTGGAGGAAATGGGTTAGGTTAAGAATTTAGCATGGGGGGTGCCGTTTCAGTTTTCGCCTCAGGCAGCAAAAAGGCTAGGTGCACAGCTGCTCCTTATAATGTGTGCCAGTACAAAAATTCCCCCTTATAATCTATGCCAATACAACAAATACCCTCTTATAATGTGTGCCAGTACAAAAAATACCATCTTATAATGTGCAGTGGTACAAAAAATATCACCTTAACTTTCAGATCAGACCCTCTTATCACACCTCAGATTAGACCCCCATATCAGACATCAAATCAGTTCCCCATACCAGACCTCAAATCAGACCCCCATATCAGAGTTTTAAATTCAGACTCCCATATCAGTTCAGACCCCCATATCAGACCTCAAATCAGAGGCACAGTATCAACTTAACACAATTATTTTTGGGGGACAATATGTTTACACTATTAGTGTCAGGAACACTATTTGCTGGGTGCAGTTATTTTTTAGGGCACTGAGTGCCAATAATTATTGAAGGAAGTACTATCTTCATGGTACTAGTATTGTGTTTTTCAGGGAGACTGTTTCTGCAGTATAGTATTGGGGAGCACAGTGGCACGGTATTGGGGGTGGCAGGATGGGGTGTTGAGAAGGTGGGATGATGATGGAAAAGTAGGAAACTAAGAAGAGATGGGTGAAAGAAATCATGGCGGTCTGCTCTGAATGGAGAAGATAAGGAAAGAGAACGTCTACATCAGAGACATCACTAGATGTAAGAGGTATGTGGGGCTGTATTACCCTTTATATTTTGTAGTACTGTAATTGTTTCCTAATTATGTCTTTAACAGAAGGGCTGAAGTGAAGGGGTTAGGCCTCCTGCACACGGCTGTTTTTTTTTCCCGTTTACTGGCCGTTTTTTGCGTTCCGTATACGGTCCGTATACGGAACCATTCATTTCAATGGTTCCGCAAAAAAACGGAATGTACTCCGTATGCATTCCGTTTCCGTATTTCCGTTTTTCCGTTCCGTTTTAACATAGAACATGTCCTATTATTGCCCGCAAATCACGTTCAGTGGCTCCATTCAAGTCAATGGGTCCACAAAAAAAACGTTTCCGTTCCGTTTTTTGCTGAACCATCTATTCAAAATGTTATGCCCAGCCCAATTTTATCTATGTAATTACTGTATACTGTATATGCCATACAGAAAAACGGAACAGAAACGGAAACACAACGGAAACAAAAAACTGAACAACAGATCCGTGAAAAACGGACCGCAAATCACTGAAAAAGCCATACGGTCGTGTGCAATAGGCCTTAGGCTGATAATTTTGCATGAGGAGGTGCCGTTTAAATTTTTGCCTCAGGCAGTAGAAAGGCTAGGTGCACCCGTGCCCTTGTCACAAAGCGCTGAGGGAAGGGGGACCCAAGCTGCCTTTAGCTACAGTATGCCCCTGTATGGCATAGATAGTCATTTAAACCACATTTGTACATACATCTCTTAAGTATCATGTAAAGGGGGATGTGAATGTAGTCTAAGGGTACTTTCACACTAACGTTAAAGTTTTCCGGTATTGAGTTCTGTCCTAGGGGCTCAATACCGGAAAAAAATGCATTAGTTTTGTCCTAATGCTTTCTGAATGGAAAGCATTCCGTTCAGTATGCATCAGGATGTCTTCAGTTCAGTCACTTTTACGGTATTTGGCCGGAGAAAATACCGCAGCATGCTGCGGTATTTTCTCTGGCCAAAATTCCGGAACACTTGCCGGAATGCCGGATCCGGCATTAATTTCCATTGAAATGTATTAATGCTGGATACAGTACCAAGTGTTCCATGCGCAGACCTTTAAAAATGTGAAAAAAAAATACCTGATCCGTTTTTCCGGATGACACCAGAGAGACGGATCCAGTATTTCAATGCATTTGTCAAACGGATCCCCATCTGGAATCCGGAAACACGCCCACTTTCAGAAAACTGGCGAGCATAGTGCAGAGCAGCAAAAAGTCTCAAATTTGTGCGCAGTTTTAGCGTTTGGGACTTTTTTTGGGACTTTTTCACTCCATTATTCTGACCTGAGCTAATGATAAATCTGGCCCAATATATCTAGTCTGTTTGTCACACTGGTGCAATTCAATTCACAAGAGTCTCCTCCAATATACCATGTATGACACAGACCTGAGGCTATGTTCGCACTATGGATTCTTAAAATGCTCCTAAAAAATTCAATGCAGAATCTATGCATTTTTTTGCAAGTTTTTTCACGTTTGTTATCTGATTTTTCAACATGTTTTTTTTTTTAACCAATAGGTGTCTACTTCAATACAAAACCACATTTTCTGCTTGTGGATTTTTGGAGCGGATTCACACTAAAAAACAAGCAAAAACGTGCAAAAAAATAGAAAAAACAGTGACACGTATGGAGTGGTTTCTTTTTTACGCTTTTCATTTGTTACAATGGGAAACACCTTCCACCTGGAAAAAGAAGCAAATGCTGTTTCCCATTTAAATGGATGGGAGGCTGATTTGAGGTATTTTGTGGAGCTGATTTTAAGGCAGAAACACGCCAAAATCAGCACCAAAAACTCAGTGTGAACATCCTCTAAGGGTTCATGCACACAAATGTATTTTTGGTCCGCATTGGATCTGCATGATCTACTCATATATTTTAATTACGAACAATCATTCAATCACAGCAGGAGGGGTTGGTTAGTTCAAGAACATCTGTGCCCAAGCTCTTCTCATGTCTAACCACTAAAATTGCCTATCCAACAAGCATTTCAAGTTTTCCCACCCTGACACCCAAGGTCAGACTGGCCCACCAGAGTACTAGGGGATTATCGCAGGCTTTGATAATCACTTGTCACTGGGGTGTATTTGATTCAAAACATATTAGACTTTATTGATGATATAGAGGTTAGGCCCTGAGAATAATTTCGACTAGTAGGCCTAAGGAACCCCAGTCCAACACTGCTGGCACCTACTTCTCCACCCTCTATTGTCCACACAAGTTGGTCCAATGCAGCTGCATGCATTTTACAGTTCCACTGAGGTGATCAGGAAATACCAAAGATATCTGAGTCAGAAAATGATGGGGTACAGCGCCTTGAGAAGCATCATTCTTCTCTGTTCACATACAGAACCTTTTTTTCAACTTGCATTCAGATATTTCCTGATCATCAGCTTTTATCATTTATGCTTTCCTAGAGCAAAAAAAATTTTAAATCCTAATTCGACCTTGGCGATTGCTTAGGATTATACTGGGAATAACTAGAAAAATGAGTAGAAAAGAATAGTAGAGGCTAAAACATTTCATAAAGTAAAATAATTTAATGGACAGAAGCATTCAGAGTATAAGAGTGTATTAAGTAGCAAAATGACAATTCTGCGCTAGTACCGTCAGTGAAGATGTACTGCCCTCTAGGGTCCCATAGTAGTATTTCACAAATAAATATTTCCAGGATAGAAAAAACTGAACTTCAAAACCAATTATCACATATGATATGATGACATATTCAGAGATATTTTAAGCACGCTTTTAACAATTCCACACTGCCAGAAAATGTCTCATTGTAAGAATATCCATGTTATGATTTACCCTTTCCTGACATGGCGAATTTCCGTTTTTGCATTTTTATTTTTTTACTCCCTGCCTTTCCACAGCCACAACAGTTTTATTTTTTCATTCCTCTACCGGGATGTTTTTTTGCGGGACAAGTTGTTTTTTCTAAAGGCACCATTTAAAATTGCATATGAGGTAGTGAAAAGCTGGTAAAAAATTCCAAATGGGGTGGAATTGGGAAACAAACGCAATTCCACCACAGTTTTATGTGTTTTGCTTTTACAGTGTTCACTATGCAGTAAATCTGACCCATTCTCTTCAATCAACAGGTCAGCATGATTATAATGATACTGTATTTATTTTCTTGTGTTTTAATACTGAAAAAAATAAACACTTTGGAAAACATTTTTTTTTCTTTTCATTGCCATATTCTGACCCCATAACTTTTTTATAGTTATGTCTATGGGGCTATAAAAAGACAAATTTTTTTGGAGTTTGGCATGTGGATGACTTTTTGATAACTTTTTATTCAATTTTTTGGAGTGGTAAAGAGACAAAAAAAAGGTAAATCGGTCATTTTGAATTTTTTTTCTGTTATGTAATTCTCCACATGGGATAAATATTTTTAGATTTTAATAGTGTGGGCGTTTTTCGAACTCAGGGATGCCTATGATGTTTATTTTTTTGATTGTTCATTCATTTTTATTTTCATTCTGGGAAAGGATGGTGAATATATATATATATATATATATATATATATATATATAGTGGGGATTTGCTCTGGTAGACAGGCTAGCGGACGTAGTATAGAGGCAACCACAAAGTCTTTAACTTAAAGGAAAAACTAAAAGTGACATTTTGCAGTCTAGGTGTTTGTTCACACCATGAAAAGTCCACAGAACAAAAACCTTCACCAGGTTTGCAGTTTCTCCACCTGTGGTCCACAGCAGGCTTTAGGGGCCTGTTTCTCAGCATGCGGCTCCCAGCTCTTTTGCACGGCACGTTTTCAGATCCCAAAACACACAGGGACCAACAGCGCTCCACTGTCAGAGAGGAGTAATCCACACACAGCTGAGACTGCTGGCTGGGTTTGATATAGGCCAGTAAAGACCCGGCATGGAGCTTGGGGAGAAGCCACCCACCCAGCACTTTGGCTACTCCCAGTAAGAGCCGGTCCGGATCAGCTTACAGCCTTACTAAAATAGCAACGTCTAAACCAGCACTAGCTGCCGCTGACACTTGAAAATACCGGCTCTTACTTCACTGAGGCCAGGAACCTCGGTGACACATACCTTCCGTCAATGACGGACCCTTGCGCCTTCCTACATACCTCCCCCTTTGTTCAACCCTGAGGGAGTGAACACTTGCCAGACAGTGTACCCGGGACAGGGCATCCGCATTTCCCTGTAAGCAGCCTGCCCTGTGTTCCACTGAGAACTTGAAGTTCTGTAACGACAAGAACCATCTGGTGACCCGAGCATTTCTCACATTACCGCACAGGACCGACTTCAATGCGGAAAAAGCCTCTTCCGCCTAGTCATTCCAGCGGACCATCATGGACTTCCGTCCCTTCATGAGCCCTGTCAATGGAGACGCTAGATTGGTGAAGCAGGCTTGGACCCGGGATAGATGGAGTTCGAGCATCTCTTTGGAGCTTGCCGCTATCAAAAAATCGTCCAGGTAAGGTATTATTAATATCTTTTGGAGATGTAGGTATTTTATAATGTCGGACATGACTTTGGAAAATACTCTTGGAGCTGAGGCAAGCCCGAACGGAAGCGCCTTGAATTGGAAGTGGCGCAATTCGTCTCCTATAAAGACTGCGATTCTTAGATATTTTTGATGGGGTGGATATATTGGGACATGATTGTAAGCATCTTGTAAATCTAATGTAGCCATCAGACAGTCTTGAGGAAGGAGATTTATTGTTGATTTTATGGTTTCCATTTTGAACTTTTTGTAAACGATTGATCTATTTAGGGATTTTAAGTTTATTATTACTCGGAAGGACCCATTTAGCTTCGGCAGAAGACCCGAGAATAGAACCCCTTCCCGTATTGATCTTTTGGAACGGGAAGGAATACTTTCTTATCTATTAGGGAGGATACTTCTGACTCTAGACAAAGTTGTTTTCCCTTTGGGGAGAATCTCTTGTTTATTGTAAATCGATCTGGGGGAAGGGAGGTAAATTCAAGTTTTAGACCCTCCTTTAGAGTATTTAAAACCCACGGGGAGATATAGATGTTTTCCCAGACTGGAAAAAAAGCCCTCAATCTGCCCCCTACAGGACTTCTGGCGTCATTGGGTGGAGCGAGAAGTACTCTCGGGGGTTAAGTAGGCAACCCCTACCTTTGGAAGGTTGCCATTTCCTGGAACCCTCTTTCTTTTTAGGATCCGTTCTGGATTCTAGAGGGAACCCCTTCTTTTTATTAGATGCCTTTTCAAGGATATCGTCTGATCCTGAACCAGTCTGTCTCCTTCACAGGGGATGGAACACAGGCGACTCTTAGAGCCTGCGTCTCCCGACCATGAGCAAAGCCAGACTGTCCTCCTAGCCGCATTGGAGAGTGCGGCAGATCTGGCTGAGAGTCTGACGAGGCATCTGCTAAAAAGTTAGATGCTTTTTTCAAGCATGGGAAGGGACGCCAGAATTTCTTCTCTAGGGGTACCTGCTGCAATGTGTTCCTCTAACTGATCTAGCCAGACCGAGAGGGTTCTGGCTGTACAGGTAGAGGCAATGCTAGGACGCAACATTGCCGTATTTGTTTCCCAGGATTTTTTTAAACATGCTCTCTGATTTCTTATCCATGGGATCCCTCAAAAGTCCCATGTCCTCAAACGGGAGGGAAGATTTTTTTTTAAATACGGGCAACTGGAGCGTCCACCTTAGGTGTTTTGTCCCATAAATTTGTTTCTGATTCTTCAAAGGGATATTTCCTTTTGAAGGAGTTGGGAACCGTGGTTCTTTTTTCAGGGTCTTTCCATTCTCTCGATATTAAAGCTTTAATATTATTATGCATCGGGAAGACCCTTCTACGTTTTTCTCCCAGCCCCTGAAACATGTGATCCTGTATGGAGTGGACCTCTTTAACATCATCAATATGCATGGTCGCACGAATAGATTTTAATAGACCGTCAGTCTCTTCTGGAAGAAATAGGGGTCTGCCAGAGCCGTCATCCAAAGAGGCTGAATCAGAGTCAGAAACTAATTCTCCCTCATCAAATTCAAGGGGAACATCAGAGGTGTGGGATCTCTGTGAGGTAGATGGCCGTGGTGACTGAGAAGCCAACAGCGGAATTAACTTCCTCCTTTATAATTGCTCTCATAGACTCCAGGAGAGATGGTGATTCCTCAGACACTATCTTTTCTGTGCACTTTTGACATAAAGCTTTCATGCTCTTTGAAGCAAAGGACTTTTTACAAATGGCACATTTTCTGCGACCCACTTCGCTGGCTGGCTTGTGAGTCATGGTCTCAGTGCCCTAAAAGGGAGACATAGGGAAAATATGACCATGAAACACCATAATAAAACCAGGGCCACCACCTCACCAGATGTGAACATAAGTACCCAATATAAGGTAATTGTTCATAAAACATCTGTGCACAAATAATAAAATGTATCTCCCTTGGGGGAGGAGGCTTAGGGCTCTTTCACACCTGCGTTATTGTCTTCCGGCATAGAGTTCCGTCGTCGGGGCTCTATGCCGGAAGAATCCTGATCAGGATTATCCTAATGCATTCTGAATGGAGAGTAATCCGTTCAGGATGCATCAGGATGTCTTCAGTTCCGGTACGGAACGTTTGTTGGCCGGAGAAAATACCGCAGCATGCTGCGCTTTTTGCTCCGGCCAAAAATCCGGAACACTTGCCGCAAGGCCGGATCCGGAATTAATGCCCATTGGAAGGCATTGATCCGGATCCGGCCTTAAGCTAAACGTCGTTTCGGCGCATTGCCGGAGCCGACATTTAGCTTTTTCAGAGTGGTTACCATGGCTGCCGGGACGCTAAACTCCTGACAGCCATGGTAAGTGTAGCGGGGAGCGGGGGAGCAGTGTACTTACCGTCCGTGCGGCTCCCCGGGCGCTCCAGAGTGACGTCAGAGCGCCCCAAGCGCATGGATCACGTGATCGCATGGATCACGTCATCCATGCGCATGGGGCGCTCTGACGTCATTCTGGAGCGCCCCGGGAGCCGCACGGACTGTAAGTATACCGCTCCCCCGCTCCCCGCTCCTACTATGGCAACCAGGACTTTAATAGCGTCCTGGGTGCCATAGTAACACTGAAAGCATTTGGAAGACGGTTCCGTCTTCAAATGCTTTCAGTACACTTGCGTTTTTCCGGATCCGGAGTGTAATTCCGGCAAGTGGAGTACACGCCGGATCCGGACAACGCAAGTGTGAAAGAGGCCTTACCGGGCTATGGGCAGAGGCAGGATCACCAGGCTTCCTGGCGGTATCTTCTCCTGAGACAAGCATGTTTGAACCGCAGGTGAGCGTGAGCTGGATGGCCGGCTGCGGTCACAAAACGCCGGCATCTCAGCTCCTCACCTCTAACCCGGAAGTGACACGCATGAAATCTCGCGAGATTCTCTTGCCCAAGGAGAATCTCGCCTGGTGACCTGAAATCCTGTGCGATTCCCACATGCGCACGGGGCTTGTGAAGCCCGGGGATGCCTGCAAGCAGGGCTTACTCCAGAGATGGGAAAGGGCGGCGAGCGCGACCCCGGGGGACCCGTCTCCTGCACCAGCCCTCCCAACACGTGGGGAATAGATCCAGGCTGGGCGAAATAGATCTTCCTGGCACTGCAGGAGCGCTCCTACAAACCGAGGACAGGAAACAACGACTGGTGAGGTAAGGAGGAGAAGGCTTTTTTGAATAGTTCCTCTTGCGTTGTTTCCTATCCTGGGGGCGGGGACACCCTCCTGTCAGTGCCGTTGTGGAGGTGCCGGGGAACATTCCGTATTTACAGGCATCACTGTAAATGGTGGTGGAGTGGTGGGGGATTTAAAGGGGTTGTCCAGGTTTTCAAGTTATCCTCTCCACACAATAGGGTATAACTATATGATAAGTGGAGTCCGATTCTGCGACCCCCACTGATCCCAGGGGCGGGTCCTGTTCCCCTTTTTTGATGGTGTGGCAGGCCACACATATGCCCTGCTGCTCCATTTATTCTCTTTGGGACCACTGGAAATAGCCAGCGCTGTACTCTGCCATCTCCAGTGACCCCATAGAGCAGGGGTGGCCAACCTTACAGACACAAAGAGCCAGAAAAAAATAAATTTATGCCTACCAGGAGCCACAAGCTATACATCGGGAAATATTTTTTGATATTTTAATAGTTCACACTTTTTCGGGCATAACGATATGTAATATGTTTATTTTTTATTGTTTGTAAATTTTATATGTAAAATTGGGAAAGTGAGCGATTTAAACTTTTAGTATTATGGCGTGTTTTATTAACTTTTATTTTTATTTACTATTAGCCCCCTTAGGGGCTAGAACCCTTGTCCTATTCACCATAATAAAGCTCTATTAGGTTGAATAGGACTTCACACTCTCCCTGCTGCCCTGTGCATAGTACACACAGCAGCAGGGAGCTTACCATGGCAGCCAGGGCTTCAGTAGCTTCCTGGCTGCCATGGTAACAGATCGAAGCCCCAGGATTACAATGCTGGGGCTCCGATCAGAACTGCCACCAATGAAGAGGGGGGAGGGGACCCTGTGGCCACTGCCACCAATGATACTAATACTTGGGGGGGGGGGGGGGCACTGCGCCACCAATGGTTAGAATTTATAATACTGGAGGGGGGGCGCACTGCGCCACCAATGAATGTAATTAACACATTAATTCAAGTATAGGAGGCAGCGGGTGCCAGCGCCGGTATCACATACCTGGCCTCAATAACAGGGTATGCGATCTGCGGCAATTAACCCCTTAGGTGCAGCACCTGAGGGGTTAATTTCCGCGGTTCGGCTGATCGAATGCCCTGTTATTGAGGCCGGGTATGTGAGGAGGTTACGATTTGGTAAACTTTATGGAAGACATTTATGCTTAAAAGGGGTTTTCTCACTTCAGTAAATGGCATTTATCATGCAGTTAATACAAGGCACTTACTAGTGGAAGGCTGAAAAGTCAGCCTGAATTTGTGGGAGGGGCATCTTGCCTTTTTAAGCTCCAGCCCCCAGCTCCTCAGGGCGCTTCTGTTCACAGGTTCGCAGCTGCTGCTGGGTGTCATTAGCAAACTAGCTTCTCTGGTGGTAGGAGTCTTTCTTTGCAGCATGGAGCCAGTATAGAGCTCGTTATTTTGCTCTCTGCTACCGTAGCATGCACGCGCCATACTATGTAAGTAGGTTGGGCCGGGGCCGTCTCTCCTGGCCGGTCGGAACCGACTTTGCTAGCAAACGGGAGGCTTTGCCTCAGAATCTGCTACCTCAGGTTTGCTCGTTGGGGCTAAATACTTCTATTTCTTTTCAACTTGGTTTCGTGTCTCCCCGTCCCCCCGCTACCACCATCCTTAGACTTCATGTATTTCACTGCTCCATGTACTTAAAAACCCTGCCGCACTTTCATGCTCTGCTGTTATCCTGAGCGGCATTTACACTTTCGGCTTTTATTTTATGTCTTATGCTGCATCCGCACGTCCTTACTGTCCAGTACTTTCCTACTCTTGGTTTGTATTCACTCAGATTGGTCTCACATTCAAGCTGCGGTCACCTGTTGGCTGTTACATCTCATTCCGTACCCAGCCGACAGCTGGATCCGTATTACACGCCTGTTATTACATGTTGTATACTCGGCTTACAGCTGCTACTGTTACTCCATTTTTATTCTCTGGACGCACCACCCTGGTGTTCACACCTTGCTCCACTCACAACCAGAGCTGCGTTCATGAGTCGACTGATATACCATGTTTTCTCTGCTCACTGTGAGAGCTGTGTTTACACGTCCGCTGTCACAACATGTTCATACTAGGCTTGTTTCAGAGCTGCATTCACTTTCACTGTTACATCATGTTTATGCTCCACTCACATTTAGAGCTTCTGTTCTACCAATTTCATTCTTGGCCACACCCAGAGGTGCATTCACACTACGCTGTCAAATCATTTTTTCACTCCACCCTCGACCAGAGTTGCATTCATCCGTCTATCGATATATCAGGTTTACTCTACTCACACCCAGAGCTGCGTTCACACATCCTATGCTACTACAGGTTCTTTCCATGTCTGCTGTCACATCAAGTTAATATTCCGTTCACATCCAAAGCGGCATCTGCATGTCTGCTTTTACATCTTGTCCTATACTCCATTCCCATACTCAGAGCTGCGCCCATACCATTTTTTTTTTTTTTTTTTAGGTACCACTCACATCCAAAGCCCCATTTGTTGTTACATCATGTGCTGTACTCCTTCTTCTTCTTTAATCCTGGTTCATATTCACTCAGACTGGTCTCCTTTTAAAAGAAAAAAAAAAAAAAAAACTCGCTTTCACTACTGCAGTCCGAGTCGTCCGCCGCCTGTACGCGTCTCCAGGGGCTCCTCCGATCAGCGCATGTTGAGAACCACTGCTGCGTTCCAGCGTGGAGCACACGTCGAGACGCGTTCCCAGATCCGGCTATCCCACCACTCTCAGGCGGCTTCAGGACCGGTAAGCTCTGTCCAGCAGGTCATCCCCTACACAAGGGTCCCACCGATCCATTCCCTGATGTCTTCGGGCTTCCGGCCGCGGAGTCGGCGTGCGTTCCAGCGTGGAACGCACGTGGATATCCTCTCCCGGTTTCGTATCTTCCACCGCTCACATGCGGCTCAGGACGGGTAAGCTCCGTCCCTCAGTTCACCCCCTCCACAAGGGCCCCACCGATCCATCATCTGATGTTTCTCTGCTAAAAGGAAACATGAGCTCTGCTACATCTGTAATACAGTTATCTCCTCCTGGGGCATCTTGATCTGGTTGCCCTGTAGATTCAGCATTATTTGGGGCGTCAGGAACCCTGATGCCTGAAAGGATAATGGATCATGCTGTGCTCCTGCCACTCACTCTCCTGGTTGTGGGGGCGGCGTGCGTTCCAGCATGAAACGCATGTCGATAACACGCTGCTATGGATAGCATAGGTTGGGGAGTCCAAGCAATCCTGTTCATGCGCTCGGTGGGACGCATGCCTGGTTCATAGGACAATGGGTAGATCTAGTCCGGGCGGCACACGCAATACCACATTTTAGGTCTGGGGGTCACATGCAGATGCATTTATAACAGGGAGTCTTCGTAATGCAACAAGGGGAGATCTGGGGGTCTCACCAGATGTAGATTAGGGCTTAACCTCATTAACGTTATATGGTTAGTCACACTGCTCAGGGAAATTGTCTCACATGGTAGGTTAGATACTACAGATTAGCCGATGGTACCAAACTCGTTAGGTTTGGTTGACGCAGACAATACCACTCAGGGCTTAGATATAGCTTCTCAGCACAGGTTTACTCTGTTTAGCTTGAATACACGGACGCAGCAGATAGTTAGAAAGTCCAATTGCCATGAGCTCGACCCACCGGGTTGGAAACTCGCAGCTTTGGACCAAACTCCATACGCGGTCACTGCTCACTGATCATTTGCCTGCCGTTACCTGTACCGATTTGTAGGGGCGGCAGGATCGTGCGGTATGTGTATGTGCTTTTATTCATGTGCCGCTGTCTTCCGCTGGATCGCCCAGGCTCATGCCTGGCCCTGTCTCCTGGATCGCCCAGACTCATACCTGCGCCTGTATCCTGGTTCGCCCAGGCTCATACCTGCCCCTGTATCCTGGTTCGCCCAGGCTCATACCTGCCTCTGTCTCCTGGTTCGCCCAGGCTCATACCTGCCTCTGTCTCCTGGTTCGCCCAGGCTCATACCTGCCTCTGTCTCCTGGTTCGCCCAGGCTCATACCTGCCTCTGTCTCCTGGTTCGCCCAGGCTCATACCTGCCTCTGTCTCCTGGTTCGCCCAGGCTCATACCTGCCTCTGTCTCCTGGTTCGCCCAGGCTCATACCTGCCTCTGTCTCCTGGTTCGCCCAGGCTCATACCTGCCTCTGTCTCCTGGTTCGCCCAGGCTCATACCTGCCTCTGTCTCCTGGTTCGCCCAGGCTTATACCTGCCTCTGTCTCCTGGTTCGCCCAGGCTCATACCTGCCTCTGTCTCCTGGTTCGCCCAGGCTCATACCTGCCTCTGTCTCCTGGTTCGCCCAGGCTCATACCTGCCTCTGTCTCCTGGTTCGCCCAGGTTAATACCTGCCTCTGTCTCCTGGTTCGCCCAGGCTCATACCTGCCTCTGTCTCCTGGTTCGCCCAGGCTCATACCTGCCTCTGTCTCCTGGTTCGCCCAGGCTCATACCTGCCTCTGTCTCCTGGTTCGCCCAGGCTCATACCTGCCTCTGTCTCCTGGTTCGCCCAGGCTCATACCTGCCTCTGTCTCCTGGTTCGCCCAGGCTCATACCTGCCTCTGTCTCCTGGTTCGCCCAGGCTCATACCTGCCTCTGCCTCCTGGATCGCCCAGGCACGCACCTACCTCTGCCTCCTGGATCGCCCAGGCACGCACCTACCTCTGCCTCCTGGATCGCCCAGGCACGCACCTACCTCTGCCTCCTGGATCGCCCAGGCACGCACCTACCTCTGCCTCCTGGATCGCCCAGGCACGCACCTACCTCTGCCTCCTGGATCGCCCAGGCACGCACCTACCTCTGCCTCCTGGATCGCCCAGGCACGCACCTACCTCTGCCTCCTGGATCGCCCAGGCACGCACCTACCTCTGCCTCCTGGATCGCCCAGGCACGCACCTACCTCTGCCTCCTGGATCGCCCAGGCTCACACCTACTTCTGTCTCCTGGATCACCCAGGCTCACACCTACTTCTGCCTCCTGGATCACCCAGGCTCACACCTACTTCTGTCTCCTGGATCACCCAGGCTCACACCTACTTCTGTCTCCTGGTTCACCCAGTCCCGTCACCCTCCTCAGTTATGTTCTCTTTTTCCTTCCGAACCTTATGATTTGCCCTCTCAGGAACGTGTCCTGATCGTTCACTTATGCAACATTTGGATCAAGGTCAGGTGACCCAACACATCGATACAGGTAGTAACCCCTAAGCCAGGTACATTGCCCAGACCGACTCAAGCCTTCTCGTAGGCACCGGTCATACTACGTTCCGATCTCATATCCCTCCTTGCTCACGCCAGGAACCTGGTTCAGCACTCCCTCTCCCCCAATACCATCAGGAACTACCAAGCCGGTGTCAGGGTTTACGAAGGTTTCGCCAGGTCCCACCCGTAGGTGGCTTGGACGATGTCTCCTACACCCTGGCGGTTATAGCCCACTGTCACCGCAATCTCAGGCTGTCATTCAACACCATCAAGCTGTACCTAGCGTGGAGACAGCACTGCGCAATGCTTCATAACCCGAATGGAGGTTCCATTTTTTCAGTGCAGGCGGTAAAAGCTGCCCTTAGGGATCCAGAAGTGCGGGGACGTCCCTCCCGCCCGTAGGCAGCCTGTCTCCGGCGAGATGTTTAGGCGACTCTCGTCCGCGCTGGATGGATTTCCTTTTTGGCCACTCTCCTAGTTTGATTATTAAGGCAGCCATGTATCTCGGGTTTTACGGGTTCCTCAGGCCAGGTGAGTTCACCAGCACCTCCCGTAAAAACGTCAGGGGTCGCAGGTGCGACAGTTGTCCTGGGCCCATGTCCATTTCGTCCTCTGGCTCCCTTCCACGAAGGCCAATCAGCATGGACCACCCTCGGAGGCCAGGTTTTAAAACATCCAACAATTGGTGGCCAGTCATGGTCCCCCGTCAATTGCTGGCCCTGTTGCAAGATGCCTCCACAGAGGCCCCGCGGCTTCCTTGGCGTGGGGGGGCCCCTGTCGTCAATCCAGTTTGTGTCCCACATCAGAACGCTGGCCTCAGGTCTCGGTTATAACCCGCTGGCCTCCACAGGACACTCGCTCCGAACCGGAGCCGCGTCCTCAGCATCAAAAATGGGGTCCCGGCGCACGTGATTAAATGCATGAGTAGGTGGCGCTCTTCTTGCTTCACGAGATACATCGCGAACCCGCATGTTGAGATTTCCCAGGCATTTTGTAATCTTGCTCTCTGGGTGGTATTAAAGGCTTTTGGTCACTACTCTGCTCTCCTCGTTTATTTTTGCCCACTACTAGGCTTACCCTCGCTCCTGGCTTCCGGCACAACACAGCCAGCTAGGTTAGGGGAAGCGCTTCACCCTCTCATCACAGTTAAGCCTCTCCCATAAGTGGAAGGCTGAAAAGTCAGCCTGAATTTGTGGGAGGGGCATCTTGCCTTTTTAAGCTCCAGCCCCCAGCTCCTCAGGGCGCTTCTGTTCACACCCACCCACCCCCCCTGTTCTCAAACACTCCCCTCAGGGTACGCCCACTACTAGGCTTACCCTCGCTCCTGGCTTCCAGCACAACACAGCCAGCTAGGTTAGGGGAAGCGCTTCACCCTCTCATCACAGTTAAGCCTCTCCCATAAGTGGAAGGCTGAAAAGTCAGCCTGAATTTGTGGGAGGGGCATCTTGCCTTTTTAAGCTCCAGCCCCCAGCTCCTCAGGGCGCTTCTGTTCACACCCACCCACCCCCCCTGTTCTCAAACACTCCCCTCAGGGTACGCCCACTACTAGGCTTACCCTCGCTCCTGGCTTCCGGCACAACACAGCCAGCTAGGTTAGGGGAAGCGCTTCACCCTCTCATCACAGTTAAGCCTCTCCCATAAATATATTGTGATACTCCATGATGCCTCCTTTTCATCACATTATACACAGCACGTATCCGTGGTTATTACCACTGTGTAATCCAGCAGTGGTGGCCGTGCTTACACACTATAGGGAAAGGCTGGAAGTGCGCATAGGCCAACACCTTTACCTATAGTGTGCAAGTATGGCCACCGCTGCTGGATTACACGGTGGTAATAGCCACGGATATGTGCTGTGTATAATGTGATGGAAAGGAGGCAATATGGACAATCACAATACATTGTAGTAAGTGACTTGTATTAACTTTCTCTACATGATAAATGCCAATTGCTGAAGTGAGACAAACCCTTTAACCCCTTTGGGTGTGCTACACTTAATAGGGTTAGGCATAAATGTCTTGGTGTGTGCATTGCTTGTTTCCTATGTGTGATTGGTGTGTGCTATATATGATCTATGTATCAGTGGTGTATGTGCAGCATGTGACATATGCATCAGTGGCATGTGAGCCATGTATAAGTGTCTTGTTTGTCACATCTGTCCAATGAGTGATTGGTGTGCGCTGCATGTCTTGTTTCTGACTAACTTAGGTGCAGGATATCCATATATGTGTAAATTCTGCCACATGTATGTTTGAGCATTTTGCTGTGATTGTCTGCCATCATACTTCATCTTTAATATTTCTGTTATCACTGTAAGTGCTCATGAACACGACCGTTGGATGTTTTGAAGTCCGCAAATTGCAGATCCGCAAAAAATGGATACCGGGTGTGTGCATTCTACATTATGCGGAACAGAACAGCCGGCCTCTAATAGACCAGTCCTATCCTTGTCTGTAATGTGGACAGTAATAGGACATATTCTATCATTTTGCAGAAAGGCCATGCGGACATACCGACACAGAATGCACACGGAGTCTTTTTTTTTTTGAGGCCCCATTAAAGTGAAGGGAACGGTACGGATATGGCAAAAAAATAAGTTTGTGTGCAAGGGTCCTAAGGTGGGCCCCCAGAATAAGTTACACTGGTGGGCCCTCAGTACCCCAGTCCCACACTGTATACAACCATGTCAATTAAACAACTAAAATGTTATAGAGAGGCAGAAATTGAAAAAAAAAATTAGCTTGTCATTAAAGGGGTTGTCTCATCTTGAACATTGGGGGCATATCGCTAGGATATGCCCCCAATGTCTGATAGGGCGGGTCCCACCGCTGGGACCTGCACCTATCCTTAGAACTGAGGCCAAAAAAATATACAATGCAACAGCACTCTGCAAACCAAATAAAGTACAATAATGCCAAAATATAGAAAGTATTCTGGTGCAAATGCTACACTATTAAATTTGAGATGCTTGGCAAATCATTTTGTACAAAATTATTTGGGCCCGTCTGCCAAACGTCAAGGCGATCTCAGTGAGACGGGAACCTAACACTAAATACCACATTAACTGGTGCCATACTGGCCTCCATTACATTCAGGGAATGCAGGTTCCACATGCATGCCGAGACCACACTATATTATGCCTCTTATGGTGCCAAATGGCCTCCGTTATATTCAGGGGATGCAGACTCCTCATGCATGCCGAAGCCACACTATATAATACCTCTTTGGTGCCGGCCTCCATTTTGTTCAAGGAATGCAGGTTCCACTAGCATGCTGAGCCCACTCTGTATTCCACCTTACCTGGTGCCAAATGGCCTCCAATACATACAGGGAGAGTAGGCTACAGCTTTATAGCTATATAAATTCAAATCAGCCTATAGGGTAGACAGGTTAGTCAGGAGTGCACGTCCAACAGAGTCAGCCACACCTCCAATACAAACTGCAAAGAAAAATTGGGGGTCAGTCAGCACATCCAGTGCGCAGGTGCGCGTTGCCATGGCTGAAAGCACAAAGGCAAAAATATATATACTTAGAACTGAGCCGGCAAAATGACGGAGGGCGCACCGTGCATGCGTGGCTGCCCTGCATTCATCCCTATCGGAGTGCCGAAAACAGCCTAGTGGCTCGCTCACCTGTTTTCGGAAGTGTCTTTGAAATGAATGGGAAGCGCACTGCTCAAGTGCGGCCACTGATCCATTCACTCCAATGGAGCGAACGACACACTTGGCTATTTTCGGCACTCCTATAGGAATGAATGGAAGGCAGCCACACATGCGCCGTTCGCCCTTCGTCATTTTGCGGGCTCCATTCTAAGGATAGGCTCGGGTCCCAAAGGTGGGACCTGCATCAATCAGACATGGCGATATCAGACATAGCGATATGCCCCCAATGTCCAAGATGAGACAAACCCTTTAAGGGGTTAAAAAACAGCATCAAAGGTAGTCATAGTAATGAAATAAAACCAGAAGATGATATCAGATAAGCATTAGTCATATAATAACATATCTCTAAGGATTGCTCAGGCAAACTCGTAACTCTGCACTTGAATTTCTAAAATGAGGAAAATGATAAGTAAGTATTATAAGGGCTCTTCCCCGTTACTTTACACTACAGCGGGGACGTTTAGATTCCCGAGCACTCACAGCAACTATCCTCACAGCAGGCGTGTGGTGAGCCTGAATCATCTCGCACCATTTCTGCCATCAAGCTGCAATTCTGTAAAGTTCCACATTTAGATGTGAGTTTATGTACTGAAGGTGAACAGGAGTAATATGTATAGTGCCGTGTGCTTTGCCTCTATAAGGCCTCTTTCACACGGGCGTTGCGGGAAAAGGTGCGGGTGCGTTGCGGGAACATGCGCGATTTTCCCACGGCGAGTGCAAAACATTGTAATGCGTTTTGCACTCGCGTGTAAAAAAATCGCGCATGTTTGGTACCCAAAACCGAACTTCTTCACAGAAGTTCAGGCTTGGGATCGGGGTTGTGTAGAATCGTAGATTGTATTATTTTCCCTTATAACATGGTTATAAGGGAACATAATAGCATTCTGAATACAGAATGCATAGTAAAATAGCGCTGGAAGGGTTAAAAAAAATAAAATAAAAAATTAAACTCACCTTAGTCCATTTGATCGCGCAGCGCAGGGAAAATAATAATGATCGGGTCCCCATCCTGATCGTCTCCTAGCAGCCGTGCGTGAAAATCGCACCGCATCCGCACTTGCTTGCGGATGCTTGCGATTTTCACGCAACCCCATTCATTTCTATGGGACCTGCATTACGTGAAAAACGCACAAAGGAGCATGCTGCGATTTTCACGCAACGCACAAGTGATGCGTGAAAATCACTGCTCGTGTGCACAGCCCCATAGAAATTAATGGGTCATGATTCAGTGCGGGTGCAATGCGTTAAACTCACGCATCTGCGCGGAATACTCGCCCGTGTGAAAGGTGCCTAATAGCTCTGAAAATTGCATGCCAGCACAAGCTATTAGCAGCACAGTTTAGACAAATATATTTCTTAGAAAGTGAGACACTCTCAAACATGCTTGATGGGTAAAGGGACAGGTACTTAAAGGGAACCTATCACATTGAACATGGGGTCTGATTTGCAGGCAGTGTGTTAAAGAGCAGGAGGAGCTGAGCAGTCAGATATATAAAGTTGTGGGAAAAGATTGATTATATATCTCTGCTATTTCAATGCTTAGTGGGCGGTGCGACTTAGGCTACTTTCACACTTGCGGCAGAGTGATCCGGCAAGCAGTTCCGTTGCCGTTCCGGCAAAACGTATGCCAACTGATGGCATTTGTAAGGGTACTTTCACACTAGCGGCAGGACAGATCCGACAGGCTCTTCACCCTGTCGGATCCGTCCTGCCGCTATTTCGCCGTGCCGCCAAGTCCCCATTGACTATAATGGGGACGGGGCGGAGCTCCGGCGCAGCACGGCAGTTCGGGGTGAGAGGCCGCCGGATTAAAAAGTCTGACAGGCAGTACTTTTGGTCCGGCTGCCTTTCGCCGTGCACTGCCGTGCTGCGCCGGAGCTCCGCCCCCGTCCCCATTATAGTGAATGGGGATGGAGCGGCGGTCCGGTGGCACGGCAAAATAGTGGCAGGACGGATCCGACAGGGTGAACAGCCTGTCGGATCCATCCTGCCGCTAGTGTGAAAATAGCCTAAGGCCTCTTTCACACTTGCGTTGTCCGGATCCGGCGTGTACTCCACTTGCCGGAATTACACTCCGGATCCGGAAAAACGCAAGTGTAGTACTGAAAGCATTCGAAGACGGAACCGTCTTCCAAATGCTTTCAGTGTTACTATGGCACCAGGACGCTATTAAAGTCCTGGTTGCCATAGTAGGAGCGGGGAGCAGGGGAGCGGTATACTTACAGTCCGTGCGGCTCCCAGGGCGCTCCAGAATGACGTCAGAGCGCCCCATGCGCATGGATGACGTGCCATGTGATCACATCATCCATGCACGTGGGGCGCCCTGACGTCATTCTGGAGCGCCCCGGGAGCCGCACAGGCGGTAAGTATGCTGCTCCCCCGCTCACCACTACACTTTACCATGGCTGCCAGGACTTTAGCGTCCCGGCAGCCATGGTAACCATTCAGAAAAAGCTAAATGTCGGCTCCGGTAATGCGCCGAAACGACGTTTAGCTTAAGGCCGGATCCGGATCAATGCCTTCCAATGGGCATTAATTCCGGATCCGGCCTTGAGGCAAGTGTTCCGGATTTTTGGCCGGAGCAAAAAGCGCAGCATGCTGCGGTATTTTCTCCGGCCAAAAAACGTTCCGTTCCGGAACTGAAGACATCCTGATGCATCCTGAACGGATTTCTCTCCATTCAGAATGCATTAGGATAATCCCCGACGACGGAACTCTATGCCGGAAGACAAGAACGCAAGTGTGAAAGAGCCCTAAGACTAATCATTGAAATGCCGGATCCATCCAATATATTGAAATGCCAGATCCATCTTTCCGGTGTCATCCGGCAAAACAGATCCGGCATTTATTTTTAATTTTGCACTAATACATTCCAATGGAGAAAAAAATCCGGATCCAGCATTCAGGCAAGTCTTCAGTTTTTTTGGCCGGAGATAAAACCGTAGCATGCTGCGCTTTTATCTTTTGCCTGATCAGTCAAAAAGACTGAACTGAAGACATCCTGATGCATCCTGAACGGATTGCTCTCCATTTAGAAGGCATGGGGATAAAACTGATCAGTTCTTTTCCGGTATAGAGCCCCTAGGACGGAACTCTATGACGGAAAAGAAAAACGCAAGTGTGAAAGTACCCTTAGTGATTGACAGTTATCTCTGTGCACGCTCATACAGGAAGGGCTGTGAATCATTGATTAGTACTCACTGGAAAAAGCAGAGATTTAAATGAATAAAATAATATGAAAATAATGAAACTGTCCATGTATCGTACCTCTACCGGTTATCGCTCCCTAACCTTAGTCTGTTTTCCGTATTGATCCACTGCCACCTGCACTGACCTCAGACTGGTTTCTCGGATACAATTTAAATCTGCCTGCCCTGACCAGACTGTTTCATGACTATAGCCTTTCCCCTCGGTGCTCCACACCAGTGTCCACACCAGTGTCTCTGACAACTACACTGGGACTATTCCAAGAGACAGCGGCCTGGTGTCTCCCCTGCTGTGAAGACCAGATCTCTGCATAGGGGTTAAAAGGTGATAACCAGGGAAACGCCAGGATAACTCACTTAGGGATAGCCCTAAATCAAGCCAGTTAGTTGGCACAGTGGGTCCACACCCTCTGACCATTACAGAATCTTTTCCCACAAAACTATATATACCAAACTTCTCAGCTCCTCCAGCAATATAGCATGCCATCTACAGATTGCATTGAATTTCATGGTGACAGATTCTCTGTAACGGATTTTTCCCATCAGACCCTATCAGCCTCAGTTCAGATCAGTTCCCCATCAGAAATCAGATCAGATGTTAAAAAAAATAAAAAATAAACTTAACTCGTTTGCTTCGGATGGCGCTGCCACACACTCATCGCTCTCTGGTACGTGTACTACTGTCACGGACGTACCCACAACAGGTGGCAAGAAATTGGTGAGACTGGCAACACGTGGTTGGATCTGACATGTTTTCCTTTTGGATCAAATGACGTCTGTGTTGCTTTTGGTGCTTCTTTCCCCAGGTGTGGCTATTGAGGTCGTTTAACCTTCTCTATTTATAGTTGCTTCTCCCACAATGCTGTGCGGGTTATAGCTTCTGTTTGGACCTTTGGATAGATTGTGATTGGATCTCGGCTGAGTTCCTGGTGCTTCCATTTATTTATTTTTTCAAATAAAAGTGTATTTATTAGGCAAAGGTAGTAAAAAATATTTTAAAGAAAACATATAAATGTGGTATCACCGTCATTGTACTGACAAAAAGAATCAAGGTAACAATATTTATACCACACGGTGCAAAAATGACGGATTTGCGCTTTTTTTGCCATTCCCCTCCAGACAAAGTTAATAAAAGTTAATAAGTTATATGTATCCCAAAATGGTGTCACTGTAATGTACAACTCAACCTGCAAAAACACAATCCAATTTCAAAGATCTATCAACCTTTTTAGTTAACATGGTAAGAATTCAGAAAATAAAGCTCTCTCCATCCAAATGAAAATTTTGCTTGCAAACATTTAAGATGCATTCACACTGCATTTTCATGCATGTTTGAAAACTCCTGTGAGCACTAGTGTAGACCGAGCATGCTCGGCCGAACACCAGTTCGGCTCGAGCATCTCGATGCTCGGCACATGGCGGTGTTCGGCCAAATACTGCATGTGCTCGAGCGCAATGCTAGAGTCTCCTTCCCGCACATTTGTTGGAAGCTACGCAGCCAATAAACATGCAGGTAAGTACTGCCCTTCACTGTAATGCCATAGCCATGTTGGTTACTGGCATTACAGTGATTGGCTGGCTGGAACGCGTCATCGGGTGCTATATAGCACCCTATGACACGTGTTCGGCTCAGTGTTAGCTCACACACTGCCGCCAGCGTTTTGTTAGAGCGGGTATTTAGTGCTGCTGGGGGCATAATAACTGATAAGCGCATCCGCCTGTCAACTGAAAATGCTGGCAGGTCGACTCTTATAAAAATGAACACGGCCTGGATTGCCCCTGACTTGTCTACTCCACCAGAGGGAAACCGGCTGAACATAAAGGCACTTTAAATGTGTTTTTTTAAAATGTACTGAATACTCTGTATTCCCATGCACCCCTTCCACCACAAAAAAGGGTAAATGGTTCAATCTTCCTTTTCTCGTC
Organism: Bufo bufo; assembly: GCF_905171765.1. NCBI lineage: Eukaryota > Metazoa > Chordata > Amphibia > Anura > Bufonidae > Bufo > Bufo bufo. Next base: position 116,686,983 of record NC_053393.1, on the reverse strand, counting down.
CGCCTCCTCTTCCCTCATATCAACTTATTAGTCTGCCCTCGATCCTAATGTTGTAGAGGGTCAGCTCACCTGTAGGCCCTCGCATATAATATTTTAGAGGGTCAGCTCACCAGCGGGCCCTCACCTACAATCTTTTAGAGGGTCAACTCACCTGCAGGCCCTCGCATATAATGTTTTAAAGGGTCAGCTCGCCAGCAGGCCCTCACCTACAATCTTTTAGAGGGTCAGCTCACCTGCAGGCCCTCGCATGTTTTAGAAGGTCAGCTCACCAACAGGCCCTCACCTACAATCTTTTAGAGGGTTATCTCACCTGCAGGCCCTCGCATATAATATTTTTGAGGGTCAGCTCACCAGCAGGCCCTCAACGATAATATTTTACAGGGTCAGCTCACCAGCAGCCCCTCGCCCATAATTTTTTCAATGGTTAGCTAAGCGGCAGGCACTCGCCCATAATTTTTTCAATGGTTAGCTAAGCGGCAGGCACTCGCCCATAATTTTTTCAATGGTTAGCTCAGCAGCAGGCACTCACCCCTAATGTTTTAGAAAGTCAGCTCTGCAGCAGATCCTCACCCCTAAAGTTTTAGATGGTCAGCTCAGCAGCAGGCCCTCGCCCATAATGTTTTAGAGGGTCACCAGCAGGCCCTTGCTCCTAATGTTTTTGAGGGTCACCAGCAGGCCATCAATCATAATTTTTCAAAGGTGTATGATGCTCTCCTTTATGTGTAATAAAGGGTCTATTGGAGTGCCAGTTCCTTGTAATTTTTGGCAGTCCTTTCACTTAGTGCATAGGCTTTATGAGTGTAGGAGTCCCACTACCTGAACAATTGTACCACAATGTGAATGAGGCCCTCCATTATGTGATATACAGGTTGCATCGGAGTGCCTCTTCCTTGTAATTTTTGGCAGCACTTGCACTTTATATACAAGTAAATATATAGGAAAGAATGTTTCCTAACAATTTTTCCTCTAAAATCGATTTTATCTTCGGTTTTGTGCGTATTAGTGTCAGTCTGTAAAAGTGGCGTACTACTCGGACAACATCGTTCCTAGCAGCGACCTGGGAGTCCAAGATGTATCCAGACATCCTCCCCATGCTGTTCCCGAACCATTTAGGTTGTGTTTCCATTAATTTCTGACCTTTTCCTATGAACCAGACACCCTCCTCTCTTCAGAGCAGGGGGTGCCTGATTTAATGCTCGAGTTCTCCCATTGACTTCCACTGTGCTCGGGTGCTCGGTAGAGCACCCGAGCATCCCGAGGTGTTCAACCCGAGCACTTTGGTGCTCGATCAACACTAGTGAGCACCACTACCTTCTCCCTGCTCACCAAGCACAGCGCTGTACATAGTATAGCAGCTATGCTTGGTATCTCAGCTCAGCCCCATTCACTTCTATGGGACTGAGCTGTACCTAGACCACGTAATCGATGAACGTGACATCACATGACCTAGGGAAAGCTGAGAGAAGGCCGCAACACTCACAGGAGCGCCAGTGCCTTCTCAAACAGCTGATCGGCGGGGGGTCCCGGGCAAGGATGCACCCAGGGCCGTCTTTAACGCGGGGCAAAAGGGGCAGCTGCCCCGGGCCCAGTTGCTTCTGGGGGGCCCAAGGCAGCTGCCTCTTGAGCACCGCTGGCCACTGGTGATGTGGGGGGCAGCGGCAGGGCACAGGGAGATGAGCGCTTCCATTGTGGAAGCGCTCATCTCCATAGTCATCTGTATCACCGTCCTCAGGACAGCAATACAGATGGAAGTGCTGCAGCGTCTCCCTTCCCCGTTCCTCTTATAGGCTGCAGGCACTAGGCCTGCAGTCTATCAGAGGCCGATGAAGGCTGCGCAATGACGTCATCGTGCTGCCTGAGCCGTACAGCGCAGGACACAGGCCGGAAGAGGCCTGCATCGCATCGCTGCCAGCCTGATGGAGGTAAGTATAAGTGTTTATTTCTTTTATATGGTACTACTACTGGCACATGATTGGGGGGCATCTATGGGGGCACCTGTTACTAGCACATGATTGAAGGCATCTATGGGGGCAGCTGTTACTGGCACATGATTGGGGGGCATCTATGGGGGCACTTGTTATTGGCACATGATTGGGGGGCATCTATGGGGGCACTTGTTATTGGCACATGATTGGGGGGCATTTGTTACTGACACATGATTGGGGGGCATCTATGGGGCTTTTGTTACTGGCATATGATTGGGGGGCATCTATGGGGGTACTTGTTACTGGCACATGATTGGTGGGCATCTATAGAGGTACTTGTTACTGGCACATGATTGGGGGCATCTATGGGGGCACTTGTTACTGGCACATGATTGGGGGCATCTATGGGGGCACTTGTTACTGGCACATGATTGGGGGCATCTATGGGGGCACTTGTTACTGGCACATGATTGGGGCATCTATGGGGGCACTTGTTACTGGCACATTATTGGGGGCATATATGGGGCACTTGTTACGGGCACATTATTGGAGGACATCTATGGGGCACATCTTACTGGCACATTATTGGGGGGCACTGTGGGGGCATCTATGGGGGGACTTGTTACTGGCACATTATTGGTGGCACTTTTTACTGGCACATTATTGGGTGGCACTATGGGGGCATCTATGGGGCATCTATGGGGCACTTCTTACTGGCACATTATTGGGGGCACTATGGGGCATCTACTGAGGCCACAAAGAAGGTTTTTTTTTATATGAGAGGCTCTGTATAGGGGTATTTTATACTGGGGCACATTATGGTGGGTACTATGGGAAAGGGGAGAGAGGAGTATTATGGGCTCATTTATGGGGGGCACTAAGAAAGGGTATTTTATACTTGCAAATTATGGGGGACACTGAGGGCATCTACTGGGGCACTATATATAGGGCATTTTATACTGGTACATAATAGGGGGCACTAGGAAGAAGGGGGAGAGGAGCACTATGGGGAATTTACTGGGGGGCACTATATAGGGGTATTTTATACTGGCACATTATGGGGGCACTATGGGGACATTAGCTCAACTGGGGGCATTAAAAGGGGGTATTTTTTGCACTGGCACATTATAAGGAGAATAATTACTACTGGGGGGCATCATGATGGGCTTTATTACTACTGGGGGTCTATGGAAAAAATGATTACTAGTATGGGCACTATGGGAGCATTATTACTTCTGGGGCACAGTGGGGACATGTTGGGGGCACTGTAGGAGCACTATTACTACCATGAGTGCTCTAGCAGAGAATTATTCCTATTGGTGGGACTTTTGGGAGCACTATTACTGTGGGGGCACCTTGGCACAGTATCAGCTTACCACAATTATTTTCGGGGGACGTTATGTTTATGATAATGAATGTTACGGATGTACATGGCTACATTTATACAGTCACAGAAAATAATGCACTATAATAATAGATACAAGCATAACATATGGACTAAGCCCTCACTCTATTGATAAAATCTGAGAGACTTGGTCAATACATTTTGATCAAAACACATCTAAGCCCACCTACCAAGCGACAAGGTGGTCTCAGTTCAGACGGGTCCTACGCTAAACCTGCCTATGCCGTTATGCATTTATGTTCAGGAGCGCAGACCCCGCACATATAGTGTGTGGCTCCTAGTTACCTCCATGTGCAGCAGCAACCGGTGGGAGGAGGAGCGCACAAACCTATATGTACCACCTTCATAGTGATGGATCATGTGACGGACCATGTGATGAGCGCAGTGACGTCATCAAAGGTCCTATTCCTCACAGAACAAGACAGAAGATATCCCGGCTGCGCGAACAAGTGGATTAAGGTGAGTTAAAAAATTTTTTTTTAACCCCTCCAGCCCTATTGTACTATGCATTCTGTATTCAGAATGCTATTATTTTCCCTTATAACCATGTTATAAGGGAAAATAATACAATCTACACTACAACTAACCCAAACCTGAACTTCTGTGAAGAAGTTTGGGTCTGGTACCACAGTCAGTTTTTTATCACGCGCGTGCAAAACACATTGCACCCGCGCGATAAAAACTGAACATTGGAACGCAATTGCAGTCAAAATTATCTGCAATTGTGTACCTACTCGCGCGGGTTTGCTGCAATGCACCGGGACGCATCCGGACCTAATCCGGACACGCTCATCTGCAAGGGGCCTTAGTGTCAGGGGCCCTATTTGCTGGGCGCAGTTTATATTAGGGCACTGTGTGCCAATAATTATTGAAGGGCACTATCTGCGGAGTACTACTACTATCAGGGGGTTTATCTGTTTCTGCAGTATAGTGTTGGGGAGCTCATCGGCACAGTATTGGGGGTGGTAGGATGATTTGTCCAGAAGATGGGAGAATGATGGAAGAGTAGTAAACTAAGATTTTGTTTGTCAAACTGCAGAGACGAGAAATGGCTGAAAAATGGTGGTCTGGTCTGAAGGGAGATGAGGAAAGAGAACATCTACATCAAAGGAGACATCACTGGGGTACTTTCACACTAGCGGCAGGACGGATCCGACAGGCTGTTCACCCTGTCGGATCCGTCCTGCAACCGGACCACCGCTCCGTCCCCATTGACTATAATAGGGACGGGGGCGGAGCTCCGGGGCAGTACGGCAGTGCGCGGTGAGAGGCCGCCGGACTAAAAAGTCGGACATGCAGTACTTTTAGTCCGGCGGCCTTCCGCCGTGCACTGCCGTGATGCGCCGGAGCTCCGCCTCCGTCCCCATTATAGTCAATGGGGACGGAGCGGCGGCACGGCGAAACAGCAGCAGGACGGATCCAACAGGGTGAACAGCCTGTCGGATCCATCCTGCCGCTAGTGTGAAAACAGCCTAAAGCCTTTATTGAGAAAAACTAACTTTTATAATATGCTAATTAGCCTCTAGGAGAAGGGGGGTGTTGCACCTGCTCCTAGAGGCTCCGTTCTCCCACCTCTGGCCACGCCCTGCTACACTAGATTGACAGGGCCAGGGCAGTGCTGCTCTCCTCCCACCGGCCGTGTCTGCAGTGTAAATCTCGCGCCGTTCAGTATTCGGTGCAGGCGCAGTGAGTGAAGGGCGCTCGCCAGCTGCCAGCTTCTTCACTGCTCCTGCGCTGAATACTGAACAGCGCGAGATTTACACTGCAGAGAGGGCCGGTGGGAGGAGAGCAGCACTGCCCTGCCCCTGTCAATCTAGTGTAGCAGGGCGTGGCCAGAGGTGGGAGAACGGAGCCTCTAGGAGCAGGGGCAACACCCCCCCTTCTTTCTGCACCTAGAGGCTAATTAGCATATTATAAACGTTCGTTTTTTTCTCAATAACGGCGGCAGGCAGTGAGATGGCTCTAATATAGTTATGTTCAGCTGACATTAGCACATCGCTAATGTCCGTCAGCTTAATACTCATTTTCCAGGTGACAGAAACCCTTTAAGGGACACTATAGTCACCAGAACCACAACAGCTGAATGTAGTAGTTCTGGTGTCTATAGCATGTCTCTGCAAGCTTTTTAATGTAAACACTGCCTTTTCAGAAAAAAAGGAACACCTCTAGTGGCCACTCATCATTATTAAAGTTTACTACTCTATGAGGTGTGTGGATTTTTTTTTGTGTGTGTGTTGTGGTGGAGGGCGTGATTGCATGCTAGGGTGTGGGAAGGCGGGATCCAGGGGGCCCAAGTAAATTCTTGCCCAGGGTCCAATCAATATTAAAGACGGCCCTGGGTGCACCTAGCCTTTCTGCTGCCTGAGGCATGCTTGTCTCTAGATCTCGCCGCCTCAGACAGCCCCCTCACCTGGCCTCATTGGAGGTGCACCTCTGGTCCCCGGTGTCGGACCCCCCCCCCCCCCCCCCGATCAGATACTGATGACCATCAATATAAATCGCTGCACAACCCCTTTAAGCGTCCATTCACACGTCCGTGGTGTGTTGCGGACCCGCAAATTGCGGATCCGCAATATACCCGGCCGGCACCCCCTATAGAAATGTCTGTTCTTGTCCGCAGCTGCGGACAAGAATAGGACATGTTCTATCTTTTGCGGAGCTGCGGACTGGAAGTTCGGGCCGCGCTCCGCAAATGCGGAAGCGGAGAGCACATAGTGTGCTCTCTGCTTCACGTCCGGGCCCATAGAGAATGAATAGGTCCGCATGCTAAGAGTGGATGTAGCAGATGGCAGAATGTTTCGTATAGTGGCCATGTTAGGTTCTGCAACAGCCTCCATTCAGTTCGGACCTCCACCAATCTGATATTAAATAACTATTCAGAGGACAAGACATCAATATCTAAAAGGTGGAAAGTCTATTTAATTGCAGATTTCAATCTTTAGAAGTCCACATTCTTACGCAAACCCCTGACTGATCTTCTCAGTGCTATTTATGCCCCATGTCCATATGCCATCTAAACATTGACGCTGGCGTTGTAACCGGCTACAGTACCGGGCACAGCCGTCGGACCGGACAGGCCCCTGTGCCAACGCGCACAATGGAAGGGACTCAGAATGGCACCACAGAACATGGACCACCCCACGTCAAATATTGATGGCCTATCCTAAGGACAGACCTATAGCATATCACACAGTCTGACCCATTCTATGGCAAGGTTCATTTGTCAAATACTTATTTCGATAAGTAACACTTTGTAGCTGAATGTAGAACTACAAGTACCAGCAATCCCTGCGAGCAGTACAAGCAGTTCTAGCAACTCGGGAGCACATTGTCGAGTACAGTGCGACACCTAGTGGCCACAAGTAACATTACCTGTGCAGTCTTACCCCCACACAGCACGCCCTCCTAAGCGCCGCTCGTGCCACTAACACCCAATCCGATTGCCTTTCCACTCCGGAAGCAAACCTTTGACCTGAGATAAGTCACGTGCTTCCCCTTGCCTGTCCGCACGTGTTTCCGCTCGGCGCTTTAGACATGGCGGCTACCACCGTAGAGGAAGTGCTAGCCCAGGTGGAGAAAGATGAGGCGGAGAAGCTGAAGCTCATCACCGTGCACAAGGAGCTCGAGCTGCAGTTTGATCTGGGGAACCTGCTGGCCGTAGACCCTAATGCTCCGGACGGCAAAGCCTTTCGGCAGCAGAAACGAGCCGAGTTCCTGCGCTCCCTCGCCCGGGACAACACGCAACTGCTCATCAACCAGCTATGGACGCTGCCCACACAGCGGGTGCAGGAGTGCGTGACCGCCACCTTACCGGAGCCCACCACCCGCCTGCCCCGGGAGAAGCCTGTGCCCAAACCCCGAGCTCCCACCCGCTGGGAGGAGTTCGCGAAGCTGAAGGGGATCCAGAAGAAGAAGAAGACGAACCTGGTGTGGGACGAAGTGCACAAGGAATGGCGGCGGCGCTGGGGCTTTAAGAGGGCCAAGGATGACACCAAGGACTGGCTGGTCGAGGTGCCCGTCACCGCCGACCCCAATGAGGACCAGTTCGGGAAGAGAATGAAAGCCAAGAAGGAGAGGGTGGCCAAGAACGAGCTGAACCGCCTGAGGAACCTCGCCCGGGCACACAAGGGTAAAGTGCCAGGCGTGGGGCTCACCCCCACCAGCCAGCCATCCAAGAATGAGCTGGGCAAAGCCATGCATGTGGCCAAGCGCTCGACAGCCTCGGTGGGGAGGTTCCAGGACAAGTTACCCAAGGAGAAGGAGCCCAGGAACATGGGCAAGAAGAGGAAGTTCCAGCCTCTGGTGGGAGACTTCAAAGCTGAGAAGAGCAAACAGCTGGAGATCCTGAAGGTCATGGACAGTAAGAAGCCCAAGATGGATGTCAACAAAGCTGTCAACAAACAGATGAGGGAGGAGGACGCAGAAGCCTCTGCCAAGAGGAGGAAGGGCAAAGGGGGCAGAGAGCGAGGGGGGCCCAAGAAGGGCAAAGGGGGCAAAGACCGAGGGGGGCCTAGGAAGGGGAAGGGGAAGGGACCAGCTAAGAAAGGCAAGGGCAAAAGAAAGTAAAGTAGAGACTCAATGCTCATTCTCAGCTGGGGGGTATGGACTCCTGCCCCCCAAAGTGACCTCTGTGCCACCCCAGCTGCTGGATGGGGTACATGTCAGGACTGGTGATGGGTGCAGAGGAGGTGGCACCTTCACTTTTCATTTACAGATTATTTTTGTAACTTGAGTTAATAATTGTCTGCCCCTCTGCAGTGTAAGACTGGGGGCCTGGGGCAGCCAAGGTTCTCTGATGTCATGCCCTGCATTCCTAAATCTACAGTAAAAGATCCAGTTTGCAGCCTGTGGATGTAGATGTTTTCTTTCATAGGGTGTAGCATTGCTGTCTGACTGTTCACTACTGGTGACCTGAGTAGGGCTCCAACTCTGCACGCTTGCCGATCAGTTTCCAGATCCCATGAGCACTGCGGCGCTCATCCTAAGCCAGTCATGTCGCGTTCATCAGTCGCAGCTCGGTTCCATTGAAGTGAATGGAGCCGAGCAGCAATACAAAGTATAGCCGCTATGCAGTGGACACTGCTGTGCTTGGTAAGGCTACTTTCACACCTGCGTTAGGTGCAGATCCGTCTGCTGTCTGCACAGACGGATCCGCACCTATAATGCAAACGCTTAGATCCGTTCAGAACGGATCCGTTTGCATTACCATGAACAAAAAAAAATAATTTTTTTTTTTTTTTTTTTTTTCATGATAATGCAAACGGATCCGTTTTGACTTTACATTGAAAGTCAATGGGGGACGGATCCGTTTGAAAATTGAGCCATATGGTGTCATCTTCAAACGGATCCGTCCCCATTGACTTACATTGTAAGTCTGGACGGATCCGTTTGCCTCCGCACGGCCAGGCGGACACCCGAACGCTGCAAGCTGCGTTCAGGTGTCCGTCTGCTGAGCGGAGGACAAACGGAGCCAAACTGATGCATTCTGAGCGGATCCGCATCCACTCAGAATGCATTAGGGCTGGACGGATCCGTTCGGGGCCGCTTGTGAGAGCCTTCAAACGGAACTCACAAGTGGAGCCCCGAACGCTAGTGTGAAAGTAGCCTAAGCTGATTGGTGGCGGTGCTGGGAGTTGGACCCCCACAAACTCCCCTTACCAATCACTACTCGTTCCCATACCTACATGGTTCTGGTCCCTCATATATTTCTTGTAGTTGGTAAAGCTTGGTTTACACGTTCATGTTTTTTAAGCAGAATTCAGGAGCTGATCATAAACTGAGGAAACTTTTAAAGGAAGGGCTTCAAAAACTGCATAAAAAAAAAACAACATGTAAATGTAACTTTTTTGACACTTAAAAAAAAAAGAAATCCTACCAGGCAAACTTTTTAAGGGTACTTTCACACTTGCTTTAAAGTTTTCCAGTATTGAGTTCCGTCCTTGGGGCTCAATACCGGAAAATCCTAATTCATGATGAATCAGTGATCAGTTCAGTCCCTCTTATGTTTTTTGGCCGAAGAAAATACCGCAGCATGCTGCAGTTTTCTCCCCGGCCAAAAATCCTGAACACTTGCCCACTTAATTTCCATTGAAATGCATTAATGCCGGATCCGGCCCCAAGTGTTCTGGCAAAACAGATCCAGTTTTGCAATCTGCGCATGCGCAGACCTTTTTAAAAATGAGAAAAATAAATACCGGATCCGTTTTTCCAGATGACAACCGGAAAGACGGATCCGGTATTGCAATACATTTGTGAGCCGGATCCGTCTGACAAATGCATCCGTTTGAGTCCGGATTGCTGGATCCGGCAGGCAGTTCCGGCGACTGAACTGCTTGCCGGATTCCTCTGTCGCAAGTGTGAAAGCTCCATATCACATAATTTTGGTACAAACACACTTTTTTAAGTGCCTGTGAAAATGGTGTATGGCGAAGGGGAGTCGCAACAGGCATGCACCGTTTTTCTATATTCAGCTTGCTGTTATTTAATATATTATATGGCACAACACTTCCGCCACCTTTAAAGTACTAGACCCATGATAGGAAGATTTCACATGTCGCTTAGCTAGTTTGTCACTTACTACTCAATGGGGTATTGTTTTCCCAAGACCATCATTGTCCTCAGAATGAAGGTGCAGTGCTGCTAGTTCTGCGCTGCTGCTCCTTCACATGTTCATCCTGCAGAGCAGCGCTCCCTGTCATGCTGGCAGCTACAATACAGCTCCATTCACTTACAGAACAGTTCTGGGAATAAACCAAATGGTCTTCTGTCCCTTCATTCTCATGATTGTCAGGGACCAGTGGTTCAAAGTGCTATGGTATAGCCTTCAGTATATGTACTCCTTTAGGGTGCATTCACATGATTTAAGAGCCACATATACTGGGCGTGTGTAGACCACTTCATGCTGCGGTTCCATTGACTTTAATGGCTCCGTGGTCTACATCTTGTGGCGAACTATAGAACATGTTCTATCCTCTGTGCACACATCCATGCAGCTGCTCCACAAAAGATAGGACATGTCCTATACTTCTCCACAACATACTGACTCTTCAAAGTCAGTGGGTCCACACTGTGATGCGACGTGTACACGCCCAGTATCTGTATTTTGCAGATCTGTGGTTTGCAAACTGCAAAACATTTAGTTGTTTGAATGGCCCCTAAAGCTGGTTCTTCTAAAAATGTGAAGTCTATAGTGCAAAATTAAAGGGGCTGTCTGCTTTTTTTTTTTCTATTGACCTAGACACAGGATAAGTGATCAGAATCAGGATCTGACTCCTGGCATGGCTGTCGTTCAGATGTTTGAAGAGAAAGCAGCGCTCATATGAGCGCTGCCTTCTCTTCTCTGTTTACCTGCTCGCCATTGCAACCGCAGATGTAATTACAAATAAACTGTCCCATTCACTTCAAAGGGACGACTCCTTCCTATTCACTTGAACAGCCGTCCTATAGAAGTGGATAGGGTTGTGATGGCTAACCTCCGGTACTCCACTTATGGTGAAACTGCAACTACCAAGATTCACATTTTCTTGGCTGTTCTCAGAACTCCATAGAAATGAATGGAGCATCTGAAGCGCTGGAGGCTAGCCATCACTGGGATAGAGGATAGCTTTAAACCCTTTAAAGGGGTTCTCCGAGCTTTTATTAATTACCTGTCTTCAGAATAGGTCATCAATATCAGCTTGGCGGGGGTCCGGCGCCCCAGCTGATCAGCTGTATTGAAGGGAAAGTGTGCGCGTGCTGTCTGACTTCTCTCTTCCCGCTCACTGCTGCTGTCTAGGAAGAGAGAAGGGAGCGCCTCCCGTTCATACAGCTGATTGGCTTGGGCGTCGGACCCCTGCCAATCTGATTTTGACCTATCTTGAGGATAGGTCATCAATATTAAAAGCCCGGAGAACCCCTTTTAAGCTGCCTTCACACGGATGTGGGCTCTCATGCAGAAATTCCACACAAATTTCCATGTAGATTTTTGCACCAAATCCACACCAAAAACTGCAGATTTGATGCAGCTTTACTGCGGCTCTCACCCTTGCACTGAAAAGGGTGAAATTCACACAAGAGCTGCAGCTCCCCTGCTGCAGAACCTCACAATCCACAAATCTGCAGCCAAACACTGAATCCAATTTTGTGATGTGAGTGCCTGCCCTGGACTGGCGGGGATGGAACAAATGAACTTTCCCCTTCATACTGATTGATCTGCTCTCTGATGATGTAAGTTAACTGACAGCGGTACCATCAGTGTGAAAGAAAAGCGCTTACCCTGAGAGCTGAACAGGAGTCACTGCAGAACACAGAATCCGTACACCACACGTGGCTACACAAAGATCTGAACTTTGGGGGCCTATTTTACTTGTAAAACAATAAAATGAATACATAAAATACATTCTAAAATTTTAACAGTAAAAAAAGTTTATAGGTTTAGGTACACCTTAAAGTGAACACTTGCCCCACAATAAGACCATCTAAGTGCAAGAAAATGAATGTCCAAATGGAAATGATTAATGTTAGGGTTTGTTCACATCCGCGCTGGAGACTGTGTTTGGGATCTTGGACGCAGACTCTGTTAGAATAGGATCCTGAACAGACACCATTGTAGTCAATTCGGTCCCGTTTGGATGATCTGGCACATCTGATAGTCTTGTTGTTCTGCTCTTATATTGCCATATATATATATATATATATATATATATATATACACACACAATACACATATTACATACAGTAAATATACACATTGCATTACTATATAATTCATGTATATGTACAAACATAAGTACATGCTCATTACACACAGTACACCTTTTATATGGGACACTAAAAGAATGAACAATGTTAATTTTTAGAGCTATAGAAGTAGGTATAATGTTTCCTTTATTTGTTAGACATGGAATGAAACAGGATAGATGTACTTTATAGTGGACTGAACACATAGATAGGTGTATAGTGAGTTCCCTGTGCATCCTAGAGGGGGAATGGACAGGATATATGTGTAGTTTATAGTGGGGTGAACACAAATTCCACATATACAGGATATTATTATGGGGGTCATCAAGACTCGTCACATCCAGCATGGCTGCCATGTCTCTGTTATAACCAGAAGCCATGACACACAGCAGGAGGTAAGAATAATATCACTGAATCTGATGGACGTCTCCTAGGGATTGGAAGAAACCTATACTGTATATACATGGCCGAGAGCAAGAAGGAGAACAATCACTAAACTTTCTTCTGACGTCTTCTTGTTTGCAGATTTCCAGCGCTGAATGTAATGTACATATTTCTATGTATCTATTGTCCCCATATGTACCGTATTTTTCGTCCTATAAGACGCACCTAGGTTTTTCAGGTGGAAAATAAGAAAAAAAATATTTTGAACCAAAAGTTGTGCTTTTGGTGGGTTTTGAACTAATGGTGGTCTGTGGATGACACTGTTACGGGGTAAATCTGTGGATGGCACTGTTATGGGGGCATCTGTGGATGACATGATACTGCTATGGGGGGATCTGTGGATGACACATATAGCATCTTATGCAGGGGCGTAGCTAGAAGTGACTGGGCCCCACAGCAAATTTTTGTATGCCCCCCCCCCCCCTCCCCAAGAAAACTACTGATCGTTACACAAAAACAAGCCCTCACATAGACCGAAATATAAAAAAAAATTTTTTTAAAGTAATTAAACCAAATAAAAACCATACAAGTTTAGTATCGTATTGAGCTGCAGAATAAAGACGTCAATTAGTGAACGCCATGATGTTAAAACCTCAAAAACCTTGGCAGAATTTTTTTCCTGCTTTCTGATACAAGACATGGTAAATTAAGTGGAGGCAATTAAAAAATGCATCTTGTCCCACACAAAATAAGCCCTCATATGACTATGTGAATGGAAAAATAAAAAGGTTATGGCTAATGTAAAAATGAAAATGGGCCCGGTCTTTAAGGGGTAAAAGGTATCAAACTACAATGTTTTATATTGCTTGCTCTTTTTGAGAGCATCAGGGTTTTTGCACATTTTACATACACAGCTCTGCTATACACACAGCGCTCTGGGTGGCACATTGTATATCACTGTGTTGCACATTTTACATTCACAGCTTTGCTGTGCACATTATACATTCCTCTGTCTCATACAGCTCTGCTACATACACCACACACACTACTGTGCTGGATTCACACTATACACCTATCTTTGCTGCATTATACACATGAAGCACCCTCAGCTCTGCTACATGCACCCCACACACAGCTGCTCTGGGTAGGCAGACACACACAGCTATGCTACACGCTGTACATCTTGTTTGCAGATTTGACTAAATCTGCAATGTGTGAATGAGGCCATACAGTCCTCTACAAGGACCCGGAATTCTAAGTCCTAGGTGCTAACCTCATATGTTCAAGCCATATTCAGGAGCTGATGAGGATAATAAAGGCACCACCAGCCCACAGCCTGGCTCCTCCCACCCACATGACCGGTCACGTGGTCATGACATCATCAAAGGTCCTGTAGCTTAGAAGGATCTAGCATCTGCACTGAGCGGCAGGGCACGGCCACGTAGCCCCTATGTCTGGTATACTGGGAGGGGGGTGCGGAGCTGAGGGACCCCCATATGTTGTCTGTGAATGTTGTGTACCTCTGCAGTGATAGACAGGGCACGGTACCGGACCCCTTGTCAGCTGCTGCCCCGGTAGTTACGCCACTGATCTTATGCTATGTGTCATCCACAGTTTCCTCCCCTCATAACAGTGTCTCTGTGTAGTGAATGACCCCCAATACAGGGGCTGGGGGCCGGCGTCTGGTGCTGTAATGGCAGCGGGGCCTGGTGCAGTCACTGTATTCTATTACACCGGCCCCGCTCACTGTAGTAATCAGATCTAATATATAGGCAATGTTAAAGTATAGAAATCCTCTGAAATCCAGCCTGTAGCACTTACTAAACTCCCATAGCAGACAGGAGGCCGGGCGGCGAGAGCGTAACTCACTACGTCACGTGCCTGCGCTGCCTGCTTCATTCATAAAGTGGGAGGAGCAGGCACGTGACGTAGTGAGTTACGCTCTCGCCGCCCGGCCTCCTGTCTGCTATGGGAGCTTAGTAAGTGCTACAGGCTGGATTTCAGAGGATTTCTATACTTTAACATTGCCTATATATTAGATATGATTACTACAGTGAGCGGGGGCCGGTGTAATAGAATACAGTCAGGGCCGGCCTTAGGTGTTCAGGCGCCCTGTGCGAGCTAACCTTGTGGCGCGCCCCCCCCCCCCCCCCCCCCTCCTTACACTTGGTCGCATAAACACACACAAAGAGGAAAAAAATGTGTTACCTGCAGTCCTATGTAACACCACAGATAACACTAGTGCTGATAATGTGGTAGTGTTACCTGCAGTCCTATGTAACACCACAGATAACACTAGTGCTGATAATGTGGTAGTGTTACCTGCAGGTCCTATGTAACACCACAGATAACACTAGTGCTGATAATGTGGTAGTGTTACCTGCAGTCCTATGTAACACCACAGATAACACTAGTGCTGATAATGTGGTAGTGTTACCTCCGGTCCTATGTAAAACCACAGATAACACTAGTGCTGATAATGTGGTAGTGTTACGTGCAGTCCTATGTAACACCACAGATAACACTGGTGCTGATAATGTGGTAGTGTTACCTTCGTCCTTAGTGTGCCTTCCTGTGTCTATCGCACGGACTCCCTGCTGGCGGCGCTGCCTCCTCTTCCTTCTTCCTCCGCAGAGAACGTCCTGATGCAGCTGCGTCAAGACATAGGAACACTGTGGGCATGGTGATGGTGACACACAGGAAGAGACACACACATACATACAATAAATATGATCACATCACAGTTCCTGCCTGTCTGCTTTGGTAAAGCTGGGCATAGCTGGGCTATGCCAGGCTTTAGCAGAGTGGGCACAGGACAGTGGACACAGGGCACAATATGTATGCAAGCACAGCTGAGCGAGTGCAGTGCAAGGGCCCGCATACACATTGCTCCTCCTGCCTGTCATACCCCCCACACCGGGCATTTTGGGGGGCATTAGGGGTTGGATGATGCGGAATGTGCACATAGCCACCAATCATATCTCCCCCTCCTAAAGGTAACTGATGTGCTGGGGGAGAGGAATATGATTGGTGGCTATGTGCACACTGAACATCAGCAGCAAGGAGTTAAAGTCCAACCCTTAATGGCCCCCAAAATCCCTGGGGGGGGGGTTGATGTAGTCGCAGGAATGCACACTGTCCCCCTGTCCTCTATGAGCCCCCCTGAGTCCTCTCTGAGCCCGCCCCTCCCCCATTGCACACTTCTCCCACTCCATGGGCCAGTGGGCTGGCAGCAGCACATCCCTCCCCTCAGTCACCATGGCACATTTCTCCCCTCCAGATGGGCAGCACCAGCACATCTCTGTCCCCCCTCCCCCATGGCACATTTCTCCCCTCCAGATGGGCACTGCAGCATCAGCACAACTGTTCCCCCCCAGCCCCCATGGCACATCTCTGCCCCCCCCCCAGCCCCCATGGCACATCTCTGCCCCCCCAGCCCCCATGGCACATTTCTGCCCCCCCCAGCCCCCATGGCACATTTCCCAGCCCCCATGGCACATCTCTGCCCCCCCAGCCCCCATGGCACATCTCTGCCCCCCCCCCCAGCCCCCATGGCACATCTCTGCCCCCCCCCCAGCCCCCATGGCACATTTCTCCAAATACCTACTTGTTCTTTTGCTGTGCCTGTGTAGATTGTAGTGCTGCTTCCTTGCTGTGGCTGCTGGCTGGCGCTCGGGCGCGCTCCCTCTTCTCTCTGGGGGCAGAGCTCAGTGGCAACGTCAAAAGAGAAGACGTGCCTGTGCGGCAGTTACGCTCTAGCAGCCACTGGTCTGCTCTTTTAAAGAGACAGGCAGGCCAGCCAGGCAGCAGAGCGGAGCTCAGAGCGGCCGCGGGCCCCGCCCCCTCCTCACTCCTCAATTGTCCGGACCGTGCGCTTTGAGCGCTGTGTTAGTCGGCCGCCCGCAGACAGTCGCAGAATAATCGTGAGTAGAGTAGAGACTTAGTTCACTGCGGGCTGTCGGCCGCCCAGCGCCCCTGTTGCTATGGCGCCCTGTGCGTCCGCACAGCTCGCACACCCCAAAGGCCGGCCCTGCACACAGCGGATTACCCGTAGTCACCCATAGCCAGTCCTCCATAGCCAGTCCCCTGCCCCCCTTAATCATACCCAGTGTCACCCAAAGCCAGTCCTCTGCCCCCCTTAATCATACCCTGTCACCTTTACCCAGTCCCCTGCCCCCCTTAATCATACCCAGTGTCAACCAAAGCCAGTCCACTGCCCCTTAATCATACCTAGTGTCACCCTTATCCAGTCTCCTGCCCCCTTAATCATACCCAGTGTCTGTCACCCTTAATTTAAGGGGGCAGGGTCTAATTGAGGGGGCTGGGTAAGGGTGACACTGGGTATGATTAAGGGGCAGGGGACTGGCTTTGGTTGACACTGGATATGATAAAGGGGGGCAGGGGACTGGGTAAAGGTGACAGGGTATGATTAAGGGGGGCAGGGGACTGGGTAAGGGTGACACTGGGTATGATTAAGAAGGGCAGGGGACTGGGTAAAGGTGACAGGGTATGATTAAGGGGGGCAGTGGACTGGCCCTGGGTGACACTGGGTATGATTGTACTTGTTTGCACTTAAATTATCTGTAATTTAAAAAAACTGTTTCTTACAAAGATTGTTTTCCTCTTTGTGTATGTTTAGGTGAACTGGGGGGAGGGGCACAAGATTAGCTCGCACAGGGCGCCTGAATACCTAAGGCCAGCCCTGATCAGAACGTTGTATTTGGGCCTGGAATTCCTGTTCTTCTGGAGTATCAAGGAAACCCTTCATCAGGACAACTTATTAGGGCTTGTGCATTGGCGTAGCTCTAAATGCATGGGCCCCATAGCAAAAAAAATTATCCCCCCCCCCTTGGTGCCATCCAAAGATCCCCCTCCCCTAAACAGTGCCATCCACAGATCTCCCCCCTAAACAGTGCCATCCACAGATCACCCCCTAAACAGTGCCATCCACAGATCCCCCTAAACAGTGCCATCCACAGATCCCCCCTAAACAGTGCCATCCACAGATCTCCCTCCCCTAAACAGTGCCATCCACAGATCTCCCCCCTAAACAGTGCCATACACAGATCCCCCCTAAACAGTGCCATCCACAGATCCCCCCTAAACAGTGCCATCCACAGATCTCCCCCCTAAACAGTGCCATCCACAGATCCCCCCTAAACAGTGCCATCCACAGATCCCCCCTAAACAGTGCCATCCACAGATCTCCCCCTAAACAGTGCCATCCACAGATCCCCCCTAAACAGTGCCACCCACAGATCCCCCCTAAACAGTGCCATCCACAGATCCCCCCTAAACAGTGCCATCCACAGATCCCCCCTAAACAGTGCCATCCACAGATCCCCCCTCCCCTAAACAGTTTAGGGGAGGGGGGATCTGTGGATGGCACTGTAGGGGGATCTGTGGATGGCACTGCCATCCACAGATCCCCCTACAGTGCCATCCACAGATCCCCCTCCCCGACGCTCACAGCAGTATATTTATAAACTAATCAGTAACTACTTTAACTTTAATCATTGCTCATTGCTGATTTGGATATCTTACTTTGTCTTAGCTCCGGTAATAGCAGGCAGTGCGGGGGGCGTCGCTCACTCACTGACGTCACGCGCCTGCTCCTCCCACTAGGCGGCGCAGGCGCGTGACGTCAGTGAGTGAGCGCTGCCCCCCGCACTGCCTGCTATTACCGGAGCTAAGACAAAGTAAGATATCCAAATAATCCAAGTAAAGAGCTCAGCAATGAGCAATGATTAAAGTTAAAGTAGTTACTGATTAGTTTATAAATATACTGCTGTGAGCGGCGTGGCCCTGTATATTCTAACCCCCAGGCAAACGTCCCTGTCACCATGGGAACGCCTGGGGGTTAGAATATACCATCGGATTTGAGTTTTTATGATCTCACTGAGCTCGTAAAACTCAGATCCGATGGTATATTCTAACCCCCAGGCAAGCGTCCCCGTCACCATGGGAACGCCTGGGGGTTAGGGCTGGCGCCGCCTGCAGCGCACAAGTATTGTAAACTACCCGGGCCAGGGCTTTACTCATTATCTCCTGGGGGGGCCCGCTGCAACCGCTGCGACTCCTATAGCTACGCCACTGGGCTTGGGACTCCCCTCTAAGAGCTAAAACTGAGAGCTGCTTTGTATGAGCATCCCTGACTCAGTCAGACTTAGGTCACCCTTCTATTACAGGGACAGCCATTCATCTGAAATGAAATACCTGGCTGGATGTGGATGGTCGAGGCTTCCCCCAGCAAAATCAGCTGTTTTCTGGAGATGTTGAGAGAACATCAGCTGATGACTCCAGCGGCCACATTTTCAGTGAACAAGGAGTGAAGGAGTGACAGCTCCTTTAACTTAGGGGTTTGCTACGAGGTCTGAAATAATTTAGGGTTCTGGTCAGAGGTTAGAATACATTTTTTGGCTTGGTTTGGGTCTGAATTAATTCAGAGGTCAGGTCTGGGGTCTCAATTACATATACAGCAAGCTGTAATGCACAGTGTGCTCTGACTGCTTTTTCCTGCTTCCAGTACATCAACTTCAGGAACTGAATGTTCACTTGTCACCTTATATGTATAATCCACAATTGATATTGACACAATATAATGTTATTCAGTTCACCTACGATATGTGGTTCCAATGTTATGGCTGATCGGTGTGTAATGTACTGTGCACCGCAGTTGGGCAGCCATATAGCAGAGCAAGTTTTCATTGCAACTTTAATTCTGATGTCCTTTCCTTAGGTGAGGCCATCAGTGCTTGATTTCTTGGAGTCTGCCATGTCCCCTTCATAGTATACACAGGCACAATGCACTGCCCCTTTCTGCAGACCATGCCCAATTCTAATAGGCCACACATCCTTTTCATGACATGGCACTGCCCCCTCGGTGTACATTTGGGTGCCAGAGCTGCATCTGATCCCACACACAGGTTCATGGAGGACTGTAGTACGGGAAGTGCCAGAAGTCTTCCGTGATGCCCAGGAGATTTGCCATGCAATAGATCTCTCCATTTGTCAGGAGCCTCCTGGATATTCTTCTTTTTTCTTTTCTTTTTGCTTTTTATCTCAAATACAGAATTAAATTAAACATATTGCAAAAAAAGTTAAATACAAAAGCAGAGAAATAAAAATTTAGAAAATTTAGAAAAAGAGTCTCTTAATGGCTTGCATAATTAAAGCATCCCAAAGTTACTGATTTTTAAAACTAGGCTCTGTCAGGAAGGTGAAAAATAACAGGAACAGGATAAAATCCATCTAGTGGGATTAATAATAATGCTTATTTACTGCATAGTGAAATAAATAAATAAAAATTCCTTTAACCATATGTACCTTGCTATAAACAAAAAAGTTTAAGTATTTCAGGGGAAAAAGAGCAAAAGTATGGACACTAATGGGAAATGTAATTTGCATCAACCCTACCAACACTTTGCTATGGGGGTAATAATTGCTCCACCTCCCAGTCACACACATCGGTTGTGCTGCACTCAGGGCTCGGGCTGTTGTGTGCTCCTCCAGTCCCAGGCTGTAGAGAACAGAGAGCTGCTGATTGGTGGATTAGAATCTGATCAACCAATCAGCACTTCCCCTCAGAGACATGAATGATAATTGCTGTTACCAACTGTCATTCCTGGTTGCCGGCTGCAGGAGGAGGAAGATGTCTCCCAGCACTGCTGCATCTGTGTGTCTGTAGTGAAGTCTGCGACCCCTCTTTAGATCATGGTAAGTTCTCAGTCAGACATTGCAGGAGGGGGATCATTACTGGACCAGGGAACTGTATGGGATGATTTATGTGTATGAAGAGGTTCATCTAAACCACTGCATAAGACGACTGGAGCTTGTTCATAGCAGCCAATAAGGTTCCAGCTTTCAGACCATTTGGAAAGTGCCTTTGGTTCATCTATTCACTGCCCCCTTTATCGTACTGGTCACTTCCCACCCTAATTTACAGATCACTGCCTTATCTTACAATTCACTTCCATATATTACTGGTCACTGTCCTAACTTACTGGTTATTACCCTACCTTACTGGTCTCTATCCGCCCTATTTTACTGCTAACTGTCCTATCTTCAATTCACTGAGATTGATGATATAGAACACCAAAGAAGATATGTTGGGAATTATGGGTTATCTCAATGTCCTGTTTTTGGATATGGTCACAAATCAGTAAAATCATTTTTTTGATACTACAATTGGGGTTATGGATGATATTTATTGTAGGTGACTCTCCCAATTTACCCATTATTAATTACTGTATCGCCCTTTATCGTATGTATCAGTTAGGGCTGCACGATATGGGAATTATGTGCGATTGCGATTAGGGCCCTAAAAATTGCGATAACGATGTGCGATGCGATATTTTAAGGGAATTGTGCTAGAGGTCTATTTGCTTGGATTTTCCCATATGAGCCACTGACACTGCTGGGTATGACATAGTTATGGGGGATCTGTGGATGACGCTGTGTTGTGGGGGATCTGTGGATGACGCTGTGTTGTGGGGGATCTGTGGATGATGCTGTTATGTGGGGGATCTGTGGATGATGCTGTTATGTGGGGGATCTGTGGATGACGCTGTTATGTGGGGGATTTGTGGAGGACGCCGTTATGGGGGATCTGTGGAGGACGCCGTTATGGGGGATCTGTGGAGGACGCCGTTATGGGGGATCTGTGGAGGACGCCGTTATGGGGGATCTGTGGAGGACGCCGTTATGGGGGATCTGTGGAGGATGCTGTTATGGGGGATCTGTGGAGGACGCTGTTATGGGGGATCTGTGGAGGACTCCGTTATGGGGGATCTGTGGAGGACGCTGTTATGGGGGATCTGTGGAGGACGCTGTTATGGGGGATCTGTGGAGGACACTTATGGGGACCTGTGGATGGCACTGTTATGGGGGATCTGTGGAGGACGCTGTTATAGGGGATGTGTGCTATGACACATAGGGCCATGAGGGAGGACAGCATAAGACATATAGCTTCTTATGCTGGCCCCCCTCATGGCCCTATGTGTCCCCTCATGTGTCCTAAACTGCGCACATAACTGGCTTTGTGTTAAACTGATTTTGTCACCTCCTTTTACGATTTTAAGCTGGCACCATCGCTATGTTGACTAAAGTAGCTTATTTCCAGGACTCTTCTTTTTACTTTATTTCGTTTAGTAGTTTTGATGTAAAAGCGATTTTTATGTTATGCTAATTAGGGTCCAAGGTGCCCAGAGGGGCGTTTTTCTCACTCTCTGGTACCCAGTGACGCCCCCCTGCAGTGCCCAAGACAGCCTCCTGATAGTCAAAACACCTCCCACAGCCCGGCAAACGGTTCCGCCCCCTCCGCACGTCATAATCTACTTTATAGATATGCCCCGTCCTCCTTCCTGTCTGCAGCCAGAAAACTCGCGCAGGCGCAGTATCGCCTGCGGCCTGCGCGATCATCAACGTCCTGAGGGCAACAGCGCTCAGGTCACATCACTGGGCTCGGCGCATGCCCAGTGAGACTTTTGAGGCTGTTGCCCTCAGGAGGTTGATGATCGCGCAGGCCGCAGGCGGTACTGCGCCTGCGCGAGTTTTCTGGCCGCAGACAGGAAGGAGGACGGGGCATATCTATAAGGTAGATTATGACGTGTGGAGGGGGCGGAACCGTTTGCCGGGCTGTGGGAGGTGTTTTGACTATCAGGAGGCTGTCTTGGGCACTGCAGGGGGGCGTCACTGGATACCAGAGAGTGAGAAAAACGCCCAGTGACAGGTCCAGCCTCTGTACTCACTGTCACTATGAATGCACTGCAGCTAACGGCAGCGAGCGGACGGCGCGTGACTGACGTCACTTAGTAACGCTCCTCCCACTTCAGGAAGCAGGAGCGTTACTAAGTGACGTCAGTCACGCGCCGGCCGCTCCGCTAGCTGTCGTTAGCTGCAGTGCATTGCATTCATCGTGAAAGTGAGTACAGAGGCTGGACCTGTTATCAAAAGGAGAGAGATTGTTTCACACACTAGTAAAATACTTTACACGCAAAGCCAGTTATGTGAGCGGGGCCCCTTCATATATAATCGCTGCATTTTCGGGTCGGCCAAATCGCCATATCGCATTTGCCGATTATCGCGATTCGATTATTTTTTCGATTTATCGTGCAGCCCTAGTATCAGTGATCTTAATAGTCTGACATTTCCACTGTCCTGTCTTACTGGTCATTACCCTATCATACTGGTTATTATTCATCCTATCTTACTGGTCTCTGTCCTATCTTACTGCTTATAGAAAAAAAGTGTATATCGTGGCTCACCCGTATCTGATGTACGATAATGGTGCTATATTTTATGGGTGGTTCACCTATCCACCCAGTAACAAAATGATTAAAATTGAGAAATAAATAAAATAAGCACTCACCACCTGGTATAATATCAATAGTTTATCTATTCAAATTTTTCAAAATTAATACCACATATAACATTATAACATGATTACATAGATTCTTATATATTGGTGAATATATCTGATGAATATATCTTAACTCTTGGTATCTGGAATAAATATCCTGCCTTAGGTATACCTAGTACATTTGCACCATGTGTATCAACTAACAGAGTAATAAATAAATAAATAAATATAAAAATATCAAAAAATGTATCCAAAAGTGTCCATAATATGGCAAAGTGTTCAAGTGCTTCCAAATGGAAAAATGCTGTTTCAAAAATATATAAAGACAAAGTGTCAAGGTAAAAATATTGAAAGAAAGTGTCAGGGTAATATTCAATGGGAATGATTTCTGAGTGATTTCCGGAAAAAACGCAGCCAAAACGCACAAGAAACGCAGGTGCGTTTTTTGGGGGAATTGATGCGGTTTTCTCTAAAAAAAAGATAAAAAAAAGATAAAAAGTGATGTGTTTATGGTAAAGAATTTGTCACTATAAAGAGGCCAATGAAAAGCAATAAAAATGAATAGATATATAGAACACTGATTATGATTGAATATGTCTTGTTAGAGAGAGACCATTTCACTTTTCCTATTTGAAGAATATCCATTGGGAAACAACCAAAAGGTGGAGAGATGACCTAATGAAATTAAGTGAAATAATGGGATGAGTGCTACGGATTACATTTTTTTAAATTTTAAATAATAAAAATAAGATTTTATCATATAGTTCTGATTGTTATATATAAACTGAAGAACTTGCGATTTTTAGAAAAGTATCAAAATGAATATATGTGTAGCATAAATCCGTGCCAGGTTTTAGGTGGGTGGTTGGGAACCATATACTATATAAGGAGGAGGTAGTTGGATCCCACATTATAGCCACTGAGGAAGAGGATTAACCCTCGAAACGCGTCTGGCCTGATTTGGAGAGGACCAACTACCCATCTAAACCTAAAAGAAAACCTAAAGAAAGTGTATTTGAGCAAATCGCTCCTTATACGGACCGACATATACACTTATCCACAATCAGGAGCGGGGCTCGAACATACCGCGAGCTAATACAAGAGTTGCCGGGAGAATGACACGCAAACCAGACGAGGTTTGATGACGTCAGAGGAAGGCCACAAGACTAACTAACAACGCCGAAAGATCCCGTGAACAACTATCGGATTTTTACTATATCCAGCGGTGATACATAGCGAGTCGCACCGAAGCTGACCACTTAAAGCAGCGAACACCACGCAGGGGAAGGTAAGAGGGTGAGCATCAGGGGGACGTCCCAGACGTAATCCCTATATACTAATACCTAACCCCATATACTAACATCTAACCTCCAAGCTATATTGATTGCCATTATTGGAGAAATACTGACGGATATTGGGAGATCTAAACATCTATCCTAAGTTCTCAATTCGTCTGTCTGGATATTTAATACTGCACGAGGATTTTTATCACATTGAATATTACCCTGACACTTTCTTTCAATATTTTTACCTTGACACTTTGTCTTTATATATTTTTGAAACAGCATTTTTCCATTTGAAAGCACTTGAACACTTTGCCACATTATGGACACTTTTGGATACATTTTTTGATATTTTTATATTTATTTATTTATTACTCTGTTAGTTGATACACATGGTGCAAATGTACTAGGTATACCTAAGGCAGGATATTTATTCCAGATACCAAGAGTTAAGATATATTCATCAGATATATTCACCAATATATAAGAATCTATGTAATCATGTTATAATGTTATATGTGGTATTAATTTTTTAAAATTTGAATAGATAAACTATTGATATTATACCAGGTGGTGAGTGCTTATTTTATTTATTTCTCTATCTTACTGCTTACTATCTCCCCTATCTTCCTGGTTGCTGCTCTATCTTACTGGTCAATGTTCCCCCTATTTCACTGGTCACTGTCCCTGGTCACACAAACAACAGCAACCATGATAACACCCAGGGGCGTAGCTATAGGCTCATGGGCCCTGGTGCAAGAGTTCAATTTGGGCCCCCACTACTCCACAGCAGAAGTATATGCCAATCGTTCACCAGCAAGGCAGTTGGCACTGGGATCTCTATGTTATTGGTCAGTTAATACATCAGGGACCCTCTGGCATGGGGCTTATTATCACAATCTCACCGGCGCTCCCACCAGGCGGGTCAGAGCCCGGATTCACTCAGGACAGACACAGAGTCGCAGTCACTCACTCACTGGACCAACCGGACCAGGACCCCAGTCAGTTGGACGCTCACCTCAGTAAGTCAGTCAGTGTGTCTCGCAGTCGCAGTCACACTCACAGGATAGGAGAGCAGTGGCGTAGCGTGGGTTGCCTGCACCCGGGGAAAGCCAAAAATGGTGCCACCCCCCTACCCCGGGCACGCCCCTTTTAACAAATACTGTAGTAGATCACTAGCAGTCCTATGTAACACAGTGATAACTCTCTGAGTACAGATAATGTTGTAGATGGGTGTGAGGCCCCAGAATTCAGAACACAGTGTTACCTGAAGTCTGGGGCCGGATGCGGCAGTGTGGGTCAAATTCTATATACCCCTTACCCTACCAAGAAACAGATATGTGCATGGGTAATATTATTACAGGAGAATGCCGCACCATACCTGTTACATCCAGTGACGTCTCCTGTGATGTAGACTTTTCTCAACGTCTTCATCCAGAGATAAGACCGCCATGACACCTTCTTTCAGCCGCTTCTCGTCTCTGCAGAGTTTCACAGATTATTTTTTAGGTTCCTCACTTTACTCTCATCCTCTCCTTCCTGGTGTCTCAACAACTCCTCCTGCTGCCCCCCAATATTGTGCTAGAGCCAGACAGATAGTCCCCCATTCCCCATAATATTATTCCCCCTGTATATTATAATGGCCCCCACTTTATTATTAATATAATGGCCCCTCTTTAATAACAAAGAGGGGGCCATTACATTAATAATAAAGAGGGGGCCATTATATTAACAACGAGGGGGCCATTATATTAATAATAAAGAGGGGGCCATTGCATTAATAACAAAGAGGGGGCCATTATATTAACAACAAGGGGGCCATTATATTAACAACAAGGGGGCCATTATATTAATAATAAAGAGGGGGCCATTACATTAATAATAAAGAGGGGGCCATTATATTAATAACAAAGAGGGGCCATTATATTAACAACGAGGGGGCCATTATATTAATAATAAAGAGGGGGCCATTATATTAATAATAAAGAGGGGGCCATTGCATTAATAACAAAGAGGGGGCCATTATATTAACAACAAGGGGGCCATTATATTAACAACAAGGGGGCCATTATATTAATAATAAAGAGGGGCCATTATATTAATAATAAAGAGGGGGCCATTATATTAGTAATAAAGAGGGGGCCATTATATTAATAATAAAGAGGGGGACATTACATTAATAATAATGTATTGGCCCCCTCTTTGTTATTAATGTAATTGCCCCTCTTTATTATTAATATAATGGCCCCCTCTTTATTATTAATATAATGGCCCCCTCTTTATTATTAATATAATGGCCCCCTCTTTATTATTAATATAATGGCCCCCTCATTGTTAATATAATAGCCCCCTCTTTATTAATAATATAATGTCCCCCTCGTTATTAATATAATAGCCCCCTCTTTATTATTAATATAATGGTAGTCTCTCCAGTCTCCACTCTTATTAATACTATGATGTCCACTGACTGAGTACTGTCAGTGGTCCTCCTCTCGTGCCCCCAGTGCCTCTGCAATAAGGGTAGAACGTAGGGTACATAAAAAAAAAAAATAATTAATACCTCTCTCTCCTTCACAGCTTGTGGCATCCTGGTACAGGCGGTCACCAATGTCTCGCTCACTGTGCCTTCCCGCGCCGCGTCATCTCGCGAGATCCGACGCAGGAGGTCACAGTGAGGTACGTGACTAAGTCCTGCGTCGCACCTCAATTGAAGCCGCTCCCCCGGCCCCTCCTCCTCACTTCGCCTGCCCAGCTGCCCTGCACAGTGCGCGTCACGCAGGGCCTCTCCTCTCGGCCTCCGCTCCGCCCCCTGTAAATCGTATTTTAGTTATTCAGCTGGGGCTGCGTTCTCCTGGCTTGAGGGGGCCCTGTGGCAATTGCGACCGCTGCGACCCCTATAGCTACGCCACTGATAACACCAAGGTAAGGAGAGGCGATGATTAAGGCTACTTTGAAACTGGCGTTTTGGCTTTCCGTTTGTGAGATCCGTTCAGGGCTCTCACAAACGGTCCAAAACTGATCAGTTTTGCACTAATGCATTCTGAATGGAAAAGGATCAGATCAGAATTCATCAGTATGCCTCAGTTTGCCTTCATTCCATCTCCATTCCGCTTTTGTGTCCGTCTGACGAGACTGAGCCACAATGTAAGTCAATGGGGACGGATCCGTTTTTTATGACACAATCTGGCACAATAGAAAACTGATCCGTTCCCAATTGACTTTCAATGGTGTTCAAGACGGATCCGTCTTGGCTATGTTAAAGATAATACAAACAGATCCGTTCAGAACGGATG
The DNA here is from genome assembly GCF_905171765.1 of Bufo bufo. Classification (NCBI taxonomy): domain Eukaryota; kingdom Metazoa; phylum Chordata; class Amphibia; order Anura; family Bufonidae; genus Bufo; species Bufo bufo. Next base: position 116,659,615 of record NC_053393.1, on the reverse strand, counting down.
CAGACGGTTGTATTATCGGAACGGATCCATCTGTGCAGATCCATGACGGATCCGCACCAAACGCGAGTGTGAAAGTAGCCTAATTATTAAGTCCACTGCTTTTGGTAGTTCATAGCACAAGGAGAGATGTATCATTCCTGTACACCAGAAAACTGATAAACAAAAGTTGCAAATTCTGTTTAAAATGTTTGTAAATGGCGTTTTACTGCCAGCCTTTCCATTTTTTGAAAGGGGTGGGCTTAGACATCAGCCCCAGAAGATTTACTTGATGTATGCCAGTTTTCTGCTGTACATGATGACCGAAATCTATGGCAGCTGTGAGCTGGTCAAGAATTCATTCAGGGCGCATAGACTGTCAGAGGATGCACTTCATTTGTAACCAGGTATGAACTTCATGATAAATTAAATGCATCCCCCCTGCTCTTGATAAATTTCCCCTGAGATGTTTGGTGAGTGGAAAACAACTCCAAACATGTTCTGACAGTTGCTGGCTATTATGGGATGATGGGAGTTGTATTTCTACAGCAGCACTTGCTGAGCCAGAGGTTGGAGACCATTGTTCTAGAAGTTGAAATAATTTCTTGCATCAATCGTTATCAGGGTTTTGGTTTATTTCTAGTTTACATAAAATTTTATATTTCTCCTCTATTGCCTCCACAATTGCCTGGAAATGATTTATATGTTGTATTCTTCCTTGCAGGTGTGCACATGTCCATTTTGTAGGAAGGATGACATCACAGCTACAGAGTTGACCGTCTGATAGCCTAGCTCGACTGCCCACCTCTCCTGAAGACCCCCTCAGTCGAGTGGAGGACATCATCTCTGAAAGAGGGTCCCACAGATGCATCCTAGCAGTTTGAGCACCACTCCTACAAGAGTCAATGCCCTGAGTGATTTCACTAGGGAATTACTCCAGGGTGGTACTTGTGTTGGGATACACCTCTGGCTGACTATCATCATTCTATAAGATAATGATGTAGGTGTGTGCTGTCAATAACCCCATAAAGATTTGTGAATGTTTAGATTAAATGGCTACTATCAGACAACCAGGAATGGATGTCTAACATCCCATGATCTATGCAGCTTATCTGGATACTTCATGCAGTACGGGAAGTCTAAGTGGCCATTTATGGACAGGTAGGAAAGATAGTTAGCTAACAAATGAGAAATGCATATATGAGTGATAATGTAATAATCAAAAGAGGAAAAAATGTGGCAGGAAAGAATTAACTCTGATTTCTTGTATCAATCATTATCAGAGTTTTGGTTCATGTCTGGTTTCTTTCCACTTTCCTGCTTCTCCTCTATTGATATAACATTCAATTATTGCCTGGAAATGATTAATATGTTATATTCCTAGTTCAGGGCGTGGATATGTCCATTTTGTAGGAAGGATGACATCACAGCTACAGAGTTGACCGTCTGATAGCCCAGCTCGACTGCCCACCTCTCCTGAAGACCCCTCAGCTTTTTGAGAGTTGGGTGGAGGACATCATCTCTGAAAGAGGGTCCCACAGATGCACCCTAGCAGTTTGAGCACCACTCTTACAAGAAGAGTCAATGCCCTAAAAGCGTGATTTCACCGGGGATTACTCCGGGGTGGTCCTTGTGTTAGGATGCACCTCTGGCTGGCTGTCGTCATCCTTTTAGGTAGATAATGAAGTGAGTGCTGTCAATACCCCATAAAGAAGCGGGAATATTCAGATGAAATAGCAACTATGAGGTGGTCAGGAAGGGGATATCTAACATTCCATGATGTATACAGCTTATCTAGATACTTTATGCAGTACATTCAATTTAAGAGGCCTTTTCTAGACAGCTAGGACAGATAGTTAGCTAACAAATCAATGAGAAATGCATATATGAGTGATAATGTAATGATCAAACGAGGAGAAAATGTGGCAGGAAAGAATTAACTCTGATTTCTTGTATCAATCATTATCAGGGTTTTGGTTCATGTCTGGTTTCTTTCCACTTTCCTGCTTCTCCTCTATTGATATAACATTCAATTATTGCCTGTAAATGATTAATATGTTATATTCCTAGTTGAGGGCGTGGATATGTCCATTTTGTAGGAAGGATGACATCACAGCTACAGAGTTGACCGTCTGATAGCCCAGCTCGACTGCCCACCTCTCCTGAAGACCCCTCAGCTTTTTGAGAGTTGGGTGGAGGACATCATCTCTGAAAGAGGGTCCCACAGATGCACCCTAGCAGTTTGAGCACCACTCTTACAAGAAGAGTCAATGCCCTAAAAGCGTGATTTCACCGGGGATTACTCCGGGGTGGTCCTTGTGTTAGGATGCACCTCTGGCTGGCTGTCGTCATCCTTTTAGGTAGATAATGAAGTAAGTGCTGTCAATAACCCCATAAAGAAGTGGGAATATTCAGATGAAATGGCAACTATGAGGTGGTCAGGAAGGGATATCTAATATCACATGATGTATACAGCTTATCTAGATACTTCATGCAGTACATGCAATTTAAGGGGCCTTTTCTAAACAGCTAGGACAGATAGTAAGCTAATAAATCTATGAGAAATGCATATATGAGTGATAATGTAATGATCAAAATAGGAGAAAATGTGAAAGGAAAGAAGTAACTCTGATTTCTAGCATCAATCATTATCAGGGTTTTGGCTCATGTCTGGTTTCTTTCCACTTTCCTGCTTCTCTTTATTGATATAACATTCAATAATTACCTGGAAAAGATTAATATGTTATAATTCTAGTTAAGGGTGTGGACATGTCCCTTTTGTAGGAAGGATGACATCACAGCTACAGAGTTGACCGTCTGATAGCCCAGCTCGACTGCCCACCTCTCCTGAAGACCCCTCAGCTTTTTGAGAGTTGGGTGGAGGACATCATCTCTGAAAGAGGGTCCCACAGATGCACCCTAGCAGTTTGAGCACCACTCCTACAAGAAGAGTCAATGCCCTAAAAGCGTGATTTCACCGGGGATTACTACGGGTGGTCCTTGTGTTGGGATGCACCTCTGGCTGGCTGTTGTCATCATTTTAGGTAGATAATTATGTGTGTGTGTGTGTGTGTGTTGTCAACAAGTCCATAATGATGTGTGAATATTCAGATGAAATGGCTACTATGAGGCGGCCAGGAATGGATGTCTAACATCCCATGATCTATGCAGCTTATCTGTATACTTCATGCAGTACAGGCAGTCTAAGGGGCCTTTTCTAGACAGGTAGGTTAGATAGTTAGCTAATAAATCAATGAGAAATACATATGTGTGATAATGTAATCATCAAAATGGTGAAAAACGTTAAAGAAATAAATTATTTCTGATACCCTGCCTGCCTGTAATCTTATTTCATTCATATTAATAATATATTCTGTTGTGCTTGAGAAAATTCTACTTATATACGCATAAAAACTTTTTTAACAAGAAGACCTCATATCTTGAGGACCCGTCGAGCCTACCATCAACACCTCAACATTCCAAGAAGACAGAAGACAAGGACACATATCTCTGGAATATGACTGATCGCATTCTAATTAGTTGTTTACCATGTTCAATACTACATGCTCTTTGCATGCTGTATGTGACTATATTGTAATCTTACCATATATTGTCATATTACTTTATTGTAATCCCCTGCGGGGACTGTTAAAATTAATGAAGAGGCAATTCTACTTGAAAAAGATGATCGCGTTAATTGTCTTGATGATCGCGTAAGAATGCCTTCATTAAACTGGGCAATGTTAACCAGTTGTTGACTGCCCATTTATATACATCTGGGGGGTGTTGCATTTAACTCCACAAGGACATTTCTGAGTGTCCTTGCAGAGTTAGGATACTTTCACATCTGCGCTTTCACTTTGAGCTATTGAGATCCGTCATAGGATCTCAAAAGTGGGGAAAACGCTTCAGTTTTGTCCCCATTCATTGTCAATGGGGACAAAACTGAACTGAAGGGAACAGAGTGCACCAAAATGCATTCTGTTCCGTTTCATTGTGTTCCAATGACGCACACAAAAACACTGCAAGCAGAGCTTTTGAGTGCGTCCTGGGATGCAGAGCAAGACGGATCCGTCATGACTCACAATTGTGACAGATTCGTTTTCTCTGACACAAAAAAAAAAGACCCGTCTTACAATGGTTTTAGAGACGGATCTGTCATGGCTATTTTAGAGATAATAAAATCGGATCCGTTCGTAATGGATGCAGAAGGCTGTATTATCATGACGGAAGCGTTTTTGCTGATCCATGACGGATCCAGCAAAAATGCAGATGTGAAAGTAGCCTTAGCAGTTGCAAGGACATCATGCATCTGCAGAAGCAGTATCCCCCCTTAGCTTGGGCTAATATGTTGGCCTCTGTTACAGGAGAAATCAGCAATTAAAAGAAATGTCAAAAAATTAATTAAAACATTTATAAAAATTATAAAACACCACCAATCAGGGGCATTGCTGGGGTCTCAAAAGATCCAGGGCCCAAGCCCCAATGCATACGGCTCCAGTCGACACCCCACCACTCGCACTAGCACTAAAGACATTTTAGGCTACTTTCACAATTGCGGTAGCAGGGTCCAGCAGGCATTATAGTGATTGGGGCCGGAGCAGACTTCCGATGGCATGGTGGGCTAGTGTTAGCACGGATCCGGCAGCCTTAATTGCTTTACTTGCTGCATAGACACTATCAAACATACAGGTGTCACGGCGGACGTGCACAAAGACTAACAGTTAAACCACCAACCAGTCTCTAGGCGAGAGGCAGGGGAAGGGTCACCTCCTAACTTATCCCTGACCTCTCTCCCTGCACTGCTCAGCCCACATGCATACCTTTGTGGTAGGTATGAAGTGTCCCCGTGCCTGGACTGAAACACCCTAAATTCCCTGAGATGGTGAAGAGGGGAAATAGGAGCAGCCTGCTCACACAGAACCTGGATGGGGAAGATGACACCAAAAAATCAAACAAGAAACCACACTTATCTCTCTGCGCTGGAACAGACAACCTTCCTCTCCAGCTTCCAAGACCTAAGTGAATAATATAATCCGCTCAGAGCACTGGGGTGGAGTGCTATTTAAACTCATAACCCCACCCAGTGCACCTGATGGGAGGCGGATCCAGCACGGCTCCAAAACAAAACACTAAACTCGTGCTGCTATCCTGGCCGACCTCCGCACACCGTCAGGACGAGGCATGACAACAGGACTATACAGCAGCACATACTTCTCACATCGAGAGCCTCCCAGGTGACGTCTACTCTGATGTAGATGTTTTCTTTCATCTTCTCCTAGACAACTTATTTCAGCCGTGCCTCATCTCTGCAGAGATTAACACATAGACATCTTAGGTTCCTCACTTTTTTATCATTCTCCCCATCCTCAAGTCCCACAAGTATTATCCTGCTGTTCTCTGTGCTCCCCAATACCCCCATATACTATCCAGAAGAAATAATAGTGCCAAAGAAATAGTTCCCCCTATAATAATTGTGCTCCACAAAGCCCCACCAATAATAATTCCCTTCATTAGTAATAGAGCCCCCTCCAGTGCCCCTGTTATAGGACATATCAATTATTTATATTTGGAATTTTATATTAATAATTCATATTAATAAATAGGCAATTACTACTGACTCCGCCTACTTCCTATCTCTATCTCTCTGTTCATTTACCTTCCTGAACTGCGTGTCTGTACTAAACTATAGTGGTGGCGACTGAAAACTCTATATACCATATTTTGATTAAATACATTTATTAAAACAATACAAAGTTTACAGTCTATTATTTTCTACTACTACGTACAGTACAGACCAAAAGTTTGGACATACCTTCTCATTCAAAGAGTTTTCTTTATTTTCATGACTATGAAGGCATCAAAACTATGAATTAACACATGTGGAATTATATACATAACAAACAAGTGTGAAACAACGGAAAATATGTCATATTCTAGGTTCTTCAAAGTAGCCACCTTTTGCTTTGATTACTGCTTTGCACACTTTTGGCATTCTCTTGATGAGCTTCAAGAGGTAGTCCCCTGAAATGGTCTTCCAACAGTTTTGAAGGAGTTCCCAGAGATGCTTAGCACTTGTTGGCCCTTTTGCCTTCACTCTGCGGTCCAGCTCACCCCAAACCATCTCGATTGGGTTCAGGTCCGGTGACTGTGGAGGCCAGGTCATCTGGCGCAGCACCCCATCACTCTCCTTCATGGTCAAATAGCCCTTATTTTCAAAGTTTTCCCAATTTTTCGGCTAACTGACTGACCTTCATTTCTTTAAGTAATGATGGCCACTCGTTTTTCCTTACTTAGCTGCTTTTTTCTTGCCATAATACAAATTCTAACAGTCTATTCAGTAGGACTATCAGCTGTGTATCCACCTGACTTCTCCTCAACGCAACTGATGGTCCCAACCCCATTTATAAGGCAAGAAATCCCACTTATTAAACCTGACAGGGCACACCTGTGAAGTGAAAACCATTTCAGGGGACTACCTCTTGAAGCTCATCAAGTGAATGCCAAGAGTGTGCAAAGCAGTAATCAAAGCAAAAGGTGGCTACTTTGAAGAACCTAGAATATGACATATTTTCAGTTGTTTCACATTTGTTTGTTATGTATATAATTCCACATGTGTTAATTCATAGTTTTGATGCCTTCAGTGTGAATCTACAATTTTCATAGTCATGAAAATAAAGAAAACTCTTTGAATGAGAAGGTGTGTCCAAACTTTTGGTCTGTACTGTATATATATATATATATATATATATATATAGTAAAACATCACACACTACAATAACACTACCTACACTAAATAAAAGTCACAATACCCTCTAATTATTCCACCCACCATCTAAGCACACACATACACACAATAATAGCAACACCCTCCCCAGTGGCGTACATAGAGAAGTGAGGGCCCCATAGCAAGGATCTAACCAGGCCCCCCACAAGGACAGAAGGGTTTCTGCCTAAACCCCTTTCAATGACCCTTGGGCCATTTTTTCACTGCCTCATTTGCAAAAAGTTTTTCCTTTAGAGGGTAGAATCCTGACCAAGTTTTTACCTCCAGTAGATGAGGAGATAATCCGAACTAAGTCTGGGCCCACTCTTGCCCTGGGCCCCATAGCAGTCACATGGTCTGCCGTTATGGTAGTTACACCCCTGACTCTCCCCACCTAACAATAAACTGTCCATGAGGAGGTAAAAAGGGGTAAAAGTGTATTATAGGGTAGAGTGGCAAGGTAGGGGTTAATACGGGGATAAGGCAGTACAGGGGTCCAATGGTAATGCAAATAATCAATGTAGGGCAATGCAGGGGTTAAATTATAATGGCAGGGCAATGCAGGTATGGCATGCAGGGTAAATAATAATGGCACGGGAATGCAGGATGCAGAGGTTAAATCAGGGCAATGAAGGGGTTAATAATCAATACAGATATGTCAATGCAGGGGTTAAATAATACAATGCAGGATACAGGGGTATGGCAATGCAGGGTTTAAATCAGGGCAATGCAGAGGTTTATATGCAGGGGTTAATTATCAGAGGGTTTCAGGGGTCCTTAGCCAGCCAATGCTCATTCTCGCTTGTGCTCGCTGTCCCGTTGTTGATTCTTGCTTCATGGAGGGGCTGCTCGGCTCAACTGATGAGCGCTCCACCGCCGGATTATTTACGAGGGCTGGTGCGGTGATATGACGTCACCGCAGCAGCCCGTGCACCTGGCACTTCCAGACGGAGGATCGCTGTGATCCTCCTGCCCTTGAAGTAGCCGCGCACCTCCGATAATGTAATTACAGCGCCGGAGGTGCCAGACATTCCACAAGCGACCAAGGCAGCGGATCTCTTTGATCCCCTGTCTTGTTGTACCGCACATCTCCGGCGCTGCCCAATACAGTGCCAGAGGTGTTTAGCACAATTTTTGATGTGCCTGTAACTGGACACATTTGTCCAGTTATCTGGCATCTCCCTCCTGTAGGCGCTCTGGCATGCGCTAGCAGGGGGATTCTCAGCAGCTGGGGGAGGGGCAACCGTGATTTGGGGACATTACTGGGGTCATGTTTATATATAAAAAATATATATATATATATATATATATAATTATTTTTTTATTTCATGGGCATATATCCATATATATTGTAAGAAGGTAACTGGAATCATCGTGGATGGAAGGTGTGTGTCACTGAGGTTCCTGGCCTCAGTGAAGTAAGAGCCAGTATTTTATGTGTCAGTAGAAGCTATTGCTAATTGACACCTTAAGAGTTAGCATGGCTGTCAAAGCTGATCCAGGATGGCTCTTACTGGGAATAGTCAAAGTCCCTGGTGGGTGACTACTCCCCATGTTCCAGGCCGGGTTTTGCCAGGCATAAAAACCAGCCAGCACTGCCAGGTGTGGTGTATTTACCTCCCTCTAACAGTGGAGCTCAGGAGTCTGTGTGCTGTGAACTGAGACCTGTGCTGGGATTTGAGGTTTGAGCCGGGCTCGAGGACTCAGACCCCTCTAAAGGTGAACAGCCTGCCTATGGACTTGATGAGGCTAAACTGCTAACAGGGTGTGAATTAATACCCAGGAGAAAAGGTGACTTTTATTGTTTATGGACTTTCCTTGTGTGTGAACAAACACCAAGCCTCCTGCGTTTTGTGATACACCTTATCTGCATTTTGTTATACACCAATGTGTGAATAAACACCACTGTTTCATTCAAGAACTGTGTACTTTGCCTCTACAGTATACTGCATCTGCTAGTCCTGACTACCAGAGCGAATCCCCACAATTGGTGGTTGATGCGGCCAAGCGCATTGAGGCTGGCGTGAACGCGATATATTTTTGGGTTAGCATTTTTTGGGCACAGTTGTTTGTCGTACATCAAACCAGGTGTATTTTAACCCGTGCCCCACGACAAAATGGAGGCTGTTGTGAAGGCCCTCATGGAGGCTAATTTGCAGCAGTGAGAGACCAACCTACACCAACGGGAGGCTAATAAGCAGCAGCAAGAGACCAACCAGTTGCTGCTACAACATGTGATGGCTTTGCAGACAGCAGGAGCAACCCCAAGCGTCCACGATGCCTGGAAAGCAGTCCGTGCAGAGATCCCTAAGATGACACCTGCAGACGACATCGAAACCTACCTGGCGATGTACGAGAAAGTGGCCACTAGGAAAAAACTGCCTCGAGACCAGTGGGCTGAGGTCCGCGCTCCTTTCCTGGCATCAGAGTCTCAGCGGGACACCTGGATGTTCGGGTTTGACGGGTTCGGCCGAACTTCACAGAAAAGTTCAAGTTCGGGACCCGAACTTGATCCGAACCCGAACCTCATTGAAGTCAATGGGGACCCGAACTTTTGAGCACTAAAATGGCTCTAAAAATGTCATGGAAAGGGCTAGAGGGCTGCAAATGGCATCAAAATGTGGTTAAGAGCATGGTGAGTAGGGAAATTACTTTAAATAACCTAAAATATGTAAAAATAAAAAATAACAATCTTGATCTAGGAGAACGAAGTCCATATGGAGTAGGGGGTTGAGGAGGCGGTGGATGTGGCGGTGTAGGTGGAAGCGGTGGTGGAGGAGGTAGCCTACACTGCTTTTTGGTTTTAAATTTATTTTAACTTTTTTAAATTAGGGTACACCCCAAAACATTGGGAAATATAACCTAAGGTAACCCCCTCCAGTCGTGCTAAACACACGTTCAGACAAGACACTGGCTGCAAGGCAGGCCAGCACCTCCAAGGCGTAAAGGGCAAGCTCAGGCCATGTGCCCAATTTGGAAACCGAGAAATTGCAGGGGGCAACCCATCAGTCAGTACGTGTAGGCGTGTGCAAACATACGGCCCCACCATGTTGCATGTCCCCGTGATGTTCACGATCCAATTGGATATCTGCTCTATCAACTTTCGATGTTCTTTTCTGCGCCTACCATGTTGATCACGGTTAGCGGCGAATCAGGGTTCTACGCCGGAGAGGGAGCGTGAGAAAGAGAGACCACATCCAAGGGAGGTAAATGGATGAAATTTAATTGTGATCGAGCAGAAATGTGGGACAAATTATTAAAGCAGAATAATTGAAGGAAAGGAGGGGGCGCGCAGCAATTACCCACTCTCCGACTCGGGGAGGTAGTGACAATAAATAACAATACAGGACTCTTAAGATGCCCTGTTATTGGAATGATTAATAAAAAATTATAGGGAATGTCACTGGGGTATTTTGGATTTGGAAACGTTAGACAGGAGAGGCCCTGCTGCCGCTTTGTTGACTCTAGATAACTTCTGCCTGATCGCACGGTCCTGTGACGTCCACGCTCCATTTGGATATCTTCTCTACCAACTTTCGATGTTCTTTTCTGAGCCTACCATGTTGATCACGGTTATCGGCGAATCAGGGTTCCACGCCGGAGAGGGAGCGTGAGAAAGGGAGACCGCATCCAAGGGAGGTCAATGGCTGCAATGGGATGGAGCGGAAATGTGGGACAAGTTATTAAAGCAGAAGGATCGAATGAAAGGGCCAATTAAAGACGAACTTTACGAATTTAATTCCCTGTCACCTATGCAGAGTAGGGGTTTTTCATCGCCAGAAATGGGTTAATGTCACCCACCAATGGAACAGATGATTTTTTAAAATTTCGGTCCCTGTCACCTTTGCAGAGCAGGGGTTTATTCACGGCAAAAATTGTAAAATGTCACCCAAGAATGTAACAGAAAAATTTGTGAAATTTATTAACCTGTCTATTAGGTAGAGCAGGGGTCTATCACAGCCAAAAATTGGTGAATTTCACCCGAATATGTAACAGACAAATTAATGATTTTTTTTTACCTGTCTACTAGGTATAGCAGGGGTATATTACAGCCAAAAATTGGTGAATTGCACCCGAATATGTAACAGACAAATTAGTGAAATATTACCTGTCTACTAGGTAGAGCAGGGGTATATCACACCCAGAAATTGGTGAATTTCACCCGAATATGTAACAGACAAATTAGTGAAATGACATAAAATAAAATACGTACAAATTTTAAAAAATAAACTTGATTTATGAGGTGGAGGTCCATATGGAGTAGGAGTTTGAGGAGGCGGTGGATGTAGCGGTGTAGGTGGAAGCGGCGGTGGAGGAGGACGAGGTAGCCAACACTGGTTTTTGGTTTAAATTTTTTTATTTTATTTTTTTTAATTAGGGTACACTCCAAAAGAGTGTGAAATATCCAAAATACAACAATGAGCAATTGCGCTGCAGTATAACAATGGCTGCTTAGTGCCAGTATACATGTTTATTCTGCACAAGGTACGGACAAGTCCTGAGGGATCCATGCCTGGTTCATTTTGATGAACGTGAGCTTGTCCACATTGGCTGTGGACAGGCGGCTGCGCTTGTCTGTGATGACACCCCCTGCCGTGCTAAACACACGTTCAGACAATACACTGGCTGCAGGGCAGGCCAGCACCTCCAAGGCGTAAAGGGCAAGCTCAGGCCATGTGCCCAATTTGGAGACCCAGAAGTTGAAGGGGGAAGACCCATCAGTCAGTACGTGTAGGCGTGTGCACCCATACTGCTCCACCATGCTGGTGAAATGCTGCCTCCTGCTAAGACGTTCCATATCAGCTGGTGGTGCTGGTTGTTGTGGCGTGCTGACAAAGCTTTTCCACAATTCGGCCATGCTAACCCTGCCTTCTGAGGTGCTGGTGGTGCCAAAGCTGCGTTGGCGACCTCTTCCTCCTCCTCCTCCTCTGCCTTCGCCTTGTGCTTCCACTGTGCCCCCGCTGTCAGGTGGGAATGCCACCAGCAGCGCATCTACCAGCGTGCGCTTGTACTCGCGCATCTTACGATCATGCTCCAGTGACGGAATTAAGGACAGTACGTTGTCCTTGTAACGGGGATCAAGCAGCGTGGCCACCCAGTAATCAGCACAAGTTAGAATGTGGGCAACTCAGTGGTCGTTGCGGAGACACTGCAGCTTGTAATCGCTCATGTGTGCCAGGCTGCCCAGAGGCAACGAAAAACTGTCCTCTGTGGGAGGTGTATCGTCTGTGTCCTCTGTATCCCCCCATCCACGCACCAGTGATGGCCATGAGCTATTCTGGGTGCCACCCTGCTGTGAACATGGTTCCTCCTCCTCATCCTCCACCTCGTCATCCTCCAGAACTGTGCCCTGGCTGGACAATTGTGTACCCGGTGTTTGTGGGTGCAGGAACCCACCCTCGGAGCCACTTGGGAATGACTGGCTGGAAACCCTATGAAATTATCCCTCTTCCTGAATATAATACGTATGGAGCAGGTGAGGCTAGGCGGCACTGCCTTAACTGAAATAGCCTTATGATTAATAGGAAACCGCTGCTGTGGTTGATGCTCCATAGCGTGGTGCTCAGCGAAGTAGAGGTTAGATTAATGAATCATAATCTGGAGAGAAGTAATAAAGAAGATCGAGGCACTCACCGGAGGAGATTCAATGTTGCTGCTTTATTCAAATGCTTCAAGAGAAGTAGTGAATGTAAAATCCAGGGGAGGACACACTGTAGCAAGCGGCGACGGACGTTTCACGCGGAGGATCGCGCTTCTTCTGGCTGCTGTGCACGTCATTGCGCAGACCTGCGCTTTATAGAGGCGGACTCAGAGCGGCCGGCACCATCAGCCGCAGCTGTGCGCCCGTGGATCTATGACATGATTTAAAAACATGGGACCAGCATGGACAGGTACAAACACACAAACGGGGGGAAGGTATTCATGAGATCCATTTCATATAGCGATGCCTATTAAGTATAGGCGCACAGTGGCAAACTCATATACATATAGCAAAAAAGGGACCAATTGTAACAGTGCACAATCATGTGCGATTATTAATACCGCAGCCTATCAAGGAATTGCATAGGAGGCAAGTTCATACATGGTGTGAGTGTGGGAAACTGGGTGTAACTATTCCCCCCTAAGATGAACGCATCCCGCTTACAAAAACACGGACATGTCGTTTTTATCATTTAACCCTGCCGCTCCCATCGCTCCAGTTCGCATAATCCACCTTGCCTCCCTCTGCAGGAGTAAGCGGTGCCGATCACCCCCCCGGGGATAGGTCGGACATGTTCCACCCCCGCAAAGGATAGACAACGTGGATGAGCATCGTGGGCGGTGCGGATATGGTCAATAAGACGCAGGCTGCCTCTCCCCGACCGTATGGAACCGACATGTTCACGGATGCGTTCAAATAGGGGGCGAATCGTTTTACCTATGTAAAAGCGTTTACAAGGGCAGAAAACCACATACACCACATGAGAAGTGCGGCAGTTAATAAAATCACGTACAACGTGTTTTATTCCCCCAATCCGTAAATCCTTACTACAGACATTGAGTGCGCAGAACGAGCAATGGCCACATTTGTAATTCCCTCTGGGTTTCTTAAGCCAGGTCACATCTGGGGTCTGTGGGTTGACTCTGACTGTTCTCACCATTCGTCGCTTCTGTCTATCCGAGATTTTTCTTGGTCTGCCACTTCAAGCCTTAACTTGAACTGAGCCTGTGGTCTTCCATTTCCTCAATATGTTCCTAACTGTGGAAACAGACAGCTGAAATCTCTCAGACAGCTTTCTGTATCCTTCCCCTAAACCATGACAGTGAACAATCTTTGTCTTCAGGTCATTTGAGACTTGTTTTGAGACCCCCATGTTGCTACTCTTCAGAGAAAATTAAAAGAGGAGAGAAACTTACAATTGACCCCCTTAAATACTCTTTCTCATAATTGGATTCACCTGTGTATGTAGGTCAGGGGTCACTGAGCTTACCAAGCCAATTTGAGTTCCAATAATTAGTTCTAAAGGTTTTGGAATCAATAAAATGACAACAGTGCCCAAATTTATGCACCTGCCTAATTTTGTTTAAACAATTATAGCACACTTTCTGTAAATCCAATAAACTTCATTTCACTTCTCAAATATCACTGTGTGTGTCTCCTATATGATTAAACAAAAAATGGATGGTAGGACAGCACCACCTACTTGGATACACTCAAGAGACTTTGCGGCGGTGCTCGTGGCGTCAGGTCTCGGCCTCAGAGACCCCCAAAATACCAGTAAAGATGAAGAAGGTCACGGCACTCCAAAAGCTTGTTCAATGTTCTTTAATACACCAAAGATTCAGCAGCAACGTTTCGACAATAGTCTTTATCAAGCTACATAACGTATGTAGCTTGATAAAGACTATTGTCGAAACGTTGCTGCTGAATAGTGATGAGCGGGAGGTGCCATATTCGGTTTCGCGATATTTCGCGAATATTCGCATGAATATTCGTGTTATATTCGTCGAAATCGAATATTCGCAATTATTCCAATTATCGCGAAATTATTTTTCGCATATTGCGAAAATTTATCTTGATAGTATAAGGCAACGTTCCTATGCTAATGACTATGGCTAGGCTAATATGTGTATATTACGAAATTTCGTAATATTGCTCTAACTTCGTCTCTTATAATATTACGAATATTCTAAAAGACGAAGTTAGAGCAATATTAAGAACATTTGCAAAAGTCGAAATTGCGATGCGAGTAATATAACACGAAATAGTCGCATGAAGATTTAAACTTAGCACTGCTATATTCCATATTCTAGCCTAATATGGAATATAGCTGTGTTAAGTTAGCACTGCTATATTCCATATTAGGCTAGAATATGGAATATAGCTGTGCTAAGTTGAAATCTTCATGCGACTATTTCGTGTTATATTACTCGCATCGCAATTTCGACTTTTGCAAATGTTCTTAATATTGCTCTAACTTCGTCTTTTAGAATATTCGTAATATTCTAAAAGATGAAGTTAGAGCAATATTACGAAATTTCGTAAAATACACATAGATTGTATTTAAGCTAATATACTGCTATAGTAATAATTTTTAATAGTGTACATATTTTACAAAACTTAAGTTCAGAAGAGGCAAAAAAAATTACAGGAAAAAAAAGGGATTATAGCACTATATTAGCTAAATTACAATCTATATGTGTATTTTACGAAATTTCGTAATATTGCTCTAACTTCGTCTTTTAGAATATTCGTAATATTCTAAGAGACGAAGTTAGAGCAATATTACGAAATTTCTAAAAGACGAAGTTAGAGCAATATTAAGAACATTTGAAAAAGTCGAAATTGCGATGCGACTAATATAACACGAAATATTCGCATGAAGATTTCAACTTAGCACAGCTATACTCCATATTCTAGCCTAATATGGAATATAGCAGTGCTAACTTAGCACAGCTATATTCCATATTAGGCTAGAATATGGAGTATAGCAGTGCTAAGTTGAAATCTTCATGCGAATATTTCGTGTTATATTACTCGCATCGCAATTGCGACTATTGCGAAATTTCGTAAAATACACATATAGATTAGATTGTAATTTAGCTAATATGGAATATAGCAGTAAGTTGAAAACGCCACTGACTGGAGCAGCCAGGAAGCCAGGAATCCAAAGGACAGGTAAGAACAACTTTAGGGAAGTGGGAAAGAAAAAAATATAATAAAAAAAAAAAAGAAAAAAAACGAATATTCTATTTCGCGAATATATAGAACGATATTCTAAATATTCGCGAAATCTCGAAATTGCGATATTCGAGAAAAAAATTCGCAATTCGAATATTCGCGCTCAACACTACTGCTGAATCTTTGGTGTATTAAAGAACATTAAACAAGCTTTTGGAGTGCCGTGACCTTCTTCATCTTTACCTGTCTCCTATATGATATATTTAACTGACATTTTCTATCGTAACAACCAACGATTTATACAGGAAAATCATGACGATTAACAAGGTTGCCCAAACTTTCGCATCCCACTGTATATATATATATATATATAGTAAGGGATTAGCTCTTTTCCGGGGGTCACTCTCACAAGTATCTTCGCAAGACATCAAGTTCAAGGTCCAAACGTGAGCTTTATTTTCACAGAACAAACATAAATTAACACCTTGCCCGTCTTGGGCTCTAACTAAACATGAAATATCCCTATCTCACTTAAAGCACCATTCACACACGGTAATAACATGCTGCTTTTCCAGACTCTCAGGCTGTAGCAAGTCCAGTACCTTTGAGGGTATGTGGTCTAGCAGTCCTGCCCACTCTGACCTTGCGACCGTCATTTACCAGACCTAGCGGAGTCCACCAAAGTTCAGGCTATCACCTAGCCCCGTGGCCCCTCTGCCAGCCCAGCTGAGACCACTCTTACAGAGCCTCCAGCAGGACTCTGTTGCACAAAGAATTCCCCCCCCCCCCCCCCCCCACACTGACATACTGGGAGGTATTTTATGCCAGCCTGATTCCAGCAGGCCTTACCTGCGATCACCACAGGTGAAATCCAAGTAAAATCCAGCCCAGAAAATGTATACAAAACTGTCTCAGCAAACTACAGGGAGTGCAGAATTATTAGGCAAGTTGTATTTTTGAGGATTAATTTTATTATTGAACAACAACCATGTTCTCAATGAACCCAAAAAACTCATTAATATCAAAGCTGAATATTTTTGTTTTTAGTTTTAGCTATTTTAGGGGGATATCTGTGTGTGCAGGTGACTATTACTGTGCATAATTATTAGGCAACTTAACAAAAAACAAATATATACCCATTTCAATTATTTATTTTTACCAGTGAAACCAATATAACATCTCAACATTCACAAATATACATTTCTGACATTCAAAAACAAAACAAAAAGAAATCAGTGACCAATATAGCCACCTTTCTTTGCAAGGACACTCAAAAGCCTGCCATCCATGGATTCTGTCAGTGTTTTGATCTGTTCACCATCAACATTGCGTGCAGCAGCAACCACAGCCTCCCAGACACTGTTCAGAGAGGTGTACTGTTTTCCCTCCTTGTAAATCTCACATTTGATGATGGACCACAGGTTCTCAATGGGGTTTAGATCAGGTGAACAAGGAGGCCATGTCATTAGATTTTCTTCTTTTATACCCTTTCTTGCCAGCCACGCTGTGGAGTACTTGGACGCGTGTGATGGAGCATTGTCCTGCATGAAAATCATGTTTTTCTTGAAGGATGCAAACTTCTTCCTGTACCACTGCTTGAAGAAGGTGTCTTCCAGAAACTGGCAGTAGGACTGGGAGTTGAGCTTGACTCCATCCTCAACCCGAAAAGGCCCCACAAGCTCATCTTTGATGATACCAGCCCAAACCAGTACTCCACCTCCACCTTGCTGGCGTCTGAGTCGGACTGGAGCTCTCTGCCCTTTACCAATCCAGCCACGGGCCCATCCATCTGGCCCATCAAGACTCACTCTCATTTCATCAGTCCATAAAACCTTAGAAAAATCAGTCTTGAGATATTTCTTGGCCCAGTCTTGACGTTTCAGCTTGTGTGTCTTGTTCAGTGGTGGTCGTCTTTCAGCCTTTCTTACCTTGGCCATGTCTCTGAGTATGTGTAAGAGGAGAAGAGAAAACGAGGCGGCACTGCCCCCACTGACGTGACCGCTGTATATTTCAGCTGTACGCATGTGGTATGGGGATATCCAATAGGTGGTGCTCTGCAATAGTGAGCACAAGGCACGATTCATCAGGTAAGGAGGAGAGAGAAACAAAGTTGCGGCACTCACCAGGATACCAAAGAGGTCTTTATTGAAGCTTCCTTAGAAGTGGTAACATAGAAGATCCAGGGGCGGACACAATGTTGCAGGCGGCGACGGCCGTTTCGCGCGTGAGATCGCGCTTCCTCAGGCCGCTCAATACGTCATGACGCAGGTAAGAACTTTATAGAGGCGGGCAGGGGACGGCCGGCGCCGTCGGCCACAGCTGTTCGCCCTCAGAGAGAAATGACACGTATTAAAAATCTGGATCCAGCAGGAACATGTACATAAAAAAGAACAACAATATAAGCACAAGAACACAATTGGTATACCCATATCCACAAAATGTGGGACAGATTTACAAGAGTGATGAATGGATACTTAGGAATATGATACAGAGAAATCGGTACTTATGATGATTATGCAGACACAAGAGCGGTGCATAGCACCAGCGTAATTAAGAACAAACATAGAATATAGGGCTACGTGACATGAAGCGACTCGCGATGGGCAGAGGGTGGATAGAAAATAGAGGGCAGAAGACAAGACCCAGGATAGAAAAAATGGACGAATACTAATAATAGTGATTGTATTCACGAGATAAGGACATTTGGGCGTATACATAGGCAATTTGTTATAGAGCGCATTCAAATCACAGGAAGACAGACATGTCATTCCTGTCATTCATGCCCGCTGGGCCCATAGCACCGGTCCGGATTATCCATTTTGCCTCCCTCTGCAGGAGCAGGCGATGCCGATCCCCCCCGCGAGGGATGGGACGGACATGCTCTATCCCCGCAAAGGAGAGGCAACGCGGGTAGGCGTCGTGGGCGTAAGGCCGCCAAACTGGACCGCACCTCCCTTTTAAGGGAGAGGGACATTAGTTCTGCACAATCACGTTTCGCATTTTCATTTCAATACAGTGCTGCCGCCGATGTAGTAAAACAGGTGATAAACCAGAATTGGGACCTCCTTAAAGGGGATCCCTCCCTCAGTAGCTTGACGGACGAAAAACCTTTGGTCGCATTTAGGAGATGCCCTACACTCAAAAACAAGCTTGTCAGGAGTGTTTTCTTGACACCTAAGGCCCAAACTTGGTTAGGTAAGCCTAAGGGCAACTTCAAATGCGGCCACTGCTCGTTTTGCGCCCTTAATATGTGCAGCAAATATGTGATGTTTGGAGGGGTAACGCACACAGTACAAGAATTCATCAACTGCCGCACGTCTTATGTCGTGTACGTGGTCTTCTGTCCTTGTGGACGCTTTTATATAGGCAAGACTATACGTCCTCTTTTTGAGCGCATTCGTGAGCATGTAGGCTCTATCAGGTCAGGTAGAGGCAGTCCACGCCTCATCGACCATATCTGCGCCGCTCACGACGCCTACCCGCGTTGCCTCTCCTTTGCGGGGATAGAGCATGTCCGTCCCATCCCTCGCGGGGGGGATCGGCATCGCCTGCTCCTGCAGAGGGAGGCAAAATGGATAATCCGGACCGGTGCTATGGGCCCAGCGGGCATGAATGACAGGAATGACATGTCTGTCTTCCTGTGATTTGAATGCGCTCTATAACAAATTGCCTATGTATACGCCCAAATGTCCTTATCTCGTGAATACAATCACTATTATTAGTATTCGTCCATTTTTTCTATCCTGGGTCTTGTCTTCTGCCCTCTATTTTCTATCCACCCTCTGCCCATCGCGAGTCGCTTCATGTCACGTAGCCCTATATTCTATGTTTGTTCTTAATTACGCTGGTGCTATGCACCGCTCTTGTGTCTGCATAATCATCATAAGTACCGATTTCTCTGTATCATATTCCTAAGTATCCATTCATCACTCTTGTAAATCTGTCCCACATTTTGTGGATATGGGTATACCAATTGTGTTCTTGTGCTTATATTGTTGTTCTTTTTTATGTACATGTTCCTGCTGGATCCAGATTTTTAATACGTGTCATTTCTCTCTGAGGGCGAACAGCTGTGGCCGACGGCGCCGGCCGTCCCCTGCCCGCCTCTATAAAGTTCTTACCTGCGTCATGACGTATTGAGCGGCCTGAGGAAGCGCGATCTCACGCGCGAAACGGCCGTCGCCGCCTGCAACATTGTGTCCGCCCCTGGATCTTCTATGTTACCACTTCTAAGGAAGCTTCAATAAAGACCTCTTTGGTATCCTGGTGAGTGCCGCAACTTTGTTTCTCTCTCCTCCTTACCTGATGTCTCTGAGTATTGCACACCTTGTGCTTTTGGGCACTCCAGTGATGTTGCAGCTCTGAAATATGGCCAAACTGGTGGCAAGTGGCATCTTGGCAGCTGCACGCTTGACTTTTCTCAGTTCATGGGCAGTTATTTTGCGCCTTGGTTTATCCACACGCTTCTTGCGACCCTGTTGACTATTTTGAATGAAACGCTTGATTGTTCGATGATCACGCTTCAGAAGCTTTGCAATTTTAAGAGTGCTGCATCCCTCTGCAAGATATCTCACTATTTTTGACTTTTCTGAGCCTGTCAAGTCCTTCTTTTGACCCATTTTGCCAAAGGAAAGGAAGTTGCCTAATAATTATGCACACCTAATATAGGGTGTTGATGTCATTAGACCACACCCCTTCTCATTACAGAGATGCACATCACCTAATATGCTTAATTGGTAGTAGGCTTTCGAGCCTATACAGCTTGGAGTAAGACAACATGCATAAAGAGGATGATGTGGTCAAAATACTCATTTGCCTAATAATTCTGCACGCAGTGTATGCTTTTGCTGAGACCACTGCCACTCTCTGGATTTTATCTGTCTCACCCGTCTGAGGTACCTGAGTGGGGCAACACACCTTCCAGCACTGTTCACATTACCACTATATATATATACACTGCTCAAAAAAATAAAGGGAACACAAAAATAACACATCCTAGATCTGAATTAATTAAATATTCTTCTGAAATACTTTGTTCTTTACATAGTTGAATGTGCTGACAACAAAATCACACAAAAATAAAAAAATGGAAATCAAATTTTTCAACCCATGGAGGTCTGGATTTGGAGTCACACTCAAAATTAAAGTGGAAAAACACACTACAGGCTGATCCAACTTTGATGTAATGTCCTTAAAACAAGTCAAAATGAGGCTCAGTAGTGTGTCTGGCCTCCACGTGCCTGTATGACCTCCCTACAATGCCTGTGCATGCTCCTGATGAGGTCGCGGACGGTCTCCTGAGGGATCTCCTCCCAGACCTGGACTAAAGCATCTGCCAACTCCTGGACAGTCTGTGGTGCAACGTGACATTGGTGGATAGAGCGAGACATGATGTCCCAGATGTGCTCAATTGGATTCAGGTCTGGGGAACGGGCGGGCCAGTCCATAGCATCAATGCCTTTGTCTTGCAGGAACTGCTGACACACTCCAGCCACATGAGGTCTAGCATTGTCTTGCATTAAGAGGAACCCAGGGCCAACCGCACCAGCATATGGTCTCACAAGGGGTCTGAGGATCTCATCTCGGTACCTAATGGCAGTCAGGCTACCTCTGGCGAGCACATGGAGGGCTGTGAGGCCCTCCAAAGAAATGCCACCCCACACCATTACTGACCCAATGCCAAACCGGTCATGCTGGAGGATGTTGCAGGCAGCAGAACGTTCTCCACGGCATCTCCAGACTCTGTCACGTCTGTTACATGTGCTCAGTGTGAACCTGCTTTCATCTGTGAAGAGCACAGGGCCCCAGTGGCCGTTGCCAATCTTGGTGTTCTCTGGCAAATGCCAAACGTCCTGCACGGTGTTGGGCTGTAAGCACAACCCCCACCTGTGGACGTCGGACCCTCATATCACCCTCATGGAGTCTGTTTCTGACCGTTTGAGCAGACACATGCACATTTGTGGCCTGCTGGAGGTCATTTTGCAGGGCTCTGGCAGTGCTCCTCCTGTTCCTCCTTGCACAAAGGCGAAGGTAGCGGTCCTGCTTCTGGTTTGTTGCCCTCCTACGGCCTCCTCCACATCTCCTGATGTACTGGCCTGTCTCCTGGTAGCGCCTCCATGCTCTGGACACTACGCTGACAGACACAGCAAACCTTCTTGCCACAGCTCGCATTGATGTGTCATCCTGGATAAGCTGCACTACCTGAGCCACTTGTGTGGGTTGTAGACTCCGTCTCATGCTACCACTAGAGTGAAAGCACCGCCAGCATTCAAAAGTGACCAAAACATCAGCCAGGAAGCATAGGAACTGAGAAGTGGTCCTGTGGTCACCACCTGCAGAACCACTCCTTTATTGGGGGTGTCTTGCTAATTGCCTATAATTTCCACCTGTTGTCTATCCCATTTGCACAACAGCATGTGAAATTGATTGTCACTCAGTGTTAGTTCCTAAGTGGACAGTTTGATTTCACAGAAGTGTGATTGACTTGGAGTTACATTGTGTTGTTTAAGTGTTCCCTTTTTTGAGCAGTGTATATATATATATATATACACACAAACTTAAAGTCTTTAATTTTTTTTGCTATACTTCTGGAGTGCTGCCCGCTTTTTACATTATACAGTCAGGCCCATAAATATTGGGACATCAACACAATTCTAACATTTTTGGCTCTATACACAACCACAATGGATTTGAAATGGAACGAATATGCTTTAACTGCAGACTGTCAGCTTTAATTTGAGGGTATTTACATCCAAATCAGGTGAACGGTGTAGGAATTACAACAGTTTGCATATGTGCCTCCCACTTGTTAAGGGACCAAAACTAATGGGACTTAATAATAATCATAAATCAAACTTTCAGTTTTTAATAATTGGTTGCAAATCCTTTGCAGTCAAATACAGCCTGAAGTCTGGAATGCATAGACATCACTAGAAGCTGGGTTTCATCCCTGGTGATGCTCTGCCAGGCCTCTACTGCAACTGTCTTCAGTTCCTGCTTGTTCTTGGGGCATTTTCCCTTCAGTTTTGTCTTCAGCAAGTGAAATGCATGCTCAATCAGATTCAGGTCAGGTGATTGACTTGGCCATTGCATAAGATTCCACTTCTTTCCCTTAAAAACTCTTTGGTTGCTTTTGCAGTATGCTTTGGGTCATTGTCCATCTGCACTGTAAAGCGCCATCCAATGAGTTCGGAAGCATTTGGCTGAATATGAGCAGATAATATTGCCCGAAACACTTCAGAATTCATCCTGCTGCTTTTGTCAGCAGTCACATCATCAATAAATACAAGAGAACCAGTTCCATTGGCAGCCATACATGCCCACACCATGACACTACCACCACCATGCTTCACTGATAAGGTGGTATGCAGTTCCTTTCCTTCTCCATACTTTTCTCTTCCCATCACTCTGGTACAAGTTGATCTTGGTCTCATCTGTCCATAGGATGTTGTTCCAGAACTGTGAAGGCTTTTTAGATGTCGTTTGGCAAACTCTAACCTGGCCTTCCTGTTTTTGAGGCTCATCAATGGTTTACATCTTGTCGTGAACCCTCTGTATTCACTCTGGTGAAGTCTTTTCTTGATTGTTGACTTTGACACACATACACCTACCTGCTGGAGACTGTTCTTGATCTGGCCAACTTGCGTTCCTTCTTTTTAAGAATGTTCCAAACAGTTGTTTTGGCCACGCCTAATGTTTTTGCTATCTCTCTGATGGGTTTGTTTTGCTTTTTCAGCCTAATGATGGCTTGCTTCACTGATAGTGACAGCTCTTTGGATCATATCTTGAGTTTTGACAGCAACAGATTCCAAATGCAAATAACACACTTGAAATTAACTCTGGACCTTTTATCTGCTCATTGTAATTGGGATAATGAGGGAATAACACACACCTGGCCATGGAACATTGTCCCATTACTTTTGGTCCCGTAACAAGTGGGAGGCACATATGCAAACTGTTGTAATTCCTATACCGTTCACCTGATTTGGATGTAAATACCCTCAAATTAAAGCTGACAGTCTGCAGTTAACGCACATCTTGTTAGTTTCATTTCAAATCCATTGTGGTGGTGTATAGAGCCAAAAATGTTAGAATTGTGTCGATGTCCCAATATTTATGGACCTGACTGTGTATATATATATATATATATATATATATATATATTCTGTGTATGTGTGTGTATATATATATATATATACACACACACACTATATATGGTGTGTGTGTATATATATATATATACAGTCAGGTCCATAAATATTGGGACATCGACACAATGTTAACATTTTTGGCTCTATACACCACCACAATGGATTTGAAATTAAACAAACAAGATGTGCTTTAACTGCAGACTGTCAACTTTAATTTGAGGATATTTACATCCAAATCAGGTGAACGGTGTAGGAATTACAACAGTTTGCATATGTGCCTCTCACTTGTTAAGGGACCAATAGTAATGGGACAATTGGATTCTCAGCTGTTCCATGGCCAGGTGTGTGTAATTCCCTCATTAACCCAATTACAATGAGCAGATAAAAGGCCCAGAGTTCATTTCAAGTGTGCTGTTTGCATTTGGAATCTATTGCTGTTAACTCTCAAGATGAGATCCAAAGAGCTGTCACTATCAGTGAAGCAAGCCATAATTAGGCTGAAAAAACACAACAAACACATCAGAGAGATAGTAAAAACATTAGGCGTGGCTAAAACAACTGTTTGGAACATTCTTAAAAAGAAGGAACGCATCGATAAGCTCAGCAACACCTAAAGACCACGTAAAACAACTGTGGTGGATGACCGAAGAATTCTTTCCCTGGTGAAGAAAACACCCTTCACATCAGTTGGCCAGATCAAGAACACTCTCCAGGAGGTAGGTGTATGTGTGTCAAAGTCAACAATCAGGAGAAGACTTCACCAGAGTGAATTCAGAGTGTTCACCACAAGATGTAAACCATTGAGGAGCCTCAAAAACAGGAAGGCCAGATTAGAGTTTGCCAAACGACATCTAAAAAAGCTTTCACAGTTCTGGAACAACATCCTATGGACAGATGAGACCAAGATCAACTTGTACCAGAGTGATGGGAAGAGAAGAGTATGGAGAAGGAAAGGAACTGCTCATGATCCTAAGCATACCACCTCATCAGTGAAGCATGGTGGTAGTGTCATGGCGTGGGCATGTATGGCTGCAAATGGAACTGGTTCTCTTGTATTTATTGATGATGTGACTGCTGACAAAAGCAGCAGGATGAATTCTGAAGTGTTTCGGGCAATATTATCTGCTCATATTCAGCCAAATGCTTCAGAACTCATTGGACGGCGCTTCACAGTGCAGATGGACAATGACCCAAAGCATACTGCAAAAGCAACCAAAGAGTTTTTTAAGGGAAAGAAGTGGAATGTTATGCAATGGCCAAGTCAATCCCCTGACCTGAATCCGATTGAGTATGCATTTCACTTGCTGAAGACAAAACTGGAGGGAAAATGCCCCAAGAACCAGCAGGAACTGAAGACAGTTGCAGTAGAGGCCTGGCAGAGCATCTCCAGGGATGAAACCCAGTGTCTGGTGATGTCTATGCGTTCCAGACTTCAGGCTGTAATTGACTGCAAAGGATTTGCAACCAAGTATCAAAAAGTGAAAGTTTGATTTATGATTATTATTAAGTCCCATTACTTTTGGTCCCTTAACAAGTGAGAGGCACATATGCAAACTGTTGTAATTCCTACACCGTTCACCTGATTTGGATGTTAATACCCTCAAATTAAAGCTGCCAGTCTGCAGTTAAAGCACATCGTGTTAGTTTCATTTCAAATCCATTGTGGTGGTGTATAGAGCCAAAAATGTTAGAGTGTCGATGTCCCAATATTTATGGACCTGACTGTGTATATATATATATATATATATATAATATATATACTCTGTGTGTGCGTGTATATATATATATATATATATATATACACACTCACCTAAAGAATTATTAGGAACACCTGTTCTATTTCTCATTAATGCAATTATCTAGTCAACCAATCACATGGCAGTTGCTTCAATGCATTTAGGGGTGTGGTCCTGGTCAAGACAATCTCCTGAACTCCAAACTGAATGTCAGAATGGGAAAGAAAGGTGATTTTAAGCAATTTTGAGCGTGGCATGGTTGTTGGTTCCAGACGGGCCGGTCTGAGTATTTCACAATCTGCTCAGTTACTGGGATTTTCACGCACAACCATTTCTAGGGTTTACAAAGAATGGTGTGAGAAGGGAAAAACATCCAGTATGCGGCAGTCCTGTGGGCAAAAATGCCTTGTGGATGCTAGAGGTCAAAGGAGAATGGGCAGACTGATTCAAGCTGATAGAAGAGCAACGTTGACTGAAATAACCACTCGTTACAACCGATGTATGCAGCAAAGCATTTGTGAAGCCACAACACGCACAACCTTGAGGTGGATGGGCTACAACAGCAGAAGACCCCACCGGGTACCACTCATCTCCACTACAAATAGGAAAAAGAGGCTACAATTTGCACGAGCTCACCAAAATTGGACTGTTGAAGACTGGAAAAATGTTGCCTGGTCTGATGAGTCTCGATTACAGTTGAGACATTTAAATGGTAGAGTCCGAATTTGGCGTAAACAGAATGAGAACATGTATCCATCCTCTGATGGCTACTTCCAGCAGGATAATGCACCATGTCACAAAGCTCGAATCATTTCAAATTGGTTTCTTGAACATGACAATGAGTTTACTGTACTAAAATGGCCCCCACAGTCAGCAGATCTCAACCCAATAGAGCATCTTTGGGATGTGGTGGAACGGGAGCTTCGTGCCCTGGATGTGCATCCCTCAAATCTCCATCAACTGCAAGATGCTATCCTATCAATATGGGCCAACATTTCTAAAGAATGCTATCAGCACTTTGTTGAATCAATGCCACGTAGAATTAAGGCAGTTCTGAAGGCAAAAGGGGGTCCAACACCGTATTAGTATGGTGTTCCTAATAATTCTTTAGGTGAGTGTGTATATATATACACTCTATATGGTGTGTGTGTGTATATATATATATATACAGTACAGACCAAAAGTTTGGACACACCTTCTCATTCAAAGAGTTTTCTTTATTTTCATGACTATGAAGGCATCAAAACTATGAATTAACACATGTGGAATTATATACATAACAAACAAGTGTGAAACAACTGAAAATATGTCATATTCTAGGTTCTTCAAAGTAGCCATTTGCTTTGATTACTGCTTTGCACACTCTTGGCATTCTCTTGATGAGCTTCAAGAGGTAGTCCCCTGAAATGGTCTTCCAACAGTCTTGAAGGAGTTCCCAGAGATGTTTAGCACTTGTTGGCCCTTTTTCCTTCACTCTGCGGTCCAGCTCACCCCAAACCATCTAGATTGGGTTCAGGTCCGGTGACTGTGGAGGCTAGGTCATCTGGCGCAGCACCCCATCACTCTCCTTCATGGTCAAATAGCCCTTACTTTCAAAGTTTTCCCAATTTTTTCGGCTGTAATGATGGCCACTCATTTTTCTTTACTTAGCTGCTTTTTTTCTTGCCATAATACCAATTCTAACAGTCTATTCAGTAGGACTGTGTATCCACCTGACTTCTCCTCAACGCAACTGATGGTCCCAACCCCATTTATAAGGCAAGAAATCCCACTTATTAAACCTGACAGGGCACACCTGTGAAATGAAAACCATTTCAGGGGACTACCTCTTGAAGCTCATCAAGAGAATGCCAAGAGTGTGCAAAGCAGTAATCAAAGCAAAAGGTGGCTACTTTGAAGAACCTAGAATATGACATATTTTCAGTTGTTTCACACTTGTTTGTTATGTATATAATTCCACATGTGTTAATTCATAGTTTTGATGTGAATCTACAATTTTAATTCAGTGTGAATCTACAATTTTCATAGTCATGAAAATTAAGAAAACTCTTTGAATGAGAAGATGTGTCCAAACTTTTGGTCTGTACTGTATATATATATATATACACATACATACTCTGTGTATGTGTGTATAAACACACTCTATATGATGTGTGTGTGCATATATATATATATATATATATATATATACATACACACACTATGCGTGTGTATTGAGGTAAGGTGTACAGTGCTGGAAGGCGTGTTGTCCCACTCGGGTACCTCAGATGGGAGAGACAGATAAAATCCAGAGAGTGGCAGTGGTCTCAGCAAAAGCATAGTTTGCTGAGACAGTTTTGCATACATTTTCTGGGCTGGATTTTACTTGGACTGGCAGTTAGGCTTGGTAGAGGGAGCTGCCAGTCCACACTCTTCCGGCACAGGTATTGCTTTTCACCTGAGGTGATCGCAGGTGAGGCCTGCTCTAATCAGCACCTCCCAGTGTGAGATTCATTGTGTAACAGAGGCCTGCTGGAGTCTCTGGTAGAGTGGTCTCAGCCGGGCTGGCTGAGGGGCCATGGGGCTAGGTGTTAGCCGGAACGTTGGGGGACTCCGCGAGGTCCGGGAAGTGACTGTCGCAAGGCCAGAGACAGGCAGACTTCTGGACCACAATCCTCCAAAAGGACTGGACTTTGTTACAGCCTAGGAAGTGCTGGAGCACAGGCTGGAAAAGCCGCATGATCGTACCGTGTGTGAACGGTGTTATAAGTGAGGTAGGAATACTCCTGTTTAGTTAGAGCCCAGATGGGCAAGGTGTTTGTTTTGTTGTTTTGTATTTTGTTCTGTGAAAATAAACCTCACATTTGGACCTGCAACCCGGCTGTTGTGGAGATGATTGTGCGAATGACCCCCGAGAAAGAGCTAATCCCTCACAGCGTATATAAAAAAAAATAAAAAAACGATTAAAAGACCGCGCTGCTCCCAACAGATCCAGATCCGGCCAGTCTAAAGTATATAGGCAATGTTCTCTGGCAGGCTGTTCCGGCGGGTGAACAGCCTGTCGGATCCGTGCTGCCGCTAGTGCACGCGTGCGGCCGGAACTCCGCTCTGGCCTCATTCACTATAATGGGGGCGGGTTGGAGTTCCGGCTGCAGTACGGCAAACATGCTGAGAGCAGCCGGAATAAAACTATGACATATCGTAGTTTTATTCCAGCCGCCTCTTGGCATGTTTGCCGTGCTGCGGCCGGAACTCCGTCCCGCCCCCATTATAGTGAATGGGGCCAGAGCAGAGTTCCGGCAGCACGGATAAGACAGGCTGTTCATCCCACCGGAGCACCATGCCGCTATTGTGAAAGTACCCTAATACCCCTAAATAAAATCCACTGTGACCAATTTTAAGAAGTCACTAAATTGGCTTCCCATCTGCGGAAAGGCAAGCTCAGATGTGAACTCAGCCTAATTAATAATGTCCACCTGTGTGTAATTCATTCTCATTCAGACAACCTTCGTTCATGCATGCCCTTGCTGCGGACCGCAAATTGCAGACCACAATGCACAGGCACCATCCATGCGGTTGCTGTCTGTGGACTTGGGTGCATTCATTTGAATGGGGCCCACAATCTACATCCGACGGTTCCGCAACACAAAAGAGTAGTGCATGCACTACTTTTTTGTGTTCCTGATGGCATGGACTGAAAACCCACGGAAGCACTGTATTACTTCCGTGGGCTTCTGTTCTGTGCCTTTGCACAGCACCATATCTTCCAGATGGTGGATCCATTAAAATCGATGGGTCCACATCCGTGATACAGCATTCACAAGGCCAGGCCCGTATATTGGGGATCCACACATTTATTTTTTACATACGTACGCGGTCAGCATTTAATGCGGACAGCATACTGACGCATAAGAAATCTAGGTTGTGTTCACATTACAGATAAATTTTAAGTTCCATACATAGTTAAAAAAAGGGAAGTATATACAACTTTGATCCTTGTCCTGGAACAAAAGTGTCCCTGCAACTGTATGGACACGTAAAAATCATGGAGAGAACACATATAGCATCCATGTTGCATCTGTTTTTCACTGAAGACAGATAGGAAAATGCTTTTGAAATAAATTTTCAGATGAACAACGTCAATGGATTATGGATGACACACTAAGGGTAAAAACGGACATACAGACCACACATGGATCCTTCCCGGACATTTGCACAGATTAAATAATGTTATTTTTTTCATGGATGTAATAAGGGCATGGAAATGCAAACAAGGTCTAAGTACAGCAGTTCTGTGAAGGCCTAAGAGTTTTATTAGAGAACATTATTGATTAACCCCTTAAGGACCCTGGGATTTTCCATTTTTGCGTTTTCGTTTTTCACTCCCCGACTTCCCATAGTCCTAACTTTTTTATTTGTCCATTCACATAGCCTTATGAGAGCTTATTTTCTGTGGGACAAGTTGTACTTTCTAATGGCACCATTTATAGTTGCAGACCATGTAGTTGGGAGCGGGAAAAAAATTCCAAATGGGGTAGAATTGGGGAAAAAATGCAATTCTGATAAAGGTTTTTATTTTTATTTTTTTACACTGTACACTATGCGGTAAAATTATCTTCATTCTCGAGGTCAGTATGGTTCCAACGATACCACACTTGTATAATGTTTCTTGCATTTTAACCACTTCAGCTCCCCTAGCTTAAACACCCTTAATGACCAGGCCACTTTTTACACTTCTGCACTACACTACTTTCACCGTTTATTGCTCGGTCATGCAACTTACCCCCCAAATGAATTTTACCTCCTTTTCTTCTAACTAATAGAGCTTTCATTTGGTGGTATTTCATTACTGCTGACATTTTTACTTTTTTTGTTATTAATCGAAATTTAACGAAATTTCTGCAAATAAAATGACATTTTTCACTTTCAGTTGTAAATTTTTTTTTTAAAAAACGACATCCATATATAAATTTTTCTAAAAATTTATTGTTCTACATGTCTTTGATCGAAAAAAAATGTTTGGGTAAAAAAAAAATGGTTTGGGTAAAAGTTATAGCGTTTACAAACTATGGTACAAAAATGTGAATTTCCGCTTTTTGAAGCAGCTCTGACTTTCTGAGCACCTGTCATGTTTCCTGAGGTTCTACAATGCCCAGACAGTAGAAAAACCCCACAAATAACCCCATTTCGGAAAGTAGACACCCTAAGGTATTCGCTGATGGGCATAGTGAGTTCATAGAACTTTTTATTTTTTGTCACAAGTTAGCGGAAAATGATGATTTTTTTATTTATTTATTTTTTCCATACAATGTCTTCTTTACAAAATGGGGTCACTTGTGGGGTAGTTATACTGCCCTAGCATTCTAGGGGCCCTAATGTGTGAGAAGTAGTTTGAAATCAAAATGTGTAAAAAATGCCCTGTGAAATCCTAAAGGTGCTCTTTGGAATGTGGGACCCTTTGCCCACCTAGGCTGCAAAAAAGTGTCACACATCTGGTATCGCCGTACTCAGGAGAAGTTGGGCAATGTGTTTTGGGGTGTTATTTTACATATACCCATGCTGGGTGAGAGAAATATCTCGGTCAAATGCCAACTTTGTATAAAAAAATGGAAAAAGTTGTCTTTTGCCGAGATATTTATCTCACCCAGCATGGGTACATGTAAAATGACACCCCAAAACACATTGCCCAACTTCTCTTGAGTACGGCGATACCAGATGTGTGACACTTTTTTGCAGCCTAGGTGGGCAAATGGGCCCACATTCCAAAGAGCACCTTTCGGATTTCACAGGGCATTTTTTACACATTTTGATTTCAAACTACTTCTCACACATTAGGGCCCCTAGAATGCCAGGGCAGTATAACTACCCCACAAGTGACCCCATTTTGGAAAGAAGACACCCCAAGGAATTTCGTGATGGGCATAGGGAGTTCATGGAAATTTTTATTTTTTGTCACAAGTTAGTGGAATATGAGACTTTGTAAGAAAAAAAAAAAAATCATCATTTTCCGCTAACTTGTGACAAAAAATAAAAAATTCTACGAACTCCCCATGCCCCTCACGGAATTCCTTGGGGTGTCTTTTTTCCAAAATGGGGTCACTTGTGGGGTAGTTATACTGCCCTGGCCTTTTAGGGGCCCTAATGTGTGAGAAGTAGTTTGAAATCAAAATGTGTAAAAAATGCCCTGTGAAATCCGAAAGGTGTTCTTTGGAATGTGGGCCCATTTGCCCACCTAGGCTGCAAAAAAGTGTCACACATCTGGTATCGCCGTACTCAGAAGAAGTAGGGCAATGTGTTTTGGGGTGTATTTTTACATATACCCATGCTGGGTGATAGAAATATCTCGGCAAAAGACAACTTTTCCCACTTCTTTATACAAAGTTGGCATTTGACCAAGATATTTATCTCACCCAGCATGGGTATATGTAAAATGACACCCCAAAACACATTCCCCAACTTCTCCTGAGTACAGCGATACCACATGTGTGACACTTTTTTGCAGCCTAGATGCGCAAAGGGGCCCACATTCCTTTTAGGAGGGCATTTTTAGACATTTGGATTCCAGACTTCTTCTCATGCTTTAGGGCCCCTAAAATGCCAGGGCAGTATAAATACCCCACATGTGACCCCATTTTGGAAAGAAGACACCCCAAGGTATTCAATGAGGGGCATGGCGATGAGGGGCATGACTTTTTTCTCACAAAGTCTCCCTTTCCGCTAACTTGGGACAAAAATTTCAATCTTTCATGGACTCAATATGCCCCTCACGGAATACCTTGGGGTGTCTTCTTTCCGAAATGGGGTCACATGTGGGGTATTTATACTGCCCTGGCATTTTAGGGGCCCTAAAGTGTGAGAAGAAGTCTGGAATATAAATGTCTAAAAAAATTTACGCATTTGGATTCCGTGAGGGGTATGGTGAGTTCATGTGAGATTTTATTTTTTGACACAAGTTAGTGGAATATGAGACTTTGTAAGAAAAATAAATAAATAAATAATTTCCGCTAACTTGGGCCAAAAAAATGTCTGAATGGAGCCTTACAGGGGGTGATCAATGACAGGGGGGTGATCAGGGAGTGTATATGGGGTTATCACCCCCCTGTCATTGATCACCCCCCTGTAAGGCTCCATTCAGACGTCCGTATGTGTTTTGCAGATCCGCGGTGTCCGTGTTTTGCGGATCCACGGATCCGCAAAACACATACGGACGTCTGAATGAAGCCTGACAGGGGGGTGATCAATGACAGGGGGGTGATCAATGACAGGGGGGTGATCAGGGAGTCTATATGGGGTGATCACCCCCCTGTCATTGATCACCCCCCTGTAAGGCTCCATTCAGACGTCCGTATGTGTTTTGCGGATCCGATCCGTGGATCCGCAAAACACATACGGACCTCTGAATGGAGCCAGCCTTACAAGGGGGTGATCAATGACAGGGGGGTGATCAGGGAGTCTATATGGGGTGATCAGGGGTTAATAAGGGGTTAAAAAGTGACAGGGGGGGTGTAGTGTAGTGGTGTTTGGTGCTACTTATTACAGGGCTGCCTGTGTCCTCTGGTGGTCGATCCAAGCAAAAGGGACCACCAGAGGACCAGGTAGCAGGTATATTAGACGCTGTTATCAAAACAGCATCTAATATACCTGTTAGGGGTTAAAAAAATCGCATCTACAGCCTGCCAGCGAACGATCGCCGCTGGCAGGCTGTAGATCCACTCGCTCACCTACCGATCCTGTGAACACGCACGCCTGTGTGCGCGCGTTCACAGGAAATCTCGCGTCTCGCGAGATGGCGCATAGATGCGTGACTCTGCCTGGAGCTGCCGCCTCCGGAACGCGATCCTGCGTTAGGCGGTCCGGAGGCGGTTAATAGTGATTTTTTTTTTTTTTTACCTTTGAGGGGGAAAAAAAAGTAATTTTTTTTCCTGCTACACCATTTGCCGTATGCCATTAATATTGTTATATTTTAATAGTATGGGCATTTTCGCACATGATGTTTATTTTTTTTATTGGTTATGTATTTTTATTTTAAGGAAAGGTGGGTGATTTTAACTTTTATTTTTGAATTTTTTTTTATATTTGTAAAAACTTTTTTTTTTACTTTTTTTTAAGTCACCATGGGTGACAATCAGTGGCGGATTATAATTGGGGCGTTTGGGTCTGTAGCCCTGGGCCCGGCACCCAAACTACGGCGGGGCACGGGAGCGCATAGTTCCCTGCCTCCCGATCACCGCTATAGGCTTCAGGCCTAGTAGGCCTGAAGCCTATGCGGTAATAAAATCCCGGCGCAGGCGGGCGTGATGATGTAATCGTGCGCCTGTACCCAGACGCAGCACACTGGTGCGCGCCTGCACCATCTACGAGTGAGCGCCCACTGGGACACAGGTAAGTATTAGCTTTATTTTATTTTTTTTGTGTGCCAACTTTGGGGGACATTACTGGGGGGCACAGTACTACATGGAAAGCAAACTACTACATGGGGGCAAATTACTAGTGTGGGGGAAATTAATACTGTGGGGGCAGTGTGGGGAACAATTAATACTGTGAGGGCAGTGTGGGGGCAAATTACTTAATGAAGGGCAGTGTGGGGGCAAATTACCTAATGAAGGGCAGTGTGGGGGCAAATTACTTAATGAAGGGCAGTGTGGGGGCAAATTACTTAATGAAGGGCAATATCGGGGCAAATTACTTAATGAAGGGCAGTGTCGGGGGCAAATTACTTAATGAAGGGCAGTGTCGGGGGCAAATTACTATATGGGGCAGTGTGGTGGAAATTACTATATGGGGCAGTGTGGTGGAAATTACTATATGGGGCAGTGTGGTGGAAATTACTATATGGGGTAGTGTGGTGGAAATTACTATATGGGGCAGTGTGGTGGAAATTACTATATGGGGGAGTGTGGGGGAAATTACTATATGTGGCAGTGTGGGGGAAATTACTATATGTGGCAGTGTGGTGGAAATTACTATATGGGGGCAGTGTTGGGGAAATTACTATATGGGGCAGTGTGGGGGAAATTACTGTATGGGAGCAGTGTGGGGGCGTTGCTATTAAGGGACATTATTTCTGGGGACACTATACAGGTATTATTACCTGGAGAAAAATATAGGGTGTTATTCTTACTGGGGGCACTCTAGGGGACATTATAACTGCTGTAAACACTATAGAGACCTTTGGATCAAACTGGTGTAAAGTAGAACTGGCTTAGTAGCCCACAGCAACAGATTCCACCTTTCATTTTTTACAGCTCCTTTGGAAAATTAAAGGTGGAATCTGATTGATTGCTATGGGCACCTAAGACAGTTCTACTTTACACCAGTTTGATAAATTACCCCAATTATGAGAACTCTAATGTGTCTGTGTAACAAACTCTGTAGAGACGAGATGCGGCTGAAAGAATTAGTCATGGTTGTCTGGTTCAGACGGAGGAGAAGAGGAAAGAGAAGATTTACATGACAGGAGATGTCACTGGATGTAACAGGTATGTGGTGCTGTATTCCCCTATATGTAGAGCTGGCTCACTACTGTGACCTGTGTCTCATCTTCTCCTCCAAGTCTTTTTTTTATCATAATCATATGTATTTTAAATTTGGCAACTAAAATTTTAATTTGTCACCTGCAGTCCTATGTAACAGCCCAGATAACAGTGATAACGTTCTGTGTGTAGTTAATGTAGTAGATGTTCCATGCAGTCCTATGTAACACCACACAACACAATAGTTCACTGTGTTATGTGGGGTGTTACATAGGACTGCAGGTAACATCTATGACATCTGTACTCAGAGAGTTATGAGATGGTGGGGGTCAGACTCCTGGCACCCCCGCCAATCAGCTGTTTGAGGAGACCGCAATGTCCCAGTAAGAGCTGCAGCATCTTTGCTCCTTACCAAGCACAGTTCTGTCCATTTGATAGCACTATGCTTGGTATTGCAGCTTAGCCCCAATGGGACAGAGCTGCACCTAGACCATGTGAACGATGTCATATGGTCTAGGAAGAGACTGTGGCGCTTACAAAGAAAAAAAACTAAAACAAAAATGAAGGGGGGGGGGGCGAGTTGGGTAGACAGCCCCGGGCCTATCATGCACTTAATCCGCCCCTGGTGACAATAACTGGCAATCATTCAATTGCCCATAGTATTCAGTGATGGCTAAATAGCCATCATTGAAGACTTCATTTGCACTATATCAATACAAGGCTGACACCTAGTGGCCTGTATTGATATATACATCTAATTGACTCTGAAGCCTGCTTGAGGCTTCCGTCAATTAGCGCAAGGTAACAGGTTCCCCGATCTCAGCCAGGAAAAGCTGTTACCGGACCGGAAGCGCGCGACTTCCGGTTCCGGTCTGCGCAGATGCCATGGTCACATTTGACCACAGCATCTGAAGGGTAAGATGTATGCGATCAGCCTGATGGCTGATCACATACATGTGCCGCAGGTCTCTGCTAATTAAAAATAGCAAAAACCCAGCGGCTAAGGCGTCCGCTGCAAGTGCGAGTGGGCGCCATGTTTAGGGATCGGACCCATGACATACAGCTACGTCATGGGTCCTTAAAGGGTTAAAAAGCATCATGAAAATCAAGAAACACACCAGACAGGTCAGAGATAGTTGTGGAGAACTGTAAATCAGGGTTAGGTTTTAAAATAATATCAAAGCTCTGAACATCTCGTGGAGAACTGTTTAATCCATCCAAAAAATGGAAGGAGTATGCCACAACAGCAAACCTACCAAGATGGTCATCCACCAAAACTGACAGCCTGTACAACAAGTTGTAAATTATTTTTAAAAAATATATTAAAATAATAACTCATGCAACCTTGATTGTGTATATTAGATTTCATTTTTTAACTTGTGCTTTTAGGTCTATCGATTAGGACCATATTTTGGAAAATTAGGTAAACAACAAAATCAAGTAAAATATATACAAACGCAGGAACCCCTGTCTTCTAATAGAAGGTAAATCTGTTCAACAGTTAACAATAGTAAGCTAAGTATTAAAAGTAATATGTTTACAAGAAATTACAATATATATATTTTTTATTTTACATTTAGAATGCCTTCCTGTATTGTACAGGGTTGTACATCTAGCAGTCATAAAAATGATCCAAATATTAGCCTTCATATCTTCCCGAGCCAGCAACACAAAATACGCAAATGGCTTGTACAGATAGGACAATTTGAAGATAATCTTGATTCTATGGTCCAAACAGTTCCATATGGCAAAGTAAACGATGTATACAGAATGTGCTCGTTACACTTTACAATACAAGACTATATTTATACTGAAGAAAGATGTCGTCTTAAGGCAGACGCTTTTCCAACTGTTTTCAACCCATTGAAAATTACTAAATTGCACAGTAAGAAAAAACAACTCAGTTCGAGGACAGGTGAAGCAAACCCTAATCCATGCAGTACAACTGTGACAACAACCTGTACTGTATCATATACGGCTTGTTCCACCATTATGACCACAACTACTTCAACAATGAATTATACCTCAACCCGAAGTAGGCTAATGTCTTCTGGACAACAATTACACAGTATGGTTGATCCTGTTCTTCTGCCACCCACAAAAAAAATAAAAACTCATCACCTTACAAAACTTACGGGGACAACAGACAGCATTGGGTCAAATACCACTTAAAGGGAACCTGTCACCAGGATTTTGGGTATAAAGCTGAGGACATGGGTTGCTAGATGGCCGCTAGCACATCCGCAATACCCAGTCCCCATAGCTCTGTGCGCTTTTATTGTGTAAAAAACTCGATTTTATACATATGCAAATTAATCTGAGATGAGTCAGAGCTTGAAAATATGACTCTTCTCTGGTCACACAAGTAAGATATGACTCTTTTATGTTAATTTGCATATGTATCAAATTGTTTTTTTTACACAATAAAAGCACACAGAGCTATGGGGACTGGGTATTGCGGATGTGCTAGCGGCCATCTAGCAACCCATGTCCTCAGCTCTATACCCAAAATCCCGGTGACAGGTTCCCTTTAATGCACAGAGACAAATTCATTACCCTTTAGACTACAAAATCAGGCTTCTTCTTCCAATACCTTAACATTTGGTCTAACAAAACCTCCTCCATATGTTTTCATTAAAAAAGTGGAAAAAAGGGATAAACACAGACCACTTCACAAGGAAAAAAAACTTTGCGGTGAATACAGACCACCATAGAAACAGGAGAAATATACAAACACAGACATTGATCCAAAAAAAACACAGCAAAATACAGTGTAATTTGGCACCAACGATTGACCAAGAAGCTACAGTTTCAATTATAGAGCCGGATAACTGGACTTGTGAATCAACATCATATTTGGAAGAAGATGATGATCGCAGGACATCAGGCCAATGTTCAAGAAAGCAGGATTATACTGAGAAGGAGATTGATTTCAGAGATAGAGAAGACATTATGCCTAATTTTTTCACGGGTGATGGTAAAATCTCTACTTCTACACCTTTTAAAGCTAAAAAGTGTAATTCTCAACCTTCTTGTTTATTGAATGAACATGATTACACATCTTTTTCTTGGTTAGATAAAGGATCGTCTGATTGTGTACCACAAAACGAGCATGGTATTCCATTGTCACCAATTGAGCAAAGTATTTTCCCCTTATAACCTGTGCCTGACAGCAATGGTGTACCAGACAGTGCAGACACTTCTTTGGATCCATCGTTTTTTTCTTTTGAGAAAACTTTCATATTTCCCGGTGCAATGAGGATACTGATGATACTGTAATTACCTCTTGCGAAGACAAAATTGAAAATACAAACAATTTAGAGGATTTAGACACTGAGTGTTCAAATCATGCCAAAGAGGAAAAATTTGTAGTTTTTCAATATGAACTAAGGAAATTATTAATGATGGTGAAGTGTCAGTCTAAAGAAAAACTGTCAATGCAACCTTGTGGCGTTCAAGAAGCGTTATACTGGGAGTATGGTTTCTATTGAAGTCAAGTGTTCTAACGGACATGAAAAAGAGCTTTGGAATTCACAACCGAAACATAAAAAGCAACCATTAGGGATCGTTTTAATCGTATCTGCTGTCCTTGTAAGTGAATTCAGTTTTCAGAAGACGAGATATTGATATTCGAAGCTGCGATGCATTGGACAAATGACTTTTTTTTTAAATCAAAGGAAATATCTGTTTCCTGCTATTGATATACAGTAGCAAAAATAACAAACTGCAGTCCTAGAGGAGTTGAAAAATGAAACATTGTGTTTAATAGGGAATGGGCAGTGTGATTCTCCAGGTTACTCAGCTAAATACTGTATCTCTACCCTGATGGATTATGAATCAAAGAAAATAGTTTATTTTTCTGTAGAGCAGATAGTTCCTCCACTCACAGCAGTGTCTCTAGGAAAAATTGCCTTTGAAAGAAATGTGGACTATTTGATTAACAGTGCAGTTGATATCAACATAATTGCCACTGATAGGAACATTTCAATTCGTAAAATAATGCGAGACAAATATAAATCAATTAAGCACCAATTTGATGTGTGGCACATGGCAAAGTCTATTGGAAGTAAGATGTTTGCTGCCTCCCAAAAAAAAGAAAGTACAATTTTGGCGAATTGGATACAACCAATTAAAAACCACCTATTGTGGTGTTTGCAAACCTGCGGTGGGGATGGAGAGCAACTAGTAACAAAATAGAAATCATTACTGCACCATGTCGTGAATGTACATGAATGGTGTAATCCCGACTCCTACAACTCATGTCTACATCCTCCAATAGTCCCACAAACTGACAAAAATACAAAATGGCTTTTCCCAAAATCTCCTACCTTTAATACTCTTCAGGCCATTGTACAGAACAAAAACTTTATTCGGGACATAAAACAACTGAACTACTTCTGTCACACTGGTGCACTTGAAACCTACCATAGTGTATGCCTCAAGTACCGACCCAAGCGCATTCATTATTTTTAGGCTGGCAGCCTTAGATCACAATCACAATGTTAAAAGATCTCTTGCAGTCATAAAAAAATCTGTAAGTACAGGTGACCCAGTTGGCACCAATCGTCATCGACTTGAGTTTTCAAAGGCAAGAAAATCGTGGGTCATTAAAGCTCTATATGCACCAACAAGTCAAGAATTTATGACATAAATAATAGAAGAAGTGATGAGAATAGTTTGTGAAGAAACTGTCCCAACATGGAGGTCAGCTAGACTGGACCTCCCAGCAAATATAGCATCCGTGTCTAAACCAAACAAAAACAAAATGGTAAGGCAACATAAAACTCGATTTTAAATTGAGTTCATGGCGTTCACAAAATACTTATTGGAAAAAAACTTTAGACTACTATTGAAGAATTTTAATTTATTAGTCACTGTCGTGATTTCTTAGTTTCTCCAGTTACTCTTTACCTTATCAAATTGACAGAAATGTCTGACATTATTAAAGTTATACTACAGTGTACTTATTTTATTATTACTCTTTACATTTCATTTGCATAATGAAATAATTCAATCACAGCCATATAACTTTATAATCTTTATTTTGTAAGTTTAACAAAAAAGCAAAAAAAGGACACCAGTGAATAAAAATCAGTTTTGTATTGATTTAGTGGAAACCTGTCATGCTGAAACTCCACTTTTCGAACAGTTAGAAATTCAGATGAGTTTGCAGGTCACCAGTTGCATATTCTGAGTACCATCTGAATCCTGTATAGTTCTCCTCGTGATCCGGGTACAATTCTCTTAACTTCGACACGACACAAGAAGGCACAGGAATGCGGTGACTGTTCTGCTTCGCGTTATTGAACTGTTGTATAACACTAGTCAGACAGCTTAACAATAATTCAGAAGTCAAGAAACGTGAGACATCAGATCTGTATGTATTCTTTTTTCTGAATAACTTTGTAAAACTACAACATAAACAAAACATATGTGTCAGTACATAAAACATAATACTGCAGCCTCACTCCATCAGTGAGAGTATTCACAGACAATTCCATCATAAGTCCAGGAATAGATCAAAAGCATGCAGCCTGCTAGATCCAGGAGCAGTCATGAAATGGAGGAAATACAGTTCCAGGTTAAAGGTTACTGCCTCTCACTCTGAGAAAAATACACTTCCTGTAAAGTTCTGGCAAAGTAGTAACTAACTTTGACCACTAGATGGCAGCAATGTCAAACATAACATTGCAGTATAATCTTTACAGCACATTACATACATTTATTATGCACAATATGGGCAGAACACTCCCTGTCTGGCATAATTTATTATGTCACTACTTAAATATCAACTGCAATGCAAAAAAAACATATAAACAGGAAATGGAATCCTATCTAATTTGAAACTAAAACTATAATGTCAGTTATAGGTCTAAGATAAGTTTTGGAAGTCCCATTTTTTACAATCTTGACCTCCACCTTCCTAACCTTGCCATCCCTGCTTGGTAGAGCATTGACAATAAGTCCTACGGGCCACTCGTTCCTGCCCTCTTGGCTGTCCTTCAACAGAACAACATCACCCACTTTTACATTTGGGCGTTCCTCAGTCCATTTCCTACGGTGTTGCAGATTTGACAGATACTCCCTCTTCCATCTTTTCCAAAAGGTGTCTGCCAAGCATTGTACTTGCTTCCATTGTTTAGCTTGAACTTGTGTTGTACTTATGGTTCCGGATGGAGCAGACAAAGAGTTCACCAACATTGCTGGGGTAAGGACCATAGGTGTATCTGGGTCAGCTTCAGGCTCTATGAGTGGATAAACATTAGCAGTGTCTATCTGCTCACAGTGTGGTTGGTACAGAAAGGATGGGCCTGAGAACCATATAGAGTTCTGAAGGCATGCTGCTTGAGTAGGCCTAGTGGCATACTCTGCAGGGTTTTGCTCTGTAGATACATAGAACCACTGATCTGGGTGTGTAGATTGCCTGATTCTATTCACTCTGTTGGAGTGTCACGGATGGTGTTGCAGAAAGCTGGAACTTATAAATAAACATCCGACTGGCTTGATCCCAAACTAAGAGCTCTCCCTGACTGCTATGCCCATGCAAAGGTCTTTATGGTAGACGATTGCATGCCCACGTACCTAGACTGTGTGACACCTGAAAACCCTATAATAGTAAGGGGACACGACCACCGGCCCCTGCACTTAATACGGACGGAGTCAGGGTCACCTAGAATCAAGCCAGCAAGGAAACACAAATAAAGGAAAAAGACTTATCTGAGGAATCAGCAGTAGCAGCCTCCAGCAGTGAACACAATCCAGGAAGAAGTATAAACCGCAAAGTGAGGCAGTATGGGAGGGAATATAAAGGGAGATAATTAGTGTAAATAGGTGACAGCTGGGAGAAGGAAAGGAGATGACAAAGTGAAATCAAAACAAAGAACGTCATGCAATAGGTAGAGAAGAACGTCTAACAGACCTTCTCACAGTACTGGTGGTGACATGGAGACATACAGATAGAACCTCCTAGTGGTGTTGCAAATGTACCCCAGGACAGTCTTGCTATCAGTGTCTAGTTCATCTGTGATTAGCTCAGACATTTCGACTGCAAGTAGAGCAGCACACAACTCTAAACGAGGAATAGTGTGGGCTGGTTTAGGGCTTAATTTGGACTTTCCCATGACAAATCCAACATGACACACATTTTCTGCATCAATTACTTTCAAGTAAGCTACTGCACCTATAGCTGTGGTGGATGCGTCTGAGAAGATGCATAATTCTTTCCTGCAAGCTGATGATAGAGATACGGGCACATAGCATCTGTCTATCTTTAGGTGCTCTAACGCTTGCAAAGATTCTGTCCATTGAACCCACTCACTTAGTCTCTCCTGTGGAAGCAATGCATCCCATTCACTTTTCCCAGATGACAGTTCCTGGACTAAGACCTTACCTCTTATTGTAACAGGTGATACAAACCCTAGGGGATCATAGAGGCTATTTACGGTGGATAGAAATGCCTCTACGTGTAAAAGGCTTTTTCTCTGAGGAAACTCTGAAAACAAAACTATCTGTTTCTAGATCCCAACTTAGGCCTAGGCTTTTCTGCAGGGGAACGGTGTCTGTACCTAGGCAAAGATCTTTAAGGTCCTTAGCTCTGTCTGCTACAGGGAAGCCTTCCATTACTTTTTGGCTGTTGGAAGCGATTTTATGAAGACGCAGATTGGATTCCGCCAGCATTTTCTTTGCTTTACTGAGGATGGAAATTGCATCTTCAGGTGTGCTAGTAGAAGCGAGTCCATCATCTACAAAGAAATGTCTCAATACAAAGTGTTTGGTTTCTTATCCATAGCACTCTGCATTTTTCTGGGCAGCCTTTTGCATGCAGTATATAGCGACGGCAGGAGAGGGGCTATTGCCAAATACGTGCACTTTCATTCTGTACTCGACAATTTCTTTGTCTATGTCATTGTCTTTGTACCAGAGAAAACGTAGAAAGTCTCTGTGGTCTTCTCTGACAAGAAAGCAATAAAACATTTGTTGCACATCTGCTGCGAAAGCAACAAGCTCTTTTCTGAAGCGCATGAGGACACCTAGCAAAGTATTGTTTAGGTCAGGGCCACTCAACAGTACGTCATTTAAAGTGGTGTGGACCACTCCATCCTGTCATTAGACGCCGCAAAGGCGTTTGACAGGATGGAGTGGTCTTTTCTCTGGGCTACGATGTCCCACTTCGGTTTTGGAACTCCATTTTTGGAAATGACTCAGATGCTATATGCACAGCCAGTTGCACGTATTAGCATCAATGGTATGAGCTCCTCTCCTGTGTCGATGTTCAGAGGGATGAGACAGGGGTGTCCCCTGTCTCCCCTTCTCTTCGCGCTCTTTATCGAGCCATTGGCTTGTCGGATTCGTTTGGAGAATCGTATAGAAGGCTTCGGAGTGGCGGGAGTGAGCGATAAAATAAGCCTATATGCAGACGATGTGATTCTGTTCCTGGATCAGGGATGGAAAATCCTCCCGTATGTCATAGAGGTAATAGAATCCTATGGTAAATTATCAGGATATATGATCAACTGGACAAAGTCATCGCTCCTCCCTCTGAACCGGAAAGCTGTAGATGTGGGGAGCCGAGTCTGCATTTTGGCCCCTAACGATTCTTTGAACTATTTGGGGGTTAAGATCGGGGTTCCAATAAGTAGATTTTACGATCTGAATCTTGCCCCAGTTTTGAATAAAGTAAGAACTAAAGTTGGCGTTTGGCGGAAGCTAAGATTGGCACAGACAGACCGAATTGCATTGATCAGGATGATCATTCTACCTATAGTCTTGTTCCCGATGTGTGCTTCCCCTATTTGGATTGATGACATCTTTTTTCATAGATTGGAGACTCTGATTAATGACTTAATCTGGGGTAGGAAGAGAGTTCGTATAAAGCAGAGATATCTAT
The DNA here is from genome assembly GCF_905171765.1 of Bufo bufo. Taxonomy (NCBI): domain Eukaryota; kingdom Metazoa; phylum Chordata; class Amphibia; order Anura; family Bufonidae; genus Bufo; species Bufo bufo. The sequence continues at coordinate 116,615,986 of NC_053393.1, read as the reverse complement.
GGTTGTCGGAGGCAGATGGTGGGCTGGCACTACCCTTCTTTCAAGGTTACTATTTTTGCGCACAGATTCAGCGGTGTTGTCATTGGAAAGAGAGTTTATTATCACGATACTTGAATAAAGTGATTGACACACCAATAGATAATATTTTTGTATGTTTGGAAACTGGTACTATGGGAATGAGGAGGTCCTTGCTGGTCCCTTACTCACTGCAGAGGGTGTAGAACAGGCTGAAGGAGATTTTTAAAGTCTCCGGTCCGTTTGGCTTCACTCCTCTGTGGGGGAATGGGGCGCTGGAGGAGTTCTTCAAAATTACAGATTTTGGTTACTGGACACGTAAAGGCATCTATATGGTGTCTCACCTTTTTTACTTAGGTCGGTTTAAAACACTTTCAGAATTTGGATTTAATTATTGTTCACCATTGGATGTATTTATGTATACACGTTTGAAACACTTATTTGAAGCCTCCAGGAACAGGGGGTGTATTTTCCCACAAGAGAATATATTCCTTGATTACTGTTATGCCCAGAAGGATGAGAAGATGAAAATATCTAGATTATACTCTAAACTCCGTATAGCATTGGTGGCTGTAACGCCTTTCAAAAGTCCAAGTAAATGGGAGCAAGAGCTGAATTGCCCCCCTTTGCATTGGTCTTCTATCTATAGGAACGTGAGAAGGGCGACAGTCTCCAGTGCACATAGACTAATACAATTCAAGATCCTCCATAGACTCTATTATACGCCCCAAATTCAAGGAAAATTTCCCCAAAATAGGGGTCGGGACTGCTGTTGTCCTAAATGTGGTCATATTAATGCGAACTATGTCCATTTGCTCTGGAGTTGCAATAAAATAAGTAAATATTGGGGCGAGGTATTCTCTGCTCTACAAAAAGAATCCTCAATGAAATATAACCCGGGGATATTGACAGTGATCTTAGGAGATTATGGTTCGGAAACAGAAGTCCCCCCCCAGGTTAGACGGATTTGGATGAGGGGTTTGATGGCGGCGAAAGCTATATTGGTGAAGCACTGGGGCTCAGCCTCCCAGCCCTCTTCAAGGGAGTGGGACTTATACCTTCAACAAATAAAAATTTATGAGGATATGGAAAGGCAGCGGAGAGCAGCACGCAGAGCCACGTAGGTAGATATTTCTGAATGTATTTACTGCTATCTCGTATCTGAGGAATTAAGGAGAACGACAGCCAATGGGGGGGGGGGGAGGGATATAAGGATATGTATGTCTGTTTTATTATATATACTGACTTACTTTAAATTGGTTTATGTATTAACTTTGTATACTTTCAAAATAAAAATGTAAAGAATAAAAAATAAATAAAAAAAGAGACTCCTTTATACTCTGCGCTGGAATCAAAAACTATTCTGATTTGGTTAGTTTTGTGTGGATGGTAAACACCAAACATTGGTAGATACCAGTGTTCCCTGTCTGTCTCAAGTGGTCCTGCAACTTCAGCGTGATCATTGTCTAGCATCCCCTTAATGAATTCAGTGAAATCTCTTTTCACTTCTGGCTTTCTCTGCAGTGTTTTGCTGAGTGAATGCAAACGCTTCATGGCTTGCTCCTTGTTACTAGGCAAAACACGTCTTGGTGTGCGAAAGGGGAGAGGGGCCACCCAACTGTGATTGTCATCTTGGTAAGCCTCTATATCCATAATCTGCAAGAAGATCTGATCCTCTATAGAGAGGGCCTGTTTATCATCATCTTTAGTTTTCTGGAACACTGTTATCCCTAGATTGTCTGTCTCAATGTTGGAATTGACTTCTTCTTTACCATATAGTGTAGAAGAGTCACAGTGTTGTGTTGACCTGCCAAAGCTTTCCTTGACAACAAAGCTGTTGTGACAGGGACTGAGAAGGGATGTGCGTCCATTTGTTAACACAGACATCTTCAAAGTGCTAATGTTGTCAGGCTGGTGCACTGTCCCCAGGCAAACTTCTCCTACAATGACCCACCCCAGGTCCAGTCTCTGTGCATAGGGGGCATTATAAGGTCCATTGATTTGCTGGTGCACCTTGTGTACCTGAAGGATGTTTCTCCCAAGAAGTAGAAGGATAGAAACATCTGGCTCAACAGCTGGGATAAGGTGAGCAATTGAGCGGAGGTGAGGGTGGTGATGGGCTACTTCTGGAGAGGGAATCTCTGTTTTGTCATCAGGTATCATGCCACACTCTATTAGGGTAGGAAGTGGAAACTGCACTTTCTTATTGAAGGATTCAATGGTAAAGTCAGTAGCTCCTCTCCCTGTGGTTTCAATTGTTCCCGCACATGTCCTTAGAGTGTATGGAACTGCACTTGCCTTAAGGTTAAAGATATCAAAGAAATCTGACTTTGCAAGGGATCTGTTGCTCTGTTCATCTAGCACTGCATACATTTTCACTGCCCTTTCTCTCTTGCCAGTGGGATACACAGTCACTAAACAGATTTTAGAGCATGATCGTGCACTCTTGCCTTGTCCACATACTTCAGTGCAATTAGACATTACTGAGGAGAGTGGGGTCTCTTGTTGCTCCCTGCCCTGATCTTTCCTGGGTTCTACAGTCTCTAGTGGGGCAGGAGCAGGGCCAGGGTGCAAAGCTGCCATATATCTCTCGCTGCCACATTCTGTACATTCTACTGGTATTTTGCAGTCTTTGGCAATGTGATAAGTAGATCCGCAGCACTTGAAACAGATGCCGTTTTGTTTAAGGAAGGACATCAGCTCTGCAATGGGTTTGCTTCTAAAGCCTTTGCATTTCTTCAGTGGATGTGGTCTTTTGTGTATTGGGCAATGTCTATCAGGGTTTTCTATGGTGTGTACCTTGTGGGTGCTTTGATAGTCTGTGACTCCTGAAGGTACAGCTGTTTTGTATGTGGATACAGAGGTCCTACCGTGAGGTCTGTGTGATTGATTGCCGCCGGTGCTGAAGGCGAAACTGGGATCACTTCGGATTTTCGCTTGCTGTCGGACAAACCTAGAAAACACAGAGAAAAGGGGAAAAGCGACTCCATAATCTTCTTTGAATTTACCTCCTACAGACATCCACTTGTCTTGCAGATTTGAGGGTAGTTTCTCTACTATGGGATTAGTGCCTCTAGCTGTATCTAGATACGAAAGTCCTTGCAAGTAGCCATCCTCTTTGGCATGTTCTATCTCTAGTAGAAGATCACTTAGTTCTTGTAGCCACACATTGTCTCTGTAGCTCACCTTGGGAAAGACTTCAAGTTTTTTCAACAGTGCTCCTTCTATTACCTCTGGGGATCCATACGTTTCTTCTAGTCTTTTCCAGGTCATGCTTTAGGGTTGAACAGGTTTGCTCTTCTCATCCTCTTAGTATGCTCTGCTGACTCGGTGCCAAGCCATTTTATCATTAAATTAAAGTATAACTGTCATATTTTTTTTTTTTTTGAGTATTGGATTGTGGTGATTAATATCACCTTGGTGGCCCTATTTCAACTTTTCACTGTGTATTCAATTACCCCTTAATTCCACAGTTTGTTCCCTGTAATGCCTACTTTTACCTGTGCTTAAAATAGGGTTGCTAGGCATGGTCCGTCTATCTGTTGAAGGACGGAGGACGCAGAAGCAGGCTGCGTGCAAGGCAGTGGCGTAGGGATCACCATAGCAACCATAGCAGTGGCTATGGGGCCCTTCGCCACTGGGGGCCCGTCCGGGCCGCCTTCTGTTGATTTTTTATTTTTTTTTATTTACATACACACCACACACAGACAGCCAGGCCCGAGCCGCGGACCGCCCGCCCACTACACTAGACTAGTGTAGTGGGTGGGGCGCGGGCGGTCCACTGCTCGGGCCTGGCTGGGGGGGAGTCAGGACTGGAACAGGGCGCACGCAGGGCCGGGCCGACACAGAGGCTGGGGAGGCTCCAGCCAGGCCACTGAGTAACTCAGAAGATCCGATGGTATATTCTAACCCCCAGGCGTTCCCATGGTGACAGGGACGCTTGCCTGGGGGTTAGAATATACAAGGGCCAAGCCACTCACAGGAGTATATTTATAAACTAATCAGTATCTAACTACTTTAACTTTAATCATTGACATTGCTGATCTCTTTACTGGGATATCTTACTCTGTCTTAGCTCCGGTAACAGCAGGCAGTGCGGGAGGGCGGCGCTCACTGACGTCACGCGCCTGCGGCGCCTAGTGGGAGGAGCAGGCGCGTGACGTCAGTGAGTGAGGGCCGCCCTCCCGCACTGCCTGCTGTTACCGGAGCTAAGACAGAGTAAGATATCCCAGTAAAGAGATCAGCAATGTCAATGATTAAAGTTAAAGTTACTGATTAGTTTATAAATGTACTCCTGTGAGCGTCGGGGAGGGGGATCTGTGGATGTTACTGTTTAGGGGAGGGGGATCTGTGGATGGCACTATTTAGGGGAGGGGGATCTGTGGATGGCACTATTTAGGGGAGGGAGATCTGTGGATAGCACTGTTTAGGGGAGGGGGATCTGTGGATGGCACTGTTTAGGGGAGGGGGATCTGTGGATGGCACTATTTAGGGGAGGGGGGGATCTGTGGATGGCACTATTTAGGGGAGGGGGATGTGTGGATGGCACTATTTAGGGAAGGGGGATCTGTGGATGGCACTATTTAGGGGAGGGGGATCTGTGGATGGCACTATTTAGGGGAGGGGGATCTGTGGATGGCACTATTTTGGGAGGGGGATCTGTGGATGGCACTATTTAGGGGAGGGGGATCTGTTGATGGCACTATTTAGGGGAGGGGGATCTGTTGATGGCACTATTTAGGGGAGGGGGATCTGTGGATGGCACTATTTAGGGGAGGGGGATCTGTTGATGGCACTATTTAGGGGAGGGGGATCTGTGGATGGCACGGGTGGGGGGCCCATAATTTTTTTTTGCTATGGGGCCCATGCATTTCTAGCTACGCCCCTGGTGCAAGGTCAGATTACTGATAGCCAGGGACTGTAAGTAAATGATTAAAGCCAGGTCCTCCCCAGCAGCTGATAACAGTGCCTGGGCTGTGTGCACTTCTCCCTGTCCCTGCGCTTGGCAGACGCTCCCTCACTCAGCAGAGCTGGAGAATGCAGAGTCGAATCAGCGCAGACCAGGGAAGGGAGATCTGCCGTCTGCTCAGTGTATAAATGAAAGCAACATGTGGTAAGAGGACCCCTTTGTGCTGCAGGAGATTAACCCTTTAGGGGGAGGGCTCTGGTTACTGACACGTTTGGGGGGCTATTGTTACTGGCTAGTGAGGGCAGGTGGGATTAGCCTCAGGGTGAGGGCAGTGGCGGCCATCTTAACTAAATAGTGAAATTGCAGTTTTATGCAGACTGGTTGCTAAGGGCTAAATCTTATTAAAGATGGGGTAAGTCAGTCTAATAGTAACTGATTCTGGAATATCATGTTATTAGTAACTACATATATGAAAATTGAAATTAGGGTCTAAGTCTGACAGTTATCCTTTAAGCATTTCTGCTGGTGATAAATTCAGACCTTCAGTGGCATTCAGAAAGGAAGATTTCCATGCCCAATAGTTTTCAGGACAGTCATCAATTTGGAGAAAGCCTGAGCTAACCATTTCTTTGCGGATGAGATATTTGGTGACATCCACTGCACATTGTTGTACGCGCATGTAATCTATAGGTTGAGGTGATGGAAACACTTGGTTTTTGTTCTTAGGGGTTTCTGGTGCTTCATTCTTGGTTTGCTGGCAGCTGCTGACCTCATGAGGTTGATTGGGCCTGCTCAGGGGGTATGTGTCACGGCGGACGGGGAACTCAGACACACAGATATACCAACAACCAGGCACTAGGCGAGAAGGAGGGGAAGGTTCACCTCCTAGCTAAACCCTGACCTCTTTCCCTGCACTGCTCAGCCCACATTCAGACCTTGAAGGTAGGAATGATGTGTCCTCGTGCCTGGGCTAAAACACCCTAGATTCCCTGAGATGGTGAAAAGGGGAAAAGGAGCAGCCTGCTCGCACAGAACCTGGATGGGAAAGATGACACAAACACAACCTAGACAGCAATCAACAAAAACTGAAACCACACTTATCTTTTCTGAGCTGGAACAGACAACCTTCCTTCCTTGCTTCCAAGGCCAGACTGATTTCTATAACCCGCTCAGAACACTGGACTAGAGTGATATTTAAACCAGTGACCCCACCCAGTGCACCTGATGTGAGGCGGGTTCAGCACGACTCCAAAACAAAACTAAACACGTGCTGCTATTCTGGCCGACCTCCGCACATAGTCAGAGCAGGGCATGACAGTATCCCCCCTTCTACGGGTGACCTCCGGACACCCCGGACCAACCGTATCCAGATGGGATCTATGAAAAGCCTTTACCAATCGGCTGGCACTGACATCCAGCGCCGGAACCCACGTCCTCTCCTCAGGGCCGTATCCCCTCGAGTGTACCAGGTACTGAAGGGAACCCCAAAGAACTCTAGAGTCGAGAACCCTGGAGATCTCGAACTCCAAATTTCCATCGACCAGAACAGGAGGAGGAGGCAATGGCGATGGTTCCACCGGTTTCACGTATTTTTTTAGTAAAGACCTGTGGAACACATCATGGATCCTCCAAGTCTGCGGAAGATCCAGCCGAAACGCTACTGGATTGATCACCTCAGATATCTTGTACGGACCGATAAATCTTGGACCCAGTTTCCAAGATGGCACTCTCAATTTAATATTTTTAGTGGACAACCACACCAGATCACCCACACACAGGTCCGGACCAGTCACACATCTCTTGTCAGCTATTCGCTTATACCTCTCACCCATCTTCTCCAAATTCCCTTGGATCCTCCGCCAGATAGAGGACAAGGCAGAAGAAAATCTCTCCTCCTCTGGCATCCCAGAGGAACCAGTCCCAGAAAAGGTACCAAACTGAGGATGAAAACCGTATGCAGCAAAAAATGGCGACTTACCCGTGGACTCCTGCCTACGGTTATTCAAAGCAAATTCTGCTAGGGACAAGAATGAGGACCAGTCCTCCTGATTCTCAGCCACAAAGCACCTCAAGTAGGTCTCCAGGTTTTGATTAGTACGCTCTGTCTGTCCATTTGACTGCGGATGAAAAGCCGAAGAGAACGAAAGTTGAATGCCCAGCCGAGAACAGAACGCCCTCCAAAACCTGGAGACAAACTGCGTGCCCCTATCAGAGACCACATCCGAAGGAATACCATGCAATCTCACAATATTATCCACAAAAATCTGCCCCAAAGTCTTGGCGTTAGGCAGACTAGTTAAAGATATAAAGTGAGCCATTTTACTGAAACGGTCAACTACCACCAAAATTACTGTTCTCCCGGAGGAACTCGGCAGATCCGTAATAAAGTCCATAGACAAATGTGTCCAAGGACGAGACGGAATTGACAATGGAAGAAGTGAACCAGCCGGTCGAGTATGAGCAACCTTTGACCGAGCACAGGTCTCACAAGCTGCCACGTAATCTTCAATGCTCTTACGTAACCCTGGCCACCAGAACCTCCGAGACACCAGATCACAGGTGGACTTACCACCAGGATGTCCAGCAAGGACAGTATCATGATGTTCCTTGAATACCTTGTATCGCAGGCCTTCAGGAACAAACAACCTCCCTGGGGGACAAGAACCAGGAGCCCCTCCTGAGCTCCCAACACCTCCATCTCCAATTCGGGGTACAGAGCGGAGACCACCACCCCATCAGCTAAAATCGGAGCAGGATCCTCTGAATCACCTCCCCCAGGAAAGCTGCGAGACAAGGCATCCGCCTTGACGTTCTTAACCCCTGGGCGAAAGGTAACCACAAAATTGAGAAAACAGTGACCATCTGGCCTGTCTAGGGTTCAGACGCTTGGCAGATTGCAAGTAAGCCAAATTCTTATGGTCTGTATATACCGTAACGGGGTGAGACGCCCCCTCCAACCAGTGACGCCATTCCTCTAAGGCCAACTTGATAGCCAGCAACTCTCTATCTCCAACATCATAATTCCTCTCAGCGACCGAGAGCTTCTTGGAGAAAAAGAGCACACGGGACCCATTTGCCAGGAGATGGACCCTGCAACAGCACCGCTCAAACCCCCACCTCAGATGCATCCACCTCCACTACGAATGGCTGAGACACATCGGGCTGCACAAGAATGGGAGCAGACGCAAAACGCTCCTTAATAGCCGAAAAGGCCTGCAATGCCTCATCCGACCAGACAGAGACGTCGGCGCCCTTCTTAGTCATATCAGTGAGAGGTCTTACAATGGTAGAATAGTTTGAAATAAATTTTCTATAATAATTAGTAAACCCCATGAACCTCATCAAAGCTTTCTGATTCTCTGGTCGGTCCCACTCCAGAACCGCCCGGACCTTTTCGGGATCCATACGAAAACCAGAGTCAGAAAGCAGATATCCCAAGAACGGAAGCTCCTGCACCGAAAACAAACATTTCTCCAATTTAGCATATAATTTATTCTCCCGAAGGATCGTCAAGACCTGTCTCACATGATCCTGATGGGTCTTCAGATCAGGAGAGTAAATTAAAATTAAAATGTCATCCAAATAAACCACCACGAATCTCGCCACCAAATGATGAAAAATGTCATTGATGAATCGCTGAAATACTGCTGGCGCGTTCGTCAACCCAAAAGGCATAACCAGATTCTCAAAATGACCCACGTGCGTATTGAAGGCCGTTTTCCACTCATCCCCCTCCTTGATTCTGATCAGATTGTAGGCCCCTCTCAAATCCAACTTGGAGAACACCTTGGCTCCAACAATCTGATCAAAAAGGTCAGAGATCAAAGGCAGGGGATATGGATCCCGGACCGTAATACGGTTCAATTCCCGGAAATCCAAACACGGTCTCAGCGATCCATCCTTTTATTTTTACAAAGAACAAGCCTACTGCCACCGGAGACTTAGATGGCCTAATATGACCTTTTGCCAAACTTTCGGGTTGAGAAAGGTTGTAAAGCCGAGACTTTGGCAACTTAGCCCCTGGGATGAGATTAACTGGACAATCATAGTCATGATGAGGGGGCAATTCCTGAGCCCCACCCTCCGAAAAGACACACGCAAAGTCTGAGAGATACTGAGGTAAAGCCGTAGTGGACACACCAGCGATAGATGTGCCAAGACAATTATCCGAACAAAACTCACTCCAACCAATGATTTGTCTCGCTTGCCAATTTATAATTGGGTTATGTTTAGTCAACCATGGTAACCCCAAAACTATAGGAGCTGGCAAATCCTTCATGACAAAACAAGACATAATCTCAACATGTGAATCACCCAACCTTAAGTGAATACCATGAACAATGTGAGTAAGACTCCTTTGAGAAAGAGGGAAAGAATCAATTGCAAAAACCTGAATCTCTTTTTCTAAAGTGCAAGTACTTAGACCCAGATTTTGAAGAAAAAGAGAGTCAATTAGGTTTACCCCAGCACCACAGTCAAGGAATACTTCAAAAAAAAATCTTTCTTGACTCTAGCGCCACCACATCTGGAAGGAGAAAACGGGAACTGCAGGGAGCTTGCATACCTGCCTGCTCCACCACACCATTCACGCCACCAAGAGTCAGGAAAGATTTTTTTTCTTTTTCTCTTCCACCTGCGGTTTAACAAAAGGACAAGCAAAAATAAAGTGACCACTTTTCCCACAGTAGTAACACAGTTTGTGCAATTTCCTAAAGTCTCTACTATCAGAACGGCAAGAAACCTGACCCAGCTGCATGGGTTCCTCTGCTACCCCAGAGCTACCTGTAACATCACCCTGGGAAGCAGTAGAGACGAAACCACTCACAGAAGGGATCCCTTGCGCGGAGGGAGCCCTACACCTTTCTCTAATACGTCTATCTAACCGTACTGCTAAAGACATTGCATTCTCCAAAGAATCTGGGTTCTTCTGAAAAGCAAGGGCATCTTTCAATCTCTCAGATAACCCCTGACAAAACTGACTACGTAACGCGGGATCATTCCACTCTGATTCGGTAGCCCATCTCCTAAACTCAACACAGTAAGTCTCTGCAGTACATTCACCCTGAAATAAATTACGTAATCTCGATTCCGCCATCGAGACCCGATCTGGGTCATCGTAGATTAATCCCAGGGGCATAAAAAATTCCTCCACCGACCGGAGGGCCCAAGAACCGGGCGGCAGAGAAAAGGCCCAGGATTGCGCGTCCTCTTTAAGCAGAGAAATGATTATACCTATCCTCTGACTCTTATCACCTGACGACGATGGACGCAGCCGAAAATACAATTTGCAAGACTCTCTAAAACGGATAAAGTCATCCGTACCCCCTGCAAATCAATCAGGAAGAGCCACTTTTGGCTCCACACAAATTTGACCTGCACCTGATGCCAGAGCATTCTGACACCGTGTGACCGAACTACGCAGATCCGCAACCTCTATGGATAATCCCTGCATGCGGTCAACCAGTGCATCAATTGACAGTATGTTGATCTCGGCCTGAATTCCTTTGCTTCAGGTTTAAGAGACTGTTCCTTTGTATGCACATCAGTAAGCTTCTGGATGTACTCACTTGTACGATCTGCAGGGAATAGAGGTTTTTCTGGAAACTCTGAGTCTTTATATGATTTTTCACTTCCTGACCGACTTGTTCCCATGTAGGCAGCGGCCTTTGCTTCAGCGACTGCAGCTGCAGCTGCAGTCTGTCGCTGCAGGATGAACAATTTTGATTCTAATTCTGCTTCTTCTTGTGCCATGACAGCTTGCCTAGCTGCTCTCTCTTGTGCTAAGGCAGCTTCCCTCGCTGCTCTCTCTTGTGCTATGGCAGCTTCCTTAGCTGCTTCCTTAGCTCTCTCTCATGCTAGGGCAGCTTCCCTAGCTGCTTCCTTAGCTCTCTCTCGTGCTAGGGCAGCTTCCCTAGCTGCTGTCTCTTGTGCTATGGCAGCCTCCCTAGCTGCTGTCTCTTGTGCTATGGCAGCTTTCTTTGCTGCTAACTCCGGCATTATAATGGCTTCTTTTTCTGCATACTGTAGCTGGACGTGGGCAGCTTCTGCCTCGGCACGAGCTCTAAGTGCTGAAGAACTAGCTGAGGACATCTTGCTAGCCTGTGAAGATCTGGACACATGCGACCGTGAATCGTCTTGCTGGGCACTGGGAATTTTCTCCCTGCCTTGCTGTGTCGGCGGTAGCATGTCATCAGCCTGGTACTTTGTCCCTGATCTTAGACTCATGCTGCAGTAATGGCGTCTCAGTTTATTCCAGACCGCCACGTGGGTTGTCTTTTTACTGTTCTGCTTCGCGTTATTGAACTGTTGTATAACACCGGTCAGACAGCTTACCAATAATTCAGAAGTCAAGAAACGTGAGACATCAGATCTGTTTGTATTCTTTTTTCTGAATAACTTTGTAAAACTACAACATAAGCATAAACAAAACATATGTGTCAGTACATAAAACATAATACAGCAGCCTCACTCCATCAGTAAGAGTACTCACAGACAATTCCATCATAAGTCCAGGAATAGATCAAGAGCTCCTCTGCATGCAGCCTGCTAGATCCAGGAGCAGTCATGAAATGGAGGAAATACAGTTCCAGGTTAAAGGTTACTGCCTCTCACTCTGAGAAAAATACACTTCCTGTAAAGTTCTGGCAAAGTAGTAACTAACTTTGACCACTAGATGGCAGCAACGTCAAACATAACATTGCAGTATAATCTTTACAGCACATTACATACATTTATTATGCACAAAATGGGCAAAACAGTGACCCTTTCCAAGAAACCCATAAACTAGGTTGGTAAACTTACGATAGCATGCCCATCTCAGACACCTAGAATAATTTCGAAAAAAATTATTGACTTTTATTGATTCACATGTTTTTACTATTGATGACCTATCCTCAGGATCAATATCAGATCAGCGAGGGTACAACACCCAGCACCCCCAACGATCAGCTGTATGAAGGGTATCCTGTCTCTCTTCCTTCCTGCTGCTACTATGTCTATGGCAAAGCAGCAGTAGAAAGGAAGAAAGAAGGGAGACGGCATGTGCCCAGTATTTATCTTGGAATCAATACAAAATTTAGTCTTACCTGTTTTCAATTCTTTCATATTCTTGTTGGGTCATTCGGGTGCTAGCTTGAAGAATCTCGATTAAAAAAATCTCTCGAATGAATCCTACTTTGAAATACTTCATGCTCTATTACACATGGTAGACCTTCTCTTATACAATCCATGGATCTAAATTCATGGCAGCAAATGCTTTCCTCCAAGGAACTCATTTGCTTGCAGTTTCCACACTGAATTTCCTTTAATCTCCCTTCAGTGTCTTCAAGTGGGCATGGTCTATCTTCGTCTGGATCCCACTGAAGGTCATTTATAAAGCACCAAGGGTTTAGGCGGTTTTCCTCGTATACCGTACTTTTTAGTCTATACAGGAGAGCTTGGAAACCCTAAAGAATAATACAGAGGGAATAGATAAAATGGAAAAGGGCATCTTTATTCAAATTTGTGCTCCTGAAACTGGATGACCTGTTGCTTGTCCTCTGTTCAGTGAAAGGCCTCTGTGTTAGGCCTCATGCACACGACCGTTGTGTGCATCCGTGGCCGTTGTGCCGTTTTCCGTTTTTTTTCGCGGACCCATTGACTTTCAATGGGTCCGTGGAAAAATCTGAAAATGCACCGTTTTGCAGCCGAGACCGTGATCCGTGTATCCTGTCTGTCAAAAAAATATGACCTGTCCTATTTTTTTGACGGACAACAGTTCACGGACCCATTCAAGTCAATGGGTCCGTGAAAGAACACGGATACACACAAGATTGGCATCCGTGTCCGTGATCCGTGGCCTTAGGTTAGTTTTTATACAGACGGATCCGAAGATCCGTCTGCATAAAAGCTTTTTCATAGCTGAGTTTTCACTTGGTGAAAACTCAGAACCGACAGTATATTCTAACACAGAGGCGTTCCCATGGTGATGGGGACGCTTCAGGTTAGAATATACTAAAAGAACTGTCTACATGACTGCCCCCTGCTGCCTGGCAGGTGCTGACAAGCAGCAGGGGGCAGCCCCCCCCCTGTAGTTAACACATTGGTGGCCAGTGCGGCCGCCCCCCCCCTCCCCTGTAGTTAACTCATTGGTGGCCAGTGGGCCCCCCTCCCTCCCCTGTAGTTAACTCGTTGGTGGCCAGTGGGCCCCCCCTCCCTCCCCTGTAGTTAACTCGTTGGTGGCCAGTGGGCCCCCCCTCCCCTGTAGTTAACTCATTGGTGGCCAGTGGGCCCCCTCCTTCCCCTGTAGTTAACTCGTTGGTGGCCAGTGGGCCCCCCCTCCCTCCCCTGTAGTTAACTCGTTGGTGGCCAGTGGGCCTTCTCCCCTCCCTCCCCCTCCTAATTAAAATCTCCCCCCTATCATTGGTGGCAGCGGAGAGTATACCGATCGGAGTCCCAGTTTAATCGCTGGGGCTCCGATCGGTAACCATGGCAACCAGGACGCTACTGCAGTCCCGGTTGCCATGGTTACTTAGCAATTTGTAGAACCATTATACTTACCTGCGAGCTGCGATCTCTGCGTCCGGCCGGGAGCTCCTCCTACTGGTAGGTGACATGACCTGTCACTTACCAGTAGGAGGAGCTCCCGGCCGGACGCAGAGATCGCAGCTCGCAGGTAAGTATAATGGTTCTACAAATTGCTAAGTAACCATGGCAACCGGGACTGCAGTAGCGTCCTGGTTGCCATGGTTACCGATCGGAGCCCCAGCGATTAAACTGGGACTCCGATCGGTATACTCTCCGCTGCCACCAATGATAGGGGGGAGATTTTAATTAGGAGGGGGAGGGAGGGGAGAAGGCCCACTGGCCACCAACGAGTTAACTACAGGGGAGGGAGGGGGGGCCCACTGGCCACCAACGAGTTAACTACAGGGGAGGGAGGGGGCCCACTGGCCACCAATGAGTTAACTACAGGGGAGGGGGGGCCCACTGGCCACCAACGAGTTAACTACAGGGGAGGGAGGGGGGGCCCACTGGCCACCAACGAGTTAACTACAGGGGAGGGAGGGGGGCCCACTGGCCACCAATGAGTTAACTACAGGGGAGGGGGGGGCCGGCCGCACTGGCCACCAATGTGTTAACTACGGGGGGGGGGGGGGCTGCCCCCTGCTGCCTGTCAGCACCTGCCAGGCAGCAGGGGGCAGTCATGTACACAGTTCTTTTAGTATATTCTAACCTGAAGCGTCCCCATCACCATGGTAACGCCTCTGTGTTAGAATATACTGTCGGATTTGAGTTTCACGATGTAACTCAAATCCGACGGTATATTCTAACATAGAGGCGTTCCCATGGTGATGGGGCCGCTTCAAGATAAAATATACCATCGGATTGGAGAAAACTCCGATCCTATGGTATATTAACTCCTGACTTTACATTGAAAGTCAATGGGGGACGGATCTGTTTGAAATTGCACCATATTGTGTCAACGTCAAACGGATCCGTCCCCATTGACTTGCATTGTAATTCAGGACGGATCCGTTTGGCTCCGCACGGCCAGGCGGACACCAAAACGACTTTTTTTTCATGTCCGTGGATCCTCCAAAAATCAAGGAAGACCCACGGACGAAAAAACGGTCACGGATCACGGAAAAACGGAACCCCGTTTTGCGGACGGCAAAAAAATACGGTCGTGTGCCTGAGGCCTTATTCCACATTTCACATGTTGCTGCATTTTTGAGAAATGTAATATTTCAAAATGTATTAATCAGTCTCTATGAACAAAAGGTGCACAAGAGATTCATCTCGGTAGGCACCTGCCCTCTTCACTTAGACCCACTGTGCCATGCAATGCCAAAATTGGGGGGGCAAGTAATTTGCTGATATAGATGAGTCTCTAGATCAGGGGTGCACAACATGCGGCCCTGGATACCATTCTCTGCGGCCCCCAACCATCTGGTAACAGACATATATGTCTATGTCTTGTGGCAGCTCACATGCATTTTTCATGTATTCTCCCATTAGATAGGAGTCCTGGAGGTATAACGAGACATTTATGATATATACTGTGTGCACAATACGCCATAAATACAGTATTTCACTTGGTAATACCCCTTTAACTTTTATTTTCGGCCCTTGGGATTCCTTCAGTCTGACAATGTGGCCCCCACCCAGAAAAAGTTATGCACCCCTGCTCTAGATGTTACTCTAATAATAAAAGTGTTTATAGAGGTGGATTGACATGACTTTTCTGAAAAATCCTGGCACATATAAACCAGGCAATAAGGCTGCTTTCACACCAGTGTTCGCCTTTCCTTTCTTCTGCTCCTATAATGGAGCACAAGAACGGATGGATTCAGCACATAACTGAGTAAAATAGAACCTACAGACCCCAAAATATATTTTTTCCTCAAACCCATCTTGCTTGTCGTTAGACTGATAATAACAAAATTTATAATAAAATAAAAAAAAACTGATATTGGGGTCATTTATCAAACTGCTGTAAAGCAGAACTGGCTTAGTTGCCCATAGCAACCAATCAGATTCCACCTTTCATTTTTCACAGCTCCTTTGGATGCTGTACAAGAGGCATTAGTGTACATTTTGATCAAAAGGCATAAGCCCACTCATTACATCAAGCTCGCCTCTTTGAGTGGCGAAAAGGCGCAGCACAATGCGGTGACAAAGCGGCACTGCCCTAGTAGGCGGCGGGACCCAATAGTCAAACAGCAACCCTGCTGTCTGACAATGCCACCCATGGCACTGGATCCCACCAACCCACCAGCACAGCGCCACAAAAACAAAGCCCACCACGCAGTACTGCACCATGTGAACAGTTGTCTAACACAACATGTCATTGCTATCAGGAACTGCAGGTCAATTGCCACTTATATGCAGACTTCTGAGAAATTAAAACCACCTGTGCCGAATGGGGGGAGTGCTGATACCAGTAATAAAGAAGAAAGATTCAACATGCGTAAATCAAGGGGAGAAAAACAGAACTGGATCGCACATCCACAATGCTATGCTTAGATCTAATTAAACTCGCTTCTCAGCGCAATATTAAAGTGTACAGCCCCCCATACTACATGCTGTACAAGAGGCATTAGTGTACATTTTGCTCAAAAGGCATAAGCCCACTCACCACGCCTTTTGATCAAAATGTACACTAATGCCTCTTGTACAGCATGTAGTATGGGGGGCTGTACACTTTAATATTGCGCTGAGAAGCGAGTTTAATTAGATCTAAGCATAGCATTGTGGATACGCGATCCAGTTCTGTTTTTCTCCCCTTGATATATGCAAGTTCTACTTTACACCGATTTCAAAAATCTCCCCCTTTTTTTTAGATACATAATTTGCTCATTTTGGATTATTTAGTACAAGAACATCCGTGTGTTGTCTCAGTTCAGCAAATGGCATTTATCATGTAGAGAAAGTTAATACAAGGCACTTATACTAATGTATTGTGATTGTCCAGATCTAAAATGAAGTGCAGCAAACAGTGGCAAAAATGTGCCAACCTTTGGCACAAATTCAGGATTTCAGGTGCAGCCACACTACTAAATGTGAGCTAATGGGGCAGAAGACCCTATTCACATGCAGTAGAAACAAATCTTCAGCATCCGTTGCAGGTTTCGCCCATAGAAATGTAAGGCTACTTTCACACTAGCGTTCAGGTGTCCGCTCGTGAGCTCCGTTTGAAGGGGCTCACGAGCGGTCCTGAACGCAGCTGGACGGCCCTGATGCATTCTCAATGGAGGCGGATCCACTGAGAATGCATCCGCCTGCCAGCGCTCAGCCTCCGCTCCGCTCAGTGAGCGGACACCTGAACGCTGCTTGCAGCGTTCAGGTGTCCGCCTGGCCGTGCGGAGGCGAGCGGATCCGTCCAGAGTTATAATGGAAGTCAATGGGGACGGATCCGCTTGAAGATGACACCATATGGCTCAATCTTCAAGCGGATCCGTTCCCCATTGACTTTCAATGTAAAGTCTGAACGGATCCGCTCAGGCTACTTTCACACTTAGAAAATTTTCTAAGTAATAATGCAGACGGATTCGTTCTGAACGGATGCGAACGTCTGCATTATCGGAGCGGATCCGTCTGATAAAACATCAGACGGATCCGCTCCGAACGCTAGTGTGAAAGTAGCCTAACTCATTTTTAGGCCATCTTTGTAGCTGAATGTTTTAACTAAAATGACTGTATCATCAGTTTGCACAGTGCTCTTTTGTCATTGAATGTGGCATATCCGTCTCATCGTTTCTTGCTCCTACCGTCACCCGAGAATACTGAAGATACATCAGTATGCATAGGGAATGTGCACTATGCTGCTGCCACAGTTTTGTCCCTGTAGTGACCTAGAGAAGGAGGAGTGCACAAGAGATCACATTACTGCCTATGAGAAAACACCAGCACTGAATGCTGGGAAAGACACTGCTTTCTAGTGAAGCAAGGAGAGGAGAAAACCGGATCTGCTGACTTGTCACAACATACACAACTTGTTGCAGGTATTCCTCTTGGCATTGTCTCCTATTCTCTGATACAATGGAATCTGCTACAATGTAACATTGTTTACTAAATATTATTACACCAGATATGTACACAAACTACAGCAAGGACTGGACAAAGGAAACTACCGTATATGAGAAAGTGTAGTATAGCAGTATGTTCTGGGTGGGCACTTGGCGGCAGATCACCTGCTGAGGGTTCTAGCTATGGATTATATCCGGCATGCTCAACCTGCGGCCCTCCAGCTGTTGCAAAACTACAACTCCCATCATTCCTGGACAGCTATCAGCCTACAGAAGGGCATGGTGGGAGTTTTAGTTTTACAACAGCTGGAGGTTGAGGATCCCTGGAATATATCAATTCCAATTGTTAGAGATTGTCTCTTTACCTGACATGCACAGTCTAGTGTAACACCTAGCCACAATGTGGTTTAGGGGCAGAGCTGCCATGTGCCTGTTCGCTACACAACTCTATGACAAGTGTCCAGGATTCGCTGAGAGAGTCCTGCAGTACTGGCACTGTCCAGAAGGTAACACATCTGTGATATTTCTGAGTTGGACTTGTCTTCCTCAGTGCTGATCTCTGACTGTACATTTATGTGGCTGCATGTAAGTTTTTGTTAGTGCAGAGAGCAATGCAGTACCATGGAAGTGATAAGTGTGTTACTGGAGTGCACCACCAATGAGGCCAGGTGAGGCGATCGCCTCAGGCAGCACCAGGAAGAGGCAAGAGGGGGGCAGCAGAAGGGCCATGGGCAATGAGCGCTTTCATTGTGGCAAAGGGGTTAGGTTAAGAAATTGGCATGGGGGGACGCCGTTTCAGTTTCCGCCTCAGGCAGCAGAAAGGCTAGGTGCACCCCTGCCGCCACTTCCCCCTTTTTTAGACCTGGCATGAGCGGGGAATAGTCACAGATTGTGGCGCAATCTGCGACAGATATACGCCAGAAAACTGGCGTATATCTGATAGTAAATGACCCCCTATGTTGTTCTGGTGCAGTGACAACTATCATCAGGATGAGTTCAGGGGCATCATTTGCATGACTAGCTCTGTAAACTCAGATAAATGGGTATGGAGACCTCCCAACTCTCCCCAACATTGTCTGGGATTGGGCAAATTGAATTTCAACACCTGATCCTTTCGTACTGGCACCACCAGCGGAGTCTGGCAGCAGGTAGTAGGGAGGTATAGCTGTCAGCTGACCAAACATTCAGCCAACAGCTATTGAAAGTGTATAGTCAACTGAGGCTAGCTTCACAGTAGCGTTTAGGATCCAGCAGGCTGTTCCTGCAGGAAACAGCCTGCCAGATCTCTCTGCATTCCGGCATTGCCGAAGCCTGAACGTCCCTATTAACTATAATAGGGACTAGCGGAGATCCAGCTGCAACCCACCAAATATGCCAAGAATCAGCAGGAAGAAAACTATAAAATATAGATTGGTGTCTGGGGGAAGATGTTCCACTTGTTTTATTACCATTATACCCTGTATACTTCCAGCCACCTTGCCAATTATTAAAGGGCTTGTACCATCTCAGAAATTGGGGGCATATCACTAGGATATGCCCCCAATGTCTGATCGGTGCGAGTCCCTATAGAACCTATACTTAGAACGGAGCTGAAAAGGTCCCAGAGGGTGCACCACGCATGTGTGGCTGCCCTCCGTTCATTCCTATGGGAGCACTGGAAGTCCCATTGAAATTAATAGGGGGCCACTGCTCTATTCACTTCTATGGGGCTGACAGAAATAGCCGAGCCAGTGCTTAGTTATTTTCGGCACTCCCATAAAATGAATAGAGGGCAACTGCACATGCATGGTGCACCCTGTGGGACTTTGCTGGCTCTCTTCTAAGTACAGGTACAAGTCTCAGGCGTGGGACCCGCACTTATCAGACATTGGGGGCATATCTTAGCGATATGCCCCCAATGTCTGAGGTGGTATAACCCCTTTAATACTGATGACCATTACTGTATTACTGGTGTGGGCTACCAGTGATGACGCCCTTTTCTGTTTCTTATCCTTATATTATGTATTGTCATTTTCAACGCAGTGTTCACTAATAATGTTTTTCATATTTTTTCATATTTTTGGTATTTTAAGGCTTATATTTTCTTTAGGTTTATCTGACATCCAGGTAGAGTCTTCATATTAGCCCTGTCTATAAAATATAATGGCTGCAGGACGGGATAAAGTGATTAATCTCCTGAGACAACTGCACAGAGCATCGTAAGCTTTTCAATGCAAATATGTATTTTCAGCCATAATAATGTGTACTGTCTGCTTTTATTTACCACCCTTCTCTAAAACAAAAATGTTTATTCTCTAGTCAGTTAGAAAAGTACATGATGTACTGTAGTGAAGGTAATTTTACTGGTGGCTGTAGTTGTGAGTTATAACCTCCCTTCTGGTCCTCAGTTGTGTCATGTGACTGACACTCTGACTCTCCAACTGACACAGCATCTTGTTTGTGGACTGGAAATCAGTTTTTCTATTCATTCCTATGAAAGCTTCAATGTCAGTCTCATAGCAATGAATAGAGAAACTGACTTCCTGTCCACACATAAGACGCTGTGTCAGCTGGATAGTCAGAGTGTTGGTCATATGACACAGCTGAGGACCAAAAGGGAGAGGATAACTGACAAATACCGTCACCATATGACCATAGAATGAGTCTTCATCCGTTCCACAATTTTGGACAAGAATAGGCATTTTCTATGAAAGTGGTGGCCATGTGAGGTCCGCAAAATGTGGAAAGTACACGGGCCAATTGTCCGTGTTTTGCGGATCCGCAATTTGCGAACAGCAAAACACTACGGTCGTGTGAATGCACCCTTTAAAATATTACTTTTACTACAATTTACATGTACCTTTCTTAAGGCTCCAAGAATAAAAAATTTTGTGGTAGTGCTTCTTTAAAATTACATTTTATTTTATTTTCGACTTAGCTATTGATGACCTGTCCTCAGAAGGCTCCCTCCAGTGTGTAGTTTCCAGTACTGCAGCTCAGCTTTAATAAAAATGGATGGGGGAACCACAACACCAGTGATCATTTGTATGAGGGTCCAAAGTCACCATCCCTCTCCATCAGCAACAGGTGGAGAGGTGGAGTTTGTATGTTTGTATGGAGCCATAGTTAAAGGACTTCTGTCACCCCACTAAAGTCATATATTTTTTTTTGGCTACTTAAATTCCTTATACTGCGATATATCAATCTATAATGCTCTTACTCATTTTCGTTCAGTAGTTTAATAAAAAAAACGGACTTTTATAATATGTAAATTACCTCTCTACCAGCAAGTAGGGCGGTTACTTGCTGGTACGAGCCGCATCCTCCTCTCATAAAGACGCCCCCTCCTCATGTTGATTGACAGGGCCAGCGAACGCGCTCGTCCTCTGACTGGCCCTGTCTGCAATTCATGCAATTCAAATCCCGCGCCTGTCTTCATTCGGCGCAGGCGCTCTGAGAGAAGGACGCTCGCCTCCTCAGTGCGCCTGCGCCGATGACGTCTTCTCTTTCGGTGACGTCATCGGCGCAGGCGCACTGAGGGAGTGCTGAGGAGGCGAGCATCCTTCTCTCAGAGCGCCTGCGCCGAATGAAGACAGGCGCGGGATTTGAATCACCCTGAAACAGCTGTCTGCAGATGAGGGGCTGTCTTATTTAATATCCGAGTCATGTCTCAAGGCTTATTGAAAGAGCTGAACATTGATTTATTGGATAGCTGCCTTAAATCTGGTGGCATTAGAGGCAGAACTTTCTAAGAGCTCATTTGCATCCCTATCTTCCCTGAATTCTAGAGGAGGATGTATGGCCTATAAGTCTCCTCACGCCGATTAAGGTGCTCTCTCCCCAAGGAGAGCTAGTACCCCACAAAACAGGGAGACCTGAGAGGTAAAGCTCCAGCACAGGACACAAACAAAGTCTAAGCAGATTCAATGAAAGCATGTTGCACA
Organism: Bufo bufo; assembly: GCF_905171765.1. Taxonomy (NCBI): domain Eukaryota; kingdom Metazoa; phylum Chordata; class Amphibia; order Anura; family Bufonidae; genus Bufo; species Bufo bufo. Next base: position 116,594,630 of record NC_053393.1, on the reverse strand, counting down.
ACCAGGGCAGGTCACAGAGCTCAAGAAACATTTACCAGGCAGACACAAAACTCAGGAAATATGTAGCAGACTTAACAAACTCATTAGTCCAGCAGATGCTCACACTCAGCCAGGGAAAGGGTAACTCTTGCAATACAGAACTGAGGAGAGATATAAGGAGTCTGATCAGGAGTCACATGATCTCAATTTTAAAAATAACAGAGGCTGAAAATACATCAGCAAATAGATATGTACGTTTGTTAAATAAACCTTGTGCTCGGATCGGCTCATGCTGAGAGGGTACCCTACCTAAGCCTATACTCCACCCCCCCAACCTAGAAGCAGCAGAGTTATGCCGGAACTGCTTATCGAAGGGTAGCCTAATGGGGGCTACCCCAATGATGAGACCTGAAAGAAGGGAGGGCTCCTGGGTGGGTTGAAATCGTTCGAACCGACAAGTGGGGGGAGGAGGGCCAGGTTTAAATAGTGAACGCCCCGCCTCCCCTCACACAAATGCGGCACTCTTAATTGCCTACCACTTGTGCTCGGATCGGCTCATGCTGAGAGGGTACCCTACCTAAGCCTATACTCCACCCCCCCAACCTAGAAGCAGCAGAGTTATGCCGGAACTGCTTATCGAAGGGTAGCCTAAAGGGGCCAAAAGAACCATGCATAGGAGTTAGAAAACTTGATAACAGAAACTACAGACCAAAACTCGAAAGCCAATGATATTTCGTATAAGGATCCGGGATATTACGCATAGAACACGCGGAACTGCGACGACCCAACCGTTTGATGACATGCACTGGCACCTTATGCATGGACGCCGCCGCTGCCGCGCCCATGCGGAAGGAATGTCCTGTGATCCAGCGAGGACCGACCCCTGAACCTGTCAACTAACCTGAATGTACGTAAGAAAGGCCGCGGTGGTTAGCCGGGCATTGCCTAGTTCGAGTACGGGAGAACATGCCGCTTGGACTAAATACTACGCAGCCAAGCCTCCAAGGCCTGCACCGGACACCATCTGCTGTCCGTGGGAAAGTATCTGACCGCCACTGGTTGCCCCGGCCGTGACGTCTTGGACGAGGCCAAGGTGAGGACATAGATGGACCCGCGCCGGATGAGCTGACCTTTCCGCAGGCACCCAGCCAGCGTATTGGTGCCCATGAGCTCGTCTGACCTGAGGAATCCATGGAAGGCCAGGTACAAGGCTGTTTCTACCAGAGCGCTAACCTGTGGCCCGAACGGTTTGCCCCTGCAGTTTGCTTGTCACGGCCTGAACAAGCTACCGGTAAATGGCTGACGCCCATGTCGTTTCACAACAGACATCTTGCGCAAACCCTTCAACGCCGCTTTGATCGGATGGGCGGAGAAGAGTGACGGTAGGTCCGGAGGTAGCTTGTACCAATGGTGCTGAATACCTGCCATGTATAGTTAACAATGCTATAGGACAAGTTTAATTGAGAGTGGCAAAAACCCTGACAAAGCCCAATAGGTGTGTGATAGGCCCTGTTTTTTTTTTTTTTTAATCTCCATGCGTGAGAGACTCTAATGGCGGAGTCCTGTGTGTAAACCTAAAGCGGAGAAGCCATGCGTGAGAGACTAATGGCGGAGCCATGCATGAGAGACTAATGTTGGAGTCATATGTGTAAAACTAAAACGGAGAAGCTCTGCGTGAGGGACTCTAATGGCGGAGTCATATGTGTAAAACTAAAACGGAGAAGCTCTGCGTGAGGGACTCTAATGGCGGAGTCATATGTGTAAAACTAAAACTAAAACGGAGAAGCCATGCGTGAGAGACTCAGATGGCGGAGTCATTTGTGTAACCTAAAACGGAGAAGCCATGCATGAGAGACTCTAATGGCGGAGTCATATGTGTAAACCTAAAACGGAGCAGCCATGCGTGAGAGATTCTAATGACGGAGTCATATGTGCCAACCTAAAACGGAGAAGCCAGGCGTGAGAGACTAATGGCGGACTCGTATGTGTAGAACTCACATTGAGAAGCCATGCGTGAGAGACTCTAATGGCGGAGTCATATGTGTAACCTAAAACGGAGAAGCCATGCGTGAGAGACTCTAATGGCGGAGTCATATGTGTAACCTAAAACGGGGAAGCCATGCGTGAGAGACTCTAATGGCGGAGTCATATGTGTAAACCTAAAACGGAGAAGCCATGCGTGAGAGACTCAGATGGCGGAGTCATATGTGTAACCTAAAACGGGGAAGCCATGCGTGAGAGACTCTAATGGCGGAGTCATATGTGTAACCTAAAACGGGGAAGCCATGCGTGAGAGACTCTAATGGTGGAGTCATATGTGTAAACCTAAAACGGAGAAGCCATGCGTGAGAGACTCTAATGGCGGAGTCATAAGTGTAAACCTAAAACGGAGAAGCCATGCGTGAGAGACTCTAATGGCAGATCCGTATGTGTAAAACTAACACGGAGAAGCCATGCGTGAGAGACTCTAATGGCGGAGTCATATGTGTAACCTAAAACGGGGAAGCCATGCGTGAGAGACTCTAATGGCGGAGTCATATGTGTAAACCTAAAACGGAGAAGCCATGCGTGAGAGACTCAAAAATGTATTTTTTTTTTTTTTTTTTTTTTTATATATATATATATATATATATATATTTTATTTTATTTTTTATTTTTTTTCCACTATCAACCACTTAAGCAGCTCTCGTATGGGCACAGCTCTGAGTACGAGCATGAAGAGCATGGTATAACGCAGATCACCTGCACGGACTAACTAACATCCTGTGCCTAAATAACCCCCTTGGAACCTAATGTACGGCCGGCAGCAGGAAGCCAGCCACCGCCTATGATCTGCTCCCCCTGACCGAGCCTAGTACTCCTTCCCCTGATCCCTGCCTACCTAACGGCACGGCGGCCCGTGCCAGACTTTATTGAAGATGAGGAGCCTTACCCCCCAGCCGCGTGGGGAGCTCACGCTGCTCCCTGGCAGAATGCACCAGTGCGGGGGAGCCCCCCATCTCAGCTAGGGCCGACCCACCGCCGGCTGGACACTCGTACCGCGTGGGGAGCAGCGCCACTCCCTGGCAATGTGCACCGGATCAGAGGGAGCCCTTCCTTTACCGTGGGCCCCGGCCCCCGCTGGTTTGAACCGTGTGCCGCGTGAGGAGCCGCACAGCTCCCTGGCATTGTGCGCCGGTGCGGGAGTGCCCCCCCTCACCTAGGGGCTGGTTATTGTGACTGGAACCCACTGTGAGACTGAAGCCTAACTGGACCTACCTGTGACCGTGAAGGCTGACCTCCCAGGCCGTGGCTGACCCACGTGCGTAGTCGTGACGCAACTACCCGTAGATGCCCACCCAGTGCCTGTAGTTAACAGGAGTGCGACCGAGTCTGTGGATGTGACCGACTAGCCCCTGTAGTAGTGAGGGGACCCTACATCGAGAGTAGCGGTAACGGACCATCGCCTGTAGACGTGGTAGTATTACCTCATGAGTCTGTTGACATGAGACTAATGCCTGCAGTCGTGGCCGGTCTTAATAATGAGTCTGTAGTCGTAATTACCAGGAGAACGTGCATCAGGATCGGCTGTGAGGGATTTGCGCTCCGCCATGTGGAACATTGCATCCCGTGCCCACCGCTATCGACTATTTGTACAGGGAAAGCCGCGGCGTATTAATCGCCCATAGGTTTCGGCTTCCGTCCCCTGATCCTGCAGCTGGACCTCCGCTTACTGATTGCAGCTAATGAATAGATCCCTGTGTGAGCGGACGGCGTTTTCCTCTACGGCGGAACGTTCTGATACGGGAGTGAGTGATATATAACGCTGCGTCGTGGAGCCGACGGCCGGCGTGACCGATGCTCAGGGTATGCGAGCGGACGTCGTGACCCGTCGCTGCTGAGCCACAGGTGAGGGGTGCCTGCCTGGGGGACGCTGCATGTGGGAGCGGGGGTGCTTAGCGCAGGGCCTGGAGCGGATCGGGGTGCCTGTCTCGGGGTGCCGGAAGCGATCGGGAGTGCGGGCAGTCTCCAGCGCAGCTGGGGACCGGCGGCACGCTCGGCAGCCCCACATGTTATACATAGCGAGACGGGTGTGCAAGCCACCCTGCCTACCTAATCACCGTTGCGACGAGCTCGACGCAGCCGATCCCCCGATCCTCCAGTGACCCATGCCCTTCTCTGGCACCAACCCACAAGCCGATTTGAAATCGTTCGAACCGACAAGTGGGGGGAGGAGGGCCAGGTTTAAATAGTGAACGCCCCGCCTCCCCTCACACAAATGCGGCACTCTTAATTGCCTACCACATTACGTACAGGGCTGGTTTTAGAAAAAACGTGGCCCTGGGCAAAATCGAAAGTGGGGCCCCTCAATCTTGTAATAATGTACTAACAACACAGTTACATTCTGTCGATTCCGGCCCTCCCTCACAGATTTATACCCCATTAAGCTCCTCACGCAGATCTGCACCCTCAGGCCCCCAAAATATGCCACATGCCCCCTCGCCTCACAGTAATGAGTTCCATTCACTCACGGTATCTAAGACTGTTAAGAACCGTTTCAGCGCACTTTCCCCCCAGCGGAAATCGGGGAAAGCACCCTGTTCTAAAAATGAGCCGCAGCCTGTACTAGGCTTCCAGGCTCATTGTTAGTATATCCCATGTCCGGCCACTAGATGGCAGCACTGAACTGTGATATAGTGATTTCTATACAGAAAAATGGAGCAATTTACATTATTCAGTATAAGTTGCAATCTGATGATTGCAAGTTGTGGTCCACTTGGGGACCTAACAAAAAGTAATAAAAAAAAAAGTAAAAAAAAAAAAAAGGTTTTAAATTATAAAAAAAATTATTTAAAGTAAAATCACCCTACTTTCCTCAAAATAAAAATAAACAAAAAAGAAAATAACATTATGGGCATTGCCGCATGCAAAAATGCCTGTACTATTAAAATATTTAAAAAAAGTTAGCCCATATGGTGAATGGCGTAACAGGAAAAAAAAAGGCTGATTGATTTGCTGTTTTTTCATCACTTTATCTCCCAAGAAAACTGAATAAAAAGTGATTATCATACACACCCCAAAATGGTGTTGTCAAAAACGACAGATCGCCCTGCAAAAAAATAGCCCCCACACATCTCCGTAGACATAACTATAAAAAAGTTATGAGGGTCAGAATATTGCAATGATAAGAGTGGGTGTGCTGCTAGGGTTGCCACCTTTCCCAACAATATATACTGGTTAAAGTTAAAAAGATTGGCCTGGATTAATACGGGTGTTATTTGATAATATTTTACGTTTTTCTCTATTTTTTTTTCCAAAAAATCAAATATGGAGTCAGAGTAGGGACTCCTAAGCTGGGAAGTTCGGACTCTGGAGTCCTGACTGTAACGGTGGCCTTGATTACATATACCATCTCACTTCCATAGAGCAGACAAAAAAAATCTGTGTTCCTGTTTAAGGCCTATTGCACACGGACGTTTTTTTTTCCCGTTTACTGGACGTTTTTTGCGTTCCGTATAAGGTCCGTATACGGAACCATTCATTTCAATGGGTCCGCAAAAAAAACGGAATGTACTCCGTATGCATTCCGTTTCCGTATTTCCGTTTTTCCGTTCCGTTTTAACATAGAACATGTCCTATTATTGCCCGCAAATCACAGTCCGTGGCTCCATTCAAGTCAATGGGTCCGCAAAAAAACGGAACACATACGGAAATGCATCCGTATGTCTTCCGTTTCCGTTCCGTTTTTTGCTGAACCATCTATTGAAAATGTTATGCCCAGCCCAATTTTATCTATGTAATTACTGTATACTGTATATGCCATACGGAAAAACGGAACGGAAAAACGGAACAGAAACGGAAACACAACGGAAACAAAAAACGGAACAACGGATCCGTGAAAAACGGATCGCAAAACACTGAAAAAGCCATACGGTCGTGTGCAATAGGCCTAAGTGTTAGGGTTCGTGCACATGGTTGTATTATAGCTCCATTTTGTAGGGCTGCTATATAGATGTATTAGCCTTCTACTGTGCCTTCACATGCCTCTGATTTCATATGGATTCATATAAATCCTAATGGATCTATCAGGTTACAGAGGGTTTTTGCCGGGTAATAGACAGTGTGGAGTTCTTTAAGCCATCAAAAGAAAAAAAAAAGAAAAAAAAAAAGAAATAACAAATCTGATGGCGTGAAGGCTATCTGATGCCAGCCAATTGTATTTGACATCAAATTATCCCATTGAATTGTTGAAATTTGGATTATGTTTTTCTGTAAAAATGATGGTAAAAATGAAGGTACATAAACAGGACAATGTCAATAGATTCTATATACTTATATACCCATGATGGCTAACCTCCGGAACTCCATCTGTGGTGAAACTACAACTCCCAGCATGCTCCATTCATATGAAGTTCTGAGAATTGCCAAGCAAGTGTACATCTTGGGAGTCGTAGTTTTACCACAGCTGGAGTGCCGGAGGTTAGCCATATAGTATTAATGCTCTTCCTTTCTTTATGTTTAAGGTGCAGATGTCCAGCTCATTCTCACACTTACTCCCAAGGTAGGAACTGAACCCCATGAAATAAATTTGAAACCCATAATTCTGTAGGTCAGACAGGAATATATATATATATATATGCGCATACATATTTTCTGCAGCTGATTTGTTGCAGACTATGTTGCATACAGTAGGTCCCTTTCTGCTGCTGATTATTTTTTTTTCTACAGTGTGTGTATTGGTTCAAATCTCACCCGCTTTGTTGGTACTGTAAAATGCTATGGATTTTCCATCCGAAATTCTGGAAATTATCTACAATACCAAACAGCCTATGGGCTAGTGTGGTTCTGCCTCTGGAGGGAAGCGGCCATGATTTTCTAATCTCATACAATCCCCTTAAAGAGGACCTTTCACCAATTATGACATTGTGAACTAAGTATACCGACATGGAGAGCGGCGCCCGGGGATCTCACTGCACATACTATTATCCCTGGGCGCCGCTCCGTTCTCCCGCTATGCCCTCCGGTATCTTCGGTCACAAAGTTATGGTAGGTGGATATTTCAGTCACTAAGTTATGGTAGGCGGAGTCTGCCCTTGTTCTTCTGTAGCGCTGGCCAATCGCATTGCAGAGCTCACAGCCTGGGAGAAAATAACCTCCAAGGCTGTGAGCTCTGCACTGCGATTGGCCAGCGCTACAGCAGAACAAGGGCTGACTCCGCCTACCATAACTTAGTGACTGAAATCTCCACCAATCATAACTTTGTGACCGAAGATACCGGAGGGCATAGCGGGAGAACGGAGCGGCGCCCAGGGATAATAGTATGTGCAGTGAGATCCCCGGGCGCCGCTCTCCATGTCGGTATACTTAGTTCACAATGTCATAATCGGTGAAAGGTCCTCTTTTTTTTGTAAAGAGGTTATTTAAAAGCGTTTTCCCATGACAACAACTAATCTACTATCCACAGGATAGGGGATAAGTGTCTGATCTGTGAAGGTCCAACTGCTGGGACCCCTATCAATCACTAGAACGGGGGCCAGTGTTCCTGCATGCAGTCCGTTAGCGTTGAGCGAATCAAAGTTAATGAAGTGGACTTCAATCCAAATTTCAGGAAAATTTTTATTTGTCACGAAGCCGAATTTGGTGTGTTTTCTTTAATCAGGATGGCCATGACGGCCTCTCTGCGAGCAAATGGATGAGGTGAGCATGAAAATTTTTTTTTTAACCCCATGAAAGGCCTGAATGTGACTGTCAGATGCCGCGATTAGCATTGAAAGCAGCATCTCAGCTGTTCAATGACGGGCGGCGGCACAATCGCCGTTCCCTGTCATTGCGCCCACTACATACAATGGAATGAGACTCGTGACAAACTAATTCGTAACTAATCAAATTTGTTTGTGAACTTCGGTAAAGCAGCCAAATCAAATTTTTGATAACTTGGCTCATCTCTAATGTCGACTCTTGATTCAACATGCACTCAGCTATCCCCCATAGAGCTGAATGGCCAAGCATCCATGTCTGCCGCTCTATTAGGGGGAACACCCTCACCTACTGTATCCTTCTCCCATACCATGTAGATTGTAAGCCCTCACAGGCAGGGCCCTCTCTCCTTCTGTACCGCTTTGCAACTCGTCTTGTTTATGCTTAGTGCAATTGACGGTATTATGTGTGCATACTCCTTTTCATATGTACAGCGCTATGGAATGAATCGCTTTAATAGTAAATAATAATAATAACATAGTCCCCTGTTCTAGCGATTGGCTGGGGGCCCAGTGCTCAGAGCCCCGCTGATCAGACACTTATCCTCTTTCAACACCTTTAATTTTGTCAGCCACATTTAGGATGTTTTGTTCTTTATAAAATGGTCGTAGAATGTATTTTATTTGTTTCACTGATGCATTTAAAATACTTTACTTTTAGCTCCATCATCTGAGATAACAACAGATTATGCTTTTGAGGTAAGTGTGCTTTATGAGAGACGAATCTTGTACAACTTTAACAACGTCAGCCGGACACTTGTTCACCTGTCAGCTATTCCTCTTGAATCCCTCATACAATTACACATTCAACTTGGCTGAGCATGCATGTATTGTCAGTGGGGAGAGTGGACTAAGTGTAATGACCGGCGTCACGCACAGGGAGGAAAAAAGGAAAGCCCTGCCCAAGGGAGAGGGAAAGGTGGTGACCCCTAACTCACCTTGCGGCTGGCACCTGACTGCCCTGACGTCCCTAGAGGGGTTCCTCACCCGTGCGGCGATCACGTGCCTAAACCCTGGCTTTCCCTAAAATGAGCCCTAGATAGTGAACGGGCCGGTGGGATCGCTAGTCCGCACCACTGTCACTAAGAGGGAAACACCAGGGAGAGGACAGACAAAACAGACAAACACATACACCCAGGTGGGCGACCACAATAGACCACAAAGGTCCAACAGGGATCCGGAGGGTAGCATTCTGGACCAACTACCAGAGAACGCAGCAACACAGCTCCAGAGGGTCAGAATAGATGTCCAGGCAGGAAGCTCTATATCTGGCAACCAGAGAAGTGTGAGAGGGGAATATAAGGAGGTTTGGGAGTGCTGGACAAGGAACAGCTGAGGAGAAAGGGCTACGGATCCCTGAGTGAGCCAAAAGGGTTTGCAAAGCAAACCCAGAAAGCTACCATAAGGAAACAGCCCTATCTACATAGAGCGTGCAGCCAACCGCTGCGACTTCCTGACCCCGGGTATAACGGAGTCAGGTGTGGTTCTTGACACCCTCGTGACACTAAGCTGCCGTCAGACTCCTCTAGTGGGAGCTTATCGTCCCAAAGAACAAAAAATAGACTAGGTGTTGAAATTTAACATGCATGATCATGCAGGAGAGAGTCCCAGAGGCCCCTGTACACATAGTTGGCTGCTACTGGTCTCATGCACACAACCGTATATTTAGTCAGCATCTGATCCGCATTTTCTGTGTGCTGTCCGCATCTGCTTGTCAATTTGGCAGACAAGCATAGACAATTTTATAACAGTGTGGGACGGGAAAGTGTGGAACGCACTTGGCCGTTACTCGAGTTTTGCAGATCCGCGGTTTGCTTACCACTAAACACATACAGTCGTGTGAATGTAGCCTTATATGAATGGGTGTCTTGGGGAAAATTCATTTCCATGTATTTTTTTTTCCTTTCAGATGGCTGTTTCTAGCATCAGATATGGTGAAGGTGTTACAAAAGAAGTGGGAATGGTAATGAAAAAACACCTAACAGCCAGAACTGAATTCAATGGGACACATGCATCAAATGATATAAACACTTCATACCTTGTGAAATGCTGCATGTTTCCAAAAGATGTTCAATTTTCTGGGATCTTTCATTACCTCTATGTTCTACCTCATAAAACACTTACCAACATTTCCGGCATTTTTCAAGCTAGAAAAGATCATAGACACCCACCGATCAGATAATGATGACCTATCCAGAGGAAAGATCATCAGTTAAAATGTCTTAGAAAACCCCTTTAACAAGAGGCTTGTATGTGCTTTTTAGGTTTGTATGTTATATTCCAGAGGTCGGCAACTTTCCCCAATATAGAGGGCTGCCCTAGACTCCATCAGAAGGCCACAAAGTACATTTAGGACAGAGCAATGGTTGGTCAAAGATACACTAATAATGCTTGGTTACATGGTCGTCCAAATTCCCTCAGTATTTTTTGTATCCAGCAGAGAAAACAGAATACATTTTGCCTCTCTTTGGTCAGATCTTAATTTTTTTTAAAAAAATTACGTACATGGTGATTTTGATGGTGGTGATGGTCACAATTTCGGTTGTATTAGCAAAACCCTATTTTTGTGTGTGTGAGTATATATGAATATACACTCTACCTTTACACCAGCTGAACATGAGCAGATCCAGGTGCTGTGCCCTCATAAAAGTCACAATCTGGTATCAGCTGGCTGTCCCAATATACACGGCAGATCCCACTAGCTAAATCCTCGTTCGGCTAATTTTCCCACCCCATCCCATCCAAGCACTTGCCTGCTAGGTTTGTCTGAACATGCATGTATCCTGAATGGAGAGGGGGAGAAATCCGCTGCCAAACACCTTCTGGCGACAACTTATCTCAGTGAGAACAAAAGGATCAGGCAGTTAACATCCAATAGTTACAAAGTTGATACAGTTGAAAAAAGACATAAGTCCATCAAGTTCAACCAAGGGATAGGTGGGGATGCAAATCCCAATAGCACAATCTCTATCTGCCCCCCGAGATCAGCCATTGGAGAAGAGTCAGGAGACCCCCATACACATTAGATGGTAGGCGGTCCTGCCAAATCCAGCGCTTATGTAATGTCCAGGGCCACCTTTTGTCAGTGGAAGCAGACAGCTCCATCCAACACATGTTTATTGGAGAAAAAATATGGACATAGACTGGTTTGAGCTCAGTAATAACTGGAGCCAGAAGTGTCTGGCAGCTGCTCATCTCTCTGTAATCTATTGGGATAGCATGCATATTCAGCCAAACAATTGAAACTGATAGTTGTTGGCTGAACAGCTACTTGGCTAGGAGCTATGTAATGTACATGGCCTGCTTACAGGGTCTATTACAGTGCCTGATGTTCAGGCAGTGAGAGCGCATCCTTGTTAATCGGCTGCTCAATTATACGGGCGAATTATCAGGAAAAACCCTTCGTCTGACCGATTGTCCCCAATAATTGGCCTGAAATCCTGCAGTCTAATAGTGCCTTTAGATACTAGATATTTGCTCTTTCTTCTCTTCCCTAACATCATGTCCAGGGAGAGTCAGGAGCGCTCTATACACATTACATTGTTGGCTGGTCTTGCGTTCGACCTACAATACACTAATGTGTATGGAGACCTTTATATATTTATATATATATATATATATACTCTTCTAAGGAACATTTTGAATATAAACATATATATGAGGTTTTATTTAATTGATGCTTTAGTACAAAACTAATAACTATTTATGTATTATATTTTACAAAGGATTTGGAAAATATGGGTGCAAAAAATGTTTGTGTGATGACAGACAAGAACCTTGCATGTCTCCCTCCTTTACAAGCTGTGATCAATTCACTGACAAAGAATGGCATCAAGTTCTGCTTGTATGACAAGGTCAGAGTGGAGCCTACAGATACAAGGTGATGACCCATTCAATCTAAATGCTTAGGTTTGCTTGGTGTATATAATAGTAAATCAAATAAATGGTGCTTAAAGGTTTGTGAATTTTCTATATTTCTGCACTACTGTGTTTCACAGGTTTTTGTGCTGGAATGCACATAATGCTTCTCATTTAAACAAACAAGTTCTATTTTAGTCTCATCCACATTGTTCAAATAACCTTCTGGCTTGTCCAGGTGATCTTTAGCAAATTGCAGGCGGGCAGCAGTGTTCTTTTTAGAGAGCAGAAGCTTTCTCCTTGCAATTCTGCCATGCACACCATTGCTGTTCAGTGTTCAGTGTCCTCAGGACTCATGAGCATTAACTAATTTGAGAAAGGACTTTAGTTGCTTAGAGGTTACCTTGGGTTCCTTTTGTAGACTACTACATGCCTTGCCCTTGGCATGATCTTTTTTGGTCAACCTCTCCTGGGGTGAGGGTAATAATGGTCTTGAATTTCCTCAATTTATACACAATCTGACTGACTGTAGTTTGGTGGAGTCCAAACTCTTTAGAGATAGTTTTCTAACCTATCCCACACTGATAAGCATCAACAACTCTGCTTCTGTGGCCCTCAGAAATTAGTTTGTTTATGGCATGATACACTCCTACAAACATTTGTTGTAAAGACCAGACTTTAATAGATCCCTATTAATTCACACCTGATGGTAATTCAATTGATTGAAAACACCTGACTCTAATTTCACCTTAAAATTATCTGCTATTCCTTAAGGTTCACATACTTCTGTCACTCTCAGACATGTCTAATATTTTTGACTCATTGTTTGATTTGATTATCTTTATCTACTTTTAGGACTAGTTTGAAAATCTGATGTAGTTTCAGGTCAAATGTATGCAGAAATATAAAAAAGTCTGAAGAGTTCACAAACTTTGTGGTGATATATATTAAATATTACTTTTCTCATATTTAACCATAAGCCACATGTGCGTTGGAGGATCCATTAGGAGCTTCCTTCACAGATTCTAGAACATTTGATCGAAAAACTCACGCTGTTTGACTGAATACATAAATGGATTCTGTTTGAAATGATCTGAATTCCAGTGTGAGAACATAATGTTCTAGGATTTCGAACAATGGCAAAAATTATTCTCCTTTAGTCTATATTTCAGTCAGCAAACGAATACCTTCCATGTGCATTCCACGTTTTTCTCACGCCCATCAATAGAAGTGACTATTCTCGTCCACAATGCAGACTAGAATAGGACTTGTGCTATACTTTGTGGAACGGCCACTCGGATCTGCAAAAACATAGATGTGTTTAAGGCTCCATAGCAATGAAAGAGTCAGTGTGCTATCCGCAAAAATGCTTGTGCGTGAAGCCTTAGTAAGTGCATGCAGACAGCATCTATCCCATGTAAAATTAAGGACACAATGATAGAACCAAACATACCCCATTGTAAGTTAAAGAGGTCCATGAGGCGCCAGTGGTGTCTCTCATGTGATGATTCATCCCAGCTTGAGTAGCATTTTTTCTGCAAAAACAGAATTGATCACTTAGATGTCAACTCAGCCTAATAGGCAACGCATGAATAGGGTGTAGACAAAGAAAAAAGATACAGCAGCACTAAGACATACGCAAACATTGAATGCATGGATTATTTTTAATTGCATTACTGCTGTATTTACTGTATGTATAGGTTTGAGGTTCTAATCAAATTGTTCTGATCAGATTGTATGAGCCCATCTGCCTCCACAGGGTGACGTCATCAGATGGGACTCTGAACCAATCAGCCTAGCTTTCTTATGGTGCCTTTACATGCTGCAAGGAGCAGGCGATTATCGGGAAGGAAGCATTCCTTCCTGACAATCGGCTGCTCGTTATGTGGAGGTGAAGTACTGCATTTACATGCAGCGATCACCTCCACAGTATGATGACGATTGATGGGAGCTGCTATCACTTGTCCCCATACAAAAGCAGAGTACTTTTTAGACAGCATGATGTGCTGCCCGGGAACGATGATTGAGGTGTCCGCATCTCACATCATTTCACCCGATGAAAGAGCGTTTTGCTCGTTCATCGGGTGATCTCCGACACTGTTAGATGGAGCATCGGGCCGTGTAAGTCCAGTTTTAAACCTCCAAAATAAATTCAGGGCAGATAGCATCCAGATATATGCTGGACAGTATTTTGTATTGTACATCTCAGCTTTGCATTCCTTCAGCACAAGCAACTACCATAGAAGCAATAAAGAAAAAGTAAAATATATATATATATATATATAAACACTGTTCTTATTTGTCTACAGCTTCATAGATGCAATACAGTTTGCGAAAGGTGGATCATTTGATGCCTATGTCGCTGTTGGAGGTGGCTCTGTGATGGACACCTGCAAGGCTGCTAACCTCTATGCGTCTAGCCCTGACGCTGACTTTCTGGACTATGTCAATGCCCCTATTGGAAAAGGAAAACCAGTGACTGCAACTCTTAAGCCCCTCATTGCAGGTAAAGAGAAATATTTGACTTTACGGTTTATTGTTATTATTTTGTTACTTTTGTGTTCGAGAAAATGTTCATGGAATCAGAGGATTTTCTTGAAAATTTATAATACTGACGGTGGTTCCAGATACAGACCTTTCATATGTCTTTTCAGTGGCTAGCAGTGATTAAGGGCACTTTTACGCTGCAGTTTATGCTGCCGGAAGTTTGGCGTAGACTCCATGCCAAAATTCCAGGGGCATCCGCGTGGCGTCCACCTCCCATTGTCCATCGGTTTAAAGCCACGAATGCGCCAAGAAGGGACATGTCCCTGCTTGGCATGGTGTCTGGATGGATGCAGCTAGAAGCCGTGTCGGGTGTCCATTTGCAGTTGAGCTCCATCCTGGCGGCTAAACAAGTGGGTGCAAGTGGGTCCATGGCATCCAAAGTGAAAAACTGCAGGAGAAACCATGCAAAATCCATCATGTGAACCTAGCCTTACAGTATATCTTGGCTGAACAAAGTGATCTGATGTGTTAAACTACAGCATGCCTATCCTTCTTTCCCACGATATCTGCCCTCAGGCCTAGTCAGGAGGCGCTCATACACACAGTTCATCTAATACATATGGGTAGCTTTACGTATACTGGGGGAGATTTATCAAACTGGTGTAAGGTAGAACTGGCTTAGTTGCCCATAGCAACCAATGAGATTCCACCGTTCGATTTCCAAAGGAGCTGTGAAAAATGAAAGGTGGAATCTGATTGGTTGATGTGGGCAACTAAGCCAGTTCTATCTCCCCCACTGTCTCTATATGTATTGCCCATATGTAGGATTACCCATGGCCACTGTACACTTTCGATACCCATAAACTGAGAAATAAACTTAAAATGGTTATGAGAGCATACCAAATTATAACCTGTTATTAATATAAGAGCAGTGAGATATAGGAATGCTCTGCCAGATGAAACAGACAGATTTCAATGGGGGTCTGAATTTGGACCATGTAAGGTATATATGGTATAGTTACTAGATTACTGGAGAAGTTTGACCCAGAGATCTGATCTGATTTCTGCCATATTTGGCAAGGAGTTTTTCCCCCTAAGATGAGGAAAATTGGCTTTGGACTTATGTGGATTGTATTGCTTCCTCTGGATGAACACTGTAGGACGATAGGTTGATCAGGATGGACTTTGTAACTATGGTACAATGTTTCTTTATTAACAGTACCAACAACCTCTGGGACTGGAAGTGAAACCACAGGGATTGCCATCTTTGACTATGAAAAACTCAAAGCCAAAACTGGTAAGAGGAAATGTAATATTCCAAATCAATCTATGCTTTCTTCATATTGCTGTGTCTGTCCTGACATGTAGACACAACACTTTCATTTGGATGTTAACCTTTTGCTTACCACCGCAAGACGATATACTGTACGTCGTGGCAGTAAGCTCTTATCTGTAACCTGATGTATAAAAGAGATCTCTCTGACCGCACTGCGGTCACAGTAAGTGACACGGAGACCAGGCAAAGTATCCATTGCAGTGTAAAGTCACAAAGCCGGAAGGGGTGCGTTCTTCTTGATGTGAGAGCACTACTCTGCTGGCTAAAAAATTCATTGTGACCCTGCAGTTTGTGAATTAACCCCTTCCTTCCATGACTGTGGCCAGAAGCGGTTGATTAAAGATCAAATAAAAAGTAAAAATAAATAAATAATAATAAATAAATAAAAATTAAGGAAATGTCACCAAGTTAAAACCAGATAGCAACAATCTCTTTTTATTTTCCGATTACAGATGTATTTATTCTACATCCCGCACATGATTATGGGTTCGGCCATCTTGCCTGAGCTGTTCTTAACAGCATTTAGAAAGCATTATGAATTGCTTTATGGCAGCCCCATGGGCCATAGACACAATGGTCAGGAGGGGACATCACTGACTTCTATGGGAGAGTTTTCTAGGCATGCTCTGTGATCTGTGCAGAGGTCATTGTACTAGAAAAGAATAGATAGGCTTTGAGAACTACCTATTGTGAATGGTGGAGCCTGTCTTATATATACACAGAGGTGATATCATTACAGGCAGGATTAAAATGACAGATAAGCAGAAAACTACAGTACAGTGTTTTGTAAAGACCAAGCCTATTATTAGGCTTAGTGGCCAGTGGGATAACTTTATGGGTTTTGTTTAAACATGGAACATAACAAATTAAAAATAACATCACCAAAAATTCTTTAAAAATATGTTAAACATAAAAACGGGATTTAAACAATAGTTTATTTTCTGATTAGACATTCCCTTTACTAAAAAAAAGTACACACACATACACACATTTTTATAGCAGACTTTGTGTGTGGAAAATATAGAAATGTACGCACCTTTCTGCTTTCATAAAAAAAAATTATATATAGGTATTAGTCTTAGCTACTGTATATTTAGTATGTGGGGGGAGGGGTTATGAGTAAAATATGCAAATACACACATATTTTTTCCATTTATAAAAAAAATTTAACAAAAAGCTTAAAATGTCCAAATTACCCCATAGAGGGTCAACAAAAAAAAGTCAATTTGAAGGAATTTCTAATGTTTTGGCGCTGTAAAAAAGAAATATAGGCTGTCAAAATCCAAAATGCGCTCTAGTCATTTGAAGTCTTGCAGTGGACCCAGCCAGTAGATAAAGTACACAAATTGCATCCATTTTCACAGCACAAACACACGGAAATGGTTTTGGAAATATTTTGTTTTAAAATCTTTTCTAACAATTTTTTTTTATAAGAACGGAAAAATATACATTTAAAAAAAAATAAAATTGTGTAGGCTCAGAAATTAATTAAGTACCCGTATTTTTCACCCTATAAGACGCACCGGTCCATAAGACGCACCTAGGTTTTAGAGGAGAACAATAAGAAAAAATATTTCCATTACACCTCAGGTCAGACCAGCAATCAGACCCCCAAAGTTAATCAGACCTCAGCTTACAGCCCCAATCAGACCCCCAATGTCAATAAGACCTCAGATCAGACCCGTAATGTCAATCAGACCTCAGATCAGGCCTCCAATGCCTCAGTTCAACCCCCAACCTTCAGCCATCTATCAGCCCCCATATGTCAGCCAGCAGCCCCCATATGTCAGCCAGCAGCCCCCATATGTCAGCCAGCAGCCCCTATATGTCAGCCAGCAGCCCCATATATTCAGCCATCAGCCCCATATATCAGCCCCTATATGTCAGCCATCAGCCCACATATGTCACCCATCAGCCCCTATATGTCAGCCATCAGCCCCCATATGTCACCCATCAGCCCCCATATGTCAGCCATCAGCCCCCATATGTCAGCCATCAGTCCCCATATGTCAGCCATCAGCCCCTATATGTCAGCCATCAGCCCCATATATCAACCCCTATATGTCAGCCATCAGCCCCCAGTGCAAATAAAATAAAAAAACTCACCTCTCCAGCTCCTGGTCCAAGGCCGCCCTCACGCTGTGAGCAGCCTTGCGCAGCCGATAGCCGAGGACCAGGAAGTGGTGAGTACAGAGCCTTCCCCGCTTCCCGGTCCTCCGGTACTAATGAAGTACTTCTATAATGGAAGCGCTTCATTAGTATTCGCCCACTTATGGGGGGAAAAGTGCGTCTTATGGGGCGAAAAATACGGTAGTTATTTGCCGTTAGATAGGCCTATTGCTAAAACTTAAAAATTGTCCTAGTAAGGAAGACGGAGTTAACACTCCGGTAAATGAAGTGATTAACCCTTTCATGCCCAGCACCGCACATGTACGGTGCTGGGCAGGTGTTTAAAGATGGCGCCCGCTCCTGCCCGCTGCGGGCACCATAGCCGCGGGTGGCCGCCTGCTTCTACTAGTAGACACCAGCGGCTAATGTCCGCAACCGTCAGTAATGCCGATTGCGGACATTTAACCCCTCAGATGCCATAGTCAATCCTGACCATGGCATCTGAGCTCGCTGAAACCGAAAGTGCGCACTTTCGGTTGCGCTCCAGCTCCCCGTGTGGTGATCGGAGGAGCCGGAGCGTGTATGTAGCAGCCTCTGTCTTTATGAATGACAGGAGGCTGCTGCATAGTATTTTCTATGGAGCCCTTGCCATTGGAATCTATGATAATAACAATCAGATGATTGATTGTTATAGTTCCCTATGGGAATTGTAAAAAGTGAAAAAAAAAAAAAAAAGTTTCAAAATAAATGTAAAAAAAGATTTAAAAAAATGCACATCATGGGTGTCGCAATGTGCGAAAATGCCCACGGTATAAAAATATATTCCCCATACGGCAAACTGCAAAACTGAAAAAAAGCATCCAAATGGACGATTCGCCGTTTTTGGTCGCTTCATTTTCTACAAAATTTTTTATAAAAAGTGATCAAAAAGTCATACATACCCCAGAATGGTATCAATGAAAAGTTCAGATCGCCCCTCAAAAAATGGGCCCCATACAGCTCCGTAAACATTATTACAAAAAGGTTATAGGGGTCAAAATATGGCGACAAAAAAATAAAACAGATTTTTTCTGATTTTTAATTTTTTTTATCACTATCAAAACGCAAGAAAAACTATACATATAAGGTATCGCCGGATTCGTACTGACCTGTAGAATAAAAGTAACCAGTGAGTTTTATCGCACATCAAACGTTGTAAATAAAAAAACTGCAAAATTGTGGTGGAATTGCTTTTTTTTTTGCAATTTCACCCCATTTGGAATTTTTTCCCCGCTTCCCACTACATAATATGCAATATTAAATGGTGGCGTTAGAAAGTACAACTTGTCCCGCAAAAAACAACCCCTCATATGGCTATGTGAACACACAAATAAAAAAGTTATGGCTCTGGGAAGGCAGGGAGCGCAAAACGAAAATGAAAATAAAATAAAAACTCTGGGCCTTAAGGGGTTAAAGAGCACCTGAATGATAAACCAAATAAACTGGAAGCTTCATCACTGTTTCCTGATTCAAACATTGTCCTACCCACAGATCAGTGCCTCCGTTGCTGAGGTAAATTAAGCCAGGCAGTGGCAATGTAGTCTTGCCTGGACCTCCGTTTTCACCCGTGCACTAACGCTTCAGGAATTGGCGCACGTGCAGAATAGCCGTGATGTTTGGCATTCAGTACTATGCAGCCTTAGCAAGCATCAGGGCTATACTGCCAGCGCACATGGCCAGTCAAAATTACATCACCACAGCCGGACCCCGTTACTCATAGATGGGGAGTGTAGCTAAGCACGATAGAGAAAGATGCTGTTGGTGTGACAAGGTGCAATGGTGATGCCTTTGTTGCAACAATCAGTTCATTTGCACAATAGAAAAAGCTTAAAGGGAACCTGTCATCAACTTTATGCTGACCTCACTGAGGGCATAAAATAGTGACAGAAATGCTGATGTCAGCGGTGTGTCACTCATGAGCCTAAAGTAAGTGGTTGCTGAGAACCAGCATCATAATCATTGCAGCCCAGGTCTTGAGAAGAGTCAAATCAACCTGAGAAGAGTCCTGGTTATCCATAATCTCCTGCACTATCACCCATCTGCTGATGATTGGCAGTTCTCTCCTAAAGAGAATGGGAGAAAACTAGGTAGAAGACTGTCAGTCATCAGCAGGTGGGCGGGAGAGCAGGAAGTCATGAATAACCAGGACTCTTCTCAGGTGGCCATGACTCTTTTCCGGGCCCAGTCTGCAAGGATTGTGATGTCGGTTCTCAGCAACCACTTACTTTTAACTTTTAAATGACAGACCGCTAAAATCAACTCGCTTGTCTCTACTTTATACTGCTGTTAGTATGGGCAGCATAAAGTTGATGAAAGGTTCCCTTTAATTTCTTAGCAATGGAGGCACTGATCTGCAGGGGGGACTACAATGTTTGAATTAGGAGACCATGATGAAGCTGCCAGTTTATTTGGTTGTCCTGATTGCCATGCAATCAGGATAACCATTTTTTAGATTGTAGCCTCTTTTCTAACCCCTGGTGATCAACTGACCACCAGGAAAAGTTTCACTGCAGAGAGAAATGTAGTATTACATAGCGCCGTTTCATGTCTGTCTATGTGGTCCTGAGTGAGGAACTCCCATCTACAATATCAATGGCCTAGATTTACTAATCCTGTAAATGGTGTAAACTTAGACAGCAGTCTAGACCTGCACCAGATTTATCACAGCAGCTCAGGCTAGATGATAAATGTGGTGCAGGGTTAGCTCCTTTCATTTCTGACCCTATATCAACTATTGGTTGACTTTGAGACAGATTTTTATGCCAGAATTGTGCCAAAAGTTTGGCACAAAATGGTGCATGTTAGGTCTGCCCCTTCCCACAAAGCCCCATTCCACTTGTCATTAGGCCCCACCCCTTTTGGGGCATGTCGAAAACAAGTGTAAAAAACCTAGATGTCCCACATTGCACAAATTTGTGCCATTCTGTGCCACTTTTTTGGACAGATTTCTGGCGCAGATACAGTAGTAAAGATGGACCAATATGTCTTGAAAGGGTTTATAGAGCAAAATTGTTCAGGTAGGATAAGCCAGTTAATCCCATAGTTAACCCTTTCATGACCAAGGGTCATTGATGCCCTAATGTCCAGGTCAAAATTTACAAATCTGACATGCGTCACTTTATGTGGTAATAGCTTTGGAACACTTTTACTTATCCAAACCATTCTGAGATTGTTTTCTCGTGACATATTGTACTTCATGATAGTCATATATTTGAGTCAATATATTTCACCTTTATTTATGAAAAAATCCAAAATGTACCCAAAATTTTGAAAAATTCACAATTTTACAAATTTCAATTTCTCTGCTTCTAAAACAGAAAGTCATACGTAATAAAATATTTATTACTTAACATTTCCCATATGTCTACTTTATGTTGGCATCATTTTGGAAATGTCATTTTATTTTTTTAGGACGTTAGAAGGCTTAGAAGTTTAGAAGCAATTCTTAAAATTTTTAAGAAAATTTCCAAAACCCACTTTTTAAGGACCAGTTCAGGTCTGAAGTCACTTTGTGGGGCCTACATAGTGGATACCCCCATAAATGACCCCATTGCAGAAACTACACCCCTCAAGTTACTCAAAACTGATTTTACAAACTTTTTTAACCCTTTAGGTGTTCCACAAGAATTAAAGGAAAATGGAGATGAAATTTCTAAATTTCACATTTTTGGCAGATTTTCCATTTTATTGCATTTTTTTATTTAACACATTGAGGGTTAACAGCCAAACAAAACTCAATATTTATTACCCTGATTCCGCGGTTTACAGAAACACCCTACATGTGGTCGTAAACTGCTGTACGGGCACACAGCAGGGCGCAGAAGGGAAGGAATGCCATACGGTTTTTGGAAGGCAGATTTTGCTGGATTGGTTTTCTGAACGCCATATGTTTTTTATTTTTCTGCCGATCGTCTTGTGCAAGGGCTCGTTTTTTGCAGAAAGTGTTGAGGTTTTAATTGGTACCATTTTTGGGTACATAGGATTTTTTGATCATTCATTATTACACTTTATAGGGCAAGGTGACCAAAAAATTGGCTGTTTTGGAACAGCTTTCATTTATTTATTTTTACAGCGTTCATCTGAGGAGTTAGGTCATGTGATAGTTTTATAGAGAAGATCGTTACGGACGTGGCAATACCTAATATGTATACTTTTTCTTATTTATTTAAGTTTTACACAATAATAGCATTTCTGAAACCAAAAAAATTATGTTTTAGTGTCTCCATAGTCTGAGAGCCATAGCTTTTATATTTTTTGGGCGATTGTCTTAAATAGGGTATCATGTTTTGCGGGATGAGGTGACGGTTTAATTGGTACTATTTTGGGGGTCATAAGCCTTTTTTATCGCTTGCTGTTGCACTATTTGTGATGTAAGGTGACAAAAATAGCTTTTTTTGGCACAGTTTTTTTTATTTTTTTTAATAGTGTTTATCGGACTGGGTCTATCATGTGATATATTTATAGAGACGGTCGTTACGGACGCGGTGACACCTAATATGTGTATTTTATTTTTTCATTTTTTTTATAGGAAAAGGCAATTTCTTTTTTTAATTTACATTTTTATTTATTTATTTATTTTTCATTTTTATTATTTTCACTTTCCTTTTTTATCAAGTCCCTCTTGGATCATGAAGATCCAATGGGGCTGATGGCTGTACTATACTTTGCAATGCTCTTGCATTGCAAAGTATAATACTATTAGATACCCTGTAGGTGGCAGCACCGGATGCCTTTGCCATGGCAACCGGACGCCTTTGCAAAGCGTCCGGTTGCCATGGCAACCATCGGGCGCTGCTATCAGCGCTGCAGCCCTGATGGTTCAGAGAGGGAGCTCCCTCCCTCTATTAACCCCATGGATGCTGCAACCGCGGCATCTATGGGGTTACAGCAGAGTGTCAGCATAGAGCTGACACTCGCTGCTGATGGCGGTGGCTCAGGAATGGATCCGCCGCCATCACACACAGCGGGGGCACAGGATCGGGGGCAGCGCTGGAATGGGGGGGGGTATTGGGGTACGGCGGCTAACCTTGAGGGTGAGGGAGGCTGGGGCAGGAGGGGCGGGGAGACAGCATGGGGCGGACCGCATCAGGGAGGGACTACATGAATATGGATCGGGCGGGGGAACTACTTCATCAGGGGCAGGCGTGCACAGGGGGGTGTTGGAGGCAGATCGGGGGGCACAGATTGGGGGCACAGATTGGGGGCCACAGAGACACTACCTGATTTCAGGCTGTGATCTGCAGAGCGCAGATCAGAGCCTGAAACCGGCATTTTTTCCACTGCCGCGATCCGATTGGTTAGTCTGCACAGACTAACCAATCGGATCGATTGTCGGCAAGGGGCCACTCTGATTGGTCCCTTGCCGACATTACTGAACTGTATGCTGTCCGTGACAGCAGCAGGGCAGGGGCAGAAGCTTTAATCCAATCGATTTGCAGCGCTTGGATTAAAGAACTGTCTTGACGTTTATAGACGTGATAGCTGCACGGGGCATGTGCAGCTATCACGTATATATACAGATTGCAGTCGGGAAAGGGTTAATCATTTCTGAAATATTTGCAGGTTCGGGCTTTGTGATAATGATTAGACAATGGTTACCACCAGCTCTTCAGAAACAAAAGATTTATGACTTAGATACAACAAGTCTGTATTTTTTCTGAATGCAGGAACCTGTCAACAGATCAAAACATTGTGGCCATTCTACAAGACTGCAATCAGCATACAAAGCAATACTTACCAATACCAATGTGTGTCTTTTTATTCCGTGTATTTCACTATCTCTTGTTAAAAGGTTTTGGTTCCAATGTGAAACCGACTCTTCAGTGGTTTAGCCGATTTAGAGGTTTAACACATTTTTTTTCTGCCTGGCTTGACTGGGTAGGAATTTGGTAGGGATATATTCAGTGTCAGACTGGGGTTCCTTGAACCCACCGCAGAAAATTATTCTTGGGGCCCAACTCATATATCATCAATACAGTCTAAGGGTCCATTCACACGTCCGCAAATGGGTCCACATCCATTCCGCAATATCGGGAACGGGTGCAAACCCATTCATTCTCAATGGGGCAGGAATGGATGCGGAGAGCACACTATGTGCTCTCCACATCCGCATTTCCGGTGGGCGGCCCCAAACTTCCGGGCCGCGGCTCCGCAAAAAAATAGAACATGTCCTAAAAATAGGCAGTTCTATGGGGGGTGCCGGCCGGGTGTATTGCGGATACGCAATACACTGCGGACGTGTGAATGGGCCCTAATAGGTTTTTATTCAAAGAAATAGACCCCAGTGGCAATTGATTACAGGGTGGGCCATTTATATGGATACACCTTAATAAAATGGGAATGGTTGGTGATATTAACTTCCTGTTTGTGGCACATTAGTATATGTGAGGGGGGGAACTTTTCAAGATGGGTGGTGACCATGGCGGCCATTTTAAAGTCGGCCATTTTGAATCCAACTTTTGTTTTTTCAATAGGAAGAGGGTCATGTGACACATCAAACCTATTGGGAATTTCACAAGAAAAACAATGGTGTGCTTGGTTTTAACGTAACTTTATTCTTTCATGAGTTATTTACAAGTTTCTGACCACTTATAAAATGTGTTCAATGTGCTGCCCATTGTGTTGGATTGTCAATGCAACCCTCTTCTCCCACTCTTCACACACTGATAGCAACACCACAGGAGAAATGCTAGCACAGGCTTCCAGTATCTGTAGTTTCAGGTGCTGCTCATCTCGTATCTTCACAGCATAGACAATTGCCTTCAGATGACCCCAAAGATAAAAGTCTAAGGGGGGCATATCGGGAGACCTTGGGGGCCCAATCCATTTACATAGCACAGCCCCGCCCCCACATCCTGTTACATAACACAGCTCTGCTGCCCCACCCCCATATCCTGTTACATAGCACAGCCACACTCTCACATCCTGTTACATAGCACAGCCCTGCCCCCACATCCTGTTACATAGCACAGCTCTGCTCTCCCACCCCCACATCCTGTTACATAGCACAGCTCTGCTCTCCCACCCCCACATCCTGTTACATAGCACAGCCACACTCTCACATCCTGTTACATAGCACAGCTAGCAGCCACTTACATATAGGCTGCTGGAACTACCAAGTGACCCCCAGAGGAAGGTTTCAAATCGAAACGCGTGTCGGGGTGTGCAGTCTTCCAGTGGATTTGCTACTTTTTATACACGGTATGTGACCTTGTCTTTTCAAACCGCATGATTTATGTAACCTGTTGCGGTTCTTTTGCCTCTTGATTTAACATTGGTTACGTCTCTTGTTCATTATTTTTTGCAGCTTGCACATGCACTTTACTGGTTGCTGCATTTGGCTAAATGAATATATATATATATTTTAAAGACCCATATTGGAGAGTTGCTAGTCCTTCTTTTGCTTACAGTATATAGCATGCACTTGCACATTATATGTGACACTATTAGGCTGCGTTCACACGGGCGAGATTTCCGCGCGGGTGCAATGCGGTAGGTGAACGCATTGCACCCGCACTGAATCTGGACCCATTCATTTCAATGGGGCTGTTCAGATGAGCGATGATTTTCACGCATCACTTATACGTTGCGTGAAAATCGCAGCATGCTCTATATTCTGCGTTCTTCACGCAACGCAGGCCCCATAGAAGTGAATGGGGTTGCGTGAAAATCGCAAGCATCCGCAAGCAAGTGCGGATGCGGTGCGATTTTCACGCACGGTTGCTAGGTGACAGTCTATACACTGTATTATTTTCCCTTATAACATGGTTATAAGGGAAAATAATAGCATTCTGAATACAGAATGCTTAGTAGGTGATCAATTGAGGGTTAAAAAATAAAAAAAATTAACTCACCTTGTCCTCTTGTTCGCGTAGTTCTCCCGGTCTTTAGTTCTTTAAAAAGATGAACTATGGGCTAAAGGACCTTTGGTGACGTCAGATCACATGCTCCAATCACAGGGTCCATCACCGCGGTGATGGACCATGTGATTGGAGCATGTGATCTGACGTCACCAAAGGTCCTTTAGCCCATAGTTCATCTTTTGAGAAGTAAAGAAGAGACCGGGACTTACGCGAACAAACGGAGAAGGTGAGTTAATTTTTTTTATTTTTTTTAACCCTCAACTGATCACTTACTATGCATTCTGTTTTCAGAATGCTATTATTTTCCCTTATAACCATGTTATAAGGGAAAATAATAACATCTACACAACACCGAACCCAAACCTGAACTTCTGTGAAGAAGTTCGGGTCTGGGTACCACAGTCGGATTTTTATCACGCGCGTGCAAAACACATTGCACACGCACGATAAAAACTGAACATCGGAACGCAATCGCAGTCAAAACTGACTGCAATTGCATTCCTACTCGCGCGGGTTTGCCGCAACACGCCGGGACGCATCCGGAACTAATCCGGACACGCTCGTGTGAACCCAGCCTTACTTGCACTCTCATCAATAATGGATAGTCTTTTCAATATATGTTTTACACAGTGGGTTCTCTACCTATAGACGCCTACATTTAGGTCACTTACCTTACCATACTGTTGTACTTAATAGACTCTCCCAGGATTGTACTGTACTTTTTTCATTTGTCTGTCATCTCATTTTAATGACATACTTAATAAAATTATATTTTTAGCTTAGTAGTTCTCAGTGTCCTTCTATAGGTTTTCAAGTGACTTGGTAGTAAGATTTCATTCCAATCCACAATATGGTGAGTCTTACAGTATGATACAGTCTGTAATCAGCAGATCTATTTCTCCCTTTCCATTCTGTAGAAAGTCCATTATTCGTAGACACAATAGATATTTCTGCTGATAACGTTAGTGCAGCGATCTACAGTCAGAGCCATGGCGTTATAAGCAGAATATAGATCTCATTGCTGACAGCTCTCACTACCTGCAGTCTCTTCTGAATACAGTATTGTGTGCAGTACACACAGTGAGCGGTCACTTTTCCCACACAGATTAGTACAGTGTGATGATACACAATGCAATGTACACATAGAAACATAGAAACATAGAATGTGTCGGCAGATAAGAACCATTTGGCCCATCTAGTCTGCCCAATATATCTGAATCCTATTAATAGTCCCTGGCCCTATCTTATATGAAGGATAGCCTTATGCCTATCCCATGCATGCTTAAACCCCTTCACTGTATTTGCAGCTACCACTTCTGCAGGAAGGCTATTCCATGCATCCACTACTCTCTCAGTAAAGTAATACTTCCTTATATTACTTTTAAACCTTTGCCCCTCTAATTTAAAACTGTGTCCTCTTGTGGTAGTTTTTCTTCTTTTAAATATGCTTTCCTCCTTTACCGAGTTGATTCCCTTTATGTATTTAAAAGTTTCTATCATATCCCCTCTGTCTCTTCTTTCTTCCAAGCTATACATATTAAGGTCCTTTAACCTTTCCTGGTAAGTTTTATCCTGCAATCCATGTACTAGTTTAGTAGCTCTTCTCTGAACTCTCTCTAGAGTATCTATATCCTTCTGGAGATATGGCCTCCAGTACTGCGCACAATACTCCAAGTGAGGTCTCACCAGTGTTCTGTACAGCGGCATAAGCACTTCACTCTTTCTACTGCTTATACCTCTCCCTATACATCCAAGCATTCTGCTGACATTTCGTGCTGCCCTATTACATTGTCTTCCCACCTTTAAGTCTTCTGAAATAATTACTCCTAAATCCCTTTCCTCAGATACTGAGGTCAGGACTGTGTCAAATATTCTATATTCTGCCCTTGGGTTTTTACGCCCCAGGTGCATTATCTTGCACTTATCCACATTAAATTTCAGTTTCTAGAGTTCTGACCATTCTTCTAGTTTTCCTAAATCCTTTTCCATTTGGCGTTTCCCTCCAGGAACATCAACCCTGTTACATATCTTTGTGTCATCAGCAAAAAGACAAACCTTACCATCGAGGCCTTTTGCAATATCACTTATGAAGATATTAAACAAAATTGGTCCCAGTACAGATCCCTGTGGAACCCCACTGGTAACATGACCTTGTTTTGAATGTTCTCCATTGACTACAACCCTCTGCTGTCTGTCACTCAGCCACTGCCTAATCCACTCAACAATATGGGAGTCCATGCTCAATGACTGCAGTTTATTGATAAGTCTTCTATGTGGGACAGTGTCAAGAGCCTTACTAAAATCTAGATATGCGATGTCTACTGCACCTCCACCATCTATTATTTTAGTCACCCAGTCAAAAAAATCTATAAGATTTGTTTGACATGATCTCCCTGAAGTAAACCCATGTTGTTTTTCATCTTGCAATCCATGGGATTTTAGATGTTCCACAATCCTATCCTTTAATAGGGTTTCCATTAATTTGCCTACTTTTGATGTCAGACTCACTGGTCTATAGTTGCTCGATTCCTCCCTACTACCTTTCTTGTGAATGGGCACGACATTTGCCAATTTCCAATCTTCCGGGACGACTCCTGTTACTAATGATTGGTTAAATAAATCTGTTAACGGTTTTGCCAGCTCACCACTAAGCTCTTTTAATAATTTTGGGTGTATCTCATCAGGCCCCTGTGACTTATTTGTCTTCACTAGAAGTACACAGGGGGGGGGGGGGGGATTTATCAAAACTGTTGTAAAGTAGAACTGGCTCCAATAAAGCTGTGAAAAATGAAAGGTGGAGTCTGGTTGCTATGGGCAAGTAAGCCAGTTCTAATTTACACCAGTTTGATAAATGACCTATATATATTTTTTTTTTAATGCAAGGAAAAAATGGCCGCACTCTCAAACACTTTATTCACTCCTGTGGTCGCAATGTTTTCAGCTCATCCACAGAGTCTCTTTTTAAGCTATGAGCTGAAACAATGCGACTAGTGTTGAGTGAACTTGTGTTTCAAGTTTGGCGTACAAGGTTCAGGTTATCTGAGAATTCCGTTATGGATTCCGCTACCACCGCCCATCCGCAACTGTTTTGCGGTCCGCAAATTGAGGATCCGCAAAACATGGACACCGGCCATGTGCGTTCCGCATTTTGCAGACCGCACATGGCCGGCATTTTGATAGAAATGCCTATTCTTGTCCGTGGCTGCAGACAAGAATAGGACATGATGAAGTGTGGATGCGAACAGCACATGGTGGGTCTGTCCGCATCTTTTGCGGCCCCATTGAAAATGAATGGGTCCGCACCCCTTCTGCAAAATTGCGGAACGGATGCGGACCCATTATGCGGACATGTGAATCGACTCTTAGTTATGGCCCGTGGTAGCAGAATCCATAACGGAATTCTTTCATACCCCAAACCTAAACCTAAACGCCAAACTTAAAACACAAGTTCGCTTATCCCTAGTTTGACCACAGGGGAGAATCAAGTGTTTTTATTTTCACAAATTTTTTGTGAGAGTGCTGCCATTTTTTTAATTCTTACATTGTCCTGGATTTGTTGCCGGATCCATTGGCCTGCACCTCCATATTGATATTTGGCTTGATGTGCTGCCATTGTTATATATAAATATTAGGGTTATTCCTGCAGTATATATGTCTTTTGCTAGAGGTTGTTGTGCATTATGTGTGTGTGTGTGTGTATATAATAAATATATATATATATATATATATATATATATATATATACAGTATATTACCCTTTTTGTGAGGCAAGGTAACCAAAAAAATGGCTGCTCTGGTACAGTTTTTTTTTTTTTTTTTTTACAATGTTCACTTGACATAGTAGATAGTAGATAATTTGATATTTTTTATAGAGCAGGTCGTAACGACTTAGCGATACCTAATGTAAATTTTTTTATTTTATTTTGGATTTGCACAATAATTTATTTATTTTTTTAAATCATGTTTTTGTGTTTCTAGTTTCTGAAAGCCATAAGAAGAGAGGATGGTTTGAGTGGTACCATTTTGGGGCACATATGAATTTTTGATCGCTTGGTATTACACTTTTTGTGATGTAAGGTGATAAAGCATGGCTTTTTTGGCACATTTTTTATGGCATTCATCAGACGGGTTGTATCACATGCTATTTTTATAGAGCAGGTTGTTACTGACACAGTGATGCCTAATATGTGCATTTTTTTTTTTTTTTTTTACACAATAAAACAATTTGAAAAAAAAAATCATGTTTTTGTATTTCCATTTTCTGAAAGGCATATTTTTTTATTTTTTGGGCGATTGTCTTAGGTAGGGCTCATTTTTTGTGGGATGTGATGATGGTTTAATTGGTACTATTTTAGGGTACATATGACTTTTGATTGCTGTTTATACCATTTTGTGGGAAGTGCGATGGGCAAAATTGCAATTCCATCAGATTTATTCTTTTTTTTATGGCGTTCACGGTGCAGTAAAAGTACGTGATTCATTTATAGATTAGGTCTTTACGGACGCGGTGATACCAAACATGTTTAGTCTTTTTTATTTTTTACATTTTTATTATATGTGCAGATATAGGAAGAAGTTCTTTTTGTTTTGTTTTTTACTTTTTTACACTTTTTTAACTCAGACCCACTTGGTTCTTGAAGATCCAGTGGGTCTGATGCCTCTACAATACACTGCAGTACACTGTATAGTGTACTGCAGTGTATTGTCATTCACCGTAAGCCTGATCAGGCTCAGCTATACCATTGCAATCCGGATGCCATGGTAACCATCGGGACGCTGCCACAGCAGCGCAGCTGCCCGATGGTGGAGGGAGCTCCCTCCCTCAGTTTACCCTTCAAGCATAGGGCGACTGCCACAGCGGCCCGATAGTTATCCCCTCCATGCAGCGGTACCTAAGGACCCGATGTCGGCCGTTTCAAGCAGAGTGTCAGCTGTATGTTACAGCTAACACTCTGCCCCACTACCGCACTGCAAACCTTAACTTGGGGGGGGGGGGGGGGGGGGCTTTTTGCGTCGCCAGCCATCCTGAACGGGAAGGGGGAGGGAGGGCATCGGGCCGCTGCCACAGCAGAGCAGCGGCCCGATGGTTAGCCCCTTCCATACAGCGGTCCCTAAGGACCATGGCATGGAAGGGGTAATGTCTGCAGTTTGAAGCAGACTGTCAGCTGTATGTTACAGCTGACAGCAGAGGTTGCACTACATTTTTTCCAGAAGAGTAAAAATACTCCTCTTTTTGAGGAGTATTTTTAGCCAAGGAGGAGTACAAATTTTGTGGTAATTCATATATACAGGTGAAACTCGAAAAATTAGAATATTGTGCAAAAGTCCATTTATTTCAGTAATGCAAATTAAAAGGAATTGCATTAATGCAGCTTAAAATTAGAATTTTGTGAAAAGGTTCAATATTCTAGACTCAAAGTGTCACACTCTAGTCAGCTAATTGATCAATACACCCTAAGCAAAGGGTACCTCAAAATTGTGACTTTAGGGTTTCATAAGCTGTAAGCCATAATCATCCAAATTATAACAAATAAAGGCTTGAAATATCTCGCTTTGCATGTAATGAGTCTATCTCATATATTAGTTTCACTTTTTAAGTTGTATTACTGAAATAAATGAACTTTGCACGATATTCAAATTTTTTGAGTTTCATCTGTATATATATAATGCATAGGCCCACCTAACGTCATGAGGCTGATATTTCTGCAGGGAAACCATTGCTAGTATCCCATGCAGAAATAAATGTAGACAATTTTACATTTATCCAACATCATACACTAAACATAAGACCACTGCTGCCATACACAGCGCCCACCTGATGCTGCCCTACACAGCGCCCACCTGACCCTGCCCTACACAGCGCCCACCTGACGCTGCCCTACACAGCGCCCACCTGACACTGCCCTACACATTGCCCACCTGACACTGCCCTACACATTGCCCACCTGACGCTGCCATACACAGCGCCCACCTGACGCTGCCATACACAGCGCCCACCTGACACTACTATATACATATTATCTAAACAGCTGTACCACATGCCCATTACACAGTTAGTTTACTATATACACATTACACACAGCTCTGCTACATGTCCATTACACAGATAGAACTACTGTGTGCATATTACACACAGAAAACTGTAAAATAGACTGGTTACACTGACATAGCCCTGCTTTATACACAGCTTCCATACATAAAGTACCTCTGCATTCTCCACCAGCACAGTCCTACACGGAGCCTGTGTTCCCCTAACTCCTCCCACACACATGGCTGATCACATGACTGTGACATCACCACAGGTCCTGTAACCACAATGTAGTCTGGAGCTGGGTGAGAGAGCTGTCTGTGAGGGGCGGGGCTTCTCAGGATAGGGGCGGGGCTTCATGTGTGTTGGACCAGTGAGCCTCTCGGAGTAAAATGGCCTGAATAGGAATCTATGATACCCATGAGTCTTTTTACAGGGAGTAAAATGGCCTGAATAGGAATCTATGATACCCGTGAGTCTTTTTCCAGGGAGTAACATGGCCTGAACAGTCTGCTCTGGACTGCTCTGCCATCCTGGGGAGGGAGACAGTGCGCACTCCCTTGTGCACACAGGAGGAGTTACAGAAAATCCATCAGATGACGGATTCTCTAAACTCAGTGAGAGCAGCCTGCTGTGCATAGGAAGCAGGCTGTAGAACAAAAATGAAAAAAGATAGATAACTAGAACCAACTGGAGAAATTATTTTCTCCACAAAATAAATTAATTAGTGTCATTTTTATTTTTTATTTTTACAAAGGTGTCCAAATCCTTTTAAGCGTCCCTGTGCTTTGGATGAACATTTGATGTGTCATAGTGACATGTCAAAAGTTTTGATCAGTAGGATTCCAAGCTCTGAGACCCCTGCTAATAAGGAGAGAGAAGAGCTCAAATGGCATGTAATCTCTCCTCAATGAAGGCATTGGAATTTAGGTGGGCCCATAGACTTTCTACTGAGTCCGTCTCCCTTCTGTCTCCTATAGTGTGAGAGAGTGCTGAGATCTGTCTCCTGTAGTGTGAGAGAGTGCACTATGTGAGTGCTTCTGTTGCTAACAATAGGTGGGGGTCTCAACATTCATGTCTCCACCAATAAAAATGTTTGAAATGTAGCTATGACATATCAAAAGTTTTCCCAGGGTACAGAGAGAGTCGCTATACTTTCAGACAATTTAATTCTTTTTAATAGAGAACAGTGTAACTAGCAATTTCTAAATCAGTTCATTTAAAAAATAGGCCTGCATCCACCTGAAAAAAAGCTGTAAAGTCATGGCCATTAGGGGCCTCACCTCCACCTGATTTGCAGTCCACTGCCTGTTGTCAGGCAAGATCCGTCCCTGGTAACAGAGACCCAGGAGACGACTTACAGGAAATGAGGGCTTGCCAACTAGCCAAAATCCTGAGCCTAATAAAAGAACTGCTTCTACACAGTTTTTGAAGATTATAGGTGCTTTCTTTGTGTGACTTTCCCCTCCTTATCTGTTCTGTGAGCTGCAGAGCTGAAAACAAATATAGTGGGAACTTGGAAGTAAAGAAAAGGACATCACAGCAGTACAGTGCTGGCAGAAGGGAGATGCCCCTGCTTCTGAGTGAAATGCATCTAGCTGTGTAGCTGAAACAGGGAATTATATGACTGATAAAGACATTAGAGAAGCCCAAAAAAGACCTGTTCCTTGATTGTACAAAGAAGCATAGCCGTTATGCGACCTTTTTTTTTTTTTTTTAACTCAGGTACACTCTAAGATATGCATCAATATTAGAGTGCTGGGGGACTGACTCTCAACACCACTGCCTATCAGCTATTTGAATGGGCTGGGGCTTCTTCAATGTTTATTTCAATTCTTTTACCTGCAACTCATATATAGTAGTTCAAGGGAATGAAACAAAGTTGCAGTCCTCTGCACCTCCACTACTAAGTAGTCAGTATGCAGCTCAATGAACCAAAGTAGACATTGAAGGGGCTGCAGTGTTCGCATGAGCACCAAGGCCTTTTGAAACAACTGATCGGCTAGGGGTGCAGAGAGTCAGACCTCCACCAATCAGATGGCCTGAGGATAGGCCATCAATATGCTGATCCCAGAAAATAACTTTAACCTTGTACTGAGGCAGTATAGTTATTGTACAATCTGTATGCAGCCTCATATATGTACTACAAATAAAGTTGTTGTGATTTTTTTTACCTGTAGGTATTGCATCAAGAGCCATAAAGCCAACTCTGGGACTGATTGACCCAGAACACACGTTACACATGCCAGAAAGAGTGGTTGCCAATAGCGGATTTGATGTATTATGGTGAGAATCTATAGGTCTCTATTACTGTTATTATATTTTTTATTTTATTATTATTTTTATATAATGAACAATGAGACATTTGATATTTATTACAGCCATTCTCTGGAATCCTATACTGCCATCCCATATAATATGCGCAGCCCTTGTCCTACAAATCCAATTAACCGCCCAGCCTACCAAGGGAGCAACCCAATTAGTGATGTGTGGGCCATACATGCATTGAGGATTGTCGCTAAGTACTTGAAACGGTAGATTCACATTTGCTAACTTCTATACAAGCTTCTATGATCACTTAAGCCGCAGTTAC
The DNA here is from genome assembly GCF_905171765.1 of Bufo bufo. NCBI lineage: Eukaryota > Metazoa > Chordata > Amphibia > Anura > Bufonidae > Bufo > Bufo bufo. Next base: position 116,560,603 of record NC_053393.1, on the reverse strand, counting down.
TGCAGAAATAGTTCATTGTTTTTTGTATGATATATTCCAGAAAATGCAAACATTTTATTATTTCTATACAGTTAGAATTTAGTAATGCACTTCCATTTTACTGTTAACAGAGCTGTGAAGAACCCAGATGACCGTGAAGCTCGTTTCTCGATGCATCTGGCAAGTTCATTTGCTGGAATAGGCTTTGGGAATGCAGGGGTACATCTCTGGTAAGTTTTAGAACCCACGTACTATATCCTGTAACTTTTGTATACTTCCACCGCATCATCTAACAGAAATGTGTTTTCTATTATCAATGAGATCCAGAAAGCCTGTAAATAGCCTTTCCTAAAGGGGTTTACATATAAATTACTTTAATAGACATGTCGGGTTAGGAGAAGAGAGTTAACTAAGCTAGGCCCATGGCTTCATTGATAGGTAGTTGCTAGGGGTGGGCTGGCTCCACTGTAGTTTTTCAGAAGCTGCTGTGCAGTTAGTCAGTAAGCATTTAGTCAGTAAGCATTGTGTGAAGAAGGAGCAGAAATAGCCTGATACAGAAACATAATCTGAGAAAGACACTGAGCTTTGCAGAAGATCGAGCGACCACTGAAAAGGGAGAGTGCTGGAAATATTTGTCAGAAATGTTAATGCCTGCACTTTGGGCTATAGACTTTCCTGCATATTGACTGAGGCAAAAAACCTCAGGGCCCTCACCATAATTAAGAGGCAAACTGGCCATCTGTTTGAAGGAAAAAAAAATACACCCTGCATTTTGAAGAGAATAGAGATTGAGGGGGATACAGATATATTGAGAAACTGCACCCATTAGGCTGTACTGAAGAGATTGTACAGTCTGATTGGAGAAAGAGAGACTCAGAGTGGACTAGTACACTGCCTACTCTTCCCTACACACAGTCTTTGGGAAAATTGCATAAGCCACCCGTAAAGAGTGTGCTTAGGTTTACATGCTTGTGTCAACCATCTAGCCAACAGCCTCAGAAAAGTTAACTGTTTGCACTTACATCGACCTCATCGCTGTGTGCGCCAACACCTGCATTGCTACAATACCACATTGTGCAGTAGACGGGTTTCGGGTGGCCCCAACACTACGCTGGGTCCCCTGGACACGACACCGTTGAGGTGTCACCACGTGTTGCTGCTCTCCGTAAGGGATGGTAAGGCGTGGTGCACGCCAATGGGAATAAAGTCCAGAGAGTCAGGGTCTGCAGTAAACCAGTGTGCTTCTTTACTGGAGGAATTCAGGTACAAAACAATACAGGTGAGGCATAGGGCTGGCTTCTCCAGTCTCCTCCCTGGCAGAAGAAGGGTTTGATGCTGAGGAAAGGCCTGAGCTAGCTGTCCCTCTTTCTCTTCAGAAAGGCTGGTGATCCAGGGTCTGTGGCAGCGTATCCCCGTCTCAGCATCTTCTTCTGGTCACTTAGTAGTCTGGCAGAGTCTCCTCTTCCAAGCACTGTTCCCTAACTGTAGCACACTAGGGGCTCTGACTGCTCTCCTAATATACAGTTTTTGCTAGAACCGTCTAGTGGAAGGGATGGAGTGGTCTAGTATAGACTTACATTAGAGCTTCAATGATACTCAATGGCAATGACACAGCAGGTTTTCCAGACAAAAACAAGTTTCCAGACATAACAACATAGCTAAAACCAGACATTTAAAAGGTTAGGTTGTCTTCTTTTTGGTGGTAAACAAGCCTGGGTTTTTCCCTGAAAAACATGGTCTTCTTTAAACCCTATGGCAGCTGTGGAAAATTACCAGCTTCTCAATCAAAGCCCTAACAGTCTCTCAGTATTCATTAACCCTTTCCACAGGGCCATGTAAATACAGTGATAATTAACAGGATGTATATCACAATATATATATATATATATATATATATATATATATATAAAATGCAGTAACACAGTAATAAACAGTATAAGTTAACCCTTTCAAGAGAAATAATGTAAGTAACTTTGCATAGGGGAAATAGGCAAATGTCCAAAAATTTCAAAGTACTCCCTGTTTCTGGGCACTACAATTGCCTCGAACTGTACTGGGACCCTGCCTTGCACCCCTAAAAACTCACCTACGTCAAGGGCACCCTGAACCACCATCAGTCAGGAAAACCCCAAAACCAGGGTGTGTTGGTCTGGGGAGTAGAGAAGAAGCTTCCCCCTGCTGCTGAAGAAGCTTCCCCCTGCTGTTTGATTGACAGGGCCAGACATTTTGCCCAGCCCTGATAATTTTGCGTCTGCACAACTGCTGCTCCAGGAGAGGAAGCAGAGCCTCTGCACTAGAGCTGCTACTTGGAGCAGTGGCGCAGCAGCGCAGGTGCAAGATTGTCAGGGCTGCTCAAGATGTCCAGCCTGTCAATCAAATGGCAGGGGGATGCTTCTTCAGCAGCAGGGACAGCCCCTTGCAGGTTAGGAACTGAATTGATTCCCCCATCACTACTGGGGAGCCATTAGCTGGCATTTTTCAGCAAGATAATGCTCGCCCACACACAGTAAGGGTTTCTCAGGAATGTCTCCACCAGATTGCAACACTTCCTCCCTCCCTGTGGGTACCCTGTAGGTACCCTCCCTCCCTGTGCGCGTTCACAGGCGCTGCATGTAAAATTACGGTACCCTAGTTGGTTGTGCGCAGGTGCCAACACGCCTTCTTTTCAGCCCGTAAATCATAGGTACCCTCCCTCCCTCCCTGTGCGCGTTCACAGGCGCAGCATGTAAAATGACGGTACCCAGGTTGGTTGTGCGCAGGCGCCAACACGCTTCTTTTCAGCCAATCAGGCGTCGGGCTCTAAGATCACACCTCCTTTTTAAGCTTCCAGTGCGCCTACGTCACTACCGGAAGTGACGAGGATACCAGATTGTAACAATTACCATAATTTCACGGAACACCAGCAGGCAGGCAGCTGACAGCCTGACACCCGGGGCAGTGGCCAGCAGGGCTCAAGAGGGAGCTGCCTTTTGCCCCTTGTTAAAGACGGCCCTGAAATAACAATCCATGATTATATCTTCTTTTTGCAGCCATGGGATGTCATATCCAATTGCAGGGCTAGTGAAGACATACCGAGCCAAAGATTACAATGTGGATCACCCAATTGTGGTAAATATATCTTTAATGTTATTATTTTTCCTTGATTTTGCCACTTTTTTTCTTGTAATGCAAAAATCGGTTCTGTTCTTGTTTTATGGTTTCAGAAATATGTGATATATTTCTTTCATGAGGCATTATGTACTAGAATGATGTCACAGGTGGAGCCACGAAATGTCACACAAAATCTGAATTTATACACATAGATTCCTTTCTTTACAGTTTTTCATAGTAAATCCAGTGGGCTGTGGTAGGCTCCAACCCTTTCAGTAAGCCCTGCTCTTTTTCTCGCCAGTCCCTCCATACTTTTGCGACCATGATGTATAATTATGTTGTTGGTCGTTCATGAGTTAAGCAATTGCTTCCTAATATAACTGCTTGCTATAGTCACATGGTATGGACGGGATGCCCATTTAGATGGGTGGTTTAATTGGCAAGTAATCAAGCAATTATATTGATATACAGAGATTTTCAGATCTTATGATCGAGATTTTGAGCAGAAAATTATAATCGCAAGTCATGGTCGATAAGTATTTACACATTGAAACCATGTAAGTTGTAATCTGAAGTAGTTAAACGCTACATATTAGCGAAACACGTAATGGTTCCCGAAGAGCTAATGCCCCTTCATTCTTGGTGGGACCACCCAAAATCAGACGGTAGGAGCTGCCCCCGGTGTGTGCACAGCACCGGCACTGCATCGGCCCAGCCGCAAGTGTCCCCGCCTCCTCCCTCCCCACTGATACATTACTAGAAGGCACTTATGGGGATATCTATGGAGGGCACTGTTGTGGGGGATCTGTGGAGGGCACTGTTATGGGGGGATCTGTGGAGGGCACTGTTATGGGGGGATCTGTGGAGGACACTGTTATGGGGGGATCTGTGGAGGGCACTGTTATGGGGGGATCTGTGAAGGGCACTTATGGGGGATATCTGTGGATGGCACTGTTATGGAGATATCTGTGGATGACACATATATAGCATAAGATGCTATATACGTGTCATCCACAGATATCCCCATAACAGTGTCATCCACAGATATCCCAATAACAGTGTCATCCACAAATATCCCCATACCAGTGTCATCCACAGATATCTCCAAAACAGTGTCATCAACAGATATCCCCATAACAGTGTCATCCACAGATTCCCCCATAAGTTCCCTCCACAGATCCCCCATAAGTGCCCTCCACAGATCCCCCATAAGTTCCCTCCACAGATCCCCCATAAGTTCCCTCCACAGATCCCCCATAAGTGCCCTCCACAGATCCCCCATAAGTGCCCTCCACAGATCCCCCATAAGTGCCCTCCACAGATCCCCCATAAGTGCCCTCCACAGATCCCCCATAAGTGCCCTCCACAGATCCCCCATAAGTGCCCTCCACAGATCCCCCATAAGTGCCCTCCACAGATCCCCCATAAGTGCCCTCCACAGATCCCCCATAAGTGCCCTCCACAGATCCCCCATAAGTGCCCTCCACAGATCCCCCATAAGTGCCCTCCACAGATCCCCCATAAGTGCCCTCCACAGATCCCCCATAAGTGCCCTCCACAGATCCCCCATAAGTGCCCTCCACCGATCCCCCATAAGTGCCCTCCACAGATCCCCCATAAGTGCCCTCTACAGATCCCCCATAAGTGTGTGTCATCCACAGATCCCCCATAACAGTGTGTCATCCACAGATCCCCCATAACAGTGTGTCATCCACAGATCCCCCATAACAGTGTGTCATCCACAGATCCCCCATAACAGTGTGTCATCCATACATCCCCCATAACAGTGTCCTCCACAGATGGCAGTACAGCAGGATTGCCATCCAGAAAAATCGGCCTGTCCCGCACAAAGCGGTACTGTTGGGGGGCATGTTGGGTGAATGGTAGGAGAGGTAGTGGGGGGGGGCAGCGTCGGGTTGGGGGATGGATGGGGAGGGGGCCCCATGGATCAGTTTTGCACCGGGTCCCCAAGGATTGTGTGTACGCCACTGTAAAGAATTTATTTGTCATGCACTGCCAAACATAAGTATGTGAACACCTGAGAAAATCAGTGTTAACATTTGGTACTGAAGCCTTTGTTTGCAATTACAGAGGTCAAACGTTTCCTGTAGTTCTTGACCAGGTTCTATTGGATTTAGGCTAGGCCACTCTACTTAACATTTAATATAATAAATATAGAAAATAGGTCCCACGATAATTGGATGCAAATAGTACAAATATACAAGGAAAAAGAGCAATGCGGTGGTTCACCACGCCGGTAGTTAGGTACAAACAACCAGAACACGTTAATGAATTAAGAGGTGCTCGGCGGCACCAAAAAATAACCAGATAGTCCTACCGCTCTGATGAGGTGCTCCTTGGTATCGCGACTGCCTGTCCGGTGCTAATGGATGTACACACCGTTATTGACGGCAGACGTGTAATGCAGGGTTAGGGATGCTAGGTTTGCTGACCCTAGTGTTACCCTAGGGCCCTACAATGACCTAAATGGCCTGACCACGGATCCCCGTGACCAGCCAGGAGCAGGAACCTAACCCTGGAATTTGTGTGCCCTAGAAAGCCCTCGCCTGCCTGATCCCTACACGCATGTTTCGCAGACAAAGATGAGTGAATAGCTCATCAGGGGAAACACGGGAGCTTGGGCTGAAACTGTGCAGAGTACGCTGACAATAGTATCGAATGCGAGCACTGCACAGAGGCAAAGTTTGACCACAGTCCAGATATGGAGGTATGTGGCCAGACTAACTGTAGGGTAAATAGGGCAAGCTGATACTCAACCCCTCTCCTACTAATACACTCTTGGCGCAATGGGCTGATGTAGATGCGAGTGTATTAGTAGGAGAGGGGTTGAGTATCAGTTTGCCCTATTTACCCTACAGTTAGTCTGGCCACTTACCTCCATATCTGGACTGTGGTCAAACTTTGCCTCTGTGCAGTGCTCGCATTCAATACTATTGTCAGCGTACTCTGCACAGTTTCAGCCCAAGCTCCCGTGTTTCCCCTGATGAGCTATTCACTCATCTTCGTCTGCGAAACATGCGTGTAGGGATCAGGCAGGCGAGGGCTTTCTAGGGCGCACAAATTCCAGGGTTAGGTTTCTGGCTTTACAGTCAGGTCCATAAATATTGGGACATCGACACAATTATAAAATTTCTGGTTCTATACACCACCACAATGGATTTGAAATGAAACGAATAAGATGCGCTTTAACTGCAGACTGTCAGCTTTAATTTGAGGGTATTTACATCCAAATCAGGTGAAAGGTGTAGGAATTAAAACAGTTTGCATATGTGCCTCCCACTTGTTAAGGGACCAAAAGTAATGGGACAATTGGCTTCTCAGCTGTTTCATGGCCAGGTGTGTGTTATTCCCTCATTATGCCAATTACAATTAGCAGATAAAAGGTCCAGAGTTCATTTCAAGTGCGCTATTTGCATTTGGAATCTGTTACTGTCAACTTTCAAGATGAGATCCAAAGAGCTGACACTATCAGTAAAGGAAACCATTATTATGCTGAAAAAACAAAACAAACCCATCAGAGAGATAGCAAAAACATTAGGCGTGGCCAAAACAACTGTTTGAAACATTCTTAAAAAGAAGGAACGCACCGGTGAGCTCAGCAACACCAAAAGACCCGGAAGACCACGGAAAACAACTGTGGTGGATGACCAAAGAATTCCTTCCCTGGTGAAAAAAACACCCTTCGCAACAGTTGGCCAGATCAAGAACACTCTCCAGGAGGTAAGTGTATGTGTGTCAAAGTCAACAATCAAGAGAACACTTCACCAGAGTGAATACAGAGGGTTCACCACAAGATGTAAACCATTGGTGAGCCTCAAAAACAGGAAGGCCAGATTAGAGTTTGCCAAGCGACATCTAAAAAAGCCTTCACAGTTCTGGAACAACATCCTATGGACAGATAAGACCAAGATCAACTTGTACCAGAGTGATGGGAAGAGAAGATTATGGAGAAGGAAAGGAACTGCTCATGATCCTAAGCATACCACCTCATCAGTGAAGCATGGTGGTGGTAGTGTCATGGCGTAGGCATGTATGGCTGCCAATGAGACTGATTCTCTTGTATTTATTGATGATGTGACTGCTGACAAAAGCAGCAGGATGAATTCTGAAGAGTTTCGGGCAATATTATCTGCTCATATTCAGCCAAATGCTTCAGAACTAATTGGGCGGCGCTTCACAGTGCAGATGGACAATGACCCAAAGCATACTGCAAAAGCAACCAAAGAGTTTTTTAAGGTAAAGAATTGGAATGGTATGCAATGGCCAAGTCAATCACCTGACCTGAATCCGATTGAGCATGTATTTCACTTGCTGAAGACAAAACTGAAGGGAAAAAGCCCCAAGAACAAGCAGGAACTGAAGACAGTTGCAGTAGAGGCCTGGCAGAGCATCACCAGGGATGAAACCCTGCGTCTGGTGATGTCTATGTGTTCCAGATATCAGGCTGTAATTGACTGCAAAGGATTTGCAACCAAGTATTAAAAAGTGAAAGTTTGATTTATGATTATTAATCCGTCCCATTACTTTTGGTCCCTTAACAAGTGGGAGGCACATAAGCAAACTGTTGTAATTTCTACACCGTTCACCTGATTTGGATGTAAATACCCTCAAATTGAAAGCTGTCAGTCTGCAGTTAAAGAACATCTTGTTTGTTTCATTTCAAATCCATTGTGGTGGTGTATAGAGCCAAAAATGTTAGAATTGTGTCAATGTCCCAATATTTATGGACCTGACTGTAAGTTTTAAATTTTGATCACTTACTCTACACTGCGTGCAGAATTATTAGGCAAATTAGTATTTTGACCACATCATCCTCTTTATGCATGTTGTCTTACTCCAAGCTGTATAGGCTCGAAAGCCTACTACCAATTAAGCATATTAGGTGATGTGCATCTCTGTAATGAGAAGGGGTGTGGTCTAATGACATAAACACCCTATATTAGGTGTGCATAATTATTAGGCAACTTCCTTTCCTTTGGCAAAATGGGTCAAAAGAAGGACTTGACAGGCTCAGAAAAGTCAAAAATAGTGAGATATCTTGCAGAGGAATGCAGCACTTAAAATTGCAAAGCTTCTGAAGCGTGATCATCGAACAATTAAGCGTTTCATTCAAAATAGTCAACAGGGTCGCAAGAAGCGTGTGGAAAAACCAAGGCGCAAAATAACTGCCCATGAACTGAGAAAAGTCAAGCGTGCAGCTGCCAAGATGCCACTTGCCACCAGTTTGGCCATATTTCAGAGCTGCAACATCACTGGAGTGCCCAAAAGCACAAGGTGTGCAATACTCAGAGACATGGCCAAGGTAAGAAAGGCTGAAAGACGACCACCACTGAACAAGACACACAAGCTGAAACGTCAAGACTGGGCCAAGAAATATCTCAAGACTGATTTTTCTAAGGTTTTATGGACTGATGAAATGAGAGTGAGTCTTGATGGGCCAGATGGATGGGCCCGTGGCTGGATTGGTAAAGGGCAGAGAGCTCCAGTCCGACTCAGACGCCAGCAAGGTGGAGGTGGAGTACTGGTTTGGGCTGGTATCGTCAAAGATGAGCTTGTGGGGCCTTTTCGGGTTGAGGATGGAGTCAAGCTCAACTCCCAGTCCTACTGCCAGTTTCTGGAAGACACCTTCTTCAAGCAGTGGTACAGGAAGAAGTCTGCATCCTTCAAGAAAAACATGATTTTCATGCAGGACAATGCTCCATCACACGCGTCCAAGTACTCCACAGCGTGGCTGGCAAGAAAGGGTATAAAAGAAGAAAATCTAATGACATGGCCTCCTTGTTCACCTGATCTGAACCCCATTGAGAACCTGTGGTCCATCATCAAATGTGAGATTTACAAGGAGGGAAAACAGTACACCTCTCTGAACAGTGTCTGGGAGGCTGTGGTTGCTGCTGCACGCAATGTTGATGGTGAACAGATCAAAACACTGACAGAATCCATGGATGGCAGGCTTTTGAGTGTCCTTGCAAAGAAAGGTGGCTATATTGGTCACTGATTTGTTTTTGTTTTGTTTTTGAATGTCAGAAATGTATATTTGTGAATGTTGAGATGTTATATTGGTTTCACTGGTAAAAATAAATAATTGAAATGGGTATATATTTGTTTTTTGTTAAGTTGCCTAATAATTATGCACAGTAATAGTTACCTGCACACACAGATATCCCCCTAAAATAGCTAAAACTAAAAACAAACTAAAAACTACTTCCAAAAATATTCAGCTTTGATATTAATGAGTTTTTTGGGTTCATTGAGAACATGGTTGTTGTTTAATAATAAAATTAATCCTCAAAAATACAACTTGCCTAATAATTCTGCACTCCCTGTATACTGCTATTTGATTTAGGTGGTCTCTAACAATTATCTATACTGGTGTATTTTTAGTCCACTCTACTGGCTAGGCCACTCCAGAACCTTGATATGCTTCTGACGGAGCCACTCCTTGGTTATCCTGGCTGTGTGCTTCGGGTTGTTGTCATGTTGGAAGACCCAGCCATGACCCCCTTTCAAGGCTCTGACTGAGGGAAGGAGGTTGTTGCTCAAAATCTCACAATAAATAGCCCTATTCATCCTCTCCTCAATACAATGAAGTCGTCCTGTCCCTTTCGCAGAAAAGCACCCCCAAAGCATGATCTTACCACCCCCATGCTTCACAGTAGGGATGGTGTTCTTGGGATGCAACTCATCCTTCTTTTTCCTCCAAACACGACGAGTGAAGGTTTGATCAAAAAGTTCTACTTTGGTCTCATCTGACCACATGACTTTCTCCCATGCCTCCTCTGGATCATCCAGATGGTCATTGGCAAACTTCAGACGGGCCTGGACATGTGATGACTTGAGCAGGGGAACCTTCTGTGCAATGCATGATTTGAAACCATGACGGCGTAGTGTTATACCGACAGTGACCTTTGAAACTGTTGTCCCAGCTCTCTTCATGTCATTGACCAGCTCCTCCCTTGTAGTTCTGGGCTGATTCCTCACCTTTGTTATCATCAGTGATACCCCCACGAGGTGAGATCTTGCATGGAGACCCAGTCCGAGGGAGACTGACAATCGTCTTTAGCCTCTTCCATTTTCTAACAATTGCTCCAACAGTTGATCTATTTTTACCAAGCTGCTTGGCAATTGCCCGTAGCCCTTTCCAGCCTTGTGGAGGTCCACAATTTTGTCTCTGGTGTCTTTTGACAGCTCTTTGGTCTTGCCCATGGTAGTAGTTGGCGTCTGACTGACTGTGGGGTGGACAGGGGTCGTTAAAGAGCTTAGACAGGTGCTACTAAGTTAGATTAATGAGTGGAGTAGAGGTGGACTTTTTAAAGGCACAGTAACAGGTCTTTGAGAGACAGAATTCTTGCTGTTTCTCAGGTGTTCAAATACTTATGTTCAGCAGTGCAAGACAAATAAATTCTTTAAAAAACAATATGGTTTCCTGATTATTATTTTTTTTTTATTCTGTCTCTCAGAGTGGGAATGCAGCTACAATTTTAATTTCAGACCCCTCCATTTCTAAGTGGGAGAACTTGCAAAATCGCAGGGTGTTCAAATACTTCTGTTTCTCACTGTATAGTGTCTCATAGTGTTGGGTGTGAGCAGATTATTGGGCATGGAGACTGTGTTGCCTTTTAAATAGAGACTTATTTTACTTTTGCTATAAATCTTCTAGTTACAGTACATATATTTTCTTAAAGAATATTTTTATTTCTTGTAGGTTAATGTTTTAGAAAGTTAAACAGAATTACATTGTTTTTTTTTAAATGTATCACCTTACTTAAAAAAAAAAAAACAGGTCAGAAACTGTTGAAAATAAAGAAGAGTTATTACTCACCTCCACCGATCTACCACCGCTACTGTTCTGACACGGCTCTGGTCCTCTCTGTTCTCCACTTCCTTTTCCAGCTCGACATGCCTGAAATGCCAGGAAAATCCCCATCAGCTAATCACTAGCCTTAGTAGTGACCGGCATCAGTCAGTGATTAGCTGAGCTGGTATTTTTACTATGTCGAGACAGGATAAGAAGTGGAGATCTGGGGGAACCAGAGCAGCATCGGAATGGTAAAGGTGAGTAAAGCTTCTTTTCAGAAAATAAATACTGACCCCAGAAAGCCCCTTTAATCTGGTTCTAACAAATTTGTCTTTTACCAGCCTCATGGACTTTCAGTAGTGCTCACATCACCAGCAGTATTCTCCTTCACTGCAGCTATGTGCCCAGAGCGCCACCTGGAGGCAGCAGAGATTCTTGGTAAGAATTTCAAGAACTATTAGGATTAACTTAAAAGGAGATTCCTTCTAAGATTCTAGATTCTTTATGCAGTGTGTGGATTACATTTTTTCTAATCTCATCCACTTAGCTACTACTGTAAAATGCAGCAGATTTTCTGCCTGCAAGTCTGCAGCTCCCTTGAGGAAAAGTCTGCAGCATATAAAACGGATGTGGATGTACACCACTAAAGCCTCATTCACACGTCCCTGTCCATGCTCAAATTCATGAAAAGGTGGTCATTGATGCCTCCGTGAAGATGTCTATGAAGGATACGAGTGTGGTCCATGTGTCTGTTTTTTGCTGTCATTGTGTCATTCGTGTTTCATTGACACTGTGCAGCTAAAAAATAATTTTCAAAGCATCTCTTCTTAAGGATCCGTAAAACACGGATGGCATCCGTGTTGCATCCATGGTTTTCACGGACCTATAGACTATAATGGGCATGATGGACAAAATATAGCATGCTTCCGTGCTAAAACCACAGACCCATGGACCGTGCTAAAACACAAATGTGTGAATACACACATTAAAATGAATGGGTATGTGTGCAGTGTGAATGAGGCTTTATACAAGTGACCAGCTGAACTGATGACATCACCAGGGGAAGGTGCAACTGCTCACACATTGCCCTGGCCAGATAATACATGGACGAGGTGGGTCTGCTATTTTTGTTAGGATCCCTCTTCTCTGGCTAGTGTAGTGTGTGTGCTATAACTCAGGGATCTTTAATATCCTTGATATTATTATGGCAATAGTGATAGAAAAACTGATCATTTTTGAAACAATCAAGCTGTAATGTAATATAGCTACTGTTTTAAACATCATTCAGTCGTTTATTACCTAGATACTTTTATTATGGACAATACAGCCAGTTTTGCACTAGTTGGTAGAAGCCTTAATTTACAGACCTAGGCCTCATGCACACGACCGTTGCGTTTTTTGCGGTCTGCAAACCGCGGATCCGCAAAAAAACGGAAGCCGCCCGTGTGCCTTCCGCAATTTGCGGAACGGGCGGCCCATTGTAGAAATGCCTATTCTTGTCCGCAAAACGGACAAGAATAGGACATGTTATATATTTTTTGCGGGGCTACTGAACGGAGCAACGGATGCAGACAGCACACGGAGTGCTGTCCGCATCTTTTGCGGCCCCTATTGAAGTGAATGGGTCCGCACCCGAGCCGCAAAAACTGCGGCTCGGATGCGGATCAGAACAATGGTCATGTGCATGAGGCCTTACAGTATTTGAATGTTGTTGCTGTCATTACCTCACATTACCACTAGGTGTCACTGTATAATCACATTCCTCTTTTGAAATTAGAAATCAATGTACCAGTAAAAAGAAAAATCTGACACATTTGTTAATACAGTCACAAAGATATTTATGGGACCGATAAACCTTTGAGACTGATGAATATTTGGAAACAGACACAAGGCACAATACATTTCTGCCATTAGACACTGATAAATATGGTGCACACTTTTAGACCTAGCAAGTCAGACCCACTGCTTCATCTTTTATGGAAGGCAAAATTCACATTAGGGCGACTTCACAAAAGTTCTGCAACTGAATATCACTTTCACTCATCTGAATGCACATGGATTTCTGCAAGCCCCATTCAGGTGCTGTTTAGTGGCATTCTAGTTGTTTTATCCTTGTGTTTTTGTTTTTTTGCACAAATCTCAGCAAAAAAATGCCACAAAACTGACACAACTACAGTTGTAAAAAAAAGAAAGTAAGTGAACCCTTTGGATTTATCTGGATTTCTGCATTGATTGCTAATAAAATGTGGTCTGACTTCTCTAATTCACAGTTATAGACAAACACAAAGTACCTAAACTAATTACTTAAATGTAGTTGTTCCATTCATGTCTGTTATTGAGAACATCCAGTAAACATCCACAGTGCAGGGAGAAAAAGTAAGTGAACCCTTGAATTTAGCAGCATGCAGCTACAAATAAGGTTTGCAGGATATGGTGGAGAAATTTTGGAGCTTTCCTCCCTGCAAATAATGTCTTTCAGTTCATCAATATTTCTGGATAGCATTTTAATAAGATTAAAGGGGTTTTCTGGGATTTGAATACTGATGACCTAGGATCAGGATAGGTCAATAATACCAGATTGGCAGATATGGAAGTTATGACTGATACAACTATATGTGTGTTACTAGTTTAAGTAGATCAGACCACATTTTTGCAGAAATCCAGGTAATTCCAAAGGGTTCACTTACTTACTCTTTGAACTGTAAACACATTCTATGACAAGTTAAAACTGCATATCATTTTGGGAGGCATGCCTCAACCATGTATGTGACGGTCTGGCAGCAACAGACAGACAGTGACTCCCTGTAAGTCCCCTTTCACACCGGCGAGTTTTCCGCGCGGGTACAATGCGTGAGGTGAACGCATTGCACCCGCATTGAATCCGGACCCATTCATTTCTATGGGGCTGTGCACATGAGCGGTGATTTTCACACATCACTTGTGCATTACGTGAAAACCACAGCATGCTCTACTTTGTGCATTTTTTACGCAACGCAGGCCCCATAGAAGTGAATGGGGCTGCGTGAAAATCGCATAGCATCCGCAGGCAAGTGCGGATGCGGTGCGATTTTCACACATGGTTGCTAGGATGAAAGTCTATTCACTGTATTATTTAACCCTCAATTGACCTTCTACTAAGCATTCTGTATTACTGAACCCAAACCCGAACTTCTGTGAAGAAGTCTGGGTTCGGGTCTGGGTACCAAACATGCCGATTAAAACGCTTTGCACTCGCAGGGAAAAATCGTGCATGTTCCCGCAACGCACCCGTATCTTTTCCCGCAAAGCACCCGCAACACCCGTGTGAACCCAGCCTAACTCAGTCAATATCCTCTGCTCTTGACTCTCAGGCGTGCGCAGACGGACAGCATACACGCCTGACTGCTGCACACCAGAGTCTCTGGCTTTCTGCTCTCTTGTCTGCTGCAATTTCAAATCGGCACCAATCTCACACTCGACCTACAATAGTTCTGACACTGTTGACATTCCCAGGACTAGGCAGACCTTGCAAAGGACAAGTATCCAAACCAAACCAGACCCCCAGAGCCATAGTCACAATAGTCTGAGGTGGACAGCTTTCTAGGCATTTTCTGTCACCTGTGCAGAGTTCAGGAGGCAGTAGATAAGCTGTGATATCACATATTGTGAATGGTGGATCCCATGTTATCTATACAGAGGTGATAACTGTCATTATAATCCTGTCTGTAATGATAAGTAGATAACTGCAATAAATTGATCTGTACAGACTATGAAGTGGCACCTATTATTGTCACGGCTTTGTCACGGTCGTGTTGTTGTTTGTCGTGCCATGATAGCCGTGCATGCTGGTTGCCTGGGGCAACATGTAGTTTATGCAGCATGTATGTAAACTTCTCCTTTAAGGTTTGTTTCCCTTCCCTGTCTGGTGGTTGTGCGGTTAACTACCTGGCTGTGTGTGGTCACTAGATGCTTATATTGCCTGTGGCTGGTAGCCTGGAGTTTCAGTTGTCCTCCAGCCTCTGTTGGTGCTAAAGTTATGCTCCTGTGCTGGAGATTCCATCTGTCCAGTGTGAGGGCCACCTGGTTTGACATTATTGTCTCTCCAATGTCTTCCTGTTGTTATTTCCTCTACCCTTCCTTACGTGTCTCTTTGTATGGTGTGTCTAGTTGTTGTTACATGTCTGGTCTGTTGGTGTTTGTAGTCCAGCATGTTTGCTAGACTTTCCCCTGTCTGTCTGTGCCTTTGGTGAGAGGGCTCCTGGGTTCCCTGGAGGGGGAACCACAAGTCAGTGAGCAGCTCTGCCTGGTGCCGTCATGCCTCCTGTCCGCATGGGGGTCCAGGTAGTTATTGGTGTCGGTGTTCCATCCTGCTGCTGCGGCAGGTAAGTGCTAGTTGTTCTGGTGTGTTGTTGTATCACTAGGTTCTTACCTGCTGATCCAGTTGCTGTTCACTGACTTCTCCTCTCCTTGCTGCTAGGCCTGTAGAGACTCCTGTTCATCATTGTTGTGGACGGACAGGGTGTCTCAGTACTGACTTTATTCCAGGGATCTTCAGGGTCAGCTAGGGCCCAGGTTCCTGTGTATGAGACCTCCTACCATCTAGGTTCGCTCATACGGATAGGAGTCAGGGCAAGGATTAGGGCTGCTTTAGGGGGTGACCTGCTCCCTTATCCCACTATCCAGGCCTAGTTTCTGTTCCGTTTTCCTTACGGTGTTTGGTGGGGAGTTTTCCCCCACTCTCCACCGCGACAATTATTAGGCTTAGCGGCCAGTGTAAAAATGGAAGGATTGTATGTGTTTTTTTTTTAGATACATATGCACATGGAAAATTAAAAATTATTTAAGAATGTTTAACATAAAAACATGATTTAAAGGAGTTGTCCACTTTTGGTATATTTTTGACCTATCTTCAAGATAGATAATCAATATCAGATCGGCAGGCCTTGACTCCCTGCACCACTGCTGATCAGCTGTTTGCAGAGAACACAGTGCTCACAGGCGCGCTGCCTTCTCTTCACTGTTTACCTGTTCGCCGTCTACATAGCAGCGGCGAGCAAGTGTAATTACAACTCCAGTTTCCCATTCACTTTAGTCGGACGGCTCCTTCCTATTCACTTGAAGGATAGGTCATCAATATAGCAAAAGTGGATAACCCCTTTAAACAAAAGGTCACTTTCTGTTGACACATTCCCTTTAAGAGAATGTCCTCACAGATTTATGTTATAGCTAATGTTTGTGATGTTTCCTAATCAAATAAGAAAATGAATGTCTTATAGATTCAGCTTGCAAAATGATCCAGTGCCTTCTGCACACGTCTATAACCTACAGGTAACACTTTATGTTTTTATTTAGGAGCCGACGTCCGGACTGCCAAAACCAAAGACGCTGGGCTTATCTTGGCAGACACTTTGCGGAAATTTCTTTTTGATCTGAATGTAGATGATGGTTTGGCAGCTGTGGGTTACAGTACAGCCGATATTCCTGCATTAGTGTCAGGAACTTTGCCTCAGGTATGACATCTAAAAGTAGCTCTCTAAAGTCAAGCAAATAAATCTTCCCTGTTGCCATATTTTTAGAGAACAGGACATTTAGCTCCCAGGACCTCTTGGACTGCTGCTTCCTTGTATAAAGTACGACTGACTCCTGGGTCAATGAAAGACACAAATGATCAATATTATTGAGGTTGTTTCATGTTAGGACATATAGCGGTCAGAGTCAGGGTCTCCTGCTCAAGATGTTCCGCTATTAGTCAGAGCAGAAAGCCACTAATAGTGAGCTGCTCTCGCTCTGGTAGACCTAGCCATCCATGTATTACAGTTACAAGGTAACTGTATCCTGCAGAACATTCGCCAACAGATGTTACAGCTGGTCCTGTAGATCCTGGACACTTGTAGGTTAGTGAAGCAGGTGCCCCAGCCGGTCCCATAAATGTTCGATTGGTGATAAAGCTGGAGACTGGACAGGCCAAGGAACGTAATCTGGCGGAATCATTCATGAGCAACCATTGATGTATGTGGGCAAACATGATCCTGCTGAAAAATTGGAAGCCCTGCCATGACATTGACATTTTTATCTGGATGCATTATTATTTTTGATGATGAGTGTATTAGAAAGTACTCCAGCTCTGAGAATCATTCAGATTGGCCCATATTCTAATTGACTCACCACTAGTATAGAAGCCTTCTACTGGTCTAGATTCATAAGAAGTAAATTAACTTACCTATGTATTGAAAATGCAGATGAAAACTGGAAAATCAAAAGAAAACCAATACATATACCCACTTATTATGATAAATTTAAAGAGGTTTTCCCGGACTTAGATATTAATGACTTATCCTTAAAATAGGTAATCAATATCAGATTGGTGGGGGTGCAACTCCTCCCACCAAAAAGCTGTTTTGGGCAGCTTCCAGCACTGAAAACTATACGGGGACAGGGCCAGAAGGGGACAACTCTGTCCATTATGTAGTGGCCATGTCGGAGTACTGCAGCTCAGCTCTCATTCTAGTAAATGGAACCTGAGCTGCAGTATTCCAGTGTCAGATACTACACAGTGAATGGGGCCTTCTGCTTCTAGCTCCATCCACTGTATAGTTTCCAGCACCCGCAGCTACCCAAAACAGCTTATTGTGGGGGAGTGTTGGGTGTCGGACCCCCACCAATCTGATATTGATTACCTATTTTGAGGATAAGTCATTAATATCTAAGTCCTGGAAAACCCCTTTAATAATCTAAAAGCATACCAAAGTATCAGGCTCGGACTGGCCCACAGGGGTACAGGTGAATCCCCTGGTGGGCCCATGAACATGGTGGCCCCCTAGTCTCCCACCCCCTGGACCAGTGGCACATAACACAGTAGACTTACTGCACTACAAACATATATTTAATGTACAGCACCTCAACCAGCCTATTTTCATATAAAAAAAACTTGATAGATTACCCCCATATTCAATCATCTGGTAGCATCTTGCTGCTGTGTGAGCAGATACTATTTAAATGTATCCGTACGGTGGGCCCCCAAAATAAATTTTACTGGTGGCCCAAGGCACCCCAGTCCGACACTGCAAAGTATAAACAGTACAACGATTGAGCATCCTAATGGAAGTACCAGCTCTGGTTAGATGACTTAAAGGGAACCTGTCACCTGGATTCTGGGTATAGCGCTGAGGACATGGGCTTCTAGATCGCCGCTAGCACATCCGCACTATCCAGTCCCCATAGCTCTGTGTGCTTTTATTGTGTCAAAAAAACGATTTTATAGATATGTAAATGAACCTTAGAGGAGTCCTGTCTCCTTCATGCTTCAGAGAGGCGTCCAGCGTTCTCTGACTCTGAGCCCAGCCACACCACTGTGAAGGAGCCCAGCACCGCCCTGCATACTCCGAATCTCCTCCTTGCTCCCCGACGTCACAAATCTAGTGCACCGTAATCTCGTGATGCGCGAGCTAGCGCATGCGCAGTTCGTTCCCTGAGGCTGATGCCAGCACAGGGAAAGAACACTATGCCGACACTACGCATGCGCTAGCTCGCGCATCGCAAGATTATGGCGCTCTGGCTTTGTGACGTCGGGGAGCAAGGAGGAGATTTCGGAGTATGCGGGGCGGTGCTGGGCTCCTTCACAGTGGGCGTGGCTGGGCTCCAGAAACGTTAGTAGCCTAATTTACATATATATATATATATATATATATATATATATATATATTTATAAAATCTTTTTTTTTACACAATAAAAGCACAGAGAGCTATGGGGAATGGATATTGTGGATGTGTTAGCGGCGATCTAGCAGCTCATGTCCTCAGCTCTATACCCAAAATCCAGGTGACAGGTTCCCTTTAAAGAGACATTGGTGGTATATTTCTGAGGCCCACAGCTATCTCCAGAACAGGACCCCTGAAGTGAGCAGTGAGGAGCCACACGCGCGCTGCGGCCCTCCATTTATTTTTTATGGGAGTTCTGAAAATAGATGAGTGCTTAATCGACTATTTCCAGCAGTCCCATAGAAGTGACCTGCACCTATCTGAAGGTATATCCTAGAGCTGTGATGGCTAACATCCGGCACTCCAGCTGTGGTAAAACTACGACTCCCAAGATGTAAACTTGCTTGGCTGTTTTCAGAACTCCATAGAAATGAATGGAGCATGCTGGGAGTCGTAGTTTCACCACAGCTGGAGTGCCGGAGGTTAGCCATCACTGTCCTCAGTTGTAGAGAAAATCAAGTCATATGCAAGTGGTAAGTGTCCACTGGGTAGTCCCAAGCACGGTAAGTCCTGCCCTGTTCCATCCCTTGGCTCATGATTGGAATCTCCATCGCTATTATAGGTCACACATCCCTGCGCTGAAATCTCACATACACATGATGAAAAATCCAGGACTGTGCATGTGCAGTTCATTCTCTTCTGCAGGCATTGGCATCATGGCCTGGTAACACCTGTGCAGTACATACTGATGTCTGATACTGGTGAAGAAAGAAATGTATTGCGCATGGGCAGTGTGGAGGCTTTCACTGTGCATGCACAAGATTTCTATGCTGGGATATGTGAAGTAATACAGCAATGGAGATTTCAATCATGAGCCAGGGGAGGAACGGGGCAGGCTTGAGCACTTGCCATGCTCCGGACCACCCACTTGGCACTGACCGAGTCATTTGCATATCACATCAAAATAGATTTTCTCTATAGCTGAACTCCGTTTATGGAAAATAAAGGAATCCTTTCACAACTATGGAAGTCCTGTATCAAGCAATGGTATTACTGTTATAAGCAGAATGGAGTAGACAGACTTCCTTAATGAGTGAACTATATACATAAAGTAAACTTGGGTGGTCTCCAAACCGTCTCCACTAAGTGTACACTGTTGTGATAGATAATGAAGAATGCGTAAGGTTCAGTTACATAAAAAGTCCTATCCTCACTGAACATAGTGTATATACAGGGGTAGGAGGAGCGCCCAGGATGAGGTCTGTGCTTGACTGGTGCTTCTTTACCAAGGAAACAGCTGCCAGTGTGCTTGGCCCCTCTTTTGCAGTAGATATATCATGATTTGCATTTCTTACGAGAAGAAGTCTGAAAATACTGCACATCTGTCACTATTTCCAAGTGACTAGTGGGGTTACCTATTATACCCCCTGAAATGCTGCTGTTAACTTGTCACAAATACAGTAAGTGCATATTTATTGGCATTACCATCCAGAAACAAATGGGAAGTTTACATAATCATAGGGGTTATTAGCAAAAAAAAACTGCCTTAGGTTATTCAGCCAATATAGTATCTAGTAGCAGTGTTTGATTTCAGACCGGGTCCCGGCACAGGCACAGGTAAGGGCTTACCTGTGCTTCGCCGGACGGGTGAGTCTACCTGACTAAAGATGGCAGCCCGCATGTGTTCGCTGGCGAACACTGCGAACTGACCATCACTGTCTAGTAGACCTCTACCTTTCATTACATTTCGCCTGTGTATAGAACACATTTATTACTTATTTATTTATTTTTATTAACATTTTCTGAATATTACCATAAACCACACAATGTGGCTGATTATGGGGTGCACTTTTATCCAGAAATGTAAAAAAAAATCTAATTGAATTGAGAAGAAATGAGCTTAGCATGATGCTTCTAAGTTTGAAAACTCTTCCATTTACAGATCTGAATTATGGATCTGTGTTGTTTGGATCCATAATATGGCACTCATAGCTTTATATGTGCCCATATAGTACCTCCGTGTGTCTCCAGTTTCATACAGAAGTTTGTTTGTTTTTTATCTAAGGGATTCTATGAGAATCCACTAAAGAAAAATCATGGCTTGTCGTATTATGATGATGTTGACAACTTGAAGCATTGCTGTTAGAGGAGGAGAATACGGTGCTTCATGGAGGCACCGAGTGGCAGCACGTAGAGCGCCTACAGGTTTGTAATACTTGCATTACTTTAGGTTTTATGCTGTATATAGTGTGTTTGCAGCAATGCCCAGGTCTTAAAACCTAAAGTAATGCAAATTATAGACACAAATGTACTTTTAGAATAAACCTTAGTGGGAAATAGGTTATGAAACCACAATGTGCCAAAAAGAGCAAGTCTAAAGACAGAACATACAGGTGTAGCCTTATGGTCCAAAAGTTCTTTCAAATAGAAATCAGAAGGGTTAAAGGGGTTGTGCAGGGGTTTTATATTAATGACTAGAGATGAGCAAAGTTATCAAAAATTTGATTTGGCTGCTTCACCGAAGTTCACAAAGAGATTCGATTCACTACGAATTACTTCATCACGAATCACATTCCATTGTATGTAGCAGGTGCAATGACAGGGAATGGCGATCACAACCGCCTCCCCGTCATTGAACCCTTCATATGCCACATTCAACACTGATCGCGGCATCTAACAGTCACATTCAGGCCTTTCAGAGGTTAATCAGGGGTTAAAAACAAAAATACATACTCCCCTTATCCATTTGCTCGTTGAAAGGCCGTCGTGGCCATCTTGATTAAAGAAAACACGCCAAATACGTCACGCGTTAGCATGTGCAAGATTTGCAGTATTTTCCTCAATGAAGATAGTCGCAACTGCCTTTCCGCAAGCAAATGGATGAGGTGACTGTATTTTTTTTGTTTTTTACCGCCATTTTAGGAAAAATGGATTTGTTACCACGAAGTAGGAGGAAATTCGGCTTCATGACTAATCAAATTTTTTCCTCAAAATTCGAAAAGAAGTACACTTTGTTAACTTGTTAATGATTTGCTCAACACTATTTATGGATAGATCACCAATATCAGATCAGTGAGGGGCCGACACCTGGCACCCCCTGCCGATCAGCTGTTGGAAGAGGAGGTAGCGCTGCATGTAAGAAGACTGGCAGTGTAAGGAAGAGAAAGTAGAACTCGCATGGAGCGCCGCCTCCTCTTCAAATAGCTGATTGGTGGGGCTGTTGGGTGTCAGATATGTTGATGACCTATCCTGAGGATATAAATATAAAACCCTTGCAACCCTTCAACCTCCAGCACTTTGATTGCTGGCTTGTGTATAAAACAGAGAATGCAATTACCATGAACAGTTCCACTCATTCTTAATAGTTTAGGACCTAGCGCTTCTCTATTAGCCTTGGAGTTTTGTCTTCAGAAGGAAACACGATGATGGCAATGCTGCATTTGGCATTGGTATACCGTTAAGTTTAGTATGTGATCTGTCTATATCAGGCGATCATCACATTTTTGCTTTACACTACTTTTTTGGAACTGGCCAACTCTGTATAAGTGAATAATTGGGTATGGAGAGTGTATCTCCCTCATGCCTCTAGAGTGATATGCATACTGTATATGTAGATTCTGTAAATATATATTTGTTGTATTTCAGAATATTATTCATTTTATTATTTTAAGAGTTAGTCATTTATCATTTTAATGAGTTAGTCTATGTCACATGCATGCGTTATCCCTTCGGGAATGAATCTGTTTAGAGCATTAAAGGGGTTACCGGGGACCTGACCCACACTGTCTTAGAAGTAGTCCTATGGTGTGTGATAAAAGTTTCTGAGTTTCAAAGAAGATTATCTTTAGACACATAATACAGCTAGTTTAGGGTCAAATAGAGACAGTTTTAGGGAAGATATAGCAGCTGGTTAGTTAGATGTAATTAACTGAGGGTACTTTGACACTTGCGGCAGAGGATTCCGGCAGGCAGTTCCGTCACCGGAACTGCCTGCCAGATCCGGCAATCCGGACGCAAACTGATGGCATTTGTCAGATGGATCCGGATGTGGTATTACATTTTTTTTGCATTTTTAAAGGTCTGCGCATGTGTTTTGCCGGAACACTTGGGTCCGGATCCGGCACTAATACACTTCAATGTAAATAAATGCCGGATCCGGCATTCCAGCAAGTGTTTATGATTTTTGGCCAGAGAGAAGACTGCAGCATGCTGCGGTATTTTCTCAGTCCAAAAAACGTAAGATGGACTGAACTGATCCATCCTGAACGGATTGCTCTCCATTCAGAATGCATTAGGATAAAACTGATAAGTTTTTTTCCGATATTGAGCTCCTGTGACGGAACTCAATACCAGAAAACAAAAACGCTAGTGTAAAAAGTACCCTGATAAAGAGGTTTTTGCTAGGGACAGGATAGGGTCACACAGTGTAGTGTCACACAGTGTAGTGTGCTAGTGTGTGATATTTGCAGACTCTATACTGGCAGGGAATGTCCCACAGGATTGGCGCATAGCAAATGTGGTGCCAATATTCAAAAAGGGTCCAAAAACAGAGCCTGGAAACTATAGGCCGGTAAGTTTAACATCTGTTGTGGGTAAACAGTTTGAAGGTTTTCTGAGAGATGCTATATTAGAGCATCTCAACAGAAATAAGAAAATAACGCCATATCAGCATGGCTTCATGAGGGATCGGTCATGCCAAACTAATTTAATCAGTTTCTATGAGGAGGTAAGTTCTAGAATCAATGGATGTCGTATATGTGGACTTCTCCAAAGCATTTGACACTGTACCACATAAAAGGTTAGTATATAAAATGAGAATGCTCGGACTGGGAGAAAACGTCTGTATGTGGGTAAGTAACTGGCTCAATGATAGAAAACAGAGGGTGGTTATTAACGGTACATACTCAGATTGGGTCACTGTCACTAGTGGAGTACCTCAGGGGTCAGTATTGGGCCCTATTCTCTAATATATTTATTAATGATCTTATAGAAGGCTTGCATAGTAAAATATCAATTTTCGCAGGTGACACTAAACTGTGTAAAGTAATTAACACTGAAGAAGACAGTATACTGCTACAGAGGGATCTGGATAGATTGGAGGCTTGGGCAGATAAGTGGCAGATGAGGTTTAACACTGACAAATGTAAAGTTATGCACATGGGAAGGAATAATGCAAGTCACCCGTACATACTAAATGGTAAAACACTCAGTAACACTGACATGGAAAAGGATCTAGAAATTGTAATAAACAGCAAACTAAGCTGCAAAAACCAGTGTCAGGCAGCTGCTGCCAAGGCCAATAAGGTAATGGGTTGCTTCAAAAGGGGCATAGATGCCCGTGATGAGAACATAGTCCTACCACTTTACAAATCATTAGTCAGACCACACATGGAGTACTGTATACAGTTCTGGGCTCCTGTGAACAAGGCAGACATAGCAGAGCTGGAGAGGGTCCAGAGGAGGGCAACTAAAGTAATAACTGGAATGGGTGGACTACAGTACCCTGAAAGATTATCAAAATTAGGGTTATTCACTTTAGAAAAAAGACGACTGAGGGGAGATCTAATTAATATGTATAAATATATCAGGGGTCAGTACAGAGATCTATCCCATCATCTATTTATCCCCTGGACTGTAACTGTGACGAGGGGACATCCTCTGCGTCTGGAGGAAAGAAGGTTTGTACACAAACATAGAAGGGGATTCTTTACGGTAAGAGCAGTGAGACTATGGAACTCTCTGCCTGAGGAGGTGGTGATGGTGAGTACAATAAAGGAATTTAAGAGGGGCCTGGATGTATTTCTAGAGTGTAATAATATTACAGGCTATAGCTACTAGAGAGGGGTCGTTGATCCAGGGAGTTGTTCTGATTGCCTGATTGGAGTCGGGAAGGAATTCCCCCCCCCCCCCCCCCCCCCAAAGTGGGGAAAATTGGCTTCTACCTCACAAGGTTTTTTTTTGCCTTCCTCTGGATCAACTTGCAGGATGACAGGCCGAACTGGATGGACAAATGTCTTTTTTCGGCCTTATGTACTATGTTACTATGTTACTGGGATACAGCCGTTCAATGGGGCTCTTCTTGCACTGCCAATCAATATTTAAAGCTACAGTACTAATTTTTATTCTTAATGTGTATCAGCCAGCCATCAGCCCAATTTACATAAAATAAATTCACAGACAGAAATCTTCTACAATATTAATCGTGGCACTGATAATTTACTGGCTGATATAATTCTCTGCTTAAGTTGCACTGAACTTGTGACAGTTCCTTAAAAACCTCAATTGATCTCAGATAAGTGTACCTGACCTGACCTGGTGTTCTGCGTCACTCACTATTATATTGTAGTGGAAACACTTGTAAACATCTTCCCCAAAAAGGGACAATTTTTCATTCTAAAAAGCATAACCGCAGTGTTAAACAGCTGGTTGTTACCACCGGCTACCATCCATTTACCCATATCCATATATCATGTGTTGCTGTCACTTTGATATTACTTATTTTACCTTGGTGTTAAAGAGCTTGAAGGGGGTTGGATACAGTCATTGAAGACCTCAGAGTGTCATACATGACTTTTCAGGGCAATCTGAGCACTTTCAATTGCCCTGAAATTTCAATATAATTTTAAGAAATTCTCTGAGTTCTATTTACTGCCAAGTTCAAAGGGGTTGTCCCACGAAAAATAGTGTACTGATTTTCAAACTAGCACCTTGATCTGAATACTTTTATAATTGCATGTAACAAAAAATTTGCATAGCCACTGAGTTATTAACCAAAATGTATCTGTATAGCGCCACCTGTGTTTTTTTTTCTTATTTCTTTGACCTTCTCACTGAGATGGCCGCACATGCTCAGTTTCATCCTTCAACTGCCTCCTGAGCTGGGATAGGGAGAGCTGAGACACGCCCCCTGAGCTGTGATAGGGAAAGCTGAGACACGCCCCCTGAGCTGCAGCAGGAAAGACACTCCCCTTGAGCTGCCAGCTTGGTATAAATCTAGCAGAGCAATAAAAGGGGACATCTCTGGATCCATGTGAGATACAGGGCTCGTTCTAGCTTTGTTGGAAAGAGATTGTCATGTATTACATGATGATTGATTCTAATTTTTTACATTAGTCATGGGATAACCCCTTTAAAGCAACAGTGGAGACTCACTTTAACTCTTATTAAATAAGAAATATGTTCAGACAATGATACATTTTCTTTTACATTTTAGGAAAGAGTAACAAAGTTATCCCCCAGACTGCACTCTGAAGAAGACCTTTCAAAGTTGTTTGAAGCATCAATGAAACTTTATTGACCTGGAGCATACTTGGTAGATGTAAAGGGTATTTATACATAACGTTTATTGCAATTAGTACAATACCTTGACTTGTGGACAATAGGCACTAGAACATTGCTGGTTGTCCGGTATGCTGCAGTTTTTGTCCAACCACCTCTCAGCATGTTTGCTGTGCTGCGGCCAGACCTCCAGCCCGTCCCCATTACAGTGAATGGGGCTGGAGCGGACTTCCAGAAGCACACATGGGCCAGCATTCGTACAGATCCGGCAGGCTGGTCCCCCGGCGGAACAGCCTGCCGGACCCAGCTTAAACGCTAATGAGAAAGTAGCCTAAATCAAACACAGCAGTGAAGGAGGTAAATATACATAGACTATCCTGAGCAAGGTCCTGCATGATTTGCTGTGAAAGATATGACATATATTACAATGAACGAATACAGGGCTTGTCCCAATAAACATTATTTATAAAAACTAAGAATGCCCTTTTAACTACAGTACCATTCAGGGAAAATATTGCATTGAGTGTTGATTATTTCATGTAAAAGCATACGCTTTATAAACTGTGAATTTCAATCTGTGATGTGCCACATTGGGAATATCCATTCAACCTTTGGTTAATGAAACAGAATAAAAAAAAATAACTTGAACAAAAGTTGTATTGCATATCTAAACCTTATTATTGTGGAAAATTATTTAGCTCATTAAATTATTGCTGCAATGATTCATATTCTGTAGTCATTGCTTTTATCAACACAATTGCAAACACAATTGCAAACCTACAGTAGGAAAATAAATAGGTAAACTTCAGAAATAGCAATTTCCTGGTATAATCCTCAAAGTAACTCCCTTTAACACTGAGAGTCTTATAATACTAGACCAGCCTGCAAGGAAAACCAAACAAATTAGAAGTATTCTGGTCAGAAGCATTTATCACCGATCCACTGGATAGTTTATAAATACTAGAACGGTGGAGGTCCAACTGATTGCCCAGGTTCTTATTTTTCCCAGACTGTAGACTGCAGCTAGCTGGAGTTTGAATTGAGCAGTGAACTGAATTCTTATCATATTGATGGCATGGGCCCTGCCGCTCCATTCATTCTCCCCTGGAAATAGCTGAGTTCTGTACTGGATTGTCTCCAGCAAATCCATAGAGAATGAATGGAACAGCAGGGTGAATGCCCAACCTGTCACTCCATCAGATTGGGGAACCAGGCCCCCCGTTCTCGGAATTGGTGGGTGCCCCAATGGTCAGACCCCCAACAACAGTTAGTTATCTCCTATCCTGTAGATGGAGGATACCTTCTAAGCTTGGCACATCCCTTGTAACTTTTTTTTAGGATTGCATGTTACTCATTTTTGGCTAAAAATCTTTTTTTTCAATTGGCCTTTATTAAAATTATTGAGCTGTTCTGTCACAAAGGGTTAACTGTTTTTCTAGCTGTGTGATTGGTACTTTCACTTTGTGCCAGTCATCTAAAAAAACTTATCTATAAACTGCTGAGAGGTCATAAACACTTAATTAAGCCACATTCTTATCAGTAAGATAAGAACTGAGCTATAATGACTGTTTATAAGGAAAATGAAAAAAGACTCCAGCATAGATAGTATATTAAGGTGATTTCCTTTATTTTCGCGATTACTGCAGCTTTTTTTGTAACGTTTCGGCCTTATGGCCTTCTTCAGACTGCAGTAAAATAATTTAAAAATATACACTTAAGTACATGTTATATATTGTAAAGAGAGTATGTAACATTTGCATATTTAAAGCAACATATGTCTCATATAAACCCGTCTGGGTGTAACAGTACATGAGATATACACTGCGTGCAGAATTATTAGGCAAATGAGTATTTTGACCACATCATCCTCTTTATGCATGTTGTCTTACTCCAAGCTGTATAGGCTCGAAAGCCTACTACCAATAAAGCATATTAGGTGATGTGCATCTCTGTAATGAGAAAGGGTGTGGTCTAATGACATCAACACCCTATATTAGGTGTGCATAATATTAGGCAACTTCCTTTCCTTTGGCAAAATGGGTCAAAAGAAGGACTTGACAGGCTCAGAAAAGTCAAAAATAGTGAGATATCTTGCAGAGGGATGCAGCACTCTTAAAATTGCAAAGCTTCTGAAGTGTGATCATCGAACAATCAAGTGTTTCATTCAAAATAGTCAACAGGGTCGCAAGAAGCGTGTGGAAAAACCAAGGCGCAAAATAACTGCCCATGAACTGAGAAAAGTCAAGCGTGCAGCTGCCAAGATGCCACTTGCCACCAGTTTGGCCATATTTCAGAGCTGCAACATCACTGGAGTGCCCAAAAGCACAAGGTGTGCAATACTCAGAGACATGGCCAAGGTAAGAAAGGCTGAAAGACGACCACCACTGAACAAGACACACAAGCTGAAACGTCAAGACTGGGCCAAGAAATATCTTAAGACTGATTTTTCTAAGGTTTTATGGACTGATGAAATGAGAGTGAGTCTTGATGGGCCAGATGGATGGGCCCGTGGCTGGATTGGTAAAGGGCAGAGAGCTCCAGTCCGACTCAGACGCCAGCAAGGTGGAGGTGGAGTACTGGTTTGGGCTGGTATCATCAAAGATGAGCTTGTGGGGCCTTTTTCGGGTTGAGGATGGAGTCAAGCTCAACTCCCAGTCCTACTGCCAGTTTCTGGAAGACACCTTCTTCAAGCAGTGGTACAGGAAGAAGTCTGCATCCTTCAAGAAAAACATGATTTTCATGCAGGACAATGCTCCATCACACACGTCCAAGTACTCCACAGCGTGGCTGGCAAGAAAGGGTATAAAAGAAGAAAATCTAATGACATGGCCTCCTTGTTCACCTGATCTGAACCCCCTTGAGAACCTGTGGTCCATCATCAAATGTGAGATTTACAAGGAGGGAAAACAGTACACCTCTCTGAACAGTGTCTGGGAGGCTGTGGTTGCTGCTGCACGCAATGTTGATGGTGAACAGATCAAAACACTGACAGAATCCATGGATGGCAGGCTTTTGAGTGTCGGTGCAAAGAAAGGTGGCTATATTGGTCACTGATTTGTTTTTGTTTTGTTTTTGAATGTCAGAAATGTATATTTGTGAATGTTGAGATGTTATATTGGTTTCACTGGTAAAAATAAATAATTGAAATGGGTATATATTTGTTTTTTGTTAAGTTGCCTAATAATTATGCACAGTAATAGTCACCTGCACACACAGATATCCCCCTAAAATAGCTAAAACTAAAAACAAACTAACAACTACTTCCAAAAATATTCAGCTTTGATATTAATGAGTTTTTTGGGTTCATTGAGAACATGGTTGTTGTTCAATAATAAAATTAATCCTCAAAAATACAACTTGCCTAATAATTCTGCACTCCCTGTAATGTCCATCTCTTTGCATTCTTCCTTTTAATGGAGTCCTGATATTAAATTCCATATCGTTTTCTCCATAGTATCATAAGAGAGCTGTTTATATCTTATCTCCTGAATCTAAGTCCAGGTAAGTCATCCTTTGATAAAATCGACCTCTTGGTAGTTGCCCATCTTACCACGCACGTCTAGTCACACAGTTATCAACAAACAGCAGTCACTCAATTTCACTGATCGCTAGTTGTCTAGTAGCCCCGATATGAATACAGGTGGTTTGAAGTATCTGCTAAGTGTTGTTAGGTTAAGGTAGATGACACTTCATAATAGGCTAGTAACTGCTTGATGGCTGAGTCATATTGTCAATGTAAATGATAACAAAACGATAGGCAGTATCATCGGTTAATAAAAATAAAGTAAATGAATAGTATAGCCATGTAGGTCAAAAGACCTACCGGCGTCCGGAAACCACTTACCTAATGCCGCTGGTGTGAGAGTAAGGAGGTTGAGGTGCAGTGAAAAGTTGCGGATGTACCACAAGTGGGAGAAGCGCTGCAGTGAGTGAAAACCCAAAGGTTTAAATAGCGTGTGTCCCTGGGGCGTGTGAGTCATTTCCGGGACTCACTGCTAGAGCGGAAGTACGGCAGGCGGTGGAACGCAGCATCACCTCACTCTGCGTTTCACCGGCCGGAAGTGAAGCTGTAGGTGAAGCGCAAATGCGCTTCAAGTGAACGCATGCGCAATGTGGGTAAGATGCAAGGAAGAGATAAAGAAAGTATACCAGCTTTTCACTGCGTCTCAACCTCCTTACTCTCACACCAGCGGCATTCGGTAAGTGGTTTCCGGACGCCGGTAGGTCTTTTGAGCTACATGGCTATACTATTCATTTACTTTGTTGTCATTAACCGATGATACTGCCTATCATTTTGTTCTCATTTACATTGACAATATGACTCAGCCATCAAGCAGTTACTAGCCTATTATGAAGTGTCATCTACCTTAACCTAACAACACCTAGCAGATACTTCAAACCACCTGTATTCATATCGGGGCTACTAGACAACTAGCGACTGGACGTGCGTGGTAAGATGGGCAACTACCAAGAGGTCGATTTTATCAAAGGACGACTTACCTGGACTTAGATTCAGGAGATAAGATATAAACAGCTCTCTTATGATACTATTGAGAAAACGATATAAAATTTAATATCAGGACTCCATTAAAAGGAAGAATGCAAAGAGATGGACATTATATCTCGCGTACTGTTACACCCAGATGGGTATATATGAGACATTCACTCACCTAAAGAATTATTAGGAACACCATACTAATATGGTGTTGGACCCCCTTTTGCTTTCAGAACTGCCTTAATTCTACGTGGCATTGATTCAACAAGGTGCTGATAGCATTCTTTAGAAATGTTGGCCCATATTGATAGGATAGCATCTTGCAGTTGATGGAGATTTGAGGGATGCACATCCAGGGCACGAAGCTCCCGTTCCACCACATCCCAAAGATGCTCTATTGGGTTGAGATCTGGTGACTGTGGGGGCCATTTTAGTACAGTGAACTCATTGTCATGTTCAAGAAACCAATTTGAAATGATTCGAGCTTTGTGAGATGGTGCATTATTCTGCTGGAAGTAGCCATCAGAGAATGGATTCATGTTCTCATTCTTTTTACGCCAAATTCGGACTCTACCATTTGAATGTCTCAACAGAAATCGAGACTCATCAGACCAGGCAACATTTTTCCAGTCTTCAACAGTCCAATTTTGGTGAGCTCGTGCAAATTGTAGCCTCTTTTTCCTATTTGTAGTGGAGATGAGTGGTACCCAGAGGGGTCTTCTGCTGTTGTAGCCCATCCGCCTCAAGGTTGTGCATGTTGTGGCTTCACAAATGCTTTGCTGCATACCTCGGTTGTAACAAGTGGTTATTTCAGTCAACATTGCTCTTCTATCAGTTTGAATCAGTCGGCCCATTCTCCTCTGACCTCTAGCATCCACAAGGCATTTTTGCCCACAGGACTGCCGCATACTGGATATTTTTCCCTTTTCACACCATTCTTTGTAAACCCTAGAAATGGTTGTGCGTGAAAATCCCAGTAACTGAGCAGATTGTGAAATACTCAGACCAGCCCGTCTGGCACCAACAACCATGCCACGCTCAAAATTGCTTAAATCACCTTTCTTTCCCATTCTGACATTAAGTTTGGAGTTCAGGAGATTGTCTTGCCCAGGACCACACCCCTAAATGCATTAAAGCAACTGCCATGTGATTGGTTGACTAGATAATTGCATTAATGAGAAATAGAACAGGTGTTCATAATAATTCTTTAGGTGAGTGTATGTTGCTTTAAATATGCAAATGTTACATACTCTCTTTACAATATATAACATGTACTTAAGTGTATATTTTCAAATAATTTTACTGCAGTCTGAAAAAGGTCATAAGGCCGAAACGTTACAAAAAAAGCCGCAGTAATCACGAAAATAAAGGAAATCACCTTAATATACTATTTATGCTGGAGTCTTTTTCCATTGATTAATTGGGGTGGGAACCCTACTCCAAGCAGAAGGGACAGAGTGCGACAAAGCTTAAAAATATTATGTTTATAAGAGCAGAGATAAGCAGTCCGTCTGCTCCTGGTCTGACGGAAAAGACAGAAAATCCAAAGGGTGCTATTAAAGCATGTCAGCTCTGTACAGAAAAAAGGACGCCATATTTTTAGCTCAAAATGAGTACAATGCAATAATAAAAAATTGCCCCCAAAGGTGTACATAACCTTTAAATGAGTGTTGATCTCAGGAATTCAGAGATAAAGTCCACAGACTGAGCCATCAGACAGCTGCACTGAGGGATTTCACCACTAGGAAAACAGAGCAGCCTGGAATATATTTGATAGTATACAGACTGCCAAAGACAAAGAAAAAACCTCATCACAAGTGCAAATACAGCCTGACAAATTTGAAAAATTTAACTTTATTTCACTTCCCCATTTCCATATCTGGCCATATGGTACCTTTTCTTCCATCTCATTTGAAACCAATTGTCTCCAATATCCCAACTTAGGCGTTGAACTAGACAAGATTAATATTCGTTGTCTGATGAATCCTATGTTCACTATTCATGGGCTGTTCTTGTCACTCCCACAAAGCCAGAAGGCCATGAGATTCTTCCTTTTTGTGGAAGTTGGTAATAATTACTTATTGACTCAAAGATGAATACAAGTGAATGTGCTGGTCTTGTTGGTATCATCTATCTTGTATGTAATGATTTTATTTAAATTTTTTTACTTTATCCTATGAAAGCTTGTTCCAGATAATTGGCTGAAATATTTCTCAGTGTAGTAGGGTCTTTATCATTCCAGCTCACCCAGCTCTTCCAGACATAGTGATAAGGTACATGAGCGCATTCTGTATCTTCATAGCTATTTCCATAGATGGATGTTTCCATCCAGCTTGGGAGCAGGGTAAAAATCATCTGGTAGCTTTTAAATAATGAATAAAACAAACATAAAAGTGGCAAAAGAAATGTAAAACCTGGTAAATATTTTGGGTTATATATTTTTTTCAGATTTTTTTTATGTATTACACATAGGCATAACGCTTGCCAAATCTGTAAAGGGACTGCCCATCTTCCATGTGCTATGTGTAATACTGGCATCATGTGGCTGTGGAGTCTTCTGGCTTCCTCCAGATACATGGCCTGGGGGGCGACTGCTACCTCTGTTCCACTGACCTACATATTTGTATAAAAGTAATCTATTCAGCCTTCATAGACCTGTTAGATTTTTCCAGGGATGGCAACATTTCTGATGTTTAAGCACTAAGCTGTGGACAGATTATTGAATCTTACTCATGTGCCCTTCAATAGAACAATTCCCTGCCCCCAGAGCTCATGATCCCGGGACACAATAAGCAGACACATGGAGCTGATTTTTACACAATATTATGTTTCCTACAGAATTAGCACAACCTTCTGCACATAGCATATTAAGGGCACATATTGCCCCTAGGATTTAGTGACACTCTAAACCACAGACATGGAGCACTGGGCCCCTTATTAACCAACTTCTTAGCAGATGTTAGCTGAAAATGATGATACAGATACTGGGCGATATTGGTTTACCTATCATTTTCATATGTATTGTATCTAAGCCTTATACATATCTATAACAGTGATAGTTTAGTAGATAACAAAAACGTAATAAATGTAAGGTTCTATTCAAATTACATGTAGAAATTACTTTGGAGGTATACATCAGGAAGATATCATGGTATATACCTCTGACTAAAGACCATAACATATCACTATATAGACATACAGTCAGGTATGTCACCCATAGCCTCCAATTATATATTACACAGTATATTTTTCTTTACTGTATACCTTTGTATAGCATAGTGTAATCAAAAGGACATTTGTTTAGCCTATAAATATGTTTGGGGTATATATGCCAGGAGGCTCCTAAGGTGATGTGAACAGCCTCATGAATGTAAGACCCTTCAAAGGGCGTTAGCCATCTTCACTTGTGTATGTTTTTTGAATATCAGTTTTGATACATGCTGTATGTGTATTATTCTGTGCTATGAAATTGTTTAAAAAAAAACGAACATTTAAAAATTCATTCAGCTGTTTCCTAGTTTGCTTTTATGTCCCCAAGATTAAAAAAGAATGGACGGCACACTGCGCATGTGCAGGCGCACTCCATTCATTTCAATAGGGCCGCCAAAAATAGCCAAGAGCTGGCTCGGCTATTTCCGCCTGCCCCATAGAAATGAATGGGAGCAGGGGCCACGCGTGTGCGGTGCATTCCCATTCACTTGTATAGGAGCAGCGCTTGGTGGTAGACAGACCCCGGGTAACACAAGGTCCTCCAGCCACAGCTCTCCCCACTCCTTTCTCCTTGTAGGTGCGGATCCCAGAGGTAGGACACGCACCTATCAGACAATGGTGGCATATCCTAGCGATATGCCCCCATTGTATGTGATGGGATAACCCCTTTAACATACCTTAATTATAGCTCCTTGTTATTTTTTCTTTTACAGCTTATGCAAGGTGCTGAATCTCCTTAAAGAGAAGAGTCCTGTGTGGAGACTTTCTAGAAGTGCTCCATGGTATGGAGATTTTTTTGGTAATGCTCTATGAGAAAGGAATATGTAAGAGAGAATCCTACTCTGTACTGACAACAGGCAAGCCCCCGAAACAGCCGTCTACAGATGGATATCTGGTATGGATATATTCCCTTGTCAAATCCTAAGGCTTGTCTCATAAGGAGCCACTTCCAATAAGTGGCACTGACAAGATGGTTCTCTTTCTTGGGAGATACCACTTGGCATATTTGTTTCCCATGGAGCATTGCTAGTAAGTCTCCATACCATGCAGTACTTCCAGTAATTATCCATACATGGCTGGTCTCTTTAAGGAGATTCAGGATCCTGTCTAAGCTGCTTCCAAGGAATTGCACTGAGCCAGCCAGAATCCTACTCCATACTGATGAGGGGCAAACACCCTGAAACAGCTGTCTATGGATGGATATCTGCCATAGCTATATTCCCTGGACAAGTCCCAAGACTTGTTAGAAAGTCGGAACTTGACTCACAAGGAGCCACTTCCAATAGGTGGTGCTGGCGAGGTGGCTTTCTTTCTTGGGAGATACCTCTTTTCTTTTACCACATAG
The DNA here is from genome assembly GCF_905171765.1 of Bufo bufo. Classification (NCBI taxonomy): domain Eukaryota; kingdom Metazoa; phylum Chordata; class Amphibia; order Anura; family Bufonidae; genus Bufo; species Bufo bufo. The sequence continues at coordinate 116,525,710 of NC_053393.1, read as the reverse complement.
CACTAGCAGAGAAGCATGGAAGACTTTGTCCTCCTCAATATAAGCTTTCATTGAGATAGGAGTTTGGATCCTTTGGAGAGTGTCAATATTATAGCCCCCCCCCCCCCCCTTGGTTAAAAAATTGTTGATCACCAATGAAGAGTACAAATATTATTTGTATCTGCAATGTAAAATCATTTTTAAATCTTTGGAAATAACGAGGTTCCACCAAGCACATTATCACCCCAATGGCTACAGACCATGCATACTGTATATCCCTATACAGTACATGGAATGAAGTCATAAATAACAAATCATTTTATCATTATTATTTATACGCTAATATTTGATTGTTTGTATTGGATTGGAAAATTGTGTAACTTTACAAACATCTATAATCACAAAGGTATATACACGCGCAGCAAATCTGATGCAGAAATGTCTGTGACTGTGCCATTCATCTTGCTACCAAAACGGCCCTATGCATATGAGTGGGATTGATTTTCAGTTGCAGAATGCACCAGTCACCCTTTTAATCACTGGATCACAAGTCAGAGTTGCGCTACATCATAGCCCCAGCCTAAATCACTGAGCTTTGGATTTTAATGTTATGCTTTAACAAGGTACGGATACAGTTTGTGTGTGACATCTTCCCCAAATCTTCCCTGTCACATTAAATACCTTCATTTGGAGTGGATTTCAGCGACAGTGCGCATTACGCTTATGGCAATTAAAGCATTAAATCCCTGCTGTACTACACAAGTCCCATTCACTCCGGGATGGACGGGCTCCTGATCTTTTTATGCGTGGGTAATGGATTTGTTGTGATCACTTGAATGAGCATCAATGGGAGGATAAACAATTCCTTTCTGGGACATGCAATTCCCCATCTGCTGAGAGTGTTTAGTGCTGGGGAGAGTCAAGCCTGAAGCAGATGAGCACGCCAGCCAATCTCATGCTAATGACATGCAAGGCAAAAAGCTGGACGCGTGGCTCAATAAATCACACCGTAATTGAGTCTTCGGGTCACGTTTCACAACCCCCCTATCAGTTGTGTAATTTTGAATGCAACAAAAGCGATGGATTTCAGAGCTGTGGACTTCATAAATAATTCTCTTAGGATATATAGATCATGCAGATATAGATATAGATCATGGTGTTCAACACATTTTTTTTTTATGATGATTTTGATTTGTATATTGAATTTGCTCCATTCATCTGCAGCACACATATAATGACAAGCTCATCTCGTCTTCACTTGTATTTATACATAGGACCATGTGTTATATGAAAATTAACCTTTTTCCGAAACTTGTGTTTCCCTGTCAGTACATATGGTATATGCAGATGTAGCAGAGCTCATTTTGTCATGGTTTATGACTTCATTGTTTAGCTGTCAATCTCAGTTATTGTATTTATATGCAATTAGTAGCTATACTATGGAAGGCCACAGATAATACATTTTGAAATCATGGTAATTTGTGCCAAAGGATACACACAGGTGTGCTACATCTGCATGTTATCTGTATCTATATATCGCATTGTTTTATATCTGTAACTTGTAATTATGAGCACTTTCTTTAAACTACACAAAAATGTACAGGACTCATAACTGAGGTATGAGAGACGCTGCCGTACAGCCAATCGGTTCATTGTCCTATGGGTGCATCTTGTTTCTGCATGCTTGTTATAATATCTCACAATTATGTTTCTGTCATATTCTGTACTATACGCTATTCAGTAAATCACTAGATGTGACACATTTTATAACAAATGGTCAATGCTCTTATTGTTGTTATTTTTTATAATTATCATTAGTTAATTATTAAGTAATACATCACATTACTAGAAAACAGGACAAGCCAGGTCACAACCATCTTGCTTAATAAGGAAATCATTTCAGTATATTGAATTATGGGATATACGACGTATCCTTTAAATTATTAAGCAAGATATTGGTAAAATAAGATTAAATTCAGCAAGGTTTAAAAAGGCATCAAAATATTTCTATACACTTTACCATAAAATTAATTTTGGGCTATTTTCATGGAGGTAGGCTCATTTTGGAATATAACCAATATAGTTCTAAAATATGTATGATTGATATTTTGTAAGTCTATAGAGGCAAGTAGAATCCTTATCCCATTACAGCTTTCTTTATATGATGCATTTTAAAGAACATTCATTTCTAAAAAGAACAAAATGAAAACTAGGTTTCCTCAACACGGATTTCATAGCACTTTATGTTGACCAAGTGATACATTGTTGATTTTAATATTCTGGACCTATTTATTGCTATTGCCATTGCTATTGCATAGGATTAGAGCACATTGACATTCTGCTTTCTGCTAAAGCATAACTCACTCAAATTTGTGACACACTCATCCCGTCAAAGAAGTGTGCCAGAGTGATATACAAAGCCTTAAAGAGACAATGCAGGAAACTGCCCTGGGGTGTTTACTATTCACATTGGCAACAAACCTTTGTATGAAGAGAATTCTAGGCAAGACAGATGGGAGTAAATAAAGTTACAATGTGGAATAAGGAATGAGATGAGATCACAGCTCCAGCCTGGCCATCCTTTGTAAACCTGGACAATGATCAGGGGTGCAGAATTCTGCAACCTATTTATGAGAGGCTCAGATCAGTTTGATCGAGCTGCTGGACGCATCACTCTACCTCAGTGAAAATGAGCACAATATGCAGCCGCAAGGAGGACACTTTACAGACCTTACAGACCTATAATACAGCTTTCCCAACCAAAGGTAAGGAACATAAATGGTTTAGCTGTAAATGGTATCTCTGTACTGGTCAGACATATCAATATATATATATTTATATTTATATTTATTTACTGAACTGAATGATTCTATACATATTATATCAGTTGAATATATGGTATAATATTAGTACTTATTGTGGACTGTGTATGTGTAATTCCAACTAGCATGATGCTGACATAATTCTGAGCTATTGGAAAGTATATATATATATATATATATATATATATATATATATAAAAAATAGAAAAAGTAATCAGCACCAAACTGTAAACAATACTGCGGGGGCAAGCTTACCCAAAAATCCAGTCCAAAAAAATAGAGCAGCACTCCAGGATAATGTGGAAAATAGTGGTTTATTCACCCCTTGGTGACACAACGTTTCGGCTCCAACATGAAGCCTTGAGAAATTGAAACTGTCAGAGAGAGAGGTAATTACCACCAGCTGACATTGCTGGCTGGTTTTTTTATATAGGCCAGACTGGAACGTGGAGAGTAGTCACCCACCCAGCATTTTGACTACTCCCAGTAAGAGCCGTCCCGGATCAGCTATTACAGCTATACTAAATAGCAAGGTGTCAAACAGCAACTGCTGCTGACACATGAAAACTGGCTCTTACTCCACCGAGGCCAGGAATCTCGGTGACACATACTTTCTGTCAACGACGGTCCCTTGCGCCTTCCTACTATATATATATATATATATATATATATATATATATATATATAGAGAGAGAGAGAGAGAGAGAGATACAAAAAGCACACCTGATGAAATAGTCAGTAACAAGGCGTGCCAGCGGTATTGCACCTAACCAAGGTGATAAATCGATAAAAAATAAATACACCGCAGCACTTCCAATAGGTGAAAATAGTGGGATCCTTTTATTCACCCATGCGTGCCATGCAACGTTTCGGTCCACTTGTAAGTGGACCGAAACGTTGCATGGCACGCATGGGTGAATAAAAGGATCCCACTATTTTCACCTATTGGAAGTGTTACGGTGTATTTATTTTTTATTTCACATCTAATATGTAAATATTGATATATACATATATGTAAATATATCTAATACGCAAATATAAATATATAAAACATGAATATAATATATATACACATGTATAATACATTAGTATAAATATATAATATATAAATATATAGAATGTACACATATATATATATTTTAAATTAACAATATGTGGTGATGTTTTGGCACCTTTCATAGCCTGTATGTGACATTATAAAGCCACCGATCGTATTAAATGAGCACATTGTTACAGAACATATGTTTTTGATGTTTTTATAACATCAGTTTAGGGGGACTTTATAATCCAGGACCTAGATGAAGATTTGTCAATTTCATTAATTGTATATTCTGGAAAATGCTACATCATGTATCAAAAGTGTCTGTCTTTTGCTGTTCCTGCACACCCCCTGGTCACATATAGATAGATATAAGGCAGTGTGATCCATACTGACGTCACATGCGGGAGGTCATGTGACATAATCAGGTGACCACATAGTTCAGTGGATCTTGTGCTTTATACATTAAACATAAGTTTAAGAAACTTGTCCTTGAGAAATGCTGCTGCTCATATTTTTTGTATTTGTTCTGGAATACAACATGGAATATTGTACATTATCAATCAGAAACATTTTTTATAGACTTTGGGTCGTCATTTATTTAGACCAACATTTTAGACACCGGTCTTTATACCCCATTAGCTGCCGGTGGATGTGGCGAATTTATGTAGAGGCACTGGCCTCTACATAACTTCGACGTATCCACAGCCTGCCTAAATCTACACCAGCTTCCTTGTTGGCATAGATTTAGACCATTTTCTACGCCTAAAACAGGTGTAGAAAATGGTAAATGAAACAGGCCTGCCAGCCCATCCCCTTCACTTCTCACACCACACCCACTTTTTTAGACTTGCCATGAGCAGGGAAAATTCCTAGATTGCAGCTTAAATAACCTTTGGGCTGCAATCTGCGACAGATATACGACAAAAAGTGGTGTATATCTGTTAGTAAATGACCCCCTTTGTGCTTCTATAGGAGCAATCCGTCCCATTGAAATGAATGGGATGGCTTTGGTGTAATTACACCTGCTCACCACTGCGGATGTGACGGCGAGCAGGTAAATAATGAAGAGGAGGCAGCGTTGGCACGGCGCGCGCCTTCTCTTCAAACAGCTGATTGGCGGGGGTGCCAGGAGTCGGACCCCCGCCGATCTGATATTGATGGCCTATCCTGAGGATAGGTCATCAATAAAAATAACTTGGACAACCCCTTTTACTCGTTTTTTATCAATAGCTATGAAGTGTACCCACAAAAACATGGTGTATCATTAAAAGGGTTTTCCAAGATTTTAATACTGATGACCTATCCACTGTATAAAAAAAATGGAGGGGTGGAAAGCACACCTAGTAAGTCAGTAATAGTGGAAAAAGTGGTAAGTTTTCCCCACGGTAATCAGACAATCCAAATGGAAAAAGGAAAATGGAGACAGCACGTCCTATTTGAGGTGGTTTTAATCCAGATGCAACGTTTCGGCTAGTGAGCCTTTGTCAAGCATTTTCCTTTTTCCACTTGGATTATCCTTTGGATAGGTCATCAGTGTCTGATCAGTGGGGGTCCAGCACCCAGGACTCCTGATGATCAGCTGTTTGAGAAGGCACCGGCTCTCCTGTGAGCACCGTAGCCTTCTCCATGCTCACCAGCACAGTGCCATACATTGTATAGCGGCTGTGCCTGATATTGCAGCTCAGCTCCATTCACTTCTGTGGGGACATGTCGTCACTGGCCTAGGGATAGCTGCAAGATGGCCGCGGCACTCAGGAGTGTTGGTGCCTTCTCCCAGGTGTCAGACCTTTACCGAACAGATAGTGATGACTTATCCAGAGGATAGGTCATCAGTTATAAAGTCTTGGAAAACCCCTTTAAGGCTGACCCTACACATTTGATAACTGTTGAGCAACAACTCTCTCTCCTGACCCCTCCTACACACACACACACACACACACTCCAAAACATATATACACACATGAACATTTGGTTCGGCCAAGCATGCATGTGTTCTGAACCAGAAGATGTACGGAAGCCACTGCCATACACCACTGGTGGTGGCTTATCTCCCTGAGAACAAAAGAATCGGGCAGTTGAAATCCAACTGATGACCCTTCTCTACTGACATCTTCCATCAGGGAGAATCAGGAGGACCCCATACACATTGTATTTTCAAACAGTCCCACTGAAATCGGTGCGTATTTGTTTGGCCAGCTTAAAATGTGGAAACAAAGCTTGATCATTAGAGTTAAAGGGTTTCTCCGGGAGTCAGATATTCATGACCTATCCTCAGGATAGGTCATCAATATGTGATCAGTGGGATTTCTACACCCGACTTGAATGGGACTGGGCCGCGCTTAAACTACATGACTGATGAACATGACATCACAGGCCTTGGAAGAGGCAGCAGTGCTCACCGAAGTGCAACAACCACATTGAAACTGATTAGCGGGGTGATGGGACTTGGATCCCCACCAATCAGATATTGATGACCTACGCTGAAGGTAGAAGAAAAAAAGAGACAATGCAGCAGCACCTTGCAAATCAGATAAAGTACAACAATGCCATAGTCACAAAAATAATGATTACAAAAATTATGGTGCTAATGCTACGCTTATTTATAAAGTGAGATGCTTGGCCAATGCATTTTGTACAAAACCATCTGAGCCCGTCGGCCGTACGTCAAGGCGATATCTGTTAGACGGGTCCTAACACTAAATACTACCTGTTATGCGCCATAATGGCCGCCATAAAATTCAGGGAGTGTTGGATCCACATGCATGTTGGATCTACTCTGCCTTTTTCCATTTTTTGTGCCATAATGGCCTCAATTACAAGGGATGCAGGTACCAACATGCATGCCGAGCCCACTCTATACCTTTCCTGGTGCTAGACAGCTTCCAATGAATGTAGTGAGAGCAGGCTACAGCTTTATACTGAGACTAAATAAAATCAGCCTATGGGGCAGACAGGCTAATCAGGAGTGCACGACTCGCTGGAGTGCCACATCTCCAGCATAGTAAATCTTCAAAAAAAATTACCTGCATCCCTTGTAATGGAGGCCATTATGGCACAAAAAATGGAAAAAGGCAGAGTGGATCCAACATGCATGTGGATCGAACACTCCCTGAATTTCATGGCCATTATGGCGCATAATAGGTAGTATTTAGTGTTAGGACCCGTCTGACAGAGATCGCCTTGACGTACGGCAGACGGGCTCAGATGGTTTTGTACAAAATGCATTGGCCAAGCATCTCACTTTATAAATAAGTGTAGCATTAGCACCATCATTTTTGTAATCATTATTTTTGTGACTATGGCATTGTTGTACTTTATCTGATTTGCAGGGTGCTGCTGCATTGTCTCTTTTTTTCTTCTAGGTCTTTGCCATGGCAGCGTGCACCTGCGTACTGGGAGGTGCTGACTAACCCCCTTTTTTTTTTATCCTGAAGGTAGGTCATCAATGTTAAACTCCCAGAGAACACCTTTGAATAGATAATATGAGAAAATTCTGCAGGCCCATAGCCCTTCAATCAAATGCAGGACTCAATTAAAGCAGAATGATTCTGTTATACAGTAGGTTACATTAAGGTACCATTCTTTTATTTTCTTCTTCTCAGCCCACAGCATCTCCAGAAGAAGACTGTCAAGTAACCAGAGAATTCCATCAAATAATGTAAGAGCATATGCACATCTTCTCTAATAAATGTCAATTTACAATAACATATTTTATAGCAAAAATAATTGACAATTTGGAACAAAGCCCCCCCCCCCCCACCCCACCCCCCATAAAAATATATATATATATATCTCCTGGTATTTACAGGACTGCATTCTGTACAAAGGGTAAGTTGGGCTCGTTCAGACACATGGACCATAGTTAGGCCTCTGCAGTCTCCAGTGAACCGATACTTCAAACAGCTCCCTAGATCTGTGCTGTAATAAGTGATACAGAAAAATCACTGTGACTGCAGTGACCACCTGCCAGTTGCGAGAGGAGGCCACACCATTTCCTTCCATGACCATACGAGACTTTGATGCTATGCCATTATACATGTGGATGGGGCTGCCAAAAACTATGGATGTTGGTTCATCAATCACATGCTGCCAGTTCCGCTATTTAATGATAACTAATGTGAAAAGATGCACGAAACTTGACTTTTACAGAATACTTTAAAAAAGGCATGCAAGCCTAAGTGCAATATCAAATTTTCAAAGCAGATCTCCCATACATTTTTATTTGGGCAATGACCCAAACATGTGTTACCCCTTATTCCATCCTGCAGGTAATTGATCCTCACTGGACAAAGAAGTATCTTCCCCAGCAAACTGATCTTCTACATGTTCTATGCAAAAGTGAAGACGTTTGGAGGCTTCCTCCACCAGAACCATTTAGACGTCGCCGGTCTACAAAGCATAGTATGTCAAACTCATAGATGGCATTATGTACAGGTTAACACTATGGGGGGGGGGGGGGGGGGGGCAAGGAGAAACTGGTTTATTTGCCTATAACAACCAATCAGATTCCACCTTTCATTTTTCAGAGCTACTTTGGAAAACAAAAAGAACAATCTGATTGGTGCTTTGGGCATCTAAGGTTGAGTTCACACTTTGGTTATTTGGTCAGTTATTTTGATCAGTTCTATTCAATACACCTGAGTACCATCTCTGAGTAGGCTTCACTACTGGTTTTGGCTCACAATAAGGGTCCATTCACATCACCGTTTAGCTTTCCGTTCTTCTGATCCGTCAGAAGAAGAGAGACAGAAAAAAAAAACTGGATCCTGTAAAAACAACGGATCCTGTTGCATCAGTTGTCATCAGTCCTGCATGCATTACTTTTTTTTCCATCTAAGTAAACGGATCTCAGACGGAAATGGCTGAAACAGATGACATCTAATGCGACAGGATCCGGTTTTTTTCCCTCTCTTCTTCTGATGGATGAGAAGAACGGAAAGCTAAACAGTGATGTGAATGCACCCTAATTGATAGAAATAACTGTCCAAATAACTTAAGTGTGAACTTGGCCTAAGTCAGTTTTCTTTTGCACCAGTTTGGAGAAATCTATCTCTTTATTTGTTTACAAATAATATGCACAAGGGGCGTAACTACTATAGCGGCAGATCATGTGACTGCTACGGGGCCCAGGGCAAGAGGGGGCCCAGTTGGGATCATCTCCTCCTCTACTGGGGGTGAAAACTTGGTCAGGACTCTACTCTCTAAAGGAACTACTTTTAGCAAATAAGGCAGTGGAAAACATGGTCCAAAGGTCATTGAAAGGGGTTTGGGCAGAAACCCTTCTGTCCTGTGGGGGGGCTGGTTTGATTCTTGCTATAGGGCCCTTACTTCTCTATGTACGACACTGCATATGCAAAAAGTTAAATTAAAATAAACATTGAATTTATATTTTACAGATGTGTGTATGGAAATCAAAACACCAAAATCTGCCAAGACTAAGCCAAATGTGCCACTTCCAAATGTAAGGCTGCATTGAATTTCTATATAGTATAATAATGTTATAAAATTATGTTATTTATTTATATAACGGCAACATATTCTACAGTGCTATACAGAGATTGTCATTCTGCACTTCTATACTTGTCACCCTTGGAGCACACAATCTAAATTCCAAATTAGCGTATATTTTAGTATGCTTTTGTGGCAGAAATGGTATTTGTTGTCGTTTATATTTTTTGCTATGTTTTTGCTCTGTTTTATTCACATCTTGCTGATATGATAGGTCGAACTTGTCATACATTGGCAGTATAACTGGCATAATACATACTAGAACATAGTGTGGTTGAAAAAAGAGACAAGCCCCATCGATAAACTTTGTCAAGTCATGCCATGTGAAATGAGTATACCCTCCTGACGCCCCTAATGATGTCAGCCAATGAATTAGAATGGATAATTAGGTCCCAGCTGCATGCCATTAGTATGACATGCCATAAACAGCATGCAGCTCGTAATACCTGTCATTGTCTTTCATAAGAAATTGTTAAAAAAATTCTATATAAACAAATGACGTGTAATTAGAAAATAATTTTTGACAGCTATATTACAATTGCCTACAATTCTATTCCTACGTGTTATAATGCGAATTTACAAATATATTAATGCACTGAAATATAAATAAAGATAGATATATGATAGATAAAATAAAAGATGAACAGCAACAATGAACGCTCCAAAAATGTGAAAAAAAAAAGGGGTACATTTATTAGGACAGGCGTTTTAAAAAATGTCCATAGCTGGCGATGGTTTAGCTAAAGTTATGAAGAAGCGCCGGCCTCTCCATAACTTCGGCGCATCCAGCGCTAGTTCTAAATGTAAGACAGCTTCTGAGCGGTCTAACATTTAGACTATTTTATATACGCCCACGCCACACCCACAATTTTAGACCTGGCATGAGCTGGGCGAAGTCGCAGATAGAGGTGCAACTAACCGTTGCAGCAACATTTGCACCTAAAATATGCCTATAGGCGTATTTCAGAATAGTAAATGACCCCCAGAGTTCTTTTATTCAGCTAAAATGGATACTGGGTGCATAAGAGAGCTTTATTTTTTCACATTTTTGGAGCATGCTGTTTATCTTTTATTTTTTATTAAGTGGACCTGTGGTCAAGTGTCCTGGACAAGCACCTCCATTGTTTTCTTATTCCTTAGGCCTCATGCACACGACCGTTGTTTGGGTCCACATCCGAGCCGCCGCATTTATATTGCCGGCGCCCGTTCCGTTCCGCAAATTGGGGAAGGCAACACGGGCAGCTTCCATTTTTTGCGGCTCCGCGGTTTGCGGACCGCAAAAAATGGAATGGTCGTGTGCATGAGGCCTTACCTTGTGCTGCTGGATTTGTGTATTTCTATCTATCTATTTATCTCTATACTTTATCTATCTATCTAATCTACCTATCTATTTATCTATCTATCATCTATAATTATCTATCTATCTATTTATCTATCTATAATTAGCTATCTATCTATCATTATGTATCATTTTTAGTTAGATAAGACAGAGATATATATAAATAGAAAAATAATATGTAAAATATTTACCGTGTGTGTATATACAGGGTGGGCCATTTATATGGATACACCTTAATAAAATGGGAATGGTTGGTGATATTAACTTCCTGTTTGTGGCACATTAGTATATGTGAGGGGGGGAACTTTTCAAGATGGGTGATGACCATGGCGGCCATTTTGAATCCAACTTTTGTTTTTTCAATAGGAAGAGGGTCATGTGACACATCAAACTTATTGGGAATTTCACAAGAAAAACAATGGTGTGCTTGGTTTTAACGTAACTTTATTCTTTCATGAGTTATTTACAAGTTTCTGACCACTTATAAAATGTGTTCAATGTGCTGCCCATTGTGTTGGATTGTCAATGCAACCCTCTTCTCCCACTCTTCACACACTGATAGCAACACCGCAGGAGAAATGCTAGCACAGGCTTCCAGTATCCGTAGTTTCAGGTGCTGCACATCTCGTATCTTCACAGCATAGACAATTGCCTTCAGATGACCCCAAAGATAAATGTCTAAGGGGGTTAGATCGGGAGACCTTGGGGGCCATTAAACTGGCCCATGACGACCAATCCACTTTCCAGGAAACTGTTCATCTAGGAATGCTCGGACCTGACACCCATAATGTGGTGGTGCACCATCTTGCTGGAAAAACTCAGGGAACGTGCCAGCTTCAGTGCATAAAGAGGGAAACACATCATCATGTAGCAATTTCGCATATCCAGTGGCCTTGAGGTTTCATTGATCAAGAATGGCCCCACTATCTTTGTACCCCATATACCACACCATACCATCAATTTTTTTGTTCCAACAGTCTTGGAGGGATCTATCCAATGTGGGTTAGTGTCAGACCAATAGCGGTGGTTTTGTTTGTTAACTTCACCATTCACATAAAAGTTTGCCTCATCACTGAACAAAATCTTCTGCGAAAACTGAGGGTCCTGTTCCAATTTTTGTTTTGCCCATTCTGCAAATTCAGTGCGCCGATCTGGGTCATCCTCGTTGAGATGCTGCAGTAGCTGGAGTTTGTAAGGGTGCCATTTGTGAGTAGCTAATGTCCGCCGAAGGGATGTTCGACTAATGCCACTCTCCAGTGACATGCGGCGAGTGCTACGCTGTGGGCTCTTGCTAAATGAAGCTAGGACAGCCACTGATGTTTCTTCATTAGAGACAGATTTCATGCGTCCACATTTTGACAAATCCAACACTGAACCAGTTTCACGAAACTTAGCAAGCAGTTTGCTAACTGTAGCATGGGAGATGGGTGGTCTCGTAGGGTGTCTTGCATTGAAATCTGCTGCAATGACCCGTTTACTCCGTTCACCAGACATCAACACAATTTCTATCCGCTCCTCACGTGTTAACCTCGGCAACATGTCAATGGCTGTAAACAAAGAGAAACTTGTAAATAACTCATGAAAGAATAAAGTTACATTAAAACCAAGCACACCATTGTTTTTCGTGTGAAATTCCCAATATGTTTGATGTGTCACATGACCCTCTTCCTATTGAAAAAACAAAAGTTGGATTCAAAATGGCTGACTTCAAAATGGCCGCCATGGTCACCACCCATCTTGAAAAGTTTCCCCCCTCACATATACTAATGTGCCACAAACAGGAAGTTAAAATCACCAACCATTCCCATTTTATTAAGGTGTATCCATATAAATGGCCCACTCATATACACTCACCTAAAGAATTATTAGGAACACCATACTAATACGGTGTTGGACCCCCTTTTGCCTTCAGAACTGCCTTAATTCTACGTGGCATTGATTCAACAAGGTGCTGATAGCATTCTTTAGAAATGTTGGCCCATATTGATAGGATAGCATCTTGCAGTTGATGGAGATTTGAGGGATGCACATCCAGGGCACGAAGCTCCCGTTCCACCACATCCCAAAGATGCTCTATTGGGTTGAGATCTGGTGACTGTGGGGGCCATTTTAGTACAGTGAACTCATTGTCATGTTCAAGAAACCAATTTGAAATGATTCGAGCTTTGTGACATGGTGCATTATCCTGCTGGAAGTAGCCATCAGAGGATGGGTACATGTTCTCATTCTGTTTACGCCAAATTCGGACTCTACCATTTGAATGTCTCAACAGAAATCGAGACTCATCGGACCAGGCAATATTTTTCCAGTCTTCAACAGTCCAATTTTGGTGAGCTCGTGCAAATTGTAGCCTCTTTTTCCTATTTGTAGTGGAGATGAGTGGTATCCGGTGGGGTCTTCTGCTGTTGTAGCCCATCCGCCTCAAGGTTGTGCGTGTTGTGGCTTCACAAATGCTTTGCTGCATACCTCGGTTGTAACGAGTGGTTATTCCAGTCAACGTTGCTCTTCTATCAGCTTGAATCAGTCGGCCCATTCTCCTCTGACCTCTAGCATCCACAAGGCATTTTTTCCCACAGGACTGCCGCATCCTGGATGTTTTTCCCTTTTCACACCATTCTTTGTAAACCCTAGAAATGGTTGTGCGTAAAAATCCCAGTAACTGAGCAGATTGTGAAATACTCAGACCGGCCCGTCTGGCACCAACAACCATGCCACGCTCAAAATTGCTTAAATTACCTTTCTTTCCCATTCTGACAATCAGTTTGGAGTTCAGGAGATTGTCTTGACCAGGACCACCCCCCTAAATGCATTGAAGCAACTGCCATGTGATTGGTTGACTAGATAATTGCATTAATGAGAAATAGAACAGGTGTTCCTAATAATTCTTTAGGTGAGTGTATATATATATATACACTGCCTGTCCAAAAAAAAAAATCACAACCTGGATTTAACTAAGCAAATAGTTATGAGCCTCCTATTGGATAATTACTGCATGGGCGATTATCTTTCAGCTGGCAACAAGTTATTTATCCCCAACTGGTGCAATGAGTTGCTTCTCATTTCTTAAACAACCATGTCGAAAGACACATCTCGTGGTCGTGGAAAAGATGTTAGTCTGTTTGAGAAGGGTCAAAACATTGGCATGCATCAAGCAGAGAAAACATCTAAGGAGATTGCAGAAACTACTAAAATTGGGTTAAGAACTGTCCAACGCATTATTAAAATAAAAACTGGAAGGATAGTGGGGACCCATTGTATTTGAGGAAGAAATGTGTCGGGAAAAAAATCCTAAATGATCGTGATCGGCGATCACTTAAAGGGAATCTGTCACTAGCATATTAGCAAAAATTTTTTTTAGGAATCCATGTGTAATAAAGTACCTTATTTCCATATGTCTTGTTCTTTTTATTCTGTGTCTTGTCATTTCTTAAAAAAAACGCTTTTTATGATATTCAAATGAAGCTGTAAGGAGCCCAGAGGGGCGTTATTCTTTGTCCACGGTGCCTAGGAACGCCCCTCTGAAGTGCCGTGCCTGCCTAAATTTGAAAACTAAGAACTCCTCCAAGATCGCCTAAATCGCCTCCCAGAGGCGAGGCTAAGTGCTCCCCCCCCCCCAGCGCCACGCTCTGCGCGATGATAAGACGACTAAGGGCAACAGCTTCAACATCGTCACTGGGCATGCGCCGATCCCAGTGACGTGTTCGCTGTTTCCTCAGCCAGCTGGGATCGGCGCATGCCCAGTGACGCTGTTGAAGCTGTTGACCTCAGTCGTCTTATCATCGCGCAGGCAATCGCCAGCACTGCGCCTGCGCGGGATTTCGCATGCGGGCGAGAGGAGGATCGGAGGTGTTTGCCGCAGAGCGCGGCGTTGGGGGGGGAGCCCTTAGCCTCGCCTCTGGGAGGCGATTTAGGCGATTTTGAAGGAGTTCTTAGTTTTTACATTTAGGCGGGCACGGCACTTCAGAGGGGTGTTCCTGGGCACCGTGGACAAAGAATAAGGTACTTTATTACACATGGATTCATAAAAAAAAAATTGCTAAAAAACAACAGTAGAACTCAGGGCTATGTTTAATAGGGAAAGTAAGAGCATTTCCACACGCACAATGTGAAGGGATTGGGACTGAACAGTTGTGTAGCCGTAAGAAAACCACTAATCAGTGAGGTAAACCAGAAATAAAGGCTTCAATTTGCTAGGGAGCATAAAGATTGGACTCTGGAGCAATGGAAGAAGGTCATGTGGTCTGATGAGTCCAGATTTACCCTGTTCCAGAGTGATGGGCGCATCAGGGTAAGAAGAGAGGCAGCTGAAGTGATGCACCCATCATGCCTAGTGCCTACTGTACCAGCCTGTGGGGGCAGTGCTATGATCTGGGGTTGCTGCAGTTGGTCAGGTCTAGGTTCAGCTACAGTATGTGCTCCAAGAATGAGGTCAGCTGACTACCTGAACATACTGAATGACCAGGTTATTCCATCAATGGATTTTTTCTTCCCTGATGGCATGGGCATATTCCAAGATGACAATGCCAGGATTCATCAGGCTCAAATTGTGAAAGAGTGGTTCAGGGAGCATGAGACATCATTTTCACACATGGATTGGCCACCACAGAGTCCAGACCTTAACCCCATTGAGAATCTTTGGGATGTGCTGGAGAAGGCTTTGCGCAGCAGGTCAGACTCTACCATCATCAATGCAAGATCTGGATGCAACACTGGATGGAAATAAATCTTGTGACATTGCAGAAGCTTATCGAAACAATGCCACAGCGAATGCGTGCCGTAATCAAAGCTAAAGGCGGTCCAACTAAATATTAGAGTGTGTGACCTTTTTTTTGGACAGGCAGTGTATATATATATATATATATAAACTTTTTTATTTTTTTATTTAGCTACATTATTCAGTCACGGATTGTACAAGGTACATTGATATGTGTCCTATTAATGAGAAATTAGAAATGACTTTTCTTTTAATCTTCTTTCAGAAACCTCTTCCCTTGCCATCGCCAGCCCTCAGTGTGACCAAACAGACTGCCAGCACTTTGCCTACAGCCCACGTCACTCCTGTCACAGTAGGGTGAGTCCCCTCCCCAGCTAACTCTAAGAAAGCAGCTGCTGCTTGTGTGACAATAGCCGCACTGTGTAATTGAAGTAGGTCAGGTCCCTAATGTCCCCTGGACTTAAGAGAATAACAGGTGGCTTGGGTTAGGGATCAACTATTTACCATAAAATGCAGGCAACTACAAATGATCTAATTAGAAACTTCAGTCAGCGGAATCATAATCATATATTGCCTGCTGATTGGAAGCAGAAGAGCATTTCAATGACAATGGACATCACAGACAAAAAAAAAGTACAGCGCCTCCCGTGCTAAAAATAGAAGACCCACTACAAACCATTGTACTGAATGAGCCCAGGTTTCCACTGTATTCATGACTTGTCCTGTTCCTAATAAGAAGTCTTCAATATGCAAGGGGGCATTGTTTTACAGTAATTTTATTGACTCTCAGTATAATAACTGCACTTTTAAGGTGGCCAAATAAGGACACTTTGAGCAATTATTCTAAGCAGGTGCACATTTTATATTAGTTATACCCGTTCATCTTAGCATGCGTTTGGGCTTAAATTAAACCACAGCTTAATATACAAAGCACTTAATTATACAGTTGAGGGGGATATTCTGAATCCATTAAATGATTGTAGCCTTTTAAAGGAGTTTTACAAAGGAACTAAATAAGGTACACTTGGAGAGATGAACGGCACAGGAAGTCGCTTTCGCAGAAGAACACTTTGCACAGTATGCACTCTTTAGTACGGATGCTATTTGTCCGACTGCTATCTGGCATCATGAATCTACATTTTCTGTAAAAAAATAAAAAATATATATAATTTTTTTAAATAAAATTGCTTCCTATTGTTGTATCACAGGTGCCATGATCCAAGGCTTGTTGACTCTGAAGAGGAAATTATCTCTGAAAATGAGGCCTATTTGCCCCTAACTGCCGACTGCACGCCAAAGAAATCACCAAGCTTACTCCAGAAAATGGGCTTAAAGTTCAGGAAGTCTGTGGAGTATATTGGTGCTTCAAATGGTGCCTTTCAGGAAGACTGAACAATGTATGACATGGGAGGCACCAATCTGATCATTAATGCCAAAAATGGACCTTTTCGCTTTACTATTTTTTTTTCTACAAATGCACTTGATTGAAACATGGTAACCGTGCCTGAACGAGAGGAGTTGATCCCAGGGAAGAAGGTGCTGTTGTTTTGGTACTATAACATCTAGCAGTATTGAGTTTGGAAAGACCCTGTTGGGACATCGACAGACTATTGAGAGCATCGCCTAAGCATTGCAGTCAATAATTTAATGCACTAGATGTAGGAGCATATGAGGTCCTGGGTGGTAATCAAAGGTGGGTAACTTGACTTAAAGGGGTTCTATCATCAGATACGTTGCAATAAAACTGTCTCATCTACCTGTACAGCATGTGCGCCGAACAAGCTCCCGCAAGACTTCAGGGCCAGGCTTGAGTACATCTTCATTACCTGGTCCTGTCAGTGGTGGGGGCGTGGTGTGAAGGACAGTGAGTGGAGCCTCTGAGAGCAACAAGGTGCAACGGCACCACCCTTGTTCCTCCTAGAGGCTCAGTTGCATATCATAAACATCAATTTCCTCTAGAATGCAGGCCCATAGGAAGATGGGACCCAGACCATGATGCTCAACTCTCAAGTGCGCATGTCTTAAGTGAGATGGTATTATTGAGACGTATCTGATGACAGAACCACTTTAAAATGTAACTCACCTGCTTACTTGAATTTTCAACTTTTGCTTACTTTTTTATTATGTCTATGCATGTGGGACATTGAGAGAAAATAGCTGTATTCTGAGTGCCTGATCATGGTAGTGGTAGAGCACCTTAGTTCCCTTAAAGCTCCAGGCAGTTCACCCTTATTCATTAGTGGTAGCCCTGTGAGAAACCAAGGCCCCGCAGGCTATGGTGTAATTAGACAGAACAAAAAAATGTTCAACCAATAAAGCCAAATGCTGGCTATTTCCAGTGTGGCACTAAATGGTTGTTTTCTTGGAAAACAACATTTATGGCTAGGTTTTCAAGCAGATAAAGCACTCTATTAGATAACGCTCTCCGGTGTCCTGTATGCTGTTATACACCTATTGTATAAATGTGAAGGCATCCACAGCATTCATATCTTGCCATGTCTTTTATTGTTGTATTGGTGGTTTTTAGGAGAACCTTGCACTATACCAATGCAGTGCAATCTGCAGGCAGGATGCTATAGTGCATGAAGAGCTGAGTAGATTGATATATAGTTTATGGGAGAAGATTAAAGGGGTTGTCTCACTTCAGCAAATAGCCTTTATTATGTAGAGGAAGTTAATATATTGTTAGTATCCATATTGCCTCCTTCGTTGGCTGGATTCATTTTTCCATCACATTATACACTGCTCCTTTCCATGGTTACGACCATCCTGCATAAATTTATACTGAATATTTTCCTGTAAACTATATATGAACAGGGCTGGTGCAAGGATATATGCCACCCTAGACAAAAGAAAATTTTGCCGCCCCCCCCCCCCCTTGACTCCGCCCTTTGACCCGCCACTTTTTTGTCGGCCACTTATTTAATAATTGTTGCATGCAACATTTTACTTGACCAGCTAATTGTAGATATTCTACAGCAGTCCCATTACAATTCCCCCTCCCCAATCAGCCTTTCGACCAAATAATAAAAATAGTAAAAAAAAACATTTTAATTGTAAACATTTTCTCATATGCAAAATATAAAATAGCAGCATTGCACATATACAGCAGCACGTGCCTCTCACATCCAGGGCCTCCAGGTGACGTCTCCTCCAATGTAGATCTTCTCTGTCATCATCTTCTCCATTCGGTCCGGACACTTCTCTCAGCCGCCTCGTCTCTGCAGAGTCCCACCAATAGTAATTCCCTTCTAGAATGCCCTCATTAGTAATACTGCCCCACATTAAGTAATATGCCCCCCACACTGCCTCACATTAAGTAATTTGCCCCCCCACACTGCCCCATATTAAGTAATTTGCCCCCCCCCCCACACTGCCCCACATTAAGTAATTTGCCCTCCCACACTGCCCCACATTAAGTAATTTGCCCCCCACACTTCCCCACATTAAGTAATTTGCCCCCCCACACTGCCCCACATTAAGTAATTTGCCCCCACTCTGCCCCACATTAATTAATTTGCCCCCCACACTGCCTCACATATTGTTTGCCCCCCACACTGCCCTTCATTATGTAATTTGCCCCCCACTAAGTAATTTTCCCCCACACTAAGTAATTTTCCCCCACACTAAGTAATTTTGCCCCCACACTAAGTAATTTTGCCCCCACACTGCCCTCCATTATGTAATTTGCCCTCCATTAAGTAATTTTGCCTCCACACAAGTTAATTTTGGCCCCAGACTGCACTCCATTATGTAGTTTGCCCCCCCTCCCCCTGTACTTGTGTCACTGATCCTGTAAGTCTGTACTTGCCGGCTGCGCGAGCATGAGTTCAGTTAAGTTCAGTGTCTTTGGTGCACAATGCCGTCCTGCGGCGCGATCCCGCAAGACCCACCTCGGGCGGTCACAGGTCTTGCGGGATTGCGCGCCGAAGTGACTGAACTCATGCCTGCGCAGCCGGCAAGTACAGGATCAGATCAGCGACACAAGTACAAGGGGGCGGGTACTAGTGGTGTTGGGAACTTGGGTCCCGCGGGTGACACCCCATCAGACTGGTGTCATCCGGTGCGGCCCGCACCGGCCGCACCCACCTCGCAACGCCACTGGTGGCCAGACTCCAGAGCGCCGGCGATCCCAGCAAGAGTGGCGCTCTACGCGGTGGCCTACTCTGCTTATGGGTGGCGCCGGCCCTGTATATGAATCTGCTCAGCTCCTACTGCTCTATAACATGTTTCCTGCAACTTGTCCTGCATTTTGTGGTGATAGGTCCTCTTTCATACATGAGTACTACAGTTTTTTTTAAGTATTCTTACTACTCTACATTGTGTAACAACTGTAGACCATAAATCACATGTGTGACTAAATTCAAACTCTAAAAACTGAAAAATTTTACCATTCGAAGGGATGTGCAATGAACAAAGCAACATTAATAAGTAGAAGAAAACATACTATTATAATACGTGCTGCCTTGTTAATGGAGAAACTAGCAGATAACTAGTTTCCAGCCTTTAAGGGGTTATACGTCAGGACCCCATGCGCGGATGAAAACATCCGGCGTTGGGGGGCGGGGAAGGGCTTTATAGCCAATAGCAGGCAGTGACGGGGACGAGCCTCCCTAGCTTCGTGGGTCGGATAACCCCTTTAATTCTGTCTGGAGGGCTTTTGAAACTTTTTGGGCCTATTTGCACAAAAAATTTGAGACTCTTTACAACACTCACTCCAGTTTTGAATAGTGGGCTGGAAAGTTGCTGCTGTGAGCTATGTTAATTAGTTCCATTCCAGATTTATAATTTTTCCATTTTTTTTTTTTTAAGTCACTAAAAAATCTGCAAACTTACTCCACTAGCATTTCTAGACAAGTGTTAGGTGTAAAGATTAACCAAATGTTAACAATGTGCAACATTTGCTAAATGTGGGACAAAAAACGCCAACACAGTATATTACTCGGATGATAAATTCAGCCCCGTGTTTTCGTAAATGAGTGTTATACTTGCACTAACCAACAACTGTTTTTTTTCATGTGCTACAGTATAAAAGCATAGTAAAAGACTTTTATACCTATGTTGTTTTTTTACAGACTAAGTAGTAAGACACCCCACCAATGACACTTTTTAAGTTTAAGGCGCTAAAAAGTGATAACTAAATAGCTACATGCTCCTAGACCTTTAAGACGTCGGCTCTACAAATTTCTCTTTGTCGCTGCATTTTATATTTGTAGTATATAATATTGTACAAAAGGTCTCCCATGATAATGCTTTAATGAGGCAAAGCCCAGCATTGTGATCTAGTATTATATCTTGTGCTATGTATTGTGTTACCGGATAAGATGCTGCCTGGTAATGAATCTCTTTATTAAGCTGTCTCCCTTGAAAGATCAGATTATAGTTATAATGGAGGATAATCTGCAGAACTCCAGAGCTGGGAAGGCTGGTTCTTTTTCAGCACTATTATATTTTAATTTGCCAAATGCTTGGCTGGTGTAAAATGATCAACCTTTAAGAGGGGGCTCACAGGTGGGCCACAGGTTGTGCTCCTCCCCAGACATAAGGTACGACATTTTGCCCACGTCAGTAAAGCTCCTTATCCCATTCATAAAGCCAAGCATGGAAAGGGTTATTTATAGGTTTACATATTTATAAGGAAGAAATGTAATGTTTTCTGGTTTCACGTATTTATTTCTAACTGATATGCACAAGGGATTGTCATATAAATGCGACCTAAATATTTTATAATGAATGCAATACAAATGCTTCAATATCCTCAATATATATATGGTTGGATGTTACTGTGTATGACTATGAGGGGATGAATGATGTAAATAGGTTGATATTTTGATATGTGATTTTCTTTTACGTCAGTAAAACGATGTACATGAAGATTTGTGCATACAATGGCATGCAAACATTTGGGCACCCCTAGTCATGATTACTTACTGTGACCAGTTGGCAAGTTGAAGAATAAATGATCTCTAACAGGCATAAAGTTTTTGTTTTTTTTCACTTTTCAACATTTTAAGCAATATTAGTGTATTATTTTGGTTTTGTACAATTTTAGAGTGAAAAAAAGGAGAGGAGTACCTTGCAAAAGTATGGAAAACCAATGATATTTAAAACACTCAGATAACTTTGAGGTCTCAGATGTCTCAGACCTTTAAATAGTCTTTTAGGGTTAAGGCCTGTTCACAATCATCGTTAGGAAAGGCCAGAAGATGCAAATTTCAAAGCTTTACAAATACCCAGACTCCTCTAACCTTCTCCCAAAAACAGCAGCCATGGGTTCTTCTAAGCAGCTGCCTAAAATGGTTGAAGCTCGCAAAGGAGGAGAAGGCTATAAGAAGATAGCAAAGTGTTTTCAGGTTGCCATTTCCTTAGTTCAAAATGTAATTAAGAAATGGCAATGTAACAGCGGTTAAAGAGCGCCGGTGTTCGCCTACTCACCACCGCGGTCCCAGGCTCCATACTCGGGCGAGCACTGCCCTCCCTGGCTGCCTCCGTCATTGCCAGTGTCCAGCTGCATTACAGAGCTGGTAGCAGCAGTGATCTGCTGCCGGTGTCTTTCCATGCACTGCTCCTGTCCTGGAATCTGTGCCTGCAGATGCTGTACCTTATGGAATCCTCTCCACAGTTTCCTTTCTGCCCTGGACACAGCATCCCCTCTTCTAGCCTGTTTCCTGTATGGCCGGAGTGCGTCACTTGCTGTGATGTAAGGGTTTTATACATGTGACCTGTGCGACCAATCCCAGCCATCCTGTATCTATTTTAGTGGTCCAACCCCCTTCCCTGGTGCCTGAGCGTCAAATGTTCTTGTGTCCTGCAAAGGTTGCTGTTATCTGTATACCTGACCCGTGCTTGTGTTTCTGGACTCCGCTACCTGTTTTATCCTTGCCTGCTTGCTTCAACTCTACTGACCCGGATTGCCAGACCTGTACCTGTGCCGCCTACCCATTGCTTGTTGCTTGTACTTCGCCTCTGCGTCATCCTTTGGTCCTGCACTATTGCTGCTGGTTAGAACTGATTACGTCTGTACCTCTGGTACCCCCTGGTCCGCCTGGACCAGCTGCCTCGTGTGCCAATCCTCCTCAAGAGTTAGCCACCTAGTGTTCCCCTCGGGAAAGTCTATCCCCAATGAGGGGTTCACTTAGATAACGCCCTTAGAGGAGGCTGGTCACGTGGCACAGTAGGTCCACACCTGCTGGTTCGTGACAGGCAAATAACAGGAACAGTGGTGGTCAAGAGAAGTAGTGATGGACGAACATCTGCCGGGATGGTTCGCGAACGCGATCAAATGTTCTCGAACCGCAAGTTCGCGGCGGATCCCATTCATTTTAATGGCAGACGAACCTGAAAAACCTTCAGCTCATATTTGCAGCTAAGAAATAATTACTAGAAGTGCACAAATAGTCCCACAACATGGACAGTGACATAACAGATGTATTATTCGAATTTGCGATCTCCATTCATTATTTTTTTCAATGCAAAATATCGGCAATATAATTTTCGCGTACGCGCATGCGGAAATGCACTATACAGTACCCAAATGCACTATAAAGAAAGTATATTGGTATATAACACCCCGCTTCAATCAGTTTTTTGGGGGGACGACTGGTATATGACACCAGTAGAAATTATTTGTTCCAATAACGCTTGTCCCTCTATATACCTGCAGTATCGCAGCAGAACCGCACACAACTGCCGCACGATACAAATGCACTATAATATACTTTCTAACATAGAAAGTATATTATAACATTGTACAAGGAAGGCAATCCATTAGAATATACATAAAGATAAAACGTAACCTTTAATAATGTTACTATGAGAGTCCATTCACACGTCAGTAAGTGTTTTGCAGATCCGCAAAACACGGACACCGGCAATGTGCATTCCGCAATTTGTGGACCGCACATCGCCGGCACTATAATAGAAAATGCTAATCTTGTCTGCAATTGCAGACAAAAATAGGACATGTTCTATTTTTTTGCGGAAACGGAAGCACAGATGCGGAAGTGCGGATCCGCAAATGCGTATGCGGACAGCACATTCCGGCCCCATTGAAAATTAATAGGTCTGCACCCAATCCGCAAAATTGCGGAATGGATGCGGACCCATTTTGTGGACGTGTGAATGGAAAAGATATCCCTCAATATGAAAATAAATTAAATTATTAAAGCTAAGCAAAAAGCATAGATGTGGTAGGCAATAACAAGTGCTCGGCGGCACTAAATCTGAAAACCATATGTCCTACCACAATCTGGGGGGTTCCAGTGCACATCCATGAATCCCGGAGGGAAAGCAAAAAACATCTATCCCTGGGATAGATGATAATGCGGTATTGAAGGACAGGGTGGGCAAAGAACTGTCCCTGATATTGCTCTACAGGGGGGTGCTATTCTGGCCCTGATAGCCTAACCACAGACCACCCGCCCTGATAAGAGCGACCCCGTCCGGAACCTTACCCTATATAAAAATGGCCCTAGTAAGCCCCTAGCCCCTAAGCCCCTAAGCCCCTGACTTCCAGCTGATCACTATATAGATCTATGTGTTTTTGACTCATTATAAAAGTATATTATAAGTATATTGCACCCCTCTGTGTATCACACATATTGATAGTACACCTATACTAGTCCTTAAAATGACTTTTGTGGCTCTATTAGCTAGCGTTAGGTGTCCCTAACAGCCTGTCCCTGCTCCACACAGCAACCTCTCCCTACACTGGCAAAACACTGAATGTAAAATGGCTGCCAGATCAGGTTTATTTATAAGGTAGGGGGTATGTCCATGTGCTGAAATGTCTCAATTGGCTGTCCTGTACTACCTGATGGATGTGTCATGGGTCAAAGTTCTTCACAATGTAAAAGAAAATGGCGGGCGAGAATTTCTCCATATGTTCGCATGTTCGGCGAATCGCGAACACGCAAAGTTTGCCGCGAAACGACCACTGGGAGAACCGCAAGGCCATCTCT
Organism: Bufo bufo; assembly: GCF_905171765.1. Taxonomy (NCBI): domain Eukaryota; kingdom Metazoa; phylum Chordata; class Amphibia; order Anura; family Bufonidae; genus Bufo; species Bufo bufo. The sequence goes on along the minus strand of NC_053393.1, from coordinate 116,501,346 downwards.
AAAGAGAAGCTCTGGAAGACCAATAAAAACTTCAAAGACAGCTTCTTATAGGATTGCTAGAAAGGCAAATCAGAACCCCCACTTGACTGCAAAAGTTCTTTACGAAGGTTTAGCAGACTCTGGAGTTGTGGTACATTGTTCTACTGTTCAGCGACACCTGCACAAATATGGCCTTCATGGAAGAGTCATCAGATGTAAACCTCTCCTGCATGCCAGTCATTGGCTGCAGCGGCCAAGTGACCTGTGTCAAACTAGATGTTGACACAGCGAGACTGGAGAGGTGCAGCACAGGAACAAAGGAGCCGGAACCCAGTGATGGAGAGCAAATAAATATGCTTCCCTCCGCAAGTCCACCCACATCAGGAAAGGCCACCTGAAAGTCCCTTGGAGGTGAACAACCCCTTTAATAAGTTTGTTTTGTGTGTGAGGACTTAGGTTGCGTTGTTGTAACCTTCCATAAGTTCACAAGAGGCATTGATATGTTTTTTGGCGCATGGACATCCAAAAGATGTGTCTCTTAATACATTTGGTACCCTATTTTATGTTGGATTAGGACTAGCACAAGAAATTTCTTAATCCAGGAATTGCTCTTTAATGCATATACCCCTGCCTGTGTCCTATACACAATGGTATTATCTGGTGTCAGGAATGCATCTCTACTAGAGTTGAGCGAACACCTGGATGTTCGGGTTCGAGAAGTTCCGAACCCGATCCGAACTTCGTCCCGAACCCGAACCCCATTGAAGTCAATGGGGACCCGAACTTTTGGGCACTAAAAAGGCTGTAAAACAGCCCAGGAAAGAGCTAGAGGGCTGCAAAAGGCAGCAACATGTAGGTAAATCCCCTGCAAACAAATGTGGATAGGGAAATGAATTAAAATAAAAATAAAAAAAATAAAAATGAACCAATATCAATTGGACAGAGGTCCCATAGCAGAGAATCTGGCTTCACGTCAGCAGAGAATCAGTCTCTTCATGCCATAGCAAAGAATCTGGCTTCATGTCAGCAGAGAATCAGTCTCTTCATGCCATAGCAGAGAATCTGGCTTCATGTCAGCGCAGAATCAGTCTTCATGTCATAGCAGAGAATCAGGCTTCACGTCATCCACCACTGGAACAGGCCACTGTCACACATTTAGGCCCCGGCACCCAGACAGAGGAGAGCGGTCCCGTAACAAAGAATCTGGCCTTATGTCAGCGCAGAATCTGTCTTCATGTCATAGCAGAGAATCAGGCTTCACGTCAGCCACCACTGGAACAGGCCACTGTCACACATTTAGGCCCAGGCACCCAGGCAGAGGAGAGAGGTCCCGTAACAGAGAATCTGGCCTTATGTCAGCGCAGAATCTGTATTCATGTCAAAGCAGAGAATCAGGCTTCACGTCACCCACCACTGGAACAGGCCACTGTCACACATTTAGGCCCCGGCACCCAGACAGAGGAGAGGTTCATTCAACTTTGGGTTGCCCCACAATATAATGGTAAAATGAAATTAAAAATAGTATTGAATGAGGAAGTGCCCTGGAGTAGAATAATATATTGTTAAGGGGAGGTAGTTAATATCTAATCTGCACAAGGGATGGACAGGTCCTGTGGGATCCATGCCTGGTTCATTTTTATGAACGTCAGCTTGTCCACATTGGCTGTAGACAGGCGGCTGCGTTTGTCTGTAATGACGCCCCCTGCCGTGCTGAATACACGTTCAGACAAAACGCTGGCCGCCGGGCAGGCCAGCACCTCCAAGGCATAAAAGGCTAGCTCTGGCCACGTGGACAATTTGGAGACCCAGAAGTTGAATGGGGCCGAACCATCAGTCAGTACGTAGAGGGGTGTGCACAGGTACTGTTCCACCATGTTAGTGAAATGTTGCCTCCTGCTAACACGTTCCGTATCAGGAGGTGGTGCAGTTAGCTGTGGCGTGGTGACAAAACTTTTCCACATCTCTGCCATGCTAACCCTGCCCTCAGAGGAGCTGGCCGTGACACAGCTGCGTTGGCGACCTCTTGCTCCTCCTCTGCCTTCGCCTTGGGCTTCCACTGGTTCCCCTGTGACATTTGGGAATGCTATCAGTAGCGCGTCTACCAACATGCGCTTGTACTCGCGCATCTTCCTATCACGCTCCAGTGTAGGAAGTAAGGTGGGCACATTGTCTTTGTACCGGGGATCCAGCAGGGTGGCAACCCAGTAGTCTGCACACGTTAAAATGTGGGCAACTCTGCTGTCGTTGCGCAGGCACTGCAGCATGTAGTCGCTCATGTGTGCCAGGCTGCCCAGAGGTAAGGACAAGCTGTCCTCTGTGGGAGGCGTATCGTCATCGTCCTGTGTTTCCCCCCAGCCACGCACCAGTGATGGGCCCGAGCTGCTTTGGGTGCCACCCCGCTGTGAACATGCTTCATCCTCATCCTCCTCCACCTCCTCCTCATCCTCGTCCTCCTCGTCCTCCAGTAGTGGGCCCTGTCTGGCCACATTTGTACCTGGCCTCTGGTGTTGCAAAAAACCTCCCTCTGAGTCACTTTGAAGAGACTGGCCTGAAAGTGCTAAAAATGACCCCTCTTCCTCCTCCTACTCCTGGGCCACCTCCTCTTCCATCATCGCCCTAAGTGTTTTCTCAAGGAGACATAGAAGTGGTATTGTAACGCTGATAACGGCGTCATCGCCACTGGCCATGTTGGTGGAGTACTCGAAACAGCGCAACAGGGCACACAGGTCTCGCATGGAGGCCCAGTCATTGGTGGTGAAGTGGGTCTGATCCGCAGTGCGACTGACCCGTGCGTGCTGCAGCTGAAACTCCACTATGGCCTGCTGCTGCTCGCACAGTCTGTCCAGCATATGCAAGGTGGAGTTCCATCTGGTGGGCACGTCGCATATGAGGCGGTGAGCGGGAAGGCCGAAGTTACGCTGTAGCGCAGACAGGCGAGCAGCGGCAGGGTGTGAACGCCGGAAGCGCGAACAGACGACCCGCACTTTATGCAGCAGCTCTGACATGTCGGGGTAGTTGCGAATGAACTTCTGCACCACCAAATTCAGCACATGCGCCAGGCAAGGGATGTGCGTCAAACCGGCTAGTCCCAGAGCTGCAACGAGATTTCGCCCATTATCGCACACCACCAGGCCGGGCTTGAGGCTCACCGGCAGCAACCACTCGTTGGTCTGTTGTTCTATACCCCGCCACAACTCCTGTGCGGTGTGGGGGCCTGTCCCCCAAACATATGAGTTTCAGAATGGCCTGCTGACGTTTACCCCGTGCTGTGCTGAAGTTGGTGGTGAAGGTGTGTGGCTGACTGGATGAGCAGGTGGAAGAAGAGGAGGAGGAAGCTGAGTAGGAGGAGGAGGAGACAGGAGGCAAAGAATGTTGCCCTGCGATCCTTGGCGGCGGAAGGACGTGCGCCAAATAGCTTTCCGCCTGGGGCCCAGCCGCCACTACATTTACCCAGTGTGCAGTTAGGGAGATATAGCGTCCCTGGCCGTGCTTACTGGTCCACGTATCTGTGGTTAGGTGGACCTTGCCACAGATGGCGTTGCGCAGTGCACACTTGATTTTATCGGACACTTGTTTGTGCAGGGAAGGCACGGCTCTCTTAGAGAAGTAGTGGCGGCTGGGAACAACATACTGTGGGACAGCAAGTGACATGAGCTGTTTGAAGCTGTGTGTGTCCACCAGCCTAAATGACAGCATTTCATAGGCCAGTAGTTTAGAAATGCTGGCATTCAGGGCCAGGGATCGAGGGTGGCTAGGTGGGAATTTACGCTTTCTCTCAAATGTTTGTGAGATGGAGAGCTGAACGCTGCCGTGTGACATGGTTGAGATGCTTGGTGACGCAGGTGGTGGTGTTGGTGGTACATCCCATGTTTGCTGGGCGGCAGGTGCCAACGTTCCTCCAGAGGCAGAGGAAGAGGCCGAGGCGGCGGCAGCAGCAGCAGAAGAGGCCGAGGCGGCGGCAGCAGCAGAAGAGGCCGAGGCGGCAGCAGCAGAAGAGGTAGCAGGGGGAGCCTGAGTGACTTCCTTGTTTTTAAGGTGTTTACTCCACTGCAGTTCATGCTTTGCATGCAGGTGCCTGGTCATGCAGGTTGTGCTAAGGTTCAGAACGTTAATGCCTCGCTTCAGGCTCTGATGGCACAGCGTGCAAACCACTCGGGTATTGTCGTCAGCACATTGTTTGAAGAAGTGCCATGCCAGGGAACTCCTTGAAGCTGCCTTTGGGGTGCTCGGTCCCAGATGGCGGCGGTCAGTAGCAGGCGGAGTCTCTTGGTGGCGGGTGTTCTGATTTTGCCCACTGCTCCCTCTTTTGCTACGCTGTTGGCTCGGTCTCACCACTGCCTCTTCCTCCGAACTCTGAAAGTCAGTGGCACGACCTTCATTCCATGTGGGGTCTAGGACCTCATCGTCCCCTGCATCGTCTTCCACCCAGTCTTGACCCCTGACCTCCTGTTCAGTCTGCACACTGCAGAAAGACGCAGCAGTTGGCACCTGTGTTTCGTCATCATCAGAGACGTGCTGAGGTGGTATTCCCATGTCCTCATCATCAGGAAACATAAGTGGTTGTGCGTTAGTGCATTCTATCTCTTCCACCCCTGGTGAAGGGCTAGGTGGATGCCCTTGGAAAACCCTGGCAGCAGAGTCTTCAAACAGCATAAGAGACTGCTGCATAACTTCAGGCTCAGACAGTTTCCCTGATATGCATGGGGGTGATGTGACAGACTGATGGGCTTGGTTTTCATGCGCCATCTGTGCGCTTTCTGCAGAAGACTGGGTGGGAGATAATGTGAACGTGCTGGATGCACTGTCGGCCACCCAATTGACTAATGCCTGTACCTGCTCAGGCCTTACCATCCTTAGAACGGCATTGGGCCCCACCAAATATCCCTGTAAATTCTGGCGGCTACTGGGACCTGAGGTAGTTGGTTCACTAGGACGTGTGGCTGTGGCAGAACGGCCACGTCCTCTCCCAGCACCAGAGGGTCCACTAACACCACCACGACCATGTCCGCGTCCGCGTCCCTTATTAGATGTTTTCCTCATTGTTCCCGTTCACCACAATTTTGAGAATGGCAAATTTGGGAATGCTTTTTCAACCCAGAACAAAAAGTCTGCTTTGACGGTCACTACAAATAACTTGACCAGCTAAAACTGTGCAGATTTGGTTGAATAGAGATGTGAGGCCTGTTTTTTTTTGCGCTGTGTGACAGTTATAGGTTTAATCACAGAATGACACTTCTATCAGCACGCTAGCGTGTGTCTTAGGTTTTTCTGAATGATACTATCAATAACTTCAATGTAAGATTTTCTTTTTGGGATAGATTTCAAGTAGGCCTGAAATACCACAAACTAGTTATTTTCAGAATGGCAAATTTGGGAATGCTTTTTCAACCCAGAACAAAAAGTCTGCTTTTACGGTCACTACAAATAACTTGACCAGCTAAAACTGTGCAGATTTGGTTGAATAGAAATGTCAGGTCTATTTTTTAGGCGCTGGGTGACAGGCTCAACTTGCCCCTGATGTAATATATGGCCAAAAAATAACCAGACTGTTGATGGTTAAATGCACTTCGGTGACACAGGCTCAGCCTGCAGCTGATGTAGTATATGGCCAAAAAATAACCAGACTGTTGATGGTTAAATGCACTTGGGTGACACAGGCTCAGCCTGCAGCTGATGTAGTATATGGCCAAAAAATAACCAGACTGTTGATGGTTAAATGCACTTCGGTGACACAGGCTCAGCCTGCAGCTGATGTAGGATATAGCACAAAATAACCACACTATCGATGGTTAAATACACTTGGTGATAGCTCGTGCTGGCGCACCACAAGTCACAAAATGGCCGCCGATCACCCCAGAAAAAAAGTGATCTAAAAACGCTCTGGGCAGCCTCAAAAAAGTGAGCAAGTCAATAATAGCACTTCAATGATCCACAGCTGCAGATCGATCACAGAATGACGTCTTTTGGAGGAGTTAATCTGCCTAATCTCGCCCTAACGTCGCAGCTGCAACCTCTCCCTATACTGATCATAGCAGAGTGACGTGCGGCGCTACGTGACTCCAGCTTAAATAGAGGCTGGGTCACATGGTGCACTGGCCAATCACAGCCATGCCAATAGTAGGCAAGGCTGTGATGGCCTCTTGGGGCAAGTAGTATGACGCTTGTTGATTTGCTGCTTTGCAGCCTTTCAAAAAGTGCCAAGAAAGCGCCGAACACCGAACCCGAACCCGGACTTTTATGAAAATGTTCGGGTTCGGGTCCGTGTCACGGACACCCCAAAATTCGGTACGAACCCGAACTATACAGTTCGGGTTCGCTCATCCCTAATCTCTACCCTTAAAGGGGATTTCCAACCAACACATACAATTTAGATTACTTTCACACCTGCGTTTAGGTCGGATCCGTCTGGTATGTGCCCAGACGGATCCGCAGCTATAATGCAAACGCTTAGATCCGTTCAGAACGGATCCGTTTGCATTACCATGAACAAAAAAAATCCGTTTTCATGATAATGCAAACGGATCCGTTTTGACTTTACATTGAAAGTCAATGGGAGACGGATCCGTTTGAAAATTGAGCCATACTGTGTCAACTTCAAACGGATCCGTCCCCATTGACTTAGGCTACTTTCACACTAGCGTTCGGAGCGGATCCGTCTGATGTTTCATCAGACGGATCCGCTCCGATAATGCAGACGTTCGCATCCGTTCAGAACGGATGCGTCTGCATTAAAACTTAGAAAATTTTCTAAGTCTGAAAGTTGTCTGAGCGGATCCGTTCAGACTTTACATTGAAAGTCAATGGGGAACGGATCCGCTTGAAGATTGAGCCATATGGTGTCATCTTCAAGCGGATCCGTCCCCATTGACTTCCATTATAAGTCTGGACGGATCCGCTCGCCTCCGCACGGCCAGGCGGACACCCGAACGCTGCAAGCAGCGTTCGGGTGTCCGCTCACTGAGCGGAGCGGAGGCTGAGCGCTGGCAGGCGGATGCATTCTCAGTGGATCCGCCTCCACTGAGAATGCATTAGGGCCAGACGGATGCGTTCGGGGCCGCTCGTGAGCCCCTTCAAACGGAGCTCACGAACGGACGCCCGAACGCTAGTGTGAAAGTAGCCTTACATTGTAAGTCTGGACGGATCCGTTTGCCTCCGCACGGCCAGGCGGACACCTGAACGCTGCAAGCTGCGTTCAGGTGTCCGCCTGCTGAGCGGAGCGGAGGACAAACGGAGCCAGACTGATGCATTCTGAGCGGATCCGCATCCATTCAGAATGCATTAGGGCTGGACGGATCCGTTCGGGGCCGCTTGTGAGAGCCTTCAAACGGAACTCACAAGCGGAGCCCCGAACGCTAGTGTGAAAGTAGCTTTACATATTCTAGTAAATCAGTAGTTACATCAGTCATCAAATTTAAGTTTATTTCACTTACAGAGATTCTGTCATTCTTCTGTTGTGTTGCAACAGTCATTCATTTTCTTAATAGGTTCAGTCAATTAAGGTATGATTTGTTACTTGCAGATTTTGTTGCAGATATGCCCCAGATTTAGAGGCATAGCTAAAGGCACATGGTCCCTGGTGCACGAGTTCGGCTTGGGCCCCCTTCCTTCAGTGCTTCGTGGCAAGGGGCAGGGGTAGACTGAAGTAAAAATTGAAACAGCGCCCCCCCCCCCCCCATGCCAAATTCTCAACCTAACCCTTCCCTCCTGCCCTACTGTTAAAGACATACATGGAAAACATTACATACAGCTCTACATACAGGGTAATATAGCACCACATCTCTTACATCCAGTCACATCTCCTCTGACGTAGATGTTCTCTTTTCTCATCTTCTCCTTTCAGAGCAGACCGCCATGATGATTTCTTTCAGCCATGTCTCGTCTCTGCAGAGTTTGACAAACAGACATCTTAGTTTCCTACTTTTCCATCATCCTTCCGCCTTCTGTGAACACCCTGTCCTGCCACCCTCAATACTGTGCCTATTGTGCTCTCCAGTACTATGCTGCAGAAACAGCCCCCCTGAAAATACTGCATGCACATAGTGCCCTCTTCAATAATTATTGGCACAAATTGCCCTAAAAAATAACTGCACCCAGCAAATAGTGCCCCTGACACTAATAGTGTAAACATAATGGAAGCGCTCATTAAGGGGGTTCTCTGGGAGTTAAGAAAATGAAAATATTTAAATATTACTTTATTATAAATATATTCCCAATTATTTCCATTAGTTATAATGGCTCATTTTTTCTGGGGAGCAATCATCAGGGGAAATAAAATGGCCACCATCCTATTAGTACACAAAAAAACTGTCCTAATCACACAGCAGGAGAAGTTACTTCACAATACTAAAGCTAAAGATCTGCCTCAGCCTCCTCTCTGCTCTACTTGTCAGGGATTATGCTCCTGAATACAGATTGTTATTTATTATTATTATTTATCATTAAAGCGACAATCATTCCATGGTGCTGTACATATGATAAGAGGTATACATACATAATACAAAACAATTGAAATAAATATGAACAATACGAGTTAAAAACTGGTACAGAAGGAGAGAGGACCCTGCCAGCTAGGGTTTACAATGTACAAGATTATAAAATCCTCAGCTGAATCTCTGTAGGAATGGAGCTCATGAGGAGATATGAAGTACAGACAGGAGGTGGGGATGTGGCTAATGAGCAGCAGCACTTGTATGCAGTCTCCATTACCACAGCCCCACATCACAACAGTCTGTTTTGTCCCTCCTCTATGTGCTTTATGTCTCCTCATGAACTCCATTCCTACAGAGATTCTGCTGAAGATATTATAAGCTGTATTCAGGATCAGAACCCCTGACAAGAAGAGCAAAGAGGAGGATGAAGCAGCTCTTTACCTCAGTCTTGTGAAGTAACTTGTCCTCCTGTGTGATTAGGACAGCTTTTGTGTGTACTAATAGGATGATGGCCATTTTATTTCTCCTAATGATTGCTCCCTAAACAAAAAGAGCCATTATACATAATAAAAGGTATTTGGGAATATATTTATAATAAATTAAAGGGGTTCTGCACTTTGTTTAAACTGATCCTCTGGATAGATCATCAGCATCTGATCGGCGGGGGTCCGACACACTGTGACGTCACGACTTGTATCAACTTGCCTGGGCGGAGTGTGGCCAGCATTGGAAAGCTGAGGAGCTGAGGTGCATTAAGGGGCTAGGCTCAGCCCCTCTGTGCATTTAAAGGGAATCTGTCACTAGCAATTTACCCAATTTTTTTTTTCATGAATCCATGTTTAACAGAGTACCTTTTTTCCATCGGTCTTGTTCTTTTGATTGTCCGTCTTGTCATTTCTTCAAAAAATCGATTCTTATGATGTGTAAATGACGCTGTAAGGAGCCCAGAGGGGCGTTCTTCTTTCTCCACGGTGCCCAGGAACGCCCCTCTGAAGTGCCGTGCCCAGCTAAATTTGAAATCTAATAACGCCTCCAAGTTCATCTAAATCTCCTCCCAGAGGCGCGGCTAAGTGCTCAACAACGCCCCCTCCTCAGCGCCGCGCTCTGCGGCAAACACCCCGATCCTCCTCTCGCCGGCATCCCAATCCCCGCGCGGGCGCAGTGCCGGCGATTTCCTGGGCTATGATAAGATGACTGTCGGCACTGCGCCTGCGCGGGGATTGGGATGCGGGCGAAAGGAGGATCGGGGTGTTTGCCGCAGAGCGCGGCGCTGAGGAGGGGGCGTTGTTGAGCACTTAGCCGCGCCTCTGGGAGGGGATTTAGATGAACTTGGAGGCGTTATTAGATTTCAAATTTAGGCAGGCACGGCACTTCAGAGGGGCGTTCCTGGGCACCGTGGAGAAAGAAGAACGCCCCTCTGGGCTCCTTACAGCGTCATTTACACATCATAAGAATTGATTTTTTGAAGAAATGACAAGACGGACAATCAAAAGAACAAGACCGATGGAAAAAAGGTACTCTGTTAAACATGGATTCATGAAAAAAAAATTTGGGTAAATTGCTAGTGACCGATTCCCTTTAAGCCCTCATTGGCATAAATAATAAAAGTATTTTTTCATGGGCATGCTGCAACCAATTTTCACAAGATAAGGCCTCATGCACACGACCGCATGTATTTTGTGGTCCGCAAAAAATACGGATGACATCCGTGTGCATTCCGTATTTTGCGGAACGGAACAGCTGGCCCCTAATAGAACAGTACTATCCTTTTCCCAATTTTGCGGAACGGAAATACGGACATACGGAAACTAAATGCACACGGAGTACCTTCCGTTTTTTTTTTTTGCGAACCCATGGAAATGAATGGTTCAGCATACGGTCCGCAAAAAACCCAGAATGGACACAGAAAGAAAATACCTTTGTGTGCATGAGCCCTAAGTATATTTAAATCTGCAAGGCCAACCCTTCCTGGCAGCATGCCTGGTTTAATAGGATTGATGCTGCTGATAGGTCATCAATACTTAAAGAGTACCTATCCTTAACCAGTCCAAGACCAGGCCATTTATCCCCCTGCCTGCCCAAACACAGTTTCCGTTTCTTTTTAGTACATGTGTCTTTGAAAACCATAACTTTTTTCCGTTTGGTTATGTAAATCATTTTTGCACCTTTTTTCAGAGCTATATTTTTATTGCAATTTTATTTTAAAACCGTTTTGTTTTTATTTTTTAAATCCAGGAAAATGTAAAAAATGCACTTTACATTTTTTTTATTTATTTTTTTTAATAGCAGAAAGGAGAGGGGATATAGGTCATATAATCATACAGTACTTGCCAACTGGTGGCATCTGGGAGAATTGACATGCCCCTTTTCCCTGGCCATACCCCTTTGTCATAAGCTATGTCCCCTTTTCATAACACATCCCACTCCTTTGTCATGCGCCCTGTTCCCTCAATGCACTTTTGTGTGTCAGGGCTGAGAATGATGTTGTAGCCTCCAGGAGCCATATGTAGGTAAACCTCATGGAGTCCTGCTGTCTGGGAAAAAGCGGCTGTCTGGGGAAAGTGGCACCTGGGAGATTTGCCAGCTCTTACAGGAGTCCAAAACATTCCGAGAGAGTTGGCAAGTATGCACATAATGGACGTATATAGTGTTATTAATTTACACAGGCATGTGCAGTGTCCCACTATGGTAGTGGTACACTGCGAAAGGGTTAAAAAGTGTTTTCATGTAATATATGCATTTTATTTATTTTAGGTGCACAAGGAGGTCTTAGGTAGGGCCGTTGTCAGCCTCCCTATGGAGACAAGAAGTTAGGCCACTGCAGAAAGACACTGTCCAGACAGTAATGAGGAGAGAGGCAACTGAGATCAGCACTAGATTGCAGAATACAGTAAAGTATAAGAACCAACTAAAGTGGAGAAAATAGCAAAATATATACTTGAGGAGCATTCCAGTGTGGAGGTGCAAGCAGAAGCTCTGTGGAGAAAGATTGCCAATAACTGTTAGTACGGCAACTTGTGAAAAAGGTGCAGAATTTACTCTGACATTGGTGTCCGATCGGTAGTCGCGTTGAGAAAGTGAGAAGAGTTAAATGTTAAAGGGGTTTTCGGGATAGGTTATCAATATCAGATCTGCTGGGATCCGACACCCGACATTATCAAAATCCTTTGCAAAATACGAGAACACAACATCCACAGCCACCCCTCTGTCCAGGCTTCTACTCACCTCTTCATAAAAACAAATCAGGTTAGTCTGACAACTTCTGTCCTTGGTAAACCCATGCTAGCTATTACTTATAATATTATTTACAGTCACATACTCATGTATATAGGCCTTTAAGAGCCCCTCAAACATTTTTTCCTGTTATGAGCAGTAGATATGCATCCACTGTTCCAGCCAATCGATTTGGCTTTGGCGTTCTGAGGACGTTATCCTGGTGATCCCCAGGTATTTATCCTTTAACCCTCTACAGGGATCTAGCCTTCTCAGCAGGGGAGCCTAGTACTGGTGTGGTTGGCTGCCGACCCACGGGCATCAGAGACACCGATGTGTGGCATCAAGGAACAGGCAAGCTTGTGTGAATCCGGAACAGTACGGTGAACAGGCTCAGGATCCAGGAAGCAGGCAGAAGTCAGTAAACCAGCAGACAAACAGGTTATAACTTGTTACAAGCTCTATCAATATATAGAGATCTAACAAAATCTGTAGAGATCAATTGCTCAGGGAACGAAGTGAGGTCAGCAGCACAGCTGTATAGGAGAGTTGATTAACTAAACCCTGCAGTGCAGCAGGGAAAAGTATTTCTAATAAACAAACAGGAAGATGCCTTGTAGCCAGGCTGCAGCCTGCAATTTGGGACACAGAAGTATGGCGGCTGGGGAGAATCTACGTGAGAGATGCAACACCTCTGTTTGCTCTGCGCATGGAGCGCCACGATGACATTCCCAGAATGGAGGTTAAGCTTACTGGTCTATAATTACCTGGGGAAGACCTAGAGCACTTTTTGAAAATGGGCACCACATTTGCCTTGCGCCAGTCACTGCGGCAATCCTGGTCATAGCGGCAGTGTGTCAGCTGTTTTACACAGCCATCTCCCACTGCTTATGGAACATACCTACCACACATGAGTACAACGGATACAGTCAGGTCCATAAATATTGGGACATCAACACAATTTCAAAATTTTTAGCTATGTACACCACCACAATGTATTTGAAATGAAATGAACAAGATGTGCTTTAACTGCAGACTGTCAGCTTTAATTTGAGGGTATTTACATCCAAATCAGGTGAACGGTGCAGGAATTACAACAGTTTGCATATGTGCCTCCCACTTGTTAAGTGACCAAAAGTAATGGAACAGAATAATAATCATAAATCAAACTTTCACTTTTTAATACTTGGTTGCAAATCCTTTGCAGTCAAATTACAGCCTGAAGTCTGGAACACATAGACATCACCAGACGCTGGGTTTCATCCTTGGTGATGCTCTGCCAGGCTTCTACTGCAACTGTCTTCAGTTCCTGCTTGTTCTTGGGGCATTTTCCCTACAGTTTTGTCTTCAGCAAGTGAAATGCATGCTCAATCGGATTCAGGTCAGGTGATTGACTTGGCCATTGCATAACATTCCACTTCTTTCCCTTAAAAAAACTCTTTGGTTGCTTTTGCAGTATGCTTTGGGTCATTTTTCCATCTGCACTGTGAAGCGCTGTCCAATGAGTTCTGAAGCATTTGGCTGAATATGAGCAGATAATATTGCCCGAAACACTTCAGAATTCATCCTGCTGCTTTTATCAGCAGTCACATCATCAATAAATACAAGAGAACCAGTTCCATTGGCAGCCATACATGCCCACGCCATGACACTACCACCACCATGCTTCACTGATGAGGTGGTATGCTTAGGATCATGAGCAACTCCTTTCCTTCTCCATACTCCTCTCTTCCCATCACTCTGGTACACACTCTGGTTGATCTTGGTCTCATCTGTCCACAGGATGTTGTTCCAGAACTGTGAAGGCTTTTTTAGATGTCGTTTGGCAAACTCTAATCTGGCCTTCCTGTTTTTGAGGCTCACCAATGGTTTACATCTTGTGGTGAACCCTCTGTATTCACTCTGGTGAAGTCTTCTCTTGATTGTTGACTTTGACACACATACACCTACATCCCGGAGAGTGTTCTTGATCTGGCCAAATGTTGTGAAGGGTGTTTTCTTTACCAGGGAAATAATTCTTCGGTCATCCACCACAGTTGTTTTCCGTGGTCTTCCGGGTCTTTTGGTGTTGCTGAGCTCACCGGTGCGTTCCTTCTTTTTAAGAATGTTCCAAACAGTTGTTTTGGCCACACCTAATGTTTTTGCTATCTCTCTGATGGGTTTGTTTTGTTTTTTCAGCCTAATGATGGCTTGCTTCACTGATAGTGACAGCTCTTTGGATCTCATCTTGAGAGTTGACAGCAACAGATTCCAAATGCAAATAGCACACTTGAAATGAACTGTGGACCTTTTTATCTGCTCATTGTAATTGGGATAATGAGGGAATAACACACACCTGGCCATGGAACAGCTGAGAAGCCACATGTCCCATTACTTTTGGTCCATAACAAGTGGGAGGCACATATGCAAACTGTTGTAATTCCTACACCGTTCACCTGATTTGGATGTAAATACCCTCAAATTAACGCTGACAGTCTGCAGTTAAAGCACATCTTGTTTGTTTCATTTCAAATCCATTGTGGTGGTGTATAGAGCCAAAAATGTTAGAATTGTGTCGATGTCCCAATATTTATGGACCTGACTGTATATTCATAATATCATAATATAGTGCAAAGAGGTTAATACATTGTGAAATCTATCTAATACATAGAGCTTGAGTGGAATGTCATGCATACAGAGCTGTCATGTCTAATGCAGGCATAATTTGGTGCACAATGTAACATACAGACATATATCTGGTGCCATGCCTACTGAGCCAATCACTGGCTGCAGTGGTAACCCACTTCAGTTAGGAATTGGTTGAGCAGGCATCTCCTGGCATTTTCTGTGTGTTGATACAGGAATGGTAAGCAGGGAACAATGGACACCCGACAGGAGCTGAGTATTGTTCCTTTTTTATTTTTTTAACTGACTCTGAGCCCTTTCCTAAAAATGATTCCCTTCTTCACAGCCCCCTTAACTCTCTATCTTGTCTAAGCCGCACATAACGGGCAGATTTACTACTGCAAGTGCAACTGAATTGGGGCTTAGATCGATCTGGAATTCTGCCACACATGGCTTGGACCAGGGATTTAGATACTTTTTCCAATGTGTCTGACAATGAGACTGGGCTTTGCAGATGGTGGGTGTGGCTTAGCTGGAAAGAGGCGTGGCTTGAGATGTGACGGCGTGTGCCAAAATTGTGCCAGAAGGCTGAATAGAAAGGCTATGAGCCTGTCTCAAATCTGTCTCCTACAGCTTGGAGAGTGCTGTGGGAGCGCTTGTGTCTAGTTATTGCGTGATTATTGGGGATCTCACCAATCAAAACTTTTGATATGTCGCTATGATATATCAAAAGCTTTTTTAAAGGACAAGGTATACTTTAAGGTGCGCCAGATTTATCATCCAGCATCAGTCACTGTGATAAATCGGGTGTAAGTTTACACTGTCTAAATTTTAGTCCCCTGACCCGTCTAGCCACCCCCCGCCCCCTAGTCTGTCCCCCCTCCCTTCTGTCTTTGTGTATTTGTACCCCCGATTTCATACAGTTGGTAAATCGAATAACTGTGTATTTCTCATGCATTATGCTTGTTCTTTTGGATTATAATTATTTCACCTATATTTGGATTAATGTGCTGACTATTCTATTACTTTTTTCTGCCTAATAAAAAATGATTGAACCATAAATTTTTGTCCCCTGGAATTTATTGACTAGCAATCAGCAGCTAGTTAATTACTGGTATTTTACAATCATTGCCTGCTTTGAACCTTAATCTCTTTTGCCCTTTTCTATGCCAGCTGGTTGCTAAAAGAGCGCCAAGGTTTGTGGTGAAAGTATTACCAGAGGAGACAGGTGTTCCTTGTGTGAGATCAATTCTCAGAAGTCTCCACAACAATGGAAAGCGCAGTCTCTCCACTGTGATAGCAGGCTATCAGTAATCATTTATCCGGATTACCTAATGTGTGGGCTGATGGGGCCACGAAATCTCACAATAATGCTAATGTTTATCTATCTTCTTAACGGCTCAAAGGGAACTCATTTTAATAAAAATCAAGATTCACTGTAAATATTTGCTGGAGTCTCCTCTCATCTAGGCGTGCAGGGCAAGTATAATTCATTGTTTGGTAGCCCCTAAACTAAAGATACGTAATCTCTATTCTAATTAAAACTAGATTGACCAACAAGCATTAGGAGTTCAAAAACATCCCTTGCATGGCCGACATCAAAGGGGTTGTACAGAACTAGAAAAAGATGGCTGCTTTATTACAAAAACAGCCCCACACCCGTCCATGGGCTGTGTCTGGTATTACAGCTCAGCTCCATTGAAGTGAATGGGGCTCAGCTGTAATATCACACACAACCTGTGGACAGGTGTGCTTCTATTTTTCAAAGATAGCAACCATCCTTTTCTATTGCTGGACAACCCCTCTAAGCAGTTAGGTCTTGTGCTGTGTGCCATTAAAAATAACAGAAGCCAGAGGACAAATTCAGGGGGAGAGGGTTGGAAACGCCCTAGACCTGTGATGGCTAACCTCCGGCACTCCAGCTGTGGTAAAACTGCAACTCCCAAGATGCACACTTACTTGGCTGTTCTCAGAACTCCATAGAAATGAATGGAGCAAGCTGGGAGTTGTAGTCTCACCACAGCTGGAGTGCCGGAGGTTAGCCATCCTCTGACAAAGATAGCCATGTATTTATTCATGGGTTAAGCCAGTTCTGTCTTTTTTCTATGGGTTAACATTGACCCTGTTATGGTGGCAACACCACCCACGTTGAACTGCTATTTGACTGATCACCTCAGAATACTCCAGTATACACCTGAATGTGATGATTATTATGATATGCTACCTCTTTGTATTGATAAGCGCTTAAAGGGGTTATTCCATGATTAATGTAAAAAATTAGAATCGGGCTTCAT
Organism: Bufo bufo; assembly: GCF_905171765.1. Taxonomy (NCBI): domain Eukaryota; kingdom Metazoa; phylum Chordata; class Amphibia; order Anura; family Bufonidae; genus Bufo; species Bufo bufo. The sequence continues at coordinate 116,484,827 of NC_053393.1, read as the reverse complement.
CATATAGTACATGACAATCTCTTTCTAGCAAATCTAGAACCAGCCCTGTACCTCACATGGATCCAGAGATCTCCCCATTAATTGCTCTGCTAGATTTATATCAAGCTGGCAGCTCAAGGGGAGTGTTTTTTCTGCTGCAGTTCAGGGGGCGTGTCTCAGCTCTCCTTATCACAGCTCAGGGGGTGTGCCTCAGCTCTCCCTATCACAGCTCAGGGGGAGTGCCTCAGCTCTCCCTATCACAGCTCAGGGGGTGTGTCCATGCTCTCCCTATCACAGCTCAGGGGGCGTGTTCATGCTCTCCCTATCACAGCTCAGGAGGCAGTTGAAAGATAAAACTGAGCATGTGCGACCTTCTCAGTGAGCCGGACAAAGAAATAAGAAAAAAAAAAAAACAGCAGGTGGCACTATACAGATACATGTTATTGAATAACTCAGTGGCTATGCAAAATTTTTAAATACATGCATTTTTCAATAGTATTCAAAAACTGTAAACTGTAGAATATTTTTCGCAGATAACCTCTTTAAGTGTGCCATATATGATACACCATTTTAATGCACAACCAATTGTTCTGTAATGAGACGCCAGCACAGAAATGGAAAAATTTCATTGCAATACTGTGGGTGAAACATCCTGAGGCCATGTACATAGATGTATACTGTATTGGTGATGTTACAGTTAGCCTGTGTAGCCTGTGAAAGGGTAGTGGTGCTCTGGAAGTTAGATGCACTCAGACAAGATGTTGTGGTTACAGTCAGTAGATGTGAAGTGCACTGTTTATTGAAGTAAATGGTAACTATGTGTAATGGTCATGCAGGGAAGCAGTACTGGTCTGAGTCAGAGGGTGTGGTAGGGGTTATGCGTAAGGCATACCTAGGCCACAGGGCATGTTCTTGCCAGTATATAAATAGAGGTGCCCACTGGGGCCTTGTGGTGAGACACAGGAAGGCAGCATGTACAGTGTGCTGGTAGATGTTGCTGCTGAAGAGAGGGGAAACCAGGCAACTCCTGCATGCTAGCAAGCTAGCAAGTGGAAGTGGGAAACACTTGCAAATTTGCAAACCACCTCTGGGCCTAGTGAGGGTCAAACAGCTTAGCACCACAGTTGAGAAGGGTATCCTGGAGTAGGGGTAGTTGACTTACACTTTCTATCCCCCTCAGTAGACCTATGGAGAAGCCACATCTGAGATAGTGGGACCATCCAGCTTGTTGTATAGGAATTGTGTACAGAGTGTGTCACAAGGAGAGAGATACTGTGACATGATAGATGACTGTGCAGAGTATGCGTTGGTGCGCCACAAAGAGCGAGCTGACATGGCTTGTCAGGCTGCCAAGCCATCTTAATTGCTGTCAACTAGAGAGAGACTCTCAGATAGTAAGTTGCCACCCCAGAGTTGGGTTCAACACCTGCAGAGACAGAGAGGTTAAGCATGTTGCCACCAGTGTTCCTTTCTAACCAGCAGCCTCTGACTAAACCTGTGCCCTTGTTAACAGACTCTAGTGACTATACATTTGTTGCCCCATGTGAGATAAAACCCACTTAGGGTACTTTCACACTAGCATTTTTATTTTCCGGCACTGAGTTCCGTCATAGGGGCTCAATACCGGAAAAGAACTGATCAGTTTTATCCCCATGCATTCTGAATGGAGAGAAATCCGTTCAGGATGCATCAGGATGTCTTCAGTTCAGTCACTGAACAGTGTTTTCGACGGAGGAAATACCGCAGCATGCTGCGGTATTATCTCCGTCCAAAATTCCGGATCAGTTGCCGGAATGCCGGATCCAGCATTGAAATGTATTAAAAATACCGCAATGCCCATTCAGTCCTTCCGGTCTGCGCATGCTCAGACCGGTAAAAATGTGGGGAAAAAAAGAAACAGATCCGTTTGTCCTGTAGGAAGGCGCAAGGGTCCCTCATTCAAGGTATGTGTCACCGAGATTCCTGGCCTCGGTAAGGTTTAGAGCTGGTAATTTCATGTGTCAGCGGCAGCTAGTGCTGGCTGACATGGTTTTGCTATTTAGTATAGCTGTAAAGCCGATCCGGGCCGGCTCTTACTGGGAGCAGCCAAAGTGCAGGGTGGGTGGCTTCTCCCCACATTCCGGGCCGGGTCTTGTTTTGGGCTATAAAACACAGGCAGCACTGTCAGGTGGTAGGAATTTTACTCCTCTCTGACAGTAAAGCTCTGTCAGTCTCTGTGCTGGGACCTGGGAGTTTAGGCCTGGGTAAAGGCCTGCTACCTTGTTGGGATGAGAGCAGGTGGTTTCTGCTATGTCCAAGGACTTCTGCATTGCTGCATGGTGTGAACAAACACCAGACTCAAGGTGACTGTTTTCCTTAAAACTGACTTTTTGTTTTGCTTATACTTATGTGTGAATAAACACTGAACTGTTAAAGACGTTGTCGTAGCCTCTATACTGCATCTGCAAGCCTGTCTACCAGAGCAAATCCCCACAGTCCATTTGACAAACGGAGAGACGGATCCGTTCTTGCAATCCATTTGTGAGACGGATCTGCATCAAGATCCGTCTAGAAATGCTGTCCGTTTGCATGCAGATTGCCGGATCCGGCAGGCAGTTCCGGCGACAGAACTGCATGCCGGATCACTCTGCCGCAAGTGTGAAAGTAGCCTCAACCAGTCATTGTCAAGTTTGTTGCCCACATGATTTCAGTAAAAGCTGTTGTTCTTGGAACATCTGTCCATTATTTCCCTTCTGCCAATCTTAAGTGGACAGCCACGTACACCTCTCTTGGGTTACACATATAATGGAAAAGGTAAAAATACTTAAGTACACATAATTGGTATCCCTGCAATGACCCTTGCTATAAAACTATTGATCTAATGCAGTTATGCCACATGGTGTACAGGAATAATAAAAAACAACAATTGTTTTGTTAAAACAAGTCATATGTATGGCATTAATGAAAACTATAGCTAGTAACCAGAAAACAAGCCCTTACATAGCTCCGTCTCCAGAAAAAATAAAAAAATAAAAATATGTCTCTCAGAATTTGGAGACACAAAAACAAATTATTTTTTTTAAGAAAGTGTTTTTATTTTTTTAAGAAAGTGTTTTTATTTTTAAACGTTGTAATATATTTTAAAATATATATAAATTTGATATCGCCATGATCGCCATAATCACATTGATCCACAGAATACAATCAACATTAGTTTAAAAAATCTATTACAAAGTTATACAAAAATAAATTAATACTTTACATTATATGTACCACAAAATGGTGCCATAAAAACACAACTCATCCTGCAAAAGAAAGCTCTCATATGGCTACATCTATGGGAAAAAAAATGAAAGGTTACAGCTTGCACCCGCTGTGCTCCCCATTGCTCCCAAATAGTATACTACGATAATAATGCCATAGAGATAGTACCCCCATTGTAAGTGCTCCCTAAAGTTCCCTCATTGATAGTAGTGTCCCCTGCAGTGCCCCAATAGCAAGAATGCTCCCCAGGACTGCCCCCTTTAGTAGTAATGCCTTCAATATTGTGCCCTCTAATTATAAGGCCCCCACAGTAACCCCAGTAGTAATAATGCCCCCATAGTGCCCCCAGTAGAAATAAAGTCCACCTACACTCACTTAAAGAATTATTAGGAACACCATACTAATACGGTGTTGGACCCCCTTTTGCCTTCAGAACTGCCTTAATTCTACGTGGCATTGATTCAACAAGGTGCTCATAGCATTCTTTAGAAATGTTGGCCCATATTGATAGGATAGCATCTTGCAGTTGATGGAGATTTGAGGGATGCACATCCAGGGCACGAAGCTCCCGTTCCACCACATCCCAAAGATGCTCTATTGGGTTGAGATCTGGTGACTGTGGGGGCCATTTTAGTACAGTGAACTTATTGTCATGTTCAAGAAACCAATTTGAAATGATTCGAGCTTTGTGACATGGTGCATTATCCTGCTGGAAGTAGCCATCAGAGGATGGATACATGTTCTCATTCTGTTTACGCCAAATTCGGACTCTACCATTTGAATGTTTCAACAGAAATCGAGACTCATCAGACCAGGCAACATTTTTCCAGTCTTCAACAGTCCAATTTTGGTGAGCTCGTGCAAGTTGTAGCCTCATTTTCCTATTTGTAGTGGAGATGAGTGGTACCCGGTGGGGTCTTCTGCTGTTGTAGCCCATCCGCCTCAAGGTTGTGCGTGTTGTGGCTTCACAAATGCTTTGCTGCATACCTCGGTTGTAACGAGTGGTTATTTCAGTCAACGTTGCTCTTCTATCAGCTTGAATCAGTCGGCCCATTCTCCTCTGACCTCTAGCATCCACAAGGCATTTTTGCCCACAGGACTGCCGCATACTGGATGTTTTTCCCTTTTCACACCATTCTTTGTAAACCCTAGAAATGGTTGTGCGTGAAAATCCCAGTAACTGAGCAGATTGTGAAATACTCAGACCGGCCCGTCTGGCACCAACAACCATGCCACGCTCAAAATAGCTTAAATCACCTTTCTTTCCCATTCTGACATTCAGTTTGGAGTTCAGGAGATTGTCTTGACCAGGACCACCCCCCTAAATGCATTGAAGCAACTGCCATGTGATTGGTTGACTAGATAATTGCATTAGTGAGAAATAGAACAGGTGTTCCTAATAATTCTTTAGGTGAGTGTATAGTGTCTTCAGTAGTATCAAGGCCCCTCTATAAGGCACCCTTTTACAGCCCACAGTAGTAATCTTAGAGACATAAAGCTGTCTGTATGATTCTATAGCAAGGTCATGCAGAAGCACACAGCATTATAAGGCCTCTTGCACACGACCGTATGGCTTTTTCAGTATTTTGCGGTCCGCAAAAAACGGATCCGCAAAAAATATGGGTGACGTCCGTGTGCATTCCGTTTTTTGCAGAACGGAACAGCTGGCCCCTGATAGAACCGTACTAGCCTTGTCCGTTTGAACGTAATGGAAATACGGAAATGGAAGGCATACGGACTACCTTCGGTCCGTATACGAAACGCAAAAAACGGAACGGAAATGGAACAAAAAACATTCATGTGCAAGCGACCTAAATCAGTATAATGTTGTGCGCTCCTGCGAGTCCAGAACGGAGGATCACGCTTGTGTGAAACAGCCCTAAAGGACTTGCAATCATGTGACACGATGACATCATCAAAGGCATACCTCCCAACTTTTGAGGGACAATATATGCCGGCAGACATCACAGCAGTTTTTTTCAAACAAGTCCACGCCTCTAACGCCGCCCAAAGCATAATTACTGATTCTGCAGCAGCTGAGGATAAAAGTTTCTTTATTTTTTTACAGCATGTGGAGCCCCGGGATAATTAGTTTTTTCTTGCACTTCAATATCCATTTAAATATTAGCATATAAGTCATCGTATTATAGATATTTTAACTAACATGACTAAGGATCCGCATCTATAGTGATCCGAAACCGGTCGATTTTCTGCATTGCTGTATGTTGGTTTTTATCTGCACGGGATCAAATAAAGCTGGACCGTCTTTCTTTTTATTGGGATCTGTTGTGCGCCTAAGGTTCAGGGCGAGGTCCGGGCTCCTGGCTTCCTGTGGATGAGCGCGACATTTTCCAGTGTTGCTCCATAGATATTTTAAGGTCCAAATAATGAGGTATGGTACAATATAAAGATAGTTTAGTAAGGAACAATTTAGTAAATTTATTAATGCACATTTAAGCATTATTTCCCCAGGTCAAAAAGAGGGACATTTAAGGAACAAAGAGGGACAGAGGGACGGGTCAAAAAGAGGGACTGTCCCTCCAAAACAGAGACACTTGGGAGGCATGATCAAAGGTCCTTTAGCCTACCATTACTGTATTTAAAGGTCCTTCATACTCTGGTATGTTAAACTATACCTAGGGTTCATTGTACATTGTGGTTTTGTTGCGGTTTTTGCAGCAAATTGCTGCAAAAGTCGCAGTAAAACAGTGATGTACAATAATCCCCAAATACACAGTCACAAAGATGCCTGCAGGACTGTGCAGGAATGAAGAACTGGGGGCTAAATTGCTGCCCCCTGCTGTCCTAGCACAGTGTCGCCTGAGACCACCGCTTCCTGTTGCCCAATTAGTGATGCGCCCCTGCCGCTGATGCCCTATAATAACAGACTGGGCATGCTGGGAGTTGTAGTTCTCCCATTTTACCCCCCTCTCTGTATTGCCCTCTAATTTCCAATAATAACAACCTGGTCATGATGAGACTTGTAGTTCTTTTGTCACTATTATGATGTTATGCAGCATCTGAGGTGTTTATAAGGCTTTGTTCACATCTGTGTTAGCAAATTTTGCTGTTCTGCTCTATTGTAAGAGCAAAACAACAAAAATCCCGGAAGTGCAGGATCTGATGTATCCCATTGACTATGATGAGATCTGATGAGTTTCCATCATGGAGACTTGGAGGCTACGAAATTTTTTGTGATCAAAGCCTTATGTGTTCTGGATTATCAGATTATCATTAGGGGTGAGCGAATCACGCTTCAGATCCGAGATCCTAAGATCCCAACTTCGTTTTATGCCGTACGGAGACCTGTCTCCGTACAGCATTAAAATGTATGTGCTTCTCGCTGGCAAAATTAAGTCGAAATCTCGCGAGACTTCGGTCAATAACTTCAATTCTACAACTTTAAAAACATTTTAAAACAGGAATCCAAAGTCAGCTTCGGTACAGGCTGGTACGTCGGTACCAAAGCCGACTTCAGATTCCTGTTTTTAAACTTGCAGAATCGAAGGCCGAAGTTATTCACCGAAGTCTTGCGAGACTTCGGACTTAATTTTGTCAACGAGAAGCACATACACTCACCTAAAGAATTATTAGGAACACCTGTTCTATTTCTCATTAATGCAATTATCTAGTCAACCAATCACATGGCAGTTGCTTCAATGCATTTAGGGGTGTGGTCCTGGTCAAGACAATCTCCTGAACTCCAAACTGAATGTCAGAATGGGAAAGAAAGGTGATTTAAGCAATTTTGAGTGTGGCATGGTTGTTGGTGCCAGACGGGCCGGTCTGAGTATTTCACAATCTGCTCAGTTACTGGGATTTTCACGCACAAACATTTCTAGGGTTTACAAAGAATGGTGTGAAAAGGGAAAAACATCCAGTATGTGGCAGTCCTGTGGGCAAAAATGCCTTGTGGATGCTAGAGGTCAGAGGAGAATGGGCCGACTGATTCAAGCTGATAGAAGAGCGACATTGACTGAAATAACCACTCGTTACAACCGAGGTATGCAGCAAAGCATTTGTGAAGCCACAACACGCACAACCTTGAGGCGGATGGGCTACAACAGCAGAAGACCCCACCGGGTACCACTACAAATAGGAAAAAGAGGCTACAATTTGCACGAGGTCACCAAAATTGGACTGTTGAAGACTGGAAAAATGTTGCCTGGTCTGATGAGTCTCGATTTCTGTTGAGACATTCAAATGGTAGAGTCCGAATTTGGCGTAAACAGTATGAGAACATGTATCCATCATGCCTTGTTACCACTGTGCAGACTGGTGGTGGTGGTGTAATGGTGTGGGGGATGTTTTCAGGGCACACTTTAGGCCCCTTAGTGCCAATTGGGCATCGTTTAAATGCCACGGGCTACCTGAGCATTGTTTCTGACCATGTCCATCCCTTCCATGACCACCATGTACCCATCCTCTGATGGCCACTTCCAGCAGGATAATGCACCATGTCACAAAGCTCGAATCATTTCAAATTGGTTTCTTGAACATGACAATGAGTTCACTGTACTAAAATGGCCCCCACAGTCACCAGATCTCAACCCAATAGAGCATCTTTGGTAAGTGGTGGAACGGGAGCTACGTGCCCTGGATGTGCATCCCTCAAATCTCCATCAACTGCAAGATGCTATCCTATCAATATGGGCCAACATTTCTAAAGAATGCTATCAGCACCTTGTTGAATCAATGCCACATAGAATTAAGGCAGTTCTGAAGGCAAAAGGGGGTCCAACACCGTATTAGTATGGTGTTCCTAATAATTCTTTAGGTGAGTGTACATTTTAATGCAGTACGGAGACAAGTCTCCGTACAGCATTAAAACAAAGTTGGGGAATGAATCGACTTCGGATCTTGGATCGGAAGCACGATTTGCCCACCCCTAATTATCATGTTCTGCAGAAGCTGAGGTCAGGGGTGCACATAGCCTTTCTGCTGCCTGAGGCGGAAACTGAAACAGCGCCCCTCCCCCCTCCAATGCTAATTTCTTAACCTAATCCCTTTGCTCATTGCCCATGGCCTTTCTGCTGCCCCCCCATGGCCCTTCCACTGTCCCCCTCTTACCCCTAGCTGGTGCCGGGCCTCATTGGTGGTGCACCCCTGGCTGAGGTGTGCATTATGATGTTCTGCAGAAAATGATGTATTAGGCTACTTTCACACTAGCGGCAGGACGGATCCGACAGGCTGTTCACCCTGTCGGATCCGTCCTGCCGCTATTTCGCCGTGCCGCCGGACCGACGCTCCGTCCCTATTGACTATAATGGGAACGGGGGCGGAGCTCCGCCACAGCACGGCAGTTTGCGGTGAGAGGCCGCCGGACTAAAAAGTCGGACATGCAGTACTTTTAGTCCGGCGGCCTTTCGCCGTGCACTGTCGTGCTGCGCCGGAGCTCCGCCCCCGTACCCATTATAGTCAATGGGGACGGAGCAGCGGAACGGCGGAGCGGCGCACAGCGAAATAGCGGCAGGACGGATCCGACAGGGTGAACAGCCTGTCGGATCCGTCCTGCCGCTAGTGTGAAAGTAGCCTTATGAAGTTCTGCATCAGCTGAGGTCTGTATTTTGTTCTGCAGCGGATAAGGTGTGTATTATCATGTTCTGCAGCAGCTGAGGTATGTATTATGAGGTTCTGCAGCAGCTGAGGTGTGTATTATGAGGTTCTGCAGCAGCTGAGCTGTGTATTATGAGGTTCTGCAGCAGCTGAGGTGTGTAATATGTATACTGCAGAGCTGTGTGTGTAAAATGTGTGTACTGGACTTGTGTGTGTGTGTATGAGATACGTACCGCAAAGCTGTGTGTATAATGTGCGTGCTGTAGAGGTCTGTGGGGGTATGTGTGTAATGTCATGGTGAGAAAAAAAAAATACCTAAAAAAGGAAGTAATCTAGCAGAATAAGGGTCCATTCACGCGTCCACAACTGTTTTGCGGACCGCATATGGCCGGCACTATAATAGAAATGCCTTTTCTTGTTCTATTTTCTTGTGGGTCCGCGGAACGGAAGTGCGGATGCGGACAGCACACTGTGTAAATGGACCCTAAGCATGGCAGAACACCGTGGTGCAATGACAGGAGGCACGTTTACTTGGATAGATGCATTTAATGAGGTGGCCACATGTGCTATTGCTATTTGTTACAATGGTCAGCAAATGAAACACTAAGGGCTCATGCACACGGCCGTTGCCTGGCCTTCCCCCTATTGCAGCCCACAAACAGCGGGTCTGCAATATACCGTCATTGGCCACATGCACACCGTATAACAGATGCGGACCCATTTACTTGAACCCCACTACAGAGGTTTCTATCTGTGCCTCCGCACCACAAAAAACAAAAGAACATGTTCTATTTATTTGCGCCGCGGATGGATCACGGACCCATTCAAGTTTAAATGGGTCTGCATCAGTCTGCGGCAACCGCACGGATGGTGCCCAACAGCCGTGTGCATGAGCACTAAGGCTGAGTTCACACCAGTTATTTGATCGGTTATTTACATCAGTTATCGTGAGCTAAAACCCATAGTGAATCCTGCTAGATAAGGTATAATGGAATAATATACTGCACCTGTTCTGTGAATAATATACTGCACCTGGTTTTGGCTTCACAATAACTGATGGAAATAACTGACCAAATAACTGAAGTGTGAACTTCGCCTAAGGTTAACAGGAGCTGACCAAGACTATTAGACCCCAAAGTTAGTGACCTCAACCACCACCAGGGAAAGTCAAATAAGTAGAATTTTGTAGTCTAAAATCATGTAGTCTAAAAAAAAATTAAAAATGTGTTTTATGTTGCCATATTTGTGTCAAACTTTGCTTTTTGTCACCATATTATGACGCCTATAACTTTTAAAAAAAATTCTGCCCACCAAGCTGTGTGGGAAAAGTTTCTATAACTTTAAATAATTTTGTTTTTTACATTTTTAAAAACGTTATTGAACCTTTTCTTTTTTCACATTTTTCTGGTCCCCTTTGGTGACTTGAACTTGTGATCTATTGATCACTTGCACTATGCACTGTAATACTCTTTTATTATAGTGCCTAGTCCATAGTCATTCTGACACACACGTTAATACAGTAAATCCTGCTGGAAGCACGATATATTGGCAGCCAGGACACGGCAGACCTGGGGCCCTGCAGAAGGCCACTGGCTTCTATGCAAAGTGCTCTGCACCCTGTGATTGCACTTGTGCACTTGTGCCCTGATTGAAGGACAAAGGGAGTTCCCTTCCTCTGTATAACCACTAGATGCTGTGGTCACTATTAGGCTCCATTCACACATCCGCAATTCCATTCCGCATTTTGCGGAACGGAATCGCGGACCCATTCATTTCTATCGCGGACCCGCAATTCCGATCCTGAAAAAAATAGAACATGTCCTATTCTTGTCCGCAATAGCGGACAAGAATAGGCATATTCTCTTAGTGCCGTCAATGTGCGGTCCGCAAAATGCGGAACGCACATTGCCGCTGTCCGTGTTTTGCGGATACGCGGATTCGTGGATCCGCAAAACACACATGGATGTGTGAATGGACCCTTAATCTGAGGGTTAACCTGCCAGGACTGGAGTTATCTCTGATCCTGGCAGTGAGAGCAGGGTGCCTGCTGTATAATACAGCCTGCACCCATAAGCTCCTGATCCTGCTCCATCACCATAACATATTATTATGACACGGAACGTTAAAGGAAATTTGCCACAATTTTTATCTGCCACTTAAAACCAGATAGTGACACATATCCTTTTCTTCTAATCTCCTTTTATTTTTCTGATTGCAGATTTTTTTATTTTATTTCCTGAATATGATTATGTGGGATGCCATCTTGTCTGAGCCGTTCTAAACAGCATCTAGAAAGCATTAAGAAAATTGCTTTGTGGCAGCCCCATGGGCCATAGACACAATGGACAGGAGGAGACCTCATTGACTTCTATGGGAGAGTTTTCTAGGCATGCTCTGTGATCTGTGCAAAGGTCATTGTACAAGGAATGAATTGATAACCTCTGACAATCACCTATTGTGAATGGTGGATGCTGTCTTTTCTATACATAGAGGTGATATCATTGCAAGCAGGATTAGAAAGCCAGATAAGCAGATAACTGCAGTAAAGTGACCCGTACAGACCAGGAAGGGGCGCCTATTATTAGTCTTAGTGGCCAGCGCAAAAACTTCAGGATTTTATGTTTTTTGTTTAAATATAGACATGGGAAATTAAAAATAACATCATCAAAAATTCTTTAAAAACATGCTAAACATAAAAACGTGATTTAAACAATAGGTCATTTTCTGCTGACACATTCCCTTTAAGTACCCGGCACTCTGCGATGTAAGGGCTCTTTCACACGAGCGGATCCGCTGCATTAAAGACAGCCAAGCCCCGCTCCGGACAGCAGAGACACGGAGCAGTAACATGAATGATAATGCTCTTTGCCTCTCTGTGATATTTTTACTACAAAATCACAGTGAGATAAAGTTGTCACCGTGATTTTGTACCAAAAAGGTCACAGAGAGGCACGGAGCATTATCATTCATGTTACTGCTCCGTGTCTCTGCTGTCCTGAGCGGGGCTTGGCTGTCTTTCACGCAGAAGATTACCCGCATGGCATCCGCTCGTGTAAAGAACCCTAAGAGATTTCCTCACGGGTGCAATGTGTGAGGTGAACGCATTGCACCTGCACTGAATCCCGACCCATTCATTTCTATGGGGCTGTTCACATGAGCGGTGATTTTCACGCATCACTTGTGCGTTGTGTGAAAATCGCAGCAAGCTCTATTTTGTGCGTTTTTCACGCAACGGAGGCCCCATAGAAGTGAATGGGGACCCGATCATTATTATTTCCCCTTATAACATGGTTATAAGGGAAAATAATAGCATTCTGAATACAGAATGCTAAGTAAAATAGGGCTGGAGGGGTTAAAAAAAATAATTTAACTCACCTTAATCCACTTGTTTCGGGCAGCCGGCATCTCTTCTGTCTTCATCTGTGAGGAATAGGACCTTTGATGATGTCACTACGCTCATCACATGGTCCATCACATGATCCATCACCATGGTGATGGATCATGTGATGAATGCAGTGACGTCATCAAAGGTCCTATTCCTCACAAATGAAGGCAGAAGAGATGCCGGCTGCCCGAAACAAGTGGATTAAGGTGAGTTAAATTTCTTTTATTTATTTTTTAACCCCTCCAGCGCTATTGTACTATGCATTCTGTATTCAGAATGCTATTATTTTCCCTTATAACCATGTTATAAGGGGAAATAATACAATCTACACAACCTTGAACCCAAACCTGAACTTCTGTGAAGAAGTTCGGGTCTGGGTATCACATTCAGTTTCACGCGCGTGCAAAACGCATTGCACCAGCACGATAAAAATGCCGCAACGCATCCGGACCTAATCCGGACACGCTCGTGTGAAAGAGGCCTAACAGTTGAGGGTTAAGGACCATGCTAATTTGAATATATATAGATATAGATATATATAGATATAGAAAAGTTATATATATATATATATATATATATATAGATATAGAAAAGTTATATATATAGAAAAGTTATATATATATATATATATATATATATATATATAAACTTTTCTATATATATCTCTCTGTATTATCTATCTAACTGTATCTCAGATATAACTAATGTATAATTTTAATAAATATTTGAAATAAGAATCTAAATATTAACAAAACAGAGAATATAACGTTGGAAACTATTTTCCTTTAGCTAAATTTAATAAATCTCTTAATCCAAAGAAAACTTCACTGTCCCTTGACAAAATAACAAGCACAAAAGAAGCCGATAATAAGTGATCATTAGAGCTCTATTTTACAGCTGAAAAAGGAGTAAAAAGTGCCTCTTTCCATGAAAATGTATGCAGGTTCTTCATATGCCTGCCAGATGACCTGCTTGTCACTCATATAATTGCCTCCCATCTGGTGTCTGGAATAGACAAAGCCACGGGCATTTGTCAGAGCAGGGGGGATGTATATTTCTAGTCCTCATATAAAGAAACACCCCAAACACATGTTGACCCGGCCATTTCTTTAGCTTGAAGGACCATTCATGAATTTGTAAACTGATTGTCTATTGAATTATTCGGCTTTCCTCTCTAAACTGCGGCACGCTTCTGTCAGTCAAGAGGCCTTCACAAAAGACAAAGGCAAACCTTGGATATCCATCACACACGCTATACGACAGTTTAATAGCACAGTGACACAAAGCACAAGAACAACAGCATTTTAATATTGGCTGAAAGGGCACATTTTAATATTGCTTTCAGCACATTTAACTAGCTAGTGATTGCTCCCAAATGTACATACAGTGCACTTAACCCTCTCTGGAAAATAATATGCTGTAGACATTAATTCAATATGGAAATCTGATAAGTAGTAGAAATATTTTACCATGGAGATGTCCTATGGATGCGTTTACACACTAACTGAGAAAAAAAAGATCTGTCCGACAGAAGGAAATATTTAAAATGATCTTTATATCAGTGGAAATGTATCTGAGGTCCTTAAAGGGGTTGTCCAAGACGCTAACTAAAACCGACTGGACCCCACAGCAAATTTTTCAATAAGGCTCCCCCCCCCCAACAACTTATTCGCAACCCCCTCGTCCTGTGCAACCCCCACTCCTGTGGCTACTCAAGATCGCTCTCAGACGAGTCCCGCAGCTACTCTGCACGTTTTTTTATAGTGTCTCTGTATATAATGTCATTTTAGAATATTGTTGAGGGGCCCCTTGACAATAAAATAGTCCTCCTCCTAGGTGGGCCCCTGTTGAATTCAGGCCCCTGCTTACCCTATAACTACGCCCCTGGTGCGAACTCCTCCTCTTTTAATAAAGCGCGTCAACTGAAAAGCCACTATCCAAATATAAAGCTCTGTAGATCCTGGAGCACCTAGTTCTTCTCACCTCATTCAAGATAATTTCTTCATGAAGGGTTAATACACTTTGTGTCACCGTCCCTTGTTAGTATCTCAAAGTGCTCCCTTCAACAATAAGGAGACACTCCATTCAACTCACTGGAGCAAATTTACTCAGCTGATTCATGCGGTCACACCTCCCCTTCTGGTGGCTGGAAACTTGGTCATCGGGAAGTATCTTCCCTTGGGCGTTGAATTCCCTCTGTGCTCAGTGTATGGGCCTCACCTGGAGTTTGCAGTAGATCCAGCGTATTGATGCAAAACCATATTACAGTCAGATACAAAAGGCATATACCCTACTATGCTGGAACTGGAATGTTTTTTATTTCTTTTTATACCACCAGCATATTCTGCAACCCTGTATGCACATAGTAATTGCTCACATTAGCTAAACCCACCAGAATAGATTAAGAGGACCCACCCTCCATCTCCATTAATCTTGGTCATCATGCCACACACGACATATCATCAATAAGGTCTAGCCGTTGTTTCATATTTTTATATTTTATATTTCATATCATCAGTCTAGACTCTATCGGTTATTTCATACTGTAAATCATCTCATAAAAAATAAACCCTAGTAGCAAATGATTGGGTGCAAGGTCAGCACCAAATGGGTTTGTGTTCTGGTGGACCAGTTGTGGTTATGTCGGTGCCTGGGCCCACCAGAGAACCTCTGTACTCCAGTGGACCTTTCTGATGCTGCCACTGGAGACCATGATTTCTCACACGCAAACAGGGCCAATTATGTAGTATTATTATGAGAGGAAAACGAGAGTACCCGAAGGAAACCCACACAAGTTTAGGCCTCACGCACACGACCGTTGTGTGCATCCGCGGCCGTTGTTCCGTTTTACGTTTTTTTTCGCGGACCCATTGACTTTCAATGGGTCAGTGGAAAAATCGGAAAATGCACCGTTTGGCTTCCGCGTCCGTGATCCGTTTTTCCAGTCCGTGAAAAAAATATGACCTGTCCTATTTTTTTGACGTACAACGGTTCACGGACCCATTCAAGTCAATGGGTCCGTGAAAAATCACGGATGCACACAAGATAGTCATCCGCGTCCGTGATTCGCGTCCGTTATCCGTGTCCGTTTTTCCTATCATTTTCAATGCAAACTTGACTTAGTTTTTTTTTTTCCCTTTTCATGTCCGTGGATCCTCCAAAAATCAAGGAAGACCCACGGAAGAAAAAACGGTCACGGAACAACGGAAATCCGTTTTGCGGACCGCAAAAAAAAGGTCGTGTGCATGAGGCCTTAGAGAGAACATGCAAACTCCAAGAAAGTGTAGACCTGGCTGAATATGAATCCAAAACTTCAGTGCAGAGGAAAATTTCCAAGCATTTCATGTCCTGCCAGTATCAGGCATTGGTCATCTGCAACATGCTGAAGGGCTTTTCTGGTCAGTGATTTTAGTCACTGACAGTGAACCAGATTTCTCCATACTCTACTGTAATAAAATGCACTTTCAGCCCAGTCAAACTTGCATGCCAATAACATTTCTTATCCTCAGTAAAAAGTAGAAAAGGGTTGGGAAGGAAATCCATCTATTGTTAATTCATTTGCCCTGGTCCCTCAAAATCAGGTTTTGAAGGTGCTCTGAAAATTACAGCATATTATCCAACCCCTGAAATGCTCCCCTCCATATGCTTGGGCCCCTCACACACAATGTACTTACCTACCTCCCAGTCCAGTCGCCTGCGTCGCCTCTGTGGCCCGCACGGCCGCCGCTGCATCTCCCCATGGCGCGGATGAAAAATTCGGCGTCGGGGGGGTTAGCCAATAGTAGGCGGTGACGGGCTTCCCTAGCTTCATCCGCGATGCTAGGAAGGCTTGTCCCTGTCTGCTATTGGCTGCCCCAGCCCCCACCCCCGATCCTGGATGTTTTCATCCGCGTGATGGGGAGATGCAGCGTCAGCCGTGCGGTCCTCAGAAGCGACGTGGGTGACGGAGAGGGAGGTAAGTACATTGTCTGTGAGGGGCCCGGGCATATAGGAGGGCATTTCAGGGTTGGATAACCCCTTTAATGGCACATGAAATAGTAAAATTGCAGCATGTTGATGGGCTGTACAGCAAATTTTGCCCAAAATTTTCACAACCACCCGCCTCTGACATCACTTCCTGCTCTGCAGGTTTTGGCAGAAGCGTACCTCACAGACTACCTGCTCTGTGTCACTTTAAATGTTGAAAAATGTCATCAAGCAGAATTAGTGTTCAGAATAATGGCACGTCATTTGGTACAGATCAATGGAGCCGACTTCTTCTTCAAAAAACTGGGGCACGTTTCAGAGGTGTGCAATCTGGTGATGAATCTGGTGCAATGCTTGTGCGGTTGAGAAATCTCCCCCTTAGGCTACATGCACACGACTGTATGTGTTTTGCGGTCCACAAATTGCGGAACCATTGTTCCGTTGTTAGTTTCCGTTGTGCTTCCGCATCCATTCCGTCTTTCCGCAAATTACGTCCGTTGTGTTTCCATGTGTCTTCCGTGTTTTTTTGCAGACCGCAAAAAAAAAAAAAATTTGGAAGGAGGAAATTGTGTGATTTTACTATCCCCACCCAGGATACAGGTATATATGCTGGTCATCTGAGTGTTTGGTGGCCATTTTCTGCAGTGTTTCCAGTGTACTGAGTTTTGTTGGATTCATTGGCTTTGCTCACATCGTATTCTTTCGGTTTGGGTCTTGGTTTTACCATGGCAGATGACTCTGAGGATGAGTTCCTACTGCACTGGGTTATTTCTCGGCGTCCCTTCTGTTGGACGAGCAGCCGAGGAGATTTTGGGTCCATCCCATTGTTTCCTAACGGTGCAGGAAAGGCCACTTCCATACCCTCGACACTGATCTTCGTCAGCATCCTGAGAAGTTCGTTGCGTACTGTCGGATGTCAGTGTCAACCTTTATCCTGCTGTCGTCTCTCCGTACTGTCCTCACCTTTCAGGACACGCTGCATTACTCCTGAGAAAAGGCTAATCGTCACGCTGAGGTAAGCAATGTGTTATTTATTACTAACAGTA
The DNA here is from genome assembly GCF_905171765.1 of Bufo bufo. Taxonomy (NCBI): domain Eukaryota; kingdom Metazoa; phylum Chordata; class Amphibia; order Anura; family Bufonidae; genus Bufo; species Bufo bufo. The sequence goes on along the minus strand of NC_053393.1, from coordinate 116,467,652 downwards.
ATGTCCACTGCTTATGTCATTAGTAACATGTTTGTTTTAAAGTGGATGATGTTAGACGTGCTAATTTCAGCTGAAGTTACCAGTCTTTGTCCCTTAGGCCCCTTTCACACGGGCGAGTTTTCTGCGCGGGTGCAATGCGTGAGGTGAACGCATTGCACCCGCACTGAATCTGTACCCATTCATTTCTATGGGGCTGTGCACATGAGCTGTGATTTTCACGCATCACTTGTGCGTTGCGTGAAAATCGCAGCATGCTCTATTTTGTGTGTTTTTTTGCAAGCAAGTGCGGATGCGGTGCGATTTTCACTCATGGTTGCTAGGAGACGATCGGGATGGGGACCCGATCATTATTATTTTCTCTTATAACATGGTTATAAGGGAAAATAATAGCATTCTTAATACAGAATGCTTAGTAAAATAGGGCTGGAGGGGTTAAAAATAAATAAATAAATAATTTAACTCACCTCATCCACTTGTTCGCGCAGTCCGGCTTCTCTTCTTTCTTCTTCTTTGCTGTGCAGGAGTAAAAGGACCTGTGGTGACGTCACTGCGCTCATCACATGGTCCGTCACCTGATCCATCACGTGGTTCGTTTGTTTTTATTTCCATGTGATGGACCATGTGATGATCAAGTGGATTAAGGTGAGTTAAATAATTTATTTATTTTTTTAACCCCTCCAGCGCTATTGTACTATGCATTCTGTATTCAGAATGCTATTATTTTCCCTTATAACCATGTTATAATGGAAAATAATACAATCTACACAACACCTAACCCAAAGCCGAACTTCTGTGGAGAAGTTCGGGTTTGGGTACCAAATATGCAGATTTTTCTCACACGCGTGCAAAACGCATTAAAATGTTTTGCACTCGCGTGGAAAAATTGTGCATTTTCCCGCGACGCAACCGCATCTTATCTGGCCCAAATCCATGACGCCCGTGTGAAAGAGGCCTTAGTGTATTTCTTTGTGCCATTGTGTTTCTTTTTTTCTTATTATTTTAACAGCCAAATAACATGCAAAGATGAAAGGTAGTGTTGTGTTTGCCACGCCATCATCATGCTGATAGAGTACTCACATCATCCTGCGTTGGCCATACATTCTGCATGGAAATGGCGTGACCACAGTAGACGTAACAGAGCTTGTAGGAGTACAGGCCACACACCCACATTTTTATTAGTGTTTTTGTCAGAAGTTAAACTTTTCAGGGGCAAATTAGTGTTTTTAAAAAGGGACATATAATGTTTAACACGTGTTTTCTAACAACCATTATAGGAACCATGTTCATGATGCCATAAATATTTTTGAAGTTATTAATGTCAACCTTTTTATTTTGTTTTTCAACAGATTCATGTCAACTGGGAACTCATTTGCATCCCTGCACAAGCACATTTGTGTGAAGAAGCCTCCTCACTCAGAGACCTGATTTTTCAATTATAAACAATATTTTTCAGTAGTTCCTTTGGCTGACAGTAACTACCAGTTTATAATGGTTGATATTGGGGCCTATGGAAGCACTTCAGATACTTGCATCTTTAGTGCTTCTAAGGCTACTTTCACACTAGCGTTCAGGTGTCCGCTCGTGAGCTCCGTTTGAAGGGGCTCACGAGCGGTCCCGAACGCAGCCGTCCAGCCCTGATGCATTCTCAATGGAGGCGGATCCACTGAGAATGCATCCGCCTGCCAGCGCTCAGCCTCCGCTCCGCTCAGTGAGCGGACACCTGAACGCTGCTTGCAGCGTTCGGGTGTCCGCCTGGCCGTGCGGAGGCGAGCGGATCCGTCCAGACTTATAATGGAAGTCAATGGGGACGGATCCGTTTGAAGATGACACAGTATGGCTCAATTTTCAAACGGATCCGTCCCCCATTGACTTTCAATGTAAAGTCTGGACGGATCTGTTTGCATTATCATGGGAAAAAAAAAAATATATATATATTTTTTTTTTTTTTTTTTGTTCATGGTTATGCAAACGGATCCGTTCTGAACGGATGCAAGCGTTTGCATTATAGGAGCGGATCCGTCTGTGCAGACACCAGACGGATCCGCTCCTAACGCAAGTGTGAAAGTAGCCTAAAATGGGTGACCGGCTTCGTGCCAACCAGCTTGCCCTGCCCGAGTCCAGAAGATTGCCCAGATATGCAGGTCCACCGGCTCCATTTGTGATCGTGGCGGATGAAGGGTTTGCATTGACTCCCCATGTTATGCGGCCCTTCCCAAAGCGTGGTTTGGATGTCAGGAGGTGTATTTTCAACTACCGGTTGACTCGTGCCCGTTGGTATGTTGAGTGCGCTTTTGGAATACTCTCTAGCAAGTGGAGGGTGTTTTTGTCATCCATACAGATGGATCCGGATAATGGTACCCTGGTGATTCAAGCTTCACCAGGATTCACGAGGCTTCCTCTTCGGTTGACATGGAAGAATTTCCAATGTCATCAGGTTTGGGTTTGGATCTGACCAGGGCTTTTTTTCTGGCGGAACGCACCAGAACGGCGTTCCGCCACCTTTTGACATCGCAGCCTGCCATGCTCCAGCATGGCAGCCTGCGATGTATCAGCGGGGAGGGACTGGGAGGAGGAGCTGGGGGCCGGTGCGTTCACTGTGCTCCGGCCCCGCGGCTCCAGTACAGTTATAAAATGTGTAATTGAATTAATAATGATTCATGCTGCCCCCTCTGTAGTATAACATTCAATATATCCTACTCACAGGGCTACTGCTATATCGTAATGCAGGCTGGCCGGGCAGACGAGCGGCAGAGTGACTGATTGACGTCACGTGCCTGCCCGGCCTACTTTATGAATGAAGCAGGCGGCGCAGGCACGTGACGTCAGTCAGTCACTCTGACGCTCGTCTGCCCGGCCGGCCTGCATTACGATATCAGTAGCCCTGTGAGTAGGATATATTGAATGTTATACTACAGAGGGGGCAGCATGAATCATTATTAATTGAATTACACATTTTATAACTGTACTGGAGCGGCAATGGGGGGTCTGTGGATGACACTGTTAAGGGGTGGGGGGGTCTGTGGATGGCACTGTTAAGGGGTGGGGGGGTCTGTGGATGGCACTGTTAAGGGGTGGGGGGGGTCTGTGGATGGCACTGTTATGGAGTGGGGGGGTCTGTGGATGGCACTGTTATGGGGTGGGGGGGTCTGTGGATGGCTCTGTTATGGGGTGGGGGGGTCTCTGGAAGGCACTGTTATGGGGTGGGGGGGTCTGTGGATGGCACTGTTATGGGGTGGGGGGGGGTCTCTGGAAGGCACTGTTATGGGGTGGGGGGGGGTCTGTGGATGGCACTGTTATGGGGTGGGGGGGTCTGTGGATGGCACTGTTATGGGGTGGGGGGGGTCTCTGGAAGGCACTGTTATGGGGTGGGGGGGTCTGTGGATGGCACTGTTATGGGGTGGGGGGGGTCTGTGGATGGCACTGTTATGGGGTGGGGGGGGGTCTGTGGATGGCACTGTTATGGGGTGGGGGGGTCTGTGGATGGCACTGTTATGGGGTGGGGGGGTCTGTGGATGGCACTGTTATGGGGTGGGGGGGGTCTGTGGATGGCACTGTTATGGGGTGGGGGGGTCTGTGGATGGCACTGTTATGGGGTGGGGGGGTCTGTGGATGGCACTGTTATGGGGTGGGGGGGTCTGTGGATGGCACTGTTATGGGGTGGGGGGGTCTGTGTATGGCACTGTTATGGGGTGGGGGGGTCTGTGTATGGCACTGTTATGGGGTGGGGGGGTCTGTGGATGGCACTGTTATGGGGTGGGGGGGTCTGTGGATGGCACTGTTATGGGGTGGTGGGGTCTGTGGATGGCACTGTTATGGGGTGGGGTCTGTGGATGACACTGTTATGGGGTGGGGGGGTCTGTGGATGGCGCTGTTATAGGATGGGGGGGGTCTGTGGATGGCACTGTTATAGGATGGGGGATCTGTGGATTCCATCCACAGATCCCCCATAACAGTGCCATCCACAGATCCTCCACCCCATAACAGTGCCATCCACAGATCCCCCATAACAGTGCCATCCACAGATCCTCCACCCCATAACAGTGCCATCCCCAGATCCCCCATTAACAGTGCCATCCCCAGATCCCCCATTAACAGTGCCATCCCCATCTGGGGGGGTTTCTTTGCTGGGCTGGACTTTTATAGCCCCCCAAATTTTACTTGCATCCCTGTTCTCTAAAGGGGCGGTCCTAGGGGTGGGTAGGGGCGTGGCCAGGTGAGGGAGGGTGAGTTCCACCACCTTTTCTCTGAGAAAAAAAGCCCTGGATCTGACCCTGTATAGACGACCTGGGACTGCAGGCATTGCCGTTCGGGAACTCTATGCAGACTTCTTTTTTAGCCCAGAGGGGTCCGTGCCATGGCAGATGGACGCTATTCGTGGCAGGGTTTGATTTCTTCTGGGCTTGTTAGTATTTTTTTTCAAAGATAGATTGTACAATTTATTTTGTCGTTGAGTGTAGGGACTCGCAAGAGAATGAGGACCCTTGACGTGGGCTTGCGGGCTTAGGTTTTGGGCCATAAAACAATTAAATGTGAAGATAATTAATAAACAGCCTTTGAAAAGTGTCCTTTATAAAAACATAATTCATCTATTTGCAATATGGTCCCAATGACCTTCTAATACCTCATTGGCAAATGACTACTTTGAAAAGTATGTGGATTATATTAAAATTATAGTACTTGAAGGATTGTGTGTGTGTGTATGTTTTTTCAAAATGTGTAGAAATGATGATGTAATTTGTGGGACAATCAAGAACATAAGGCATGTGAGTTTTCAACAAGTTCTTTACTTTAACTCTAGCCCTCCAAACAGAAAAATACAGACAAGCCATGTCTACCATATTCACACAATAAAATAACAATAAATAAAAGAAATTAAAAAATTAAATTACAAATCCAAAAGATCCCATATGATGGTCCTGGGCGAACCTGTCCAGGATCCTGGGCCCCTGTGGGATAGGTGCTGTGATAATTGGCTTGGCCAAAAGGGGGGTTGGGGTCTTGGGACACGGGAACATTTTGTGGGGGGGGGAGATGGACCGTGGCCGAGGTGGGAAGCTCGTGGGCTGGGGATTTTGGGCCAACACAACTTGGCGCCTGACTCGATCAATAAGAGAATGTATGTCCCCCTGGTATGGGTAGGCATACATCTCTAAGACCAAGGTTATTGAAGCCATGCATGTGGCGTGTTTTTCTTGTGGGACCCGCTGCAATAATGGAGCCAGGCCCCTCAGCAGAATTTCCTCCCGCCCTTCAGTCCTCTTCTGGGCTAGGTACTGAATGACTTGAGAATCAATAATTTCTTTCGTGACTAGCCCAGAAGAAGCCTGAGGGTCAGCCCTCCTTCGCCTCATCTGGGGCCTTTGTCTTGCTTCGGGGATCACTTCTGCAGGCCTCGCAGGTTCCCTAGGCTGGTGTTCCTGTTCTTCAGCCGGGGTCTGTGTTGGACTTGATTCCGGGGAGAAAACAGCTAGTGTCTCAGCACCTCCAACATCTGAATTCTGAGATTTCTCCAGGTCAGGGTCCTTCAGACTGTCCACAGTACTGTAGGGCAAAAACATATGAAAATATATATTACTTTTTACAAAAATGACTGTTTAAAAATACTATGCAATGATGGCAAACATAGTGCTGCCTGTCCACAATAAGGTGAGCCTGCACTGCACAGATCCCACAAGGGTTCGAAATAGGAATGTTCACCCAAAAACCTTTGGGCCCACATTATATAATCAAACAATTGTAGGACTGTTGCTTTGTACAGTGTTCAAACAGCAACCGAACATTTTGTAGGTTGCTGGGTGTTTGGAGCTGTCCAGCTCGAAAACATGTTGACACATTCAGGAACCAAGTCCTGAAATTTGTGCCGTGTATATAAAGGGAGAGGGCGAATCGCATTTTAAAAAATTTAAGGTTTATATACACACATCTCAAGAACATGTCCGCTTTACCAGTCTAAAGTCAGAAATTTAGAAAAGGACACTTTTAAAAATGTGTGATCCATATTCTGTGAATAAGCACGTTCTAGATTTACAACCATCGTTACCCAGGATTATGCAATTGGGCCCACAAAAGGCCCTAACTGTGCATCCTCTGTAAAAACAAGATAATCTGATGGATAGATGCCATCATATATTGCAGACCAAACCCGGAAGAAAGGTCTGCACTATTCTCATAGTGGCCAATGACATATACAGTATATACAGTTCCAAACATGATTTCATTTCAAATAAGAACTTACGGCCTCAAATCCATCACTGGACTAAGGAAACGCAACTGCTGCGTGTAAATGTATGGGCGTTTGCGCCCCATCTCACGACGGAACTGGTCCCTGCAACTGTTCGATCTTGTCTTAGTCTTCTTCACTGTGAAAACATAAAACATTACATAAAATATATAATTTCCATAACCAACAATAATACAGTGCAAGTAACATCAAAAGACGCCAATAACAAAATAGCTTTCAAAGCAGGCTTAAAGGGGAGAATGCACAGCACATGGTACAGTAGGGCATGATCAGCAAACGCTACACAAAATACACACCAGGGCAATGTCGGACAGAACATTGTGGTACTGATGTGGACCACTGGATACTAATGTTAGAGAATTGCATGAAGTAGGAAAAGATTTGGGGTAGCCCTTTTAACAATAATTTTTTTATGGGAAGGGGACAAACGTCGCCAGATCAATTAGAACAGGGCCACGTGTGTCTCACACTTTAACGGGCGCAGGCTGTGTAGATATTACTACTCTGTGCTGGAACAAAGGTCGTGACATGCATTAAAACATGGTGGTGATGGTGAAATTGGAACACAAAATCTATGACAACACATGCACAGGCCAGACCAGAATTAAGCCTGCCCACAAAAGGGACACAAATATGACCTCATGGAACTAGTAGCAAAATCATTAGGGACAACACAGGGTCAGGACACAAAACGACATCGCTTGCACTAACCAAAATCAGCACGACTTCTCCTGTTTGCTCGGTCCCATTCTGAAGGCCTCATGTGTCTTGCCACTTCTTCCCAGGGTCCATCTTTTTTTGATCCTGTCATGGTACAGATTGGTCCTGGTGTCCCACAGCTCTGGGCGTTCCTGGACCAGGCTTATCAGTTTTTCCACATCCCAACGGGTCATGATTTGGCAAGTGGTTGAAAAATGTCTCCTCTAAACTCCAAACTGTTGGCAAACTGACTTAGAACTTCCTATACATCTTTTTGTTTTTTATAAGGTTAAAGGCCTTGGACACAGGTTGCCGGGCAATGGATCCGCAAAAAATGCGGATGACATACGGATGGCTTCCGTTGTGCATCCGCATTTTATGCGGATCCATTGACTTAAATAGTTCCGCAAACCGTACTTTTGCGGACAAGAATAAGACAGGTTATATTTTTTTTGCAGCCCACGGAACGTAGCAACGGATGCGGACACCACACGGAGTGCTGTCCGCATCTTTTGCGGCCCAATTGAAGTGAATGGGTCCGCATACAAGCCGCAAAAACTGCTGCTCGGATGCGGACCAAAACAACGGTCGTGTTCATGTAGCCTTATTGCTGCACCAATAGATATCCACTTTACGTTTTGTCTTTGCAGATGAGGCACAATCAGTAATGTCAAAAATTGCTGAAACTGTCAAGCCATGCTCCATGCTTTCAAAAAGCAAAATGTGTTGGGACATTGTTAGACATCTCAAAGATGTCTCAATTCCTGGTTCCCTCCACTTTCCAGTTCCCCCTATGTCGAATTTTCTGCAACTTTCTAATATACTTTGTTTCTAGTCTTCACAATTTTCAAGAATTCTGTTGTCAGTGAATAGAAACATTATTATTATGATTCACCTACAGGCTGATAAACCTAACCAAGATATGTCCAGATGACACAGGTGTGCTGTTTGTTACAAGGGTCAGCCTTAAAGGGGTTATCCAACACCTATAATGACACCCCCCCCAAAAAAAAACAATGCCCGGGCACCTTATATAGATATAGATCCCCTCACGGCCACCGCTGCATCTCCCGCGACGCTAGGGAGGCTCCCCATCGAGGCCTGCTATGGACTCCACCCACAATAGATGTGACTTATTGGCTTATGGTTTCGGGGCTCTGTTTTTGACCCCTTTTTGAATATTGGCACCACATTTGCTAAGCCCCAATCCTGTAGAACAGACCTTGCCATTATATTGTCCTTAAATATCAGAAATAAGGGTCAGTCTATTACATTACTGAAAGGGGTTGTGCTACTTCAGCAAATAGCATTTATGATGTACGGAAAGTTAATAAAAGGCACTTCCTAATGTATTGTGTCTATTTTGCCTCCTTTTCTGGCTTGATTCATTTTTCCATCACATTATACACTGCTTGTATCCATGGTTACAACCACCCTGCAATCCAGCAGCTGTGGCCATGCTGGCATATTATAGGAAAAAGTGCCAGACTATGCGTACTCCCACAGTCCCAGCCACCAGAGAGGCTGGCGCTTTTTCCTATAGAGTGCAAGCACGACCACTGCTGCTGGATTGCAGGGTGGTCATAACCATGGAAATAAGCAGTGTATAATGTGGTGGAAAAATGAATAAAGCCAGCAAAGGAAGCAATATGGACAATCACAACTGCCTTGTATTAACTTTCTCTACATGATAAATGCCACTTGCTGAAGTAAGACAACCCCTTAAATTCTCTTAGAATATGGGAGTGTATGCCATCTGGTCCCGGTGATTTGTCTATTTTATTTTTTTAAGACACTGATGCACTTGTTCCTGGGTAAAGCAGGTCAAATTTAATGGGGAGTTTAATTTGACACTCTGCATTTCGTCTGACATTTTATTTTACTCAGTAAATACAGTGTAAAAAATATTTAAAAAGTTCATTTTCTCCTCTTGGCTCTTTAAAAACACTTTCAGGTTTAAACTTTTTACCATTTATAAATATAATTGAAGAACATTTTTGGGTTATCTTTACTCTCTTTGGCAAGGAGTATCTCTCTCTCCAGCTTGGCTGCCTTTATCTGTTTATTTACATATTCTATTTTTCTCCTTATAGTTTTTTAGCACCTCTTCTCTACCCTCCTGTTTCAGTAATTTAAATGCTTTTTTTTTTGTCATTTATTGCCCCCTTTACATTTCTATTTATCCACATTGTTTTATTTCTTGTTTCTGTTCCTCTCATGAGGTATGTCCCTCTTCCAATGAAAGTTTAGGATACTTTTAAAAATATTCAATTTTGTGGCTGTTTTTTTATTTTTGACGCATTGTCCCATTTAGTGAAATTAATAGCCTCTCTAAGCTTGTCAAATTTTGCTTTTTGAAAGTTCTGTGTATTTGTGCCTCTCTGAAAAAACACTCTTTTGAACGACAACTGGAATTTTAATATATTATGGTCACTATTTGCCAGGTTTCCAACCTGTGAAAAACTTCACAAAGCTAAAAATTGTTAATAAAGTGGAAAAATGATTTTTAGCCCAAGATTAGTGTCCATGGCCTTTAACTTTTTGCCACATGGCAAAGTATGAAATGATTCAGTTTTTATGTAATAGATGTTTTCTCTTTGTAAAGAGCTGTTGAAAGAATTCTGTGAAGTGCAGTTTATCGTTCCCTTGTTCCATCCTAGACTTGCTAATCCTCATTTATCTACTGTACTTTTAATTAGTGACTTTCCACAGCTCTATTCTCTAAGTATTGCATGTGCCATTTGTATTGTATTCACCATTGACCCATTCACAGACATGCCTTATACTCAAACAGAATTTTGCATGAACTGCACAAAAAAAGCTAAGTCAGACAATACAATAGACCTGCTTTATACAGCATGCATGCAAACATCTCGAACATCTCATTAGGCGCAAATGAGGCTGTTCATTTGCATATTTTGGACTGACAGCTTTTTCATCCCAGTTGTATAACGTCAATGAGTTGTGACAACACAGCCAGACAGGCACCTGCATCCAACACATCATATCACTAAGGGGTGAGAGATTCAGTTATAAATCAACACTTTTCTCTGAAATGATCCAGAGGAAGTCTGTGGTCCTGGAACAGACGGGCTATTGACTGCTTGGTGTGGCGCCCATGCTCTCTTCTTTAGCAGGCTGCTTGGACAAAGGGTAGTCATTGGGATTATTTCATGCCACACTGAATCTTCATGCTACATACAGCTGACCTGTTCTGGCCATTCAGTTTACCATCAAACCTTGCTGATTTGCATTCTGTCCCAATAGGTAAGATCAGCTCTAGGTTCACAAAGTTATGAAACAAAAGGTGCGTGTATCAACATTGTGCCAATAAGTTAAATTGCACACCCCATAAGAAAGAATGTAATGCATCCACATCCACACACATCAGTCTATTAGGTACTCTCACCCCATCAAAAAAAAAAAATAATAATAATAATCTGTCCAGTTTACTTTTAAACTTACGCGTTCGGTCAGTTTTTTGCATTAGTACCTATTTTAAAGCCCAAATCGGGAGTGAGTCCAAAACACAAAAGCGGTACAAATCATTCCTTTATTGTTTATGTAGGTTCCAATGTTGGTCTTACCACAGTTTTTGCAGTGATTTTCTTCTCTTTTGACTGCTGGATTCTCTCAGCAGTACAATGATCACATATATCTAAATAAATCCCCCTCCTCACTCCTAAATACAGTAGTGCTAGAGCTAGGCAGATTTGTCTTTCAGAGTCCTGGAAAAGCTGGGTTACCACTATGTTGAACTGTAATAGAGAATGCAGAATACTAAATCTACCAAGACAAACCTTCTCTTCACTCATAAATAGTGCCCTAGCTAGGCAGATTTGCTTTTCAGTGTCCTGGAAAAACTAGGTTACCAACATGTGAAACTGTAATAGAGAATGCAGAATACTAATTCTACCAAGATAAATCCCCCTTCTCCCTCCTAAATAGTGCCATAGTGTGACAGATTTACCTTTTCAGAGTCCTGGGATAGCTGGGTCACCACTATATGGAACTGTAATAAACTGCAGAATACCACATTTACCAAGATAAATCTTCATTCCTAAATAGTGCCATAGCGAACTTATTTTCCTTTCAGGGTCCTGGGAAAGCTGGGTTACTTGAATAATGTAAGGGTAACATTATCTGGATAGTGTGTATACTGTATGTCCACAAGAATTGTAATACAGCTTTCCCACACTGATGGATGTTAGATTTGCCTAGATAGTGAGAAATCCTTTCTGCTTATAGAGGCAAACTTGACATTTAGATATCTGGGTGGCACTTTCTTATAGTGTCAGTGCACTGGTGCAATTGTCAGCAGGTGCGCTTCGGCTATCCCATGTGACCAACCTCCTCAGAGTGTACCCCTTGTTCTTCACAATACCTCTGATGGTGAGGATAGACTTTTCTGAGGGGTACACCAGGCCCTACCTCTGAGTGGGGGTTGGAACATGAGGAAATGAGAACCTGTGTGTGGACCCACTGGACTGGCCTCCAGATGGTATGGGACACCCAAAGGGTGCTGGGTGGCCAGAGGCTGATCAGACGGGGGCAAGATACAAGGTCAGGGCAGGCGGCAGTAAAGCAAGGTCCGTTAAACAAGATGCAGGGTTTGGTACACAGTAATGGCAGAAATCACAGAAACACCTTTGCTCACAGGAAGTAGACAAGGCTAGGAACCAAAGTTGCTCAGGTGCCTTCCTGTAGAAGGACAAAAAAATTGGGTTAAGCAGCACTCCAGGTCCCAATCTGGGGACAGTTGCCAGTAGAAAAATATATTAGATGGTGCCCGCGGATGGGGGTCCCATAAGGTTACAAATAAATAGAAAATCCACAGCACTCCTCAGTTTGGTGGGGGAGGGGCCATGTGAAAACCACAGCGATGTGTCCAGAGGTGAGTTCGTGCGAACTCACCTCTGGACACAGCGCTGGTTTTCACATGGACCCTCCCCCACCAAACTGAGGAGTGCTGTGGATTTTCCTGTAGAAGGAGGCGCCTTTAAATACACCTGCACACACCCTAAATGCACATAAGGAACTCTGAGCCAGAGTGCAAGCTCTGCTCAGACCCAGGAGGGAGATGCTGGTGGCAGGAGTGCAGAACACAGCTAAGAACCCCGTGCCTGTCAGCACGGCGTGCAGCAGCGGGGAAGAGTGAAAAAGCCTAGTGCCCGTACCTGTGCGTGGGGACAGAATCCCAGGTACGGGAAGCAGGGTTAACAACTGCTACTGTCTAGTGTCCCTGGACACACACAAAAGGGGGGTTTGCAAGAAGTGCTGAGTGGCCATTGAAGTATATTCTCCCCTTTCCAGAACTTCTTATGTGACTGTGAAGTCATATCAGCGCAAATAAACTTATAGCAGCCTGTCTCCAGCCGAAGACGGAGAGGCGGGGAGGGATGAGGGACTTGTCTGCCTGTAGGAAATTTAAGGTATAGGAAAACTTTTCTTAGGAGATTATGCTTTTTTCAGGCTTTGGGATCCCTGTAAGTTTCAGGAACATGACAAGGTACCCTATCTCAACCCCTTCAAAATGCAATGCTTTCTATTTAAGAATTATTGTAAAATTCATACAACATTCAACACTTCGGAACAATGCAAAATGCCACACAACTCCCAAAAAAATGAAAGAGAATATTCACAATTGGCAGATTTGTTGATGAGTTTCTTAAAACCACACCATTCATATGAATGGGGTTTGTACTGAAGATGCAACCCTATTTTAAAATATAGAATAGTTTTTCAGTCTGAGAAATTTCTGCAACAAAACATAATGAACATCTCCTTAAAGGGGTTTCTAGGATTTTGATATTGATGGGTTATTCTCAGGTCATCGTATCAGATAATGGAGGTCCCACAGCCTACATCCCCGCGATCAGTTGCTACTTTGCAGTTCTGGTGCTAGAACTACACAGTGCCATCCATTGTGTAGTGGACAGAGCTGGTAACTGCAGTGAAGAGAATGGGAGCAGCACTGATCTGTATAGTTCTGATGCCAGAGCGACTCTCAAACAGCTGATCAATGGGGGTGTGGAGTGTCAATCCCTGCCAATCTGATATTGATGGCCTAGCCTGAGGGTAGCCCATCAATATCAAAATCCTGGTTCTTCTGTTATGGACAACATAGACATGTAATATTTTTAAGGTGATGTCATTGGGGATAAGAGAAAATGGCTCATTTAGAAAAAAGAAATTTAGAGAATAGTTTAAACATTAGCAGAATGTGAGGAAGGCAGGCCTTTGATACTGTAACAAACTATACTTTGTCAGACACATTTGGAAACCTAAATAAGGTGGAAAAGGAGATTCCTAAAACTGTCATGGTGTCATTCAAAAACCTGTCCTAATGTGTTTTTTGTAGTTTTAGGTTTTTCTTACAAAATGCAGACTAAAAAATAAAAAAAAGACATCCACCCAACTATTATCCTGCAAAACTGATCTAAAGAAAGACAAAAAACCCTCATGAGGTAGAAGCCAATGTCCTAATCTTAGGCTACATTCACGTAACAGTGAAAGAAAAAACGGCAACATGGTCTGTTTTTAATGGACGTTTTTTTCACTGATGCCTTTCTTAGAAACGGTCGTTAAAAATGGTCCCCTTCAATTGCATGGGGGCTGTCGGTCTATGAAAGGACAAAATAGGACATATCCTATTTTTTGGCGTCCGTTATTCACTGGCTGTGAAAAAAAACCCCACTGTGTGAATAAACCGGTAGACTACCATCGTTCTTAAAACAAACATCCGTCGAATGAATGTAGCCTTTGGAGAGAAAAAAATTCTTCCCGTCTCCAAATCTGTCAATTAGAAAAACTCCCTGGAACAGCAAACGGTCTACAGTACCATCATTTGTATTATTGGTACGCTCCAGAAATGCCTCCATTTTCCCCTTGAACTATTTTAGGGGGTTCACTATCACAACTTCCTCCTCCATAGTCTCCCTCAGTAAGAATCCCCTTCTATGTTGGTGAAGAAACCTTCTTTCCTATAGACATAGATGTCCCCTTGTTACAGTCTTGGGTATAAATAGATCATTGGAGATCATACAGATTTACATGTTTGTTCTAAAAGCAGGGATGCCTAACCTGCAGCCCTCCAGCTGTTGTAAAACTACAACTCCCACCATGCCCTTCTGTAGGCCGATAGCTGTAGGCTGTCCGGGCATGCTGGGAGTTATAGTTTTGCAACAGCTGGAGGGATGCAGGTTGGGCATCCCTGATTTAAAGGATCTCTAGTCCTAAACAACCTCTTTAAAGGGGTTATCCCATCATAATGATCACTGTTAAATCTGTTAATGATTTGACAGTGATCATTTTTGTAAATATATTTGATTAACAAATTGCCACCGTTTAGGGTAAAATTCATCCCCACTTACCTCATTGTTGTCATTCGGTCTCCCCTGGTTACGGCCACCGCTCTTCTCCAGAATCCCGGTGGCCGCGCTTGCGCAGAAGACTCGTTTCTTTCTCCCGGCTAGGCCGCTCGCTGTCCTGAATGAGCACGCCGCCGCGCATGCACCATGGTGACTTCTTCCTGGCCAAATTAGTACAGAGCCGCGAATGCGCACGCCGGCTCTGTACTATACTGGCCAGGAATAAGTCACCATGGCGCATGTGCGGCGGCGTGCGTGTTCAGTCCAGCGTGCGGCCCGGCCGGGAGAAGACTTCAATCAAGATAAACCCCCCCCCTCCCTAGCCAGACTCCAGGAAGTGAGCAGGTAAGTATGAAAAGGCGAAGTGGGATAACCCCTTTAATTACTATTTATCTCACATTGACAGCCTGGGAATGTCAAAGCAAGCTGTGAATTAGCTCTAGATAGTCACAGTTAAGATGTATAAACTGGATATGTTTGCAACAGAACTTCAGCTTCCATTCACTAACACCCGTCCGCCACCCGTGACGACTACAACACTAAAGCCGTGAACAAAGTCCATGTTGGACCGAAACGTTGGCCAGTAATGTACCATGCGGATGTATCTAAAGAATGAAATGATCTAAATGATGAAATAAATAAGAAATTACTAAAAAATCTCTAGCGAGTGCCGTGGACTCTACTACTACTCCATTCACTAACGAGCAGGTATCTCAACTAGAGTCCATGGCAAAGGAGAAATGTGTGCTGCAGCTGTGTTAAATGGGTTGTCTAGTCCTTTTAAACTGATCAGCAAGGTCCAACATTCTGCAACCCTGGCGATCAGCTGTTCTTCAGTAGCTCTGGTGTCCTTTACAGTATGTATTACATGTATATCTGCAGCACTAGAAGTCCATAGAAGACAGCGGTGAACCAGAACAGAGCATCGGGGAGCAGGTAGGTATGCTTCACCTTACAGGTTCTGCGGGGGGAAGGGGGGGTTAAAAATTGATGTGGACCTTAACCTCTTTATTTTCACATTAAGAGGCAAAAAAAAAAAAACAGCAGCCAACTAACGCCCCAGCATTGCTTACTAGAATAAACAGCCCTGATACAGTTGCATAACACAAAAGACCGTTCCATCAGAACCAAATATCCCAGTGCAGTGCAATATATTGCCCCAAAAGTTGTCCTTCTGTGGTAGCCATCATCAGATGCCATTTTCTGTCCTCCTTCAGTTGTCTCTGATTAACATATGGAACAGGGGCTTAGGAGGTGAGATGTGGACAACAGCAGTTGAATTTAGCAGGACATGTGTGGTCGCTGGCTGGGTACACGAGTACCCGTTTCTCACTGTGTTAATTACCCCTGAGAACTCATTATGTACCCAGCCAACGGCAGAGAGAATGGCTTGGCTGGCCCCCTGGGCATTGGCCCACAGGGAAATTTCCCTGTAAGGTCTATGGCCAATTCGCCCCTGCATCACCACAGCTATTTGTAGAGGTGCATGGCCGAGCACAAAGGACTCTTCCTTGTATACTAGGCACAGCAGTGTATTTTGTGTAGAAGTGGCTTTGCCTGGTAGTGCAGCTCAATCCCATTCACTTGAATGGAAAATCCATAACAGACCTGTCTTAAAGAGAATCAGAAAATGACCTTTTGTTACAAGCACGTTTTTATTATTTTTTATTCTCCATGTCAAGATCTATATTTATTATAAAAGAAAAATGCTACAGTTTTTGCACTTTACCACTAAGCCTAATAATAGACACCACTTCTTAGTCTGTACAGATCATTTTACTTCAGTTACCTGCTTATCTGTTGTTCTAATCCTGCCTGTAATGATATCACCTCTGTGTATAGATAAGACAGGATCCACCATTCACAATAGGTGATTGTCAGAGCTGATCTATTCTTTCCTTCTACAATGACCTCTGCTCCGGTCACAGAGCATGCCTAGAAAACTCTCCCATAGAAGTCAATGAGGTCTCCTCCTCTCCTGTCCATTGTGTCTATGGACCACGTGGCTGCCATAAAGTAATTTTCTTAATGCTGTATAAATGCTGTTAAGAACGGCTTAGGCGAGATGGCCGCCCCCATAATCATGTGTAGGAAATAGAATAAATAAATAAATCTACAATTAGAAAATAAAAAGACATTAGAAAAAAGGATGTGTGTTACTATTTAACTGGCAGATGTGGTGACATATTTCCCTTTAGCTTCATTTGTAAAAGAATGGACAACCCTGCCTATACACAGATCTACATACAAAAAATACATTTGATAGTAAAATAGACACAAAACAGTCCGGGATTTTAAAAAGTCACTTTATTTATTTTTTTACTGGCAAACAAAGTGTACTGCACATGAAATAGAGTAATATTGTAATGAGAGCACGACCAGGAGCTAGTGTTTTCGTCAGCAAGACGATTGACTAGTTTGTCGTGCTGAATTCTTGAACCTGACTAAGACTATGTACTGGCCAGTAATAATACAATTCATACTTCACAACTTATTCATGCATGTTTGACAGTTATATATGATAAAGTTGGTAGTGTCGAACATAAAAGCAAAACATACAAAAAATATGTAATGGTTAGGAACAAGTTAGTACAGAAGGGTATAATGGAAGGATGAGAGATTGTAGGCAAAAAAAGAGGAGCTCATCTAGTACAAGTGAAAAGTAATATGGCGCCCCTTTTTATAGGGATAGGATGAGGGTGCATGTTTTGCTATAATTACTGACCTACGATGCACACATTTACCATGTAATGAATGCTACTAAAATCTCTTAAAGAGGACCTTTCATCAGGCTAGCTCTAGTCTAATTATTATCCTACCTTATAGGGCGGCCCCCACTGATGCCATGGCACTTTTTCTACAGAACCCCCTGTTCGTCCGCTGTTGGCCCCGTATATTTTGGTACCTTATATTATAATGAGACGACTTGGTTATACTAGGCGGAGACTTGTATTTTCCGTGGGCGCGGTTATCTTCTCCCTGTGAGCGCATTCAAACAGAGCGCCCCGCTCCTAGCCAGGGATGTCTACACGCTCAAGTTCTCGTGATTCTCGCGAGAACTTGAGCTCCATTCTCCCTGGCTAAGAGCGGGGCGCTCTGATTGGATGCGCTCACAGCCAGGTAGAAGATAACCACTCCCAGGGAAAATACGAGTCTCCGCCTAGTATAACCAAGTCGCCTCATTATAATGTAAGGCGCCAAAATATACGGGGCCAACAGCAGACGAACGGGGGGTTCTGTAGAAAAAAAAAAGTGCCATGGCATCAGTGGGGGCCGGATAATAATTAGACTAGAGCTAGCCTGATGAAAGGTCCTCTTTAAGACGTCTCTACAGTTTGAACAGGCTGCAGTTGGCAATGGGGAAGCACTGACTAATACTCTCATGGCAGTCATATGTGTCACGTGGAATCCTGTATAAGGGCTCATGTACATGAGCGTGTGTGCCCTGTGCTGCAGACCGCAAATATCGGTCCGTAATGGACGGGCAGCGTCCGTGTGGACGACGTTTGACAATGTGGACCCACGGTCTTGAATGGGTCCGTGATCCGCAATAGACATGTTCCTATTTTGCGCTGTTTGCAGTCTGTAATACGGGCACACACGCTCCTGTGCATGAGCCCTGAGAAAGCAGGCCCTAGAGGGACTTATTTCTTATATAGGTATATATAGGTACCAGGACTATGGGGCTGCAATGCACCAGAGCTGCCATCACAGTTCCAGGCCAGTGTTATAAATAAAAGAACTGGCGTTAAAGGGGTTGTGCAGCCAGTAATTATCGCTGACCTATCCTCTGGATCAGTGGGGGTCCGACTCCTGCACCCCCGCTAATCAGCTGTTTGAAGAGGAAGCACAGTTTGTTTAAGTGCTACTTCCTCTTCAAGACTGCATTGTGTGTCATCTTTGAAGGGCGGTGTAATTACACGTGCTTGTTCCAGTCAATTGAACAGAATGCACACTTTTAATTACACTGCGCCGCCGCTGCAAAGTGTAATCTTGAAGAGAAAGCAGCTCTCATACAAACGCCGCTTCCTCTTCAAACAGCTGATCAGCGGGGGTGCTGGGAGTCGGACCCTCACCGATCAGATATTCATGACCTATACGGAGGATAGGTCATCAATATGAACTGGCTGCACAACCCCTTTAAGTACGAATTGTAGAGGTGGGGAAATAGGAGAGAAAAATACTTATTCTGCCATTTACTGAAGTAACCCTTTAGAGACAGAATTTCATAAATGTAGCTAACAGTGAGTGCCGAACACGCTCACATTTTTAAAAGGGGGAAAGAAAAGAGGGCCAAGTAGCTTTAAAATGTACAAACCATAAAACGTTACCAATCTGAAGCTTTCCTGTTGTTCCCACTGGTCTCCATTGCCTCGTTCAGCCTATCATTGGCTGAATGGCCACATTTCCTACTTCAGGAGGGATCATGAAGTATCAGAACGGGACAGCGGGGAATTGGAGCACTAGCTTTTATAAATCTCTTGTTCTCAATTTGTTAGCTATAGTTTTGTGCCTGCTGGAGAGCTTTATTGAAAACATGGCCAAGCTAAATAGAAGCTTTTCGGTCACGGTTCTGTTTTTCTTTTCTTTAGTTTGGTTTCAAAATTACCCCAAAATATTTTCAAAGAAATTTCAATTTTTGAAAAATTAAAATTTGAAATAAAAAAATAAATAAAAATATTAAACATAGCTACTACCTCCCACAATAGGACATCACGGAACTGCTGTATTTTTTATGTTTTGATAGTAAGGTTACTAAACACTGTAATCTGTTACGCTGGAAGATGACTTCAAGGTGGAGTATTGTTACAACCCTTATACAGTGCATATAATGCTCTTTTATTCCGTCTCTCAGTAGCAGCAAGCCGACTCTGCTGCCAGGTATAGCAGCACATCTCAGAAGTGGAGAGGAACTTAAGATCTATAAATGAATACAAATTAATCCCAAAAACTACGGTACAGGACACTATTTACCAACCAGTAAATACATTGCCAAGCGCACCATTAGACTACATACATTACATTCTCTACGTTACAAGCAAAACGATCCTTCAAAACAAAAACTAAGGAATAAATAATAAGTGCAAATACCTAAAAATAGGCAAAAGAAGCAACTGATGTCGCCTGTTTTAGATGTGCAAAGCTTAGAAAGACCAAATGCATTAAAGGGGTATTCCGATCGCAGACACTGACGGCATATCTCTAGGATATGCCACAAATGTCCCATAAGGGGGACCGGCACCCATCTCCTGAAGTGAGGGAAGAGTAGCCCCTGCAGGTGTGGCCACCCTCCGTATCACCGCTATGGGAGCTCCGGAAATAGCCAAGTTCTAGCTCCACTATTTCTGGCAATCGTAGCGGAGGATGGTGAGGTAGCTGTGCATGAGCAGCGGGTTCTCCATTCACCACTATAGGACTGCTTTTTCAACTATTTTTTGTAACTCCCAAAGCAGTGAATGGAGAGCATGCTGCCCCCCTTCACTTTGGATGCCCTGTTGTAGAGGTAGGTGCAGGTTTCAGAGATGAGACTAGCACCCATATGACATTGGTGGCATATCCTAGCGATATGTCATCGACGTCTGAGATGGGAATACCTCTTTCAACAACTCTGTGGCCATAATGCCATCTAGAACTGACTGGAGTGCAATCTGAAACAACTGAGCAAGAACATATGTATTGACTCCTATATATTCAGAAATGTAGCCCCCGTGGTTACAGTTATATTAGTGATGGTAAAGTCTACCTGCTTTCATGTACATGATTAATAGTGCAACATGTCACAATGGTCAGACGTATGCTCGGTCTCAGCGATAGCGCAGGCTACACAGATTTTGATGTGAAAAACCTTGTAAAACGCACAGCTGGTTTTTAAACGGGAAAATTCCAGCAGTACGTGTGAGCATTTTGGCTTATTATACACGTCAAGGGGCGCAAACCTGTAATTTAAGAAGGCTTATGTAATAAGAGCTATAAAACATATTAAACTTTTAGGATAGTCTAAAGACAGTTAAATATAGGACAGCAATTACCCAATGGCCAAGACAAGGGTATCAGGTTGGGCTTCTCTTTAGGGCTAGGTGTCTTATTCACAAAGTTTCGTTCTAGCAGTGTGGTCAAAGTATGAGCACACTGGTGTCAAGGAAAAGCATTATTAAAGAGGTTGTCCCATCTCGCTGCTTCCACAGAGAGAGGGGACTAAGGGCCAGGTTTACAGAACCAGACGAGTGGACGAGCGCTCCGCTGTTTTCATAACGCCCATTGTAGTAAATGGGAGCTACACAAACAGCAAGCTACACTGCTTCCGTAACTCCCCCCATTCCCTACAACAGAAGTTACGGTAACAGCGGAGTGCTGGCCCACTCGTCTGTTTCCGTAAGCCTGGCTCTTAGTATCCTGTCGCGTGGAAATGGCAACATGGGACAACGCCTTTAAGCAAATTTTGGTCAATTCAGTAGATAAGAGACAGGTATATCTAGATAGTGCTGCCTCATGGTAAAAAGAACATGGCTGCAAATCCTTTAGTCAGACTACACGTTTCTAGAGAACACTGCGTCAGGTGAGTATGCCTTAAGCAAATGTTAAACTAAGGTTAACTTCACATCTTTGGTGCGTTTTCCACATTTCTGATTTCATAAAAAAGAAAAAGAAAATGGCTTATGTCAAAAAACCAACGAAGCCTGATGGACCCCATGGACTATAATGGGGGTCCACTGGGTTTCTGTTACAGTGTGTCATCTCGCCGGACAAAATAGCGTTGCATGCAGCAATATTTGGTCCTGCTTTTTTGCTGTAATCTGCAAAGGAGGCTCCTAAGATGTGAACCTAAGCTAAACAATGTTCTCATTTAGTTTTTTTTTTTACTTTTTGCATGCTGAGCTATTTGGTCTAACTAAAAAATAAATAATTAAAAAACCCCAAAAACTGTTCTTTCTACATTGCAATTTTAACTGACTGTATGGACAGCTGCCATGCATGTGTATTGGAGAATGTGCAATATACTTAAATTTTACATAAGCCAACTTGAATTTTAGGTTTAGTGTTCCTTTACCAAGAATAAGAATAAGGATAAATGTCACAAAGGAGGAGATTCCCAAATGCTAACCAGGAAACCAAATGGGGTTCTATAAACCTACGTACACAGTAATAACAAACATCTCTACTTGTAAGCATCAAATAAATTAAAAAGATCCCAGGAACAACATTTCCTCGTTCCTATGCTCTGTACATTACATTCAAACGTAGTATTATCCTCACCTTGAGAATAAAAATACTGATATATTCTAATTAGAAAAATTCTGCATTTCGCCTAGACCTGCATGAAGTACCTTCGTATATAAATAGATAACACTGGAGCTCATTCATGTGTTATTATGCAGCATTCCAAATCCTACTAGTGCAACTTCCTGTTCACTCAAGCATCTACAGTATAAACAGTCATCTGGGAAGCTGTTAAGTATAAATGCAAACACTGCACATGCCTAATATAAAAATGTGCATATAAAAACTGCAAAACTCAAAGTTCTTAAGGCATAGAAAACAACTAAAAAAGAGAAGGTTCGAAAATGTATAAGCCATAAATGAGCTGACATTAGTTCTCCCTGCACTCCACATTTAGTCTGCATTTATACAATAAAGCTTACAGATTTATCTACAAATAGTTCGCCAGTCTACTGCCAGCATAAAAAGAAGTTCTGCTCACAAGACAAAAAAAGAATTATGCAAAAGTAAAGAGTATTTCCACAACAGTGTCTTCTAACACGTCATTCATGGGTGCCCCATGTGCTGGTTTCCAGGGAGGGCACACCAACTAGCCACTCTGATTGGGCCGATGTATTTAGCGATATGGCGAGTACAGTGAAAATAAAACTTTTGATCTGGTGAACGAAAGCTTAGCTACAGCTCTGATGTCATTCACTTATATAATGAGGTAACTTCAGTAGAAGGCACCGAAGAATTTAGCAGTCTTGGACTTGGTCTTGGAGAAAGAGGTCACAGATGTGCAACCACTCTGAGGCTCCACTCACACGTCCGCATTTGCGGAGCGCAGCCCCGATCTTCAGGTCCGCAGCTCCGCAAAAGATAGAACATGTCCTATTCTTGTTCGCAGCTTGCGGACAAGAATAGGCATTTCTATAGGGGTGCCGGGCGGGTGTGTTGCGGATCCGCAACACACCACGGATGTGTGAATGGAGCCTTACACTTCTGCAACTCCCACTGATGTCAAAGATGAGGTGAGTACATGTCTTCACTGAAAACAAGCAGTAGGAGCATTTTTTTTTAGGGCAGGGTTCCTAGCTAATGGACAAAAAGTAATGTGGCTTTCTGACAAGTGTTAGAACATACAATGGTGGAAACATCTCTTTAAAAAGGGCATCTGTCAGCAGATTTGTACCTATGACACTGGCTGACCTGGTGCATGTGCACTTGGCAGCTGAAGGCATCTGTGTTGGTCCCATGTTCATATGTGCCCGCATTGCTGAGAGGTAATGTCTTAATATATGCAAATGAGCCTCTAGGAGCAATGAGAGTGTTGCCATTACTCTTAAAGTCTCAGCTCTCTCTGCAACTGCCCCCCCCCCCCCACTTCTCTTAAAGTCTGTGTGAGACTTTAGGAGAAGTCAGTGCTAGGCATGATCATGTTTAAACTGCCTGGCCCTGTCAATCAAAGTTAGGAGGACGCGGCATTTACAGAGAGAGCTGAGACTCTAAGAGTAATGGTAACACCCCTGTTGCTCCTAGAGACTCATTTGCATATATTAAAACTTCATTTTTCTCAGCAATGCAAGCACATATGAACATGGGACCAACAAGTGTCTTCAGCTGTCAAGCGCACATGTAACATGTCGTCCAGTTTCATCAGTACAAATCTGCTGACAGATGGCCTTTAACACAATAAAAACTAAAACATAGTCAACAATACCACTCAACCAACAAGAACAGAAAGGATCAGATCCCAAGGTTGTTAGTTTTTGGTTTTTAGTTAGGTTTAGTTAGTCGAGTGTGGTTTATCCAGTCACATCTTTATAAGTAAAGATCTGGAAAGTTGACTTCTTTTGTTTTACTGGTTGATGTAGACTTGTTGACCAGGTTTATCGGTTTTACATATATTTTTAGGTTTGTGGTAGGCTTAAATCTAGCTTTAATATAAAATGCTGCAACATTGTAGCCTTCATGCAAAACAAAAGTACTGTCATATCAACAGTTTGGAAAAGTCCTATTTTAGTGCATGTATAGAAGGAAACTGGATTCACCAGTTAATATCCCAGTTAATATCCTACATTCATAAAACTAAAGGTCTGGATGTAGAGCTGGTGGGTGGCTTGTAGGTATCGAGATAACGCCTTGCTTGTTCTGTCATGATCAGCTGGTCTTCTGTCTTCCCAAATACAACTGCTTCCCATTCATAAAAGGACTGAAAACAGATACATAGTGATTTTAGTCATTTTCTTCAAACATCATACATCTGTCCTAAATACAGTGCTGTGAAAAAGCTTTCATAACCCTTGAACCCTTTCGCATTTTATGTGATAGACCAACACAAAGTAGCAAGTATGTGTGAAGTGAAAAGAAAACGATACATGGCTTTCACAATTTTTAATAAATACAAATCTGAAAAGTTTGGTGTGCATTGGTATTCAGCCCCCTGTAATCTGATACCCCTAAATAAAATCCAGTGTGACCAATTGCCTTCAGAAGTCACCTTGTTCTGTGAAGGCCTCAGAGGTTTGTTAGAGAACATCAATTATCAAACTGCATCATGAAAACCAAAAGGAACACATCAGACAGGTCAGGGATAAAGTTGTGGAGAAGTGTAAAGCAGGGTTAGGTTATAAAAAAAATATATATATATCACAGCCCAGGCAAGGAGAGCACTAATTAGAGAACCAGCCAAGAGGACCATGGTCACTCTGGAGATGCTGCAGAGATCAACAGGTCAGGTGGGAGAATCTGTGTACAGGACAACTATTAGGCCTCTGTCACACTAGCGTGGCGGATTGGATCCGGATGCGTTTAGGGTGCGTTCAGTGAAACTCGCACCATTTTGCAAGCAAGTTCAGTTAGTTTTGTCTGCGATTGCGCTCAGTTGTACAGTATTTTTCTGTGCGGGTGCAATGCGTTTTGATGCATTTTTCACGTGCATGATAAAAAACTAGGGATCGACCGATTATCGGTTTTGCCGATATTGAGGATTTTGACCGTTATCGGTATCGGCATCTATTTTGCCGATATACCGATAACGTATTGGGAACACAGAACGCGCTGCTCTCAGCGCTCTCTGTGTTCCCTCCGCAGCACAGGGGAGAAGGAAGCAATGTCTCCCTCCCCCTGTGCTGCTGCTGCCGCCAATGAGAGGAGAGAAGACAAGAGGAGAGGAGGGGCTGTGTCCACTGCTCCACCAATGAAGATAAGTCTTTCATTAATTCATATACAGGAGGCGGGAGCTGGCTGCAGAATCACATAGCCGGCTCCCGACCTCTATGACAAGTAGCTGTGATCTACGTAGTTAACCCCTTAGGTGCCGCGGATCGCAGCTACTGCTCATAGAGGTCGGGAGCCGGCTATGTGATTCTGCAGCCAGCTCCTGCCTCTTGTATATGAATTAATGAGAGATTTCTCTTCATTGGTGGCGCAGTGCGCCCCCCCCCCCCCCCCCCCCCCCCCCCCCCCAGCCCCCCAGTATTAATCATTGGTGGCGCAGTGCGCCCCCCACCCCCATCCTAATAGTAAAAACATTGTTGGCGCAGTGCGCCCCCCCACCCAGTATTAATCATTGGTGGCAGTGGCCACAGGATCCCCTCTCCCCTGCTCCTCCGATCGGAGCCCCAGCAGTGTAATCAGTTACCATGGCAGCCAGGACGCTACTGAAGCCCTGGCTGCCATGATAAGCTCCATGCTGCTGTGTGCACAGAGCACAGAGCAGCAGGGACAGTGTGAGGTCCTATTCACCCTGATAGAGATCTAAGGGGGGCTAAAAGTTAGTAAAAAAAAAAAAAAAAAAAAAAATAATATTAAGTATAAATGAAAAAGATTTACAAAAAAAAATTAAAATACGGTACACGTTAACAATAAACATATTAATTTTCATCAGATTTGTGTAGGAATTTTTTTTCTTCTCAAAAATAAAAATTCCCAGAATATTCGTATAAATTATCGGCTATCGGCCTGAAAGTTCACAAATTATCGGCATCGGTATCGGCCCTAAAAAAATCAATATCGGTCGATCCCTATAAAAAAACGGAAGGTTTAAAAACAACATCTCTTAGCAACCATCAGTGAAAAACGCATTGCATCCGGACTTGCTTGCGGATGGAATGTTTTTTTTAGTGAAGCCCCATTCACTTCTATGGGGCCAGGGCTGGTGAAAAACACAGAATACAGAACATGCCTTAGGCTCCTTTCACACAAGCGAGATTTACGCAAGGGTGTGATGCGTAAAGTGAATGCATAGCACCCGCACTGAATCCTGACCCATTCATTTTAATGGGTCTGTGTACATGAGCGTTGTTTTCACACATCTGTTTTGTCTTGCGTGTAAAACGCAGCATGTTCTAAATTCTGCGTTTTTCATGCAGCCCTGGCCCCATAGAAGAAGTTAATGGGGCTTCAGTGAAAAAGCATTCCATCCACAAGCAAGTCCGGATGCGATGCGTTTTTCACTGATGGTTGCTAAGAGATGTTGTTTGTAAACCTTTCGTTTTTTATCATGCGTGTGAAAAAACGCATCAAAACGCTTTGCACCCGGGCGGAAAAAACTGAACAACTGAACGCAATCGCAGACAAAACTGACTGAACTTGCTTGCAAAACGGTGCGAGTTTCACTGAACGCACCCGGAGCCAATCCGCCACGCTCTTGGGAAAGAGGCTATAGTCATGTACTACACAAAAAGTGGCAACAAGAAAGCAATTTTTGAGAGCAAGCCATAAGAATTCCCATTCGCAGTTTACTGCAAACCATGTAGGGGACTCAGCAAACATGTGGAAGAAGATGCTCTGGTTAGATGAGACCAAAGTTGAACTTTTTGGCCTAAATGCAAAATGCTATGTGTGGCGGAAAACTAACATTGCACATGACCCTGGAGACACCATCACCATCGTGAAACATGCGGGTGGCAGCATCATGCTGTGGGGGTGCTTTTCTTCAGCAGGGTCAGGGAAACTGGTGAGGGTTGATGGGAAGATGGATGGAGCAAAATACAGGGCAATCCTGGAGGAAAACTTGTTAGAGACTGGGGCAGAGGTTCACCTTCCAGCAGGACAACGACCCTGCACATACAGCCGGAGCTACAGTGGAATGGTGTAGATCAAAGCATATTCATGTGTTAGAATGAGCCAAAGTCCAGACCTAAATCTCACTTGAAAATTGCTGTTCACAGTCGCTCTCCATCCAATCTGACTGAGCTTCAGCTATTTTGCAAAGAAGATTGGGCAAAAATATCAGCCTCTAGATGTGCAAAGCTGGAAGAGACATATCCTAAAAGAGTGGAGTGAAAGGTGATCCCACAAAGTATTGACTCGGGGCTGAATAAAAATGCACGCCACTTCCCAAATTTTTTATTTATTAATAATTTTGAAAAGAATGTATCATTTTCTTTTCACTTGACATCACACATACTTGCTACTTTGTGTTGGTCTATCACATAAAATCCCAATAAAAGAAATTTTAATTTGTGGGTGTTAGGTAAAAAAAATGTGGAAAAGTTCAAGGAGTATAAATACTTTTTCAAGGTTCTGCACATGATAGTATGTATTGTATCCATTTTTAAAATCTGACAGCACAATGACTCATACAAGTCAATGACGCTATTCACACATCCGTGTTTTTTTTTTTCACAGATCCGTGTGCCAGATCAGAGAACCTCACCACAGGTTCTATTCTTGTCCATTTTTTGCAGATGAAAAACGCCCTATCGATCAGAGTGAGAAAAAAAAACGGAATGCACATGGAATCTATCAGATTTTTCAAGGATCCATATGTTGCAGACCAAAGATCAGACACGGCTGTGTGCATGAGGCCTAACACATGGACTACGAAAAATACTGTAATAATAAATCCGAGCATGTTGAGGCCTCTTGGTCCCAGAGGACAGGAGTGATCACATTAAAGGGTTTGTCCAATGAAAAATATTCTACATTTTTCAAACCAGCACCTGGATCTGAATACGTTCAAAACTGCATGTAATTCAAAATTTATTATAGACACTGAGTTATTCACTGAAATCTATTTGTATAGCGCCACCTATTATTTGTTCTTTTTCTAATTTCTCTGTCCTGCTCACCGAGACGGAAGCACATGCTCAGTTCCATCCTTCATCTGCCCCCAGCTGCAGTAGAAAGGACACACCCCTGGCAAAGTGCACGCCCCCTAAGCTGCCAGCTTGAAATAAATTTAGCAGAACAACTGAACAATGGGGAGATCTCTGCATCCATGTAAGGTACACGGCTGTTTCTAAGTATCTTAGAAAGAAATTGTCATGTACTATATGATTTCAGATTTTCATTTTTCTGGTATAACCCCTTTAAGTATAATGACATAGAAAGACACCTAAAATGTACCTTTAGCTGTTTGGTTCATTTCCAGTGTCCAGAGACTGGAGGGTCAGTGGAAGTGATAAAAAAAAGGATTCCCTGGGATTTTGGAAAGCTGGCTAAAATAATACAGCGCATCTGCTTCCTAAAAGAAAAAACTGTCCCCAGTGGCTGCAGCTGAAGTTGGGGAAGGGAGGGTGGAGGAGGGGGTCATTGTGGCATTACAAGATACTTATTCATAGAGCAGCCTCTAGAGGTAAGCTGCATGTAAATAAGAGAGAGATTAGCACACGCATAACCAACATCACCAGGAAGCTCACAGTTAATGGGGTTATCCAAAAAATATAAATGAAAAAAATCAGACAAAACCCAAAATCACTTAAAATAAAACACATGTTATACTCACCCCCTCAAGTGCCATTCTCTCTGAGGACAGTGACTGGCTGAAGTGGTCAAGTGCCATATTTCTGCATGTCACCGCCACTGTTTGCGGCAGGAGAAAGGCGCCGATTAAAGCAGTTAGTATAACATATTTTGTATTTTAAGCCAATTTAGGCCTTGTCCAAGAGTTTTAATTACACTGGACAACCTACCGTATTTTTCAGCCTATAAGACGCATTTTCCCCCTAAAGTGGGGAAAATTGTCAGTGTTCTCAATAGTCAGGTGCCAGTGCGCCTCTGGGAGTTATAGGGAGTGGTAATGGAAAGGTGATGTGCGCAAACAATACCATTTAATGCTGAGGCATTTTAAAGTAGAAAAGAAGTGCAAACTAAATCTACACAAACACAACATATGTGAAATGCAAGTTAAATTAGTGTGAAAGGGGTTGTCCAGGCTATTGATACTGATGACCTAAACTTAGGATAGGTCATCAATATTAGATAATGGCCTCATTCACACGTCAGTGTTCGGTCAGTGATTTCCATCAGTGATTTTGAGCCAAAACCAGGTACAGCTCTAAACACAGACCAGGAGCAGATCTTTCCCTTATACCTTATGTCTGTGGAGGCTCCAGTCCTGGTTTTGGCTCACAACAACTGATGGAAATCACTGACCAAACACTGACATGTGAATAAGTCTTAGGGTTTATGCACACGAACGTATTTTCTTTCCGCTTCCGTTCCGGTATTTTTGCGGACCATATGCGGAACCATTAACTTCAATGAGTCCGCAAAAACACAATCCGAGGCACCCTTCAAGTCAATGGGTCCGCAAAAAATACAGAACACACACGAAACACATTCGTATGTCATCCATATTTTGCGGATCCATACTGTAGAAATGCTATGGCCAGCCCATATTAATCACCAGACACATGAGCAATAAGTTACGGTTTCCGTTTCCGAGCCGCAAAAAAATAGATCTCATACGGAAACCCTACAGAGATGTTTTGTGGAATAACGGAACGGAGGAGGACTTAAATCAGAGAAAAAAACAAGACTCAGATACGGAACAACGGATCCGTGAAAAACGGACCGCAAAACAACGGTCGTGTGCATGAGCCCTTAAGGGAGGGTCTCACACCCCCTTTGATTAGCTGTTCTCAGCACCCGTGAACGAGAGCTGAACTGCTGTAAGCACAACCAATACATGTTGAATGGAGCCGCCCGCTTCTGGCTCTATCCACTGCGTTATCTGTGTATACTGATAACCTATCCTAAGGATTGGTCATCAATATCAGGACACTGGATAAGTTATTTATGCAACATATATCTCATAAGATTCAAGATTCATAAGTATCTCATAAGATTCATTAGAATTTATAATACCTGGTCAAATCTTTCCAATTTGATCTTTTTTAAGTCAGTGTTTGGCTTCTTTCTTGAAAGTACATTATGTCTAGGAGTTTCCGGACTATACTTGCATTTCCAGTCATCCCTTTGAGCCATTTGTGTTGTTATTGAAGACGAAGAAAGAGTATTTTCAGTTGTAAATCTATTTTCATTCTTGAAAGATAAAAAATAGTAATGAAATAACGTCAATTTAATTATAGCTTGCCACCTTATATATGGATTTGCTTGCCCAAAGGGGCCATTACAAAGTTCAGTTTACACAGTCCAGCAATACTGTTAGGGTCCATTCACACGTCCGCGTGAATGGGTCCGGATCCGTTACACAACATTCCGAAACGGATCCGGACCCATTCATTTTCAATGGGTCCGGAAAAGATGCAGACAGCACACAGTGTACTGTCCGCATTTGCATTTCCGGTCCGCGGCCCCGGAAAAAAATAGAACATATCCTATTCTTATCCGCAGCTGCGGACAAGAATAGGCATTTCTATTGGGGTGCCGGCCCAGTGTTGAGCGGATCCGCAAAACACTGCGGATGTGTGAATGGACCCTTAAAGGGGTACTCCCATTGATAGGATATGCCATAATTGTTCGTTAGGTGTTAGTCCCATCTCTGGGACCCACTTTGATCTAAAAAACAAGGCCCCAAAGTGAATGGAGAATGAGAGCACGCTCGGCTATGGTGAATGGAGAGATGGCTGTGCATACCTGGCTTGTTCTCCATTCGCTTTGGGGCACCATTCTTGATATAGGAGTGGGTCCCCACACCTATAGGACCTTTATGGAACTGATATGCCATAAAGTTCCAAATAAGAATACTGCTTTAAGGATTTATGTATTTTTCTAGACAATTCAGTCAAAAATCACAGCCAACATTTTCAAGGACAAACTGGAAAATCAAATGAAATCATAAGATATGTAATGTATGCCTGGCGCTCTGAACACATTAGCAGCATCTACTTTGAATGGATACGCACTATGGCAATAACCTGCACGGTCTACTTCCTCTTTTTGTAATACTGAAAGTGCTATGTGCTATGTGGTGCTACTGGCACCATGGTATGGAGCAGGAGGAGCTGAGCAGATTGATATATAGTTTTATAAGAAAAGATTCAGTAAAACTTGTAATTTATATATTTAAATTCCTGCTCATTCTGGGCTTTAGAGTCCAGGAGACGGTCCTATCAGTGATTGACAGCATTCTCTATATACACAGTCAGAGGGAAGGCTGTCAATCAGTGATAGGACCGGCTCCTGGACTTCAAAGCCCAGAATGAGCAGAGATTTCAATGAATGAAATACAGCTTATACTGAATCTTTTCCCATAAATCTATATAATCAATATGCTCAGCTCCTCCTGCTCTATAACCCCATGTTCAGTGTGACCAGTTCCCTTTAAAGGGGTCAGCTCATCTTATCTTGCAACCGCTTTTCATATGCCCTTTTAGAACGGGGGGGGGGATGAATCTAACTCTGGTATCAATGGTCATTAATATAACATGTGTATCTAGATGCATTTTTGTTTGTTTGTGGCCTTTCATATAAGGGGTTAATGAGATTCTATTGAATATAAATGGTGAACTGCTTGTAAAGCAGGGCGTGCCAAGTCTGTGCACTGTGCTACCTTCATCTCTGCACAGTGTATCCTCCCTCAAGCTGAACAGTCACCATGGTGCTATCCATCACATGGCAAGCCATCAACATTCATTTAAAGGAATGCTTCTGTCAGAAAGTTTCTTTTTTTTAAAATCAATATTCGTA
This sequence comes from Bufo bufo, assembly GCF_905171765.1. NCBI lineage: Eukaryota > Metazoa > Chordata > Amphibia > Anura > Bufonidae > Bufo > Bufo bufo. The sequence continues at coordinate 116,436,260 of NC_053393.1, read as the reverse complement.
GAATTTGTTTTTAGAATTTTTGGCAGTTTTTTGTATTTCACTACTATCCCATTGAAAATTGAAATACAAACTATTGTCCTTCTGAAGCAGTCAGCACAAAGCGGAAACTCCCATTATAGATAGGTAATCCAGTTTACTGCTTCTGTGAGGGCAAGGGGCTATAGGCTAGTATAACAGTAGGTGTAGAATGGGGAGAACAGGAGAAGAGCTGTATTGTTCTTTTGATAGGTCTAGGTGAAGATATCCACAGAAGAGCACTGCACTTATTGAGTCAATCACCCCCTTCCCCGGTCAAAGGCCTGTTTCATTTCTGTATTAAGCAGATCCCTTTAAGAAAGGTATGATATCCATGTTTCATCAGTTTCTGTCTAACTATATGTACCTTTCAAGCCAAATAACCATATCACATAAAAAAGTAAAGTAAAGTAGAGTAATGAAGGCAACAAAGGGAAAAACGTTCACATTTAAAGAACGTATTCTGACTGGAGTCTGATTCAGGTCAGGTGGACGGAGCTGACCCATAAAGTATGGAAAGATGTAATGTACGTTTTAGCAATCAGTTGATTTCAACCAGAATTGAGTTCCCAGATCGCTCAATACAAACCTGCAAGTCAGAAGTGTCATCAGCTAACAGCTGAGCACCCAACTCTTCTTTGTCCCAAGCATCGAGAATCAACGACTTTCGGACCTTTTTAACAGCAGAAACACGCTATAAATTAAAAGTGCAGGGTTTTAGCAATGTTTTTGCAGATGCTAAAGATGCCTCATTTAATAGAAAATGTCAACTTTACCTGTTTTTCTGCCTTGTAAATAGGTTCATCCTCTTCCTCTTTAAGGAATATATCCTTCCCAGTTTCTTGCTTTAGCACCTCACGTATATCTTCTTCAAGGTAAGCAAGAGGCTGTGACTGAAATGATGGAAACTCCAGCTTACTTTGTATAGAATATTATCAGGGTACAGATAGATATATGAAGCAAGCGACCTCTGTTCTTAAAAACATTACTGCCTTTACAAATGTGGCAAGTGAGTCAAAGCCCTTAGCTGGGCCATCTATGAGAGAGAAATAGAAAGAGAAAGAGAAAAAAAAAAGAGAGAGAGAAAAAGAGAGAGAGAAAAAGAGAAAAAGAGAGAGAGAGAAAAAGAGAAAAAAAGAGAAAAAAAGAGAGAGAGAGAGAGAAAAAGAGAGAGAGAGAGAGAGAGAGAGAGAGAGAGAGAAAAAAAGAGAGAGAGAGAGAGAGAGAGAGAGAGAGAGAGAGAGAGAGAGAAAGAAAAAGAGAGAGAAAGAGAGAGATAAAAAAAGAGAGAGATAAAGAGAGAAAAAGAGAGAGAAAAAGAGAGAAAAAAAAGAGAGAAATAAAGAGAAAAAAAGAGAGAGAGAAAAAGAGAGAGAGAGAAAAAGAGAGAGAAAAAGAGAAAAAGAGAGAGAGAGAAAAAGAGAAAAAAAGAGAGAGAGAGAGAGAGAGAGAGAGAGAGAGAGAGAGAGAGAAAAAGAGAGAGAGAGAGAGAGAGAAAAAGAGAGAGAGAGAGAGAGAGAGAGAGAGAGAGAGAGAGAGAGAGAGAGAGAGAGAGAGAGAGAGAGAGAGAGAGAGAAAGAAAAAGAGAGAGAAAGAGAGAGATAAAAAAAGAGAGAGATAAAGAGAGAAAAAGAGAGAAAAAAAAGAGAGAGAAAGAGAGAGAGAGGAGAGAAAAAAAAAAAAGAGAGAGAAAGAGAGAAAAAAAAAAGAGAAAAAAGAAAAAGAGAGAGAGAGACTCTGTAGCCAAAGCCCAAATGAGGTATTGCCTAACAAATTATTTTGACAAGCAAGACAGACCACTCCTCCCACCCAAAAAAATAAATAAAAAATGTGCAGAAATGAAAACAGTCAAACTATATATTCCGACACATAAAACAAGATCTTGATACATACCACAACTTTCAATGGTCCATACTTTTTCTCCTGTGCAGCAAGAGCATTTTTAAATGGGGTTGGTGTTCTAGGTGTTCCTAGCAATGACCTCCTTATTGTGGGAGTGCGAAAGCTGTAGAAAATAAAATATATTCAATGTTAAAAGATGGTACAAACACATATTGGAGGGGAAAACAACTTTTACATGTGATTTGACATTATTTGATTCACAAGAATTATTAAATGACTGCTATAGGAAAATAGAAGCATTGCACAACACCCACTAAAAGGCTACTTTTGGACAATTATTTAAATAATTGCATTCTACTCATTTTAGGCTAAAAAAAAAAATTCAATTGGCCTTTATTAAACATTTTCAACAGTTTTTTCCTCTGCAGCTTTCGGTGCATATGCAGACTGTTGCTTTCTGATTCTCACTGAATGCGCCAGAGAACTGCTCTGACAGCTTGATGTACTAGTCCTATAGCCCTAGTCTCTGATCTCCCGACAGCTCATAAACAGTCATTTAAGCTAAACTGTTATCAAATTAGAATTAAGATATAATGAGTGTTTATGAGCTGTTAGGAAAGTACAGATAAGGGCTACAGATCGAGCCGTCAGAGCAGGTCTGACTGATTCACTGTCAACTAGAAAAATGATTTTTAGTCCAAAATGAGTAGAAAGCAATGATTAAAAAAAGCAACTGCCTCCAAAAGGTGTCCATATGGCCAGCCACTAATTTAAAAAACTAAATTGGTCAGTAGTTCTCCACAGCAGTTGTCTAGAGAGAGTTCTATAAAGACTCGGGCAACCCTTGTAAATGACCTAAAATAACGAATGGGTACTCACCTGTTCTCCTCCCTGTTTCTTCGAGTGCTGCGCTCCAGTCCTCTCACTGCTGACGTCATCTTCTTAGCTACAGCAGTCACATTTCATGCACAGGTCACCGCTGCAGCCAATCGCTGGTCTCAGCTGTGCACGGGACATCTCTTGCCGAGACCAGTGATCGGCTGCAGCAGTGACCTGTGTGCACAGAACAACACCGCTGCAGCCAGAAAAACAAGAGTGAGGATCGGAGGGAATCACAGGAAGTAGTAGAGGTGAAAATGAGCGAGTATACATTCATTTGTTATTTTAGTCAGTTTACAGGGGTTACCTAAGTTTTTATATAACTCAGACAAAACCTTTAAGCTACAGTTGAAGCTGGATTTGTCATTGACAACTTGACCACTGAGCAGCACTGGTATGAGCCAGCTGGCATTGATGAAAAAATACTTTAACTGCCAATCACCGAGTTGACAGTTGTAGCATTTCATCATATGTTGTCGGCTAAGGGCCTTATGTCAGCACTGCTTGGCGGTCAAACCATCAAGTACAAATCAGGCTTCAACTTGTGGCCTAGTAAAGGACAGTGGGGTATGTCTGGTATGGAGGCATTCAGGCAATTAATACTTTCTGATGATACATAAAATAAAATGTCCATCTACTTGCCCAATATTCTCTTTTTCCTTTTTAGGGGTTGTCTGTTTCCTCAGGGGAGTTGTAAGAATCTTCTGCCCACATATTGGAGTGGAAGTGTAGGCAGGATTTTCAAAACTGAAATGCTCTTGAACATTTCCAGAAGAAATGTTGAGAAACTAAAGAAAAATATAACAGTTAATTTCCTAAAATTAGATAATATGAAATAAAGACAAAGGCACTGTATATTCTTGATAATGTATATAGGCTGGATTTTCCTTCTTCTACCAGAATGTTTCCTGAGACATTAGTGGCATTACAACGGTGGAACCAAATGTGGTCAAACCAAACAGTTACCAGTAAGTATATAAGTATACCATTTTGTAGCTGTAGGCATGCCAATTTACTGGTCCTCTCACATTTATTTAGAGTGTTTATATCATATTTAGCTGTGCCAGCTAAGAAAGTGGTAGCATCTGTATCAGTCAGTGACCCATAGGTAGGTAAACCATGGATAAATAAAAATAAACTTAAGTAGTCGCTATACTTTTTACAAACGTTTCCATAAATCAATAGTACAGGCAAATACAAAAAACTTTGTAAAATGTCTTGAGAGAAAAAATTTGATTTTTTGTACTCACCGTAAAATCCTTTTCTCGTAGTAGGCATTGGGAGACACAGCACCATGGGTATATGCCCAGCTGCCACTAGGAGGCTGACACTAGAAACAAAAAAAGTGTTGGCTCCTCCCAGATGTGCTATACCCTCTGCACACAGCCGAGAGAGATCCGTTGGTACAAAAGCAGTAGGAAAGCCACACCTAATCAAAAAACTGAGAAGCCAACAAGTCTTCAACGGGGGGAACCCCACAACCGAGCTCAGGAACAAGCCGGAACTGTAAACAAGGAAGAACTCAAGAAGGGTGGGATCTGTGTCCCCCAATGCCTACAAGAAAAGGATTTTACGGTGAGTGCAAAAAATCCAATTTTCTCGTGCATGGCATTGGGGGACACAGCACCATGGGACATCCCAAAGCAGTCCCCGAGGGAGGGAAGAAACAGCGCCATGCAAACAATCTAAAACACAGCCGATTGCAGAACCTTGCGCCCCAGACTGGCGTCAGCAGATGAATGAATATGATAAAACTTTGAAAAAGTATGAATCGACGCCGAAGTGGCGGCCCGGCAGACCTGGGAAGCCAAGGCCTGATGGCGCACCGCCCAAGAGGCCCCAACCGCCCTAGTCGAGTGTGCGGTCAATCTGGAAGGGGGAACACGCCCCTTCGCGACATAGGCCTCCTTGACGGTCGACCGAACCCAGCGAGAAATGGTGGCCTTGGAAGCAGGCAAACCTTTAGGAGGGCCCGCCGGGACCACAAAGAGAATCCGAACGCCGGAAGGATTCCGTGAGGCGAAGATAAAGGCGAAGGGCCCGGACAACATCCAGGCAATGGAGAGACTTCTCCCTAGGGTGAGAAGGATTGGGACAAAAGGAAGGAAGAACGATCTCCTCATTAATATGAAATGAGGAAACCACCTTCGGGAGGAAGGAAGGAACGGTACGCAGGACCACCTTGTCTGATGAAACACTAGGAAGGGCGAACAGCAAGAAAGCGCCGCAACTCTTACCCCCTGTGGCCTCAGCTCCTCCAGGCGTTTACCAAAAAGCTTCCCACCCAGGAAGGGAAGGGATATGAGGGCCTTCTTGGAAGCGGCGTCCGCTGCCCAAGAACGGAGCCAGATGGTGTGGCGTATGGCTACGGAGTTAGCGGCCGCTCGACCAGAGCGGCTAGCCGATTCCATACAGGCATCACAAAGGAACTTGGATGCCTGGCAGATATGAGAGGCAAGCACAGCAAGTTCCCCCTGAGTTGAATCCGGAGGCAAGGCACGGATGAGCTGTTTGGCCCAGACCACACAGGCATTGGCCACCCAGGAAGCGGCAAAAGCAGGACGGATGGCGGCACCCGCTGCTATAAAAGTGGACTTGGCCAAAAAGTCGATCCGTTTGTCAGAAGGATCCGACAAAGAGGCCGCGTCAGCCAAGGGAAGGGTAGTGGCCTTCGCCAAGCGTGCCACTTGGGGATCTACCTGTGGATTAACCGCCCAGAGATTGGACGGAATCCTCGGAAAAGGGATAAGGAATATCCGAAGCCTTGGTATAGCGGAGGCGCCTATCAGGATGACGCCACTCCTTGGCCAGGAGTGCGTTGAGATCCGCCTGGTTAGGAAAAAACAAAGCCTGGAACGGCGGAAGGACACAGACTCCTGGGAGGAGGAAGAAGGATCATCCTGCACATGGAGTGCGTCCCTAACAGCCTTGATGAGATCCTGTACGGCTGCAGACATAAGAGGAAACTTCACCCGCTCAGACCTATCCAGGGAGTGATTCGAGGAAGCTCAGGATGAATGGGACCCGGCTGGGACCCTACGAGGTCACTTACGGGACCGTGTGCCGGAGCGAGAACGGACGTCCCCAGCAAAGGTGGTGGAGTCCCTGCCAGAGGCGGCCGCAATCTGGGCAGGCAAGCGATCCAGCGACTGCGCTAGGGTTTGGGAGAAGCTGGCAAGGTTCCCTATGGCTTGGGACAGGGTAGCAGCCCATTCCGGAGGAACCGACCCGGAAGTAGCAGCAGGGGCGGCCTGGGGTCAAGGCACTGTGCGCAGAGTGAATTAGACTGGCCGCAAGGAAACTTTTTATTGCAAAGGGAACATGCATAATGAGTGGTAATCCCTGCAGGGGGAGTGGGATCCCGACCAGACCCTAAGTGCTGTGTCCCAGCAGAGAAGCAGCCGCAGATCCAGGAGGGGAGCAGCAAGATGGCAACCCGGTGTGCAGTGAAGAAAAACCGGCAGCATGAGAAGGAACATCCCCACGTGACCAGAGGGAGGACTCCAGCAGAGAAACAGCGCTGGAGCAGATTGGAGAGGCCCCTCCCAGACTCCCCCCCCCCGAGGGGAGGAGACAGGAGCAAGACCGGGAAGCCAGGAGTGGGCGGAGAGTTGCGGCCTAGTAGGCCCGAAAAACCGGGGCCTCGATTATGGAGCGCGGCCGGGGACGGGCGCCCGCGAGAGTGCTCCGGAACTGCCGCGACGGATGAGGGCCAGGTGGGGGAGAGATCTGCAGGAGCGACCACCAGGGAAGGAAGAAGGGAAAGCCAGAGGGCTTCTGGGGCCAGGATTCAGGCCAAAGATGCAGGTAGATCAGCACCATGGGACTGGGAAGGAGCAGGGAGAGGGGGGGGGGGGACAACGTGCCCAGGCCCAGAGAGGAGGGTGGGAGACCCTAATCTAAGGGAACATACTCACCCTCAGACGTCTTCAGGCGCAGCATGACCACCCCTTCGGCGGACTCAACACGGGAACCGTGGGACTGCCGGAATTCCACTGCGGAAGCAGATTTGGGGACTGGGAGGCTGCCAGGTACCCGCGCCCGCAGGGGGATAACTAAAGTGGATCACGATGGAGCCACCCCTGCAGCAGGCTGGAACCTGCATAGAAGGAAAAAGAAAAAAAGGAGAAAAAAAATAAAGAAAAAAAGTAGCAGGATGACCTGCGCAAAAAAGGGCAGGTCATGTCTGCCTCCTACGGACACTAGAACAAGACTGATCTCTCTCGGCTGTGTGCAGAGGGTATAGCCCAACTGGGAGGAGCCAACACTTTTTTTGTTTCTAGTGTCAGCCTCCTAGTGGCAGCTGGGCATATACCCATGGTGCTGTGTCCCCCAATGCCATGCACGAGAAATGTTGTTACCCGCTTTCTAAACTAATTTTCTCTCTAAAATTTGTGATAGATTAGTCTTGCTTAACAAAACGTGTTGCCAGTCACTGAAAGATCAGATAACAACATCCCATAAAAGTCTATGGAGAGAGGATGGTGTAGGAGGAGGGAGGTAGTGTAGAGAATAGTAATCCAAAGTGAATTATTCACATCACTACTGTTCAGTTCTTCTCTATAATATCATCTAGGGCTCATGAGTGGTGCCCTTGCCGTGCACTGGGGACCGCAAATTGCATGGGCACCATACGCGTGGCCTGTGCTGACAGATGCAGACCCATTTAACTTGAATGGGTCCGCCATCCATCTGCACCGAAAAAAAATAGAGCATGTTCTATTTCTTTGCGGTGCGGAGGCACGGACCGAGATGCCACAGAACTGCTCCGTAGTGCTTCCATGGCCTTCCAGATTGCTTACCCATTAAAAATGGGCAGGGACCACAGTACGGGCACGACCGGCACACATTTGTGTGCATGAGCCCACATGCTTCTTCTTAGTGCTTCTGAGTGAGTGAGAGTCAGGAACAGAATCTGATGTCTCCATGTGGAGCCTATGGGGAGAAGCTTGTCTCCACCCACCAGCTCAGAGACAAGAATTAGACATGCAGCATGCAAAGGAGAAAACTTCTGAAAATAGCAGATAAAAGTCATATAATCCATAATCAGATATAGTGGGGAACTTATTATTCCCCCCAACACCAATTTTCTGGTGTACAAAAGTGGCATACACTGTGTTTACAACTTTAATGCTACTTGCGCAAAAGTTTTTGTGCCATTTCTCTGCCGATTTTGTCACGTTCCCAAAAAGGGGGCATGGCAAGGGCAGGGAGGGGTCCGGCATATTTATATTCTATTATCCCAGTTTTCTAGTGTAAAAGAAAACTGAAATCTATGCCATCTAGATTTCAGTTTAGCAGCACAGACGGCTAAAGCTGCACCTATTTTATGACGAATAAATAATAAATAAGGTGCAGCCTCTGGCAGAGGACGGAGATATCATTGACTGGCGGAAAACCCTTGTCTACGATAAATTCTCCCCATAGTGTTATCACTTTATTCTGAGAACTCAACTAAAAGTGTAGGTACATGTTAAAGGGAGAAAATCAAGTCACAGATATTGTTGGCATCTTATTTTGAGTTACTTTGACAATGGAAGGTACTCCGCACAGTAAACATCTGTCTCCTATATGTGAACCAACCTCTTAGATCTTTGCTTATGTATAAGGCTACTTTCACACTAGCGTTTTCCTTTTTGTCCCCATTCATTGCCAATGGGAACAAAACTGAACTGAACGAAACGGAGTGCACCAGAATGCATTCAGTTCCGTTTGGTTGCGCTCCCATCGCTGCAAGCAGCGTTTTTCTGTCTATGATGTGGTGCGGAGCAAGACGGATCCGTCCTGATACACAATGTAAGTCAACGGGGACGGATCCATTTTCTCTGACACAATAGAAAACGGATCCGTCCCCCACTGACTTTCAATGGTGTTCATGACGAATCCGTCATTGCTATATAAGACATAATACAACCGGATCTGTTCATGACGGATGCATACGGTTGTATTATTGTAACGGAAGCGTTTTTTGCAGATCCATGACGGATCTGCAAAAGACGCTAGTGTGAAAGTAGCCTGACAGTCCCATAAACCACTGCTTATTTGTTCAATTTATATACACAAATGGATTATGGTGTATACCACTTAATCCTTTGGCTTCTATTTACATCAGGTTAGTATTTCGGATTGTAAAGATTCATGAAATCTCGTTAATGTGGACCCTTTGCACACCTGAGGATCTTCAGAGAGAACGTCTGCTTCAATATGCATTAAGAATGGCCACAAAGTCAGTAATACCAATACCAAAAGTCAGTAATGGCGCAAAATGGTAAAAGTACATCACTTACTTTACCAACCTGTGATGGAGAAAATGGAAGTGCTTTGACTGGAGTACTTTTAAGCACACCATTGCTAGAATCAAATATTTCGTGCCCTTTGAAGCCAGGAGAAGGCCTGATTCGTAGTTTTTTCTTCCTCAGTATAGCTGGAGGTGTGCTAAACTTAGACATAGTTGGGGAAATAAAAGCCACTTTATTTTCCACAGCAGAATCCATGTCAAGTAGCTCCAAACTGCAGCTTAATGAACAATCCTGTGAACTTTCTTGCTGAACTGGAATAAGCTTTACTGGGTTCATCTTGGCAGGAGTCACCTCGATGGAAGTGTCAAAACTTACAACATCACTCCACGTGGGATGGTCCTAGATAGAAAATAATAAAAAAAATAATAAAAATCACATTTTTCTGCATAGAAAACCCACGCGAAATGCTAGATCCATAGTCACTACAGTTACATAACATGCTCAGTTGCACAGTAAAAGTGGGATGTTGATCCAGAACTAGAAAAAGGGTCAATTTAACTGGCTTTCCATAGCTGGTTGCTGGCACACTGTGTCTGAGATCTGAATCAATAATCAATGAACACAAACTGAGTATATAGAAGCCGGATATATTAAAAGGTGTTTCCAACGGCTTAGAGGGCATCTGTCAGCAGATTTGCACCTATGAAACTTCCCGACTTGCTGCTTGTGCGCTTGGCAGCTGAAAGCATCTGGGTTGGTTCCATGTTCATATGTGGCTGCATTACTGAGAAAAATTGTGTTTTAATATATGCAAATGAGCCTCTAGGAGCAACGGGGGTGTTGACGTTACTCCTAGAGGCTCAGTTCTCTCTACAACAGCCATGCCCTCTCCACTTTCATTGACAGGACCAGGCAGCAAAAACATCATCACTCCTGCCCCTGTCCATCCAAGTGCAGAGGGTGCAGCAGCTGCAGAGAGAGCTGAGCCTCTAGGTGTAATGCCAACACCCCCATTTATCCTAGAGACTCATTTGCATCTAGTAAACCTTCACTTTATGACACATATGAACATGGGACTAACACACATGTAACAGGTCAGCCAGTGTCATAGGTACAAATCTGCTGACAGATGCCCTTTAATATTTGATTGATAGGATCCAGGTTTGCACAGCAGTGGTGAGGAGATACAGAAGAAGCCAAATACTCTCACTTCGCTGTTTCCATATCTTCCAGCACTCAGGGAATACAGGTTCTCCTTGTGGAGATCCAACTGGTGTGGGGTGTCCAATAGACAATACCCCTAGGAAAAAAATAAGCAAATTAACTTTCCTCCATCATAGCTAGCTGTAGGTAGCACAAGAGAGTTTTATTCCTTCTGGAGAAGAGCAAATTTGCATCCATATCACCTACATAGCATTATGGTGAGGCAGCAAGGTATTAAAATAGATTAAGATGTTGCATGTGTTACTTAATATGGTTGTATAAAACTCCATTTATTAAACACCACCTGAGTCAGGAACTAGCATAGACCACCCGCTGTCTTACAACCATGAACACGACCAGTGCAGTTAACATGTCTGAATGAGAAAAATTCTGATGATCTGTCCTACTCACAACTTCAATGTGATCAAACGGTTCGCCAAATTCTGGCATGGCTCCTAGAGAGGATATTACAGCGTTGGGTTCCACAGTCAATATATCACGTGGAGAGGTGATGTGACCCGTCATGTTCTCAGAGTCATCCACACTGTAAAATTCGCTGGTCTGCTCCTCTAAACTGGTTAAAGTATTGGACATGCTGTCATCCACAACAATCGTTTCAGACCAACTCGACAAGCTCCCAGTCTGCTGAGATAGAAATGCGGATGGATAAAACAGGGAACTGAGCTTAAAAAAAACCTATATAATCATGCGGTTACGGATATTGTAACAGTTGGAACAATTACACTAAAATATTAAAATGTCATTGTTCCTGTTGATTAAAAGAGGCCGTGTCACACCAAGTGCAACGGATAAGATTTTCCATCACTTTTCAACTCTAGAGAAGTGGCGGTGACCAGCAGGTACAACCTGGCACCGTTCAGTAACTTACATCATTCTGTAAGGCTGCGTTCACACGGGCGAGATTTCCGCGCGGGTGCAATGCGGTAGGTGAACGCATTGCACCCGCACTGAATCTGGACCCATTCATTTCAAAGGGGCTGTTCAGATGAGCGATGATTTTCACGCATCACTTATGCGTTGCGTGAAAATCGCAGCATGCTCTATATTCTGCGTTTTTCACGCAACGCAGGCCCCATAGAAGTGAATGGGGTTGCGTGAAAATCGCAAGCATCCACAAGCAAGTGCGGATGCGGTGCGATTTTCACTCATGGTTGCTAGGTGACAGTCTATTCACTGTATTATTTTCCCTTATAACATGGTTATAAGGGAAAATAATAGCATTCTGAATACAGAATGCTTAGTAGGTGATCAATTGAGGGTTAAAAAAAAATAAAAAAAATTAACTCACCTTCTCCTCTTGTTCGCGTAGCTCCCTGTCTCTTCTTTACTTCTCAAAAGATGAACTATGGGCTAAAGGACCTTTGGTGACGTCAGATCACATGCTCCAATCACATGGTACATCACCGCGGTGATGTACCATGTGATTGGAGCATGTGATCTGACATCACCAAAGGTCCTTTAGCCCATAGTTCATCTTTTAAAGAACTAAAGACCGGGAGAACTACGCGAACAAGAGGAGAAGGTGAGTTCATTTTTTTTAACCCTCAATTGATCACCTACTAAGCATTCTGTCTTCAGAATGCTATTATTTTCCCTTATCACCATGTTATAAGGGAAAATAATAACATCTACACAACACCGAACCCAAACCTGAACTTCAGTGAAGAAGTTCGGGTCTGGGTACCACAGTCGGTTTTTTATCACGCGCGTGCAAAACACATTGCACACGCGCGATAAAAACTGAACATCGGAACGCAATCGCAGTCAAAACTGACTGCAATTGCATTCCTACTCGCGCGGGTTTGCCGCAACACACCGGGACGCATCCGGAACTAATCCGGACACGCTTGTGTGAACCCAGCCTAATGAGTTTGCATTCATTTCTGGATACGGCACACTCTACTCTAAGCTCCAAATAATGTACTCTTGAGCACTATAACACTCATGCACACAAACGTATTTTCTTTCCGTGTCAGTTACGTTTTGTTTTTGCGGACCGTATGCGGAACCATTCTTTTCAATGGGTCCGCAAAAAAACCTGAAGTTACTCGGTGTGCATTCCACATAAATATAGAACATGTCTTATTATTGTCCGCATACGGACAAGGATAGTACTGTTCTATTAGGGGCCAGCTGTTCCGTTACGCAAAATACGGAATGCACATGGGCATCATCCGTATTTGTTGTGGCCCGCAAAATACATACGCTCGTGTGCATGAGCCCTTGGGGTGCTGTACACATTCAATAGCTGTCGGTCAAACAACTGTCTCTAAAGACCCATACACATACTGTACATGCTCGGTTCACTGCGCATGTACGAGTTTATTTTTAAATTGGGAGAAAGGAGAGAGTTGCCACCAGACCACATTTCTTTGCTGGCTTTATCTCTTAGAAGGGCAAATGGATCAGGTGTTGGAATCCAATGTGCTTGCTCAATCTCCCTCTACATCCTCTGTCGAGGGAGAGCCAGGAGGCCCCTAGACATAATAGATTGCTGGCTAATCCCACCAAAAATGGCAGGTTTGGCAAACAATAGGCCTAACGTGTATGGGGGCCTTTAAGATTTCCCCTACATGGAAAAAAAACAAAAAACTTTTTGACTAAAGTGTTAAGCACACAAAATGACAGGTGGAGCATGTAGACTGTACTTTCACTACCCTATGAAAAAAATCTAAACCTTAGAATATATGCTGATGTGCTTGCAGAACCTGAAGCAAAATTGTACACCTGGAATAACAGTTCTCCCAGTAACGTTTTTGAACCATGTTAAATTATTTTACACCGCAGGGCAAGCAAAAGGCGTCAGTATTTAGGAAGTGAACAGCAGACAACGCAACATACAGTAAGCAGATCTTCTACCTACTAATTTTACAGTTTTATGGACTCTGGAAATATATACGGTAATAGACAGGACGTTATCACATTGCTACACATACTATAGACTAAAGCTGGCCATACGCACTATACTTTTGTTAGCCGAATCCACCGACACCCACCAGTGGAAACACCAATGTGTGTGGGGAGCTTCTGACTCTTCCCATGATGTCGGGGGAGACAAGGAACGGGTGAAATACATTTTTTTGCCCGAACCTTTTTTTTATCTGGGGAGATAAGCCCCCGACAGAAGTGTCTGACAGCAGCTTTCTCTGCTCACCCTATAGAATACACAAACAAATTCGGCCGAGACGAATGTGTATGGGGAAGCCAGGAGGAAGAGATGGCTAACCCATCGTTTGGCCGATAGCTATTGAATGTGTATGGCCAGCTTAAAGCTGCTAATCTACTAAAAACATAATAGCTAGAGAACTATTTCCACAATTATGTCACCCAAAGTCAGGTAACTAATTTACTTAACTTTAAATAAATTAAAGGGGTATTCCGGCAAAAAAAAAAACATTTATAACCTATCCACTGGATAACAGCTGTTTCCATTATGTCCATAGAATTTGACTGAAGTGGTAGCATCTATGCTCAATTGGTTCCATTCAAACTCCTCCTTGCAAAGGACATTCAGTTGGGGGGACTGGGGTCCCTCATTCCAGTGATCCAGGGGTCAATCTAATTGGATCAGTGATAAATGTTTTATCCGGGAATCTCTCTTTAAAATATTTCTCTTTATTGTGGTGTGCTTTTAAAAACTAGGCCGATGGGGTTTGCTCATCTATTAAATATTACAAACTGCACCTGTCGACTGAACGTCAATGTATGTATAAAATTTCCCAGCTTTACGTTATAACACCAATGTCATAGCCCTGCCATTATTTGTAAGGAAAATAAGAAAAACACACACATAGCATGCAATAGTGAGAGCAGTACAGAAAAAGAGTCAAACAGCCTTCTTACAGACGGCACTCTTTTTCTTCTGACTTCATTCTCAGCTGACATAAGCAGCAACTCAAGTTCCTTTATCCGTTTTTCCTTATCAGGGTCATCCACATCAACAAAGGGCTGCTGAGAGGCATGTAAAAGAACCAGAGAAGAGGGGAAACAACAGTCAAGGAGACAGACAGAGGAGAATCCACACAGTGGTAGTTTGGGAAAGTGCAGCACAATGAGGGTGATCAATAGATAAAAGACAGCCAATGCTGCACTTCAATATTGTACAGGTGAAACTCCAAAAATTAGAATATCGTGCAAAAGTCCATTTATTTCAGTAATGCAAATGAAAAGGAATTGCATTAATGCAGCTTAAAATTTGAATTTTGTGAAAAGGTTCAATAGTCTAGGCTCAAAGTGTCACACTCTAGTCAGCTAATTAATCCATACCCCCTGAGCAAAGGGGACCTCAAAATTGTGACTTTGGGGTTTTCATAAGGTGTAAGCCATAATCCATAATCATCCAAATTATAACAACTAAAGGCTTGAAAAATCTCGCTTTGCATGTAATGAGTCTATAATTACTAGTACAGATGTAGTTCTGTTACTTCCCTTTCACCACATGACCAGGATTATGTTCATAACCTCTATGGGAGTTGAACTAGCAGCCATATCATGTCACAGATATAACAAAGTTACAATACAATAAATAATTATATATGAAGGTATACCCCATAAGAACATGCCTAATAATACTGGTCTGTCTAGTCTGTATGTATTCACACAGACATGTTGTACAGTAAACTTTACCTGAATAAAGGCATAAGAGTTCTGCATGCCATCGATGCGGCCGTCATCAGAAGAGAAGTAATGGTATCCTGGAATCTGAGGACAGCGAACAAACAACACATTTAACTTTTGGCAACGTACAATAAATCGTTGACTAGGCGCATTTCAACCTATTAGTCTTACTTCGGCCAAGGACTGTGTTTTAGAAATGTAATTAAACGATATGCATGACAGAGGCCTGACCCAGAGACCCCTTGCTTCATGTGCTACCCTCTTACCCCATGTCACCTGTAAAGCATTTATTGCTTAAAAGGGGTTCTGTCATCAGATACGTCGCAATAAAACGGTCTCACCTGAGACATAGGAGCTCGACAGTTCACAATTAGTCTTGGTCCCATCTTCCTAGGTGCTTGCATTCGTAAGAAAATTGGTGTTTTATAATATGCAAATGAGTCCCCTAGGTGCACTAAGGGCAGTGGCGTCCATCCCTGTACAGCGCGTGTGCGCGCTGAACGAGCACCCGTGAGACTTCACGACCAGGCACGAGCATGTCTTCACTGCCTGGCCCTGTCAGTCAGTGCTGGCGGCGCAGCATGAAGGGCAATAAGCGGAGCCTCTGTGAGCAAAGAGGTGCAATGGCTGCTCATTTGCATATTATAAAACATCAATTTTCTCGAGAATACGGGCGCCTAGCAGGAGGAGACCAAGACCATGATGTTCAACTGTCAAGAGCACATGTCTCAGGTGAGATGGTTTGATTGTGATGTATCTGATGGCAGAACCCCTCTAAACAGTATGTGGTAGGTCTTTGCAACTAGATAATGGACACAGACAATTGTTCTGATTTGCTAAACCAGTCCCTGTCTAAATAGTACCTCAAGCACCAAACTAAAGGACAGGTGGGGCATACAGTGGAGAGGTAGGAGAATGTTTGCTTACCTGTCCCTCACCGATAGATGAGAAACATGTATATAGTTCTATAAGTACAAGACGCAAGCTCGGGGGCCAAACTGCATTAGAGACCATGTTAGAGAATTAGGTCACATCTAGCTCGCCATCAGTTCCACTTTATTTATGTAGTCTAAAATCCTCTGTATTTTTTAGCTACTTTTTGCCCATTTTCCCCACATAAAGACTATTCTCATGTTGTACACTTCGCCATCTGGTTTTCCTATAGAGCAATTCTCAGGCACTCCAACCAATGTCTTGTAATTGACCCTTACACTTGGTACTTTAGAATAAACCATAGTATGTTACAAACTGGGCCTCTGTTACATTACTCAAGCTCTGTCAGGTCATTATCCTACTTTTTTTGGGGGGGTTAACACATAAGGATCTGCGGATAAGAAGAGAAAAGATGAAGACTGAGTCGTGAAATACTCTTAAAAACAAGTTAAAGAAAAGGAAACAATGAAGAACAGATGGAGTGTGAACAAGAATGGGGAAAGTCATGTCAAAGAGAATAAAAGAATTTTAAATGAGAAGTGGGTGGTCAGCAAAATAGTAGAGGCACGGAGGAGAATAATCGCGAAATACACATGCACAGTATTCATCTACAGATCTTGTCAGGTTAGGACTAATTCAAATATAGGAAATTTCAAGAGGACTGGTAAAAGAAGTATAAAAAAATTGTATATTGGAGCAAAGAAAACGCACGTGGCCCAGACACACACCATCCCCAGGGACAGCAGCACAGAGAGGCAGAGCAGCTGAACAAAATGGGCGATTCTTCCTAGATGACAGTGACGGATGAATGTATGAAGTAGTAGTACAGAATGCCATATGGAAAGAGGAGCCTAGGGTGGAGGTTAACTACAAAGAGCATGCCGCAAGAAAGGGAAGGAGTGGACTGATGAGACACGGAATGAAGGCATCCTCCTCGGTTCACTAAGAATGAAAAGAATCTCGATTCTTAGTGAATAGAATGAAAGCTGAAGATGCCTCCATGGCGTGGACATTAAAGGTGCACTTTTAAGGACGGAGAAGGTAAAACATATGGAAAAAGAGAGAACATTTACTTGAGATTGGAGGGGCACATAGTACACGTTCTGTGCCTGCAAATGAGCCAGTGCAGCACAAGCTCTATGATGCTGTTTGGAACGGTGTTCCTTCTCCGTTAGATCCTGCAAATATCCCTCCTGTTCAACTTTGCGCTTCATAGTAGAATTCCAATGATTCTTTATAGAATTATCGGTCCTAGAAAAAAAACGTGGTAGATCACTTTATAAGCGTTACATGGTCACCATGTGGGTCAACAGTCATACACACTTTAAAGAATGGATACCCAGGCATTCCAACTGCACCACTCAAGCACTTGTGTAGTCTGAAAATGTCTTTGGTTTGACAACCACAAAGCACGAGAAATGTCAGACTATGAGAAATTCTGGAATTTGGAACATTCATAGAATAGTACGTAAGAACAGTGAACCTTATAACAGCCCAAGATAAAAATGTTAGCACTCAATCAATTTATTGCTTTAGGCTGGAATCACACAAGCAGTTTTCGTGGCAGGTTTTCAACCCAAAGCTATGAGTGAATCCAAAGAGAAGAAAAGCACACGGTTGGGTTCACATGTGGTGTTTACCCGTCACAGTTTAGGCCTTGGAAAAACACAAAGAACTAAATTCTATTTTATTGATTTTAGCAAAACTGGGCTTGTTTCACATCTTCACTGGAGGCTCCGTCACAGATTCCATCATATTTCTAAAAAAATAAATAAAATAAAATAATAATAATAATAATAAATAATAATAATAATAATAATAATAATAATAATAATAATAATAATAAAGAGCCCGACGGACCCCATTATTTGGCTCAGGACGTGGATAAAACCACAATGAAAGCGCAACTAAGTAACAAATACCAATTACAATCACATAGTGAAACCTCATCTAATTTTTTTAGAAATCCATGAGGCTTTATAATGTGCTCCATTATGATTTTCTAGTGTGGTTTTCCACCACCTTGTGTAACATACCCTAAGGGAAGACTGAGGCTTCTCTCTTTTGGATCCACTCCAATGCTTGGCACAAAAAACTGCATCAAAAACTGCCACAAAAAAATTGTATGTGTGATTCCATCCTGAGTCAGAGCAATTTCCTAACTGGCTCTGTCTGCTGTTCTCAATGATATCACATTTCTAAACTTAAACCAAATGTCGCATTAAAGGAATCTCATCAATGTGTATGTGTAAACTGGGCAAAGTGGATATCCACCTAAAACAGATGCCCAGCTTGTTGTATAAAAATTACCTTCCTGGAAGCAGTTTGGCAATTTCAGCCCATCGGTTTCCAAGTCGTTTATGAGCATCGTAGATTATGCGGTCCTCGTCTAATGTCCAAGAAGACTTTTTCACTTCTGGATTTAGGTGGTTGTGCCATCGCTCTCGGCACTGCTTTCCAATTCTCCCTTTCAAGTGCTTTGCAATAAGAGACCACCTTTTAGGACCATATTTATGAACCAATTCAATCACCTAATATCCAGAAGGAGGAAGATGTGATTACAAGGAATCCACAATATGGTGTCCAAATAATTCAGCAAAAGAATGCATAGGTTTTACGCTTTTATACATTTTTTAAATAGCTAAATAATACAAGTTTTTTTTTATACATGCATGGCTACTGATTATTGCATTATTCTTAATCTTGCATTATTAAATGATTATATACATGATTATTATTACATTTCATTATTATTACATGATTGCAATATTATTATTACATTATTGCATTATTACATGCTTATATACATGATTAATATTACATTATTATTGCATTAGTACATGCTTATATACATGATTACATAATTGCAATATTATTATTACATTATAATATTACATGCTTATAAACATGATTACTGTAACACACTCCAAGCACATTGACGCTAAGACAGCATACACTATAATTATGAAAAAGGAATGGCATAGCTGATACATTTTTGTGAATTACACCTAAAAAAACTTTGAAGCGTCTGTATTACCGCCCTGATGAGAGCCATGTCCCCGTTCATCGTTTCGCAGGCATAGTGCAGTACTTTTAGCACTTGCTGTGACTAGATGCAGTTGAATGAGCGGCAGAGAGCTGCGATACCAGGCACACCAACCACAAACCATACAGCATTGAGTCTGGTAAACAATGAAGAGGATGCAACACTCATCAGAACGCGGTGGTCCCTTGGGCCAGCTAATCGGTAGGGGTGCCGGGAGTCAATTGGATATTGATGGTCTATCCTAAAAATAGGCATCAATATCGGAGAACGGGAAAACCTTAAAAAGAAACACACACATGAATGCAGGGCCTAAGGACCCAATCTCTATCTTACCCTTTGATCCTCCTCTCTGGTCCAAGGTCCCTTCACAAGTTCAGGATTCAAAACCTTCTGCCAACGATGCTGACACTGAATATCTGATCGGTTCTAAAAGGGAGACCAGTGTATGAATATAAAGCCACAATGATGGCAATATAGCTACTTCCACTCCATAAACCTGTTTTACAGGTTCAGGTCCCTGGTATGAGCTCATAATTTGGTCACATGCTTGTTAGTTGGCACAGAGTAATCCATGGTTGTCATTAAAATATACAATGCTCCCTACAAAGCTCAGACACAGATTAATCTGGCCACACATTGTCCAATTCTTCATACAAACAGGGCAGTAGGACAATGGGAGATATAAGGCTGGGGCTACACACCAATCTTGGCCACAACATCTGTCGCACAACCAAGATAGATGTGTACACTCGTGGCCAAAAGTTTTGAGAATGACACAAATATTAGTTTTCACAAAGTTTGCTGCTAAACTGCTTTTAGATCTTTGTTTCAGTTGTTTCTGTGATGTAGTGAAATATAATTACACGCACTTCATACGTTTCAAAGGCTTTTATCGACAATTACATGACATTTATGCTAGGGATCAACCGATTATCGGTTTTACCGATATTATCGGCCGATATTCAGTATTTTGACAGTTATCGGTATCTATTTTGCCGATATACCGATAACGTATTGGGAACACAGAACGCACTGCTCTCAGCGCTCTCTGTGTTCCCTCCGCAGCACAGGGGAGAAGGAAGCAGTGTCTCCCTCCCCCTGTGCTGCTGCTGCCGCCAATGAGAGGAGAGAAGACAAGAGGAGGGGAGGGGTTATGGCCACTGCGCCGCCAATGAAGATAAGTCTGTCAATCATTCATATACAGGAGGCGGGAGCTGGCTGCAGAATCACATAGCCGGCTCCCGACCTCTATGAGCGGTAGCTGCGGTCCGCGGTAGTTAACCCCTCAGGTGCCGCGGATCGCAGCTACCGCTCATAGAGGTCGAGAGCCGGCTATGTGATTCTGCAGCCAGCTCCCGCCTCCTGTATATGAATGATTGAGAGACTTATCTTCATTGGTGGCGCAGTGCGCCCCCCCCCCCCCCCCCAGTATTAATCATTGGTGGCGCAGTGCGCCCCCCACCCCCATCCCAGTAGTAAAAACATTGGTGGCGCAGTGCGCCCCCCCACCCAGTATTAATCATTGGTGGCAGTGGCCACAGGATCCCCTCTCCCTTCCTCCTCTGATCGGAGCCCCATCAGTGTAATCCTGGGGCTCCGATCGGTTACCATGGCAGCCAGGACGCTACTGAAGCCCTGGCTGCCATGTTCAGCTCCATGCTGCTGTGTGCACAGAGCACAGGGCAGCAGGGACAGTGTGAGGTCCTATTCACCCTGATAGAGATCTATCAGGGTGAATAGGACAAGGGTTCTAGTCCCTAAGGGGGCTAAGAGTTAGTAAAAAAAAAAACACAACAAAAAAAACCCACAAAAATCTTAAGTATAAATGAAAAAGATTTACAAGAAAAAAAAAAAAAATACACGTTAACAATAAGGGTCCATTCACACGTCCATAAGTGTTTTGCGGATCCACAAAACACGGACACCTGCAATGTGCGATCCGCAATTTGCGGATCCGCACATCACAGACACTATAATAGAAAATGCCTTTTCTGATCCGCAATTGCGGACAAAAATAGGACATGTTCTATTTTTTCCAGGAACGAAATTGCGGAACCCGAAAAAACGGATCCCGAAAAAAAGGATGCGGATCCCGGAAATGTGGATTTGCATCCGTTCAAGCCCCATTGAAAGTGAACGGGTCCGCAAATTGCGGAACGAATGCGGACCCAAATTACGGACGTGTGAATGGACCCTTAACATATTAATTTTCAGCAGATTTGTGTAGGAAATTTTTTTTTTTATCAAAAATGAAAATTCCCAGAATAAATCGGTATAAATTATCGGCTATTGGCCTGAAAGTTCACAAATTATCGGTATCGGCCCTAAAAAATCTATATCGGTCGATCCCTAATTTATGCAAAGAGTCAGTATTTGCAGTGTTGGCCCTACTTTTTCAGGACCTCTGCAATTTGACTGGGCATGCTCTCAATCAACTTCTGGGCCAATTCCTGACTGATAGCAACCCATTCTTTCATAATCACTTCTTGGAGTTTGTCAGAATTAGTGGGTTTTTGTTTGTCCACCCGCCTCTTGAGGATTGACCACAAGTTCTCAATGGGATTAAAGGGATTCTGTCACCTCCCCTAACCGAAAATCCGATTTTAAAGCAGTCATGCAGCACAGCTTACCTTGAATCGGATGTGCTCTTTTATCTTGTAATCTGTCCAGTAGTTTATGATATTATGCACCCTGCGTATAATAATACCTATTTTCTCCAAAAAAATAAGGATTTCTTTCCAGGAGGGAGGGTGGGGAAAGAAATCGCTGGCTGGCTTCACTCTGGCAGGCAGACCGGCTGGAGAAAACGCAGGGTGCAGCAGCCGATCGGCAATCCTCTGCGCTTCCTCACCAGGCTGACTGAGGGAAGAGAGAGCATCTGACGTCACTGGGCTCGGCGCATGCCCAGTGACAAAGATGAAGCTCCTGCCCTCAGTCTCCTGCAGATTGCACTGGCGCAGCCCTCAGTGGGTACTGCGCCTGCGCGAGAGTTAGTTCGGCCGTGAGGGAGGGGGAGGAGAGGGATGAGAGGCTGTGGGCGGTTAGGCAGTTGGAAGGAAGGCGTTTTGGGCACCGTAAGAGGGGCGGTACTGGGCACACTAAAGCTAACAAAACGCCCCTCTGGGCACCTTCAGGGCTAATTTACATAAACATAAAAGTCGTTTTTATCATAAACTACTGGACGGATTACAAGATAAAAGAGCACAGCCGATTCAAGGTAAGCTGTGCTACATGAATGCTTTAAAATCTGATTTTCGGTTAGGGGAGGTGACAGAATCCCTTTAAGATCTGGGGAGTTTCCAGGCCATGGACCCAAAATGTCGACGTTTTGGTCCCCGAGCCACTTAGTTATCACTTTTGCCTTATGGCACGATGCTCCATCGTGCTGGAAAATGCATTGTTCTTCACCAAACTGTTGTTGGATTGTTGGAAGAAGTTGCTGTTGGAGGGTGTTTTGGTACCATTCTTTATTAATGGCTGTGTTTTTGGGCAAAATTGTGAGTGAGCCCACTCCCTTGGATGAGAAGCATCCCCACACATGATTGGTCTCAGGATGCTTTACTGTTGGCATGACACAGGACTGATGGTAGCGCTCACCTTTTCTTCTCCGGACAAGCCTTTTTCCAGATGCCCCAAACAATCGGAAAGAGGCTTCATCAGAGAATATGACTTTGCCCCAGTCCTCAGCAGTCCATTCACCAAACTTTCTGCAGAAGATCAATCTGTCCCTGATGTTTTTTTTTCGAGAGAAGTGGCTTCTTTGCTGCCCTTCTTGACACCAGGCCATCTTCCAAAAGTCTTCGCCTCACTGTGCGTGCAGATGCGCTCACACCTGCCTGCTGCCATTCCTGAGCAAGCTCTGCACTGGTGGCACTCCAATCCCGCAGCTGAATCCTCTTTAGGAGACGATCCTGGCGCTTGCTGGACTTTCTTGGACGCCCTGAAGCCTTCTTAACAAGAATTGAACCTCTTTCCTTGAAGTTCTTGATGATCCTATAAATTGTTGATTGAGGTGCAATCTTAGTAGCCACAATATCCTTGCCTGTGAAGCCATTTTTATGCAACGCAATGATGGCTGCACACGTTTCTTTGCAGGTCACCATGGTTAACAATGGAAGAACAATGATTTCAAGCATCACCCTCCTTTTAACATGTCAAGTCTGCCATTTTAACCCAATCAGCCTGACATGATCTCCAGCCTTGTGCTCGTCAACATTCTCACCTGAGTTAACAAGACGATTACTGAAATGATCTCAGCAGGTCCTTTAATGACAGCAATGAAATGCAGTGGAAAGGTTTTTTTGGGATGAGGTTAATTTTCATGGCAAAGAAGGACTATGCCAGGCATCCTCAAACTGCGGCGCTCCAGCTGTTGCAAAACTACAACTCCCAGCATGCTTGAACAGCCTACGGGTATCAGCCTACAGCAGGGCATTGTGGAAGTTGTAGTTTTACAACAGCTGGAGGGCCGCAGTTTGAGGATGCCTGGACTATGCAATTCATCTGATCACTCTTCATAACATTCTGGAGTATATGCAAATTGCTATTATAAAAACTTAAGCAGCAACTTTTCCAATATTTATGTAATTCTCAAAACTTTTGGCCACGACTGTAGCTCCAGCATTGAGCACAGTGATGATGCCAAGATTTTATTCATATGGCGCCAACATATTCCACAGTGCTACACAGAGATCGCCATCGCTCGTATTGGTCCCGTATTGGTCCCTGTCTCCATTGGGGCTCACAATCTAAACTCCAAGGTAACCTGTTTGTTTTTAGAGTGTGGGAGCTGACCGGATCATCTGGGGGAAAAGCATGCAAACACATACAAACTACAAGTCTGAACCTAAGATCCAGCAAGGGTCAAACAGTGCCACCATTCTGAAGTACCGGAAGATATACTTACAATGACACTGATAATTCTCCTCTTTCATAAGTCCTGGATGGATAAGGTTTCTAGTAACCTTAGCATGAACACCTTTAGATTATTATACATACAATTAGATGGCAATGCTCCATTATCTATAGGATGACCAATAGTCCAGCACTGGTCTAAGTTTGCATGATCCTTCTTTAGGCCTCATGCATACAACCATTCATTTCTATGGGGCTGCAAAAAATTAGGACAGCACACAGAGGTCACCCATCTCCGTAAATTATAGAACATGTCATATTTTTGTCTATTTTCCGTGCAAGAATAGCCATTTCTACTGTTGGGTGTAATAAAAAAATGGCAGAATGCACCTGGCTAGTGTCCATGGTTTGCGGACCACAAAATGGATAGTCATGCGCATAAGGCCTTATGCTGAGGATACAAATACTTCTGTTTTCACCTGCCTGCATTTGCCTTTTGCTGGACAATAGTAATTTTCAGAAAAGTGGGCAACATTTTTCACATTATTTTTTTTTCTCAATGAGATGTACTGATAGTAAGGTAAATAGCAGTTATTGTGACCAGGTCAAAATAGGTTACCAGGTTAGCGCGTCCATACTGCGCTCACTCTGTTATTACTGATAATTTACAGGATTTACAGAAAACTTACCATAAAATGACAAGCCACAAGAGCCCAGTCATCCGTCCCATGCTGTTCAACTAATTTCTTCAGTTTTTCATCCTGTAAAAAACAAACAAAAAAAAAGAAAAAAACGCATTCTTAATGAAAACTGAAGACTACAGGAAGAGCTGCAATTGTAAGACACAAGAAGCATGTAAACGGCACCTCTTCTTTGGACCATTTGACTCTGTTCCAGACTTTCTTTACAGTTTTCTGCACTGGAACCTCATAATCATGGTCAGCATAATGAAGATCGTCATCTTCATCCTCGCTAAAGACAGAGAAGGGGAGAGATTTAGTGCAAAGATAGGTTATGGAAGCACGTACATGCATACTTACCAACGCTTAGGTGGTAAAAACGGGGCATCCAAAACCCTGGCCCTAGGAACGCCCAAACTCTAACCAGAAACGCCCACTTCTGGGCAGGGATATTGTTAACTCCACCCATTTTCAGCCCAGGACAGCCTAAAATTTGCCAGGACTGTCTCTGAAAATCAGGGACAGTCCCTTCAAATTCGAGACAGTTATCAACTATGATACATGCCACATAGGCAGTTAACCCCTTAAGGACACAGCCTTTTTACACCTTAGGACCAGGCCATTTTTTGAAAATCTGACCAGAGTCCCTTTAAGTGCTGATAACTTTAAAACGGTTTGACTTATCCAGGCCGTTCTGAGATTGTTTTTTCGTCACATATTGTACTTCATGACACTGGTAAAATGGAGTAAAAAAAAAAATTTTTTTTGCACCAAGAAATACCTAATTTAACAAAAATTTGAAAAAATTTTGCAAATTTCAAAGTATCAGTTTCTCTACTTCTGTAATACATAGTAATACCCCCAAAAATTGTGATGACTTTACATTCCCCATATGTCTACTTCATGTTTGAATTGTTTTGGGAATGATATTTTATTTTTTGGGGATGTTATAAGGCTTAGAAGTTTAGAAGCAAATCTTGAAATTTTTCCGAAATTTACAAAAACTCAATTTCTAGGGACCAGTTCAGGTCTCAAGTCACTTTGCGAGGCTTACATTATAGAAACCACCCAAAAATGACCCCATCTAAGAAACTACACCCCTCAAGGTATTCAAAACTGATTTTGCATACGTTGTTAACCCTTTAGGTGTTGCACAAGAGTTATTGGCAAATAGGGAGGAAATTTGAGAATTTCATTTTTTTGTCTAATTTTTCATTTTAACCCATTTTTTCCACTAACAAACCAAGGGTTAACAGCCAAACAAGACTGTATCTTTATTGCCCTGACTCTGCTGTTTACAGAAACACCCAATATGTGGCCGTAAACTACTGTACGGCCACACAGCGGGGCGTAGAGTGAAAGGTGCGCCATATGGTTTTTGGAAGGCTGATTTTTATGGACTGGTTTATTTACACCATGTCCCATTTGAAGCCCCCTGATGCACCCCTAGAGGAGAAACTCCCTAAAAGTGACCCCATCTAAGAAACTACACCCCTCAAGGTATTCAAAACTGATTTTACATACGTCGTTAACCCTTTAGGTGTTGCACAAGAGTTATTGGCAAATGGCGATGAAATTTGAGAATTTCATTTTTTTGCCTAATTTTCCATTTTAACCCATTTTTTCCACTAACAAAGCAAGGGTTAACAGCCAAACAAGACTGTATCTTTATTGCCCTGACTCTGCTGTTTACAGAAACACCCCATATGTGGCCGTAAACTACTGTACGGGCACACAGCGGGGCGTAGAGTGAAAGGTGCGCCGTTTGGTTTTTGGAGGGCTGATTTTGCTGGACTTTTTTTGGCACCATGTCCCATTTGAAGCCCCCCTGATGCACCCCTAGATTATAAACTCCATAAAAGTGACCCCATCTAAGAAACTACACCCCTCAAGGTATTCAAAACTGATTTTACAAACTTTGTTAACCCTTTAGGTGTTGCACAAGATTTAATGGAAAATAGAGATACAATTTCAAAATTTCACTTTTTTGGCAGATTTTCCATTTTAATATTTTTTTTCCAGTTACAAAGCAAGGGTTAACAGCCAAACAAAACTCATTATTTATGACCCTAATTCTGTAGTTTACAGAAACACTCCATATGTGGTCGTAAACCGCTGTACGGGCACACGGCAGGGCGCAGAAGGAAAGGAACACCATATGGTTTTTGGAAGGCATATTTTGCTGGACTGGTTTTTTTGACACCATGTCCCATTTGAAGCCCCCCTGATGCACCCCTAGAGTAGAAACTCCAAAAAAGTGACCCCATTTTAGAAACTACGGGATAGGGTGGCAGTTTTGTTGGTACTAGTTTAGGGTACATATGATTTTTGGTTGCTCTATATTACACTTTTTGTGCGGCAAGGTAACAAGAAATAGCTTTTTTGGCACCGTTTTTTTTTTTGTTATTTACAACATTCATCTGACAGGTTAGATCATGTGGTAATTTTATAGAGCAGGTTGTCACGGACGCGGCGATACCTAATATGTATACAATTTTTTTTATTTATGTAAGTTTTACACAATGATTTCATTTTTAAAACCAAAAAAATGTTTTAGTGTCTCCATAGTCTAAGAGCCATAGTTTTTTCAGTTTTTGGGCGATTATCTTAAGTAGGGTCTCATTTTTTGCGGGATGAGATGACGGTTTGATTGGCATCTATTTTGGGGTGCATATGACTTTTTGATTGCTTGCTATTACACTTTTTGTGACGTAAGATGACAAAAAATGGCTTTTTTTACACCGTTTTTATTTTTATTTTTTTACGGTGGTCATCTGAGGGGTTAGATCATGTGATATTTTTATAGAGCCGGGCGATACGGACGCGGCGATACCTAATATGTATACTTTTTTTTTATTTATGTAAGTTTTACACAATGATTTCATTTTTGAAACAAAAAAAATCATGTTTTAGTGTTTCCATAGTCTAAGAGCCATAGTTTTTTCAGTTTTTGGGCGATTATCTTGGGTAGGGTATGATTTTTGCGGGATGAGATGACGGTTTGATTGTTACAATTTTGGCGTACATGCGACTTTTTTGATCACTTTTATTACCTTTTTTGGGAAGTAAGGTGGGCAAAATTTCAATTTCATCATAGTTTTTTATTTTTTATTTTTATGGTGTTCACCGTTCGGGTAAAGTAACATGACCGTTTTATAGATCAGGTCGTTACGGACGCGGCGATACCAAACATGTGTAGGGAATTTTATTTTTTTCATTTTTTATCAGTGATAAATGTGTTTTTTGATTTTTACTTTTTTTTCACTTTTATTCACTTTTTTTTGACCCAGACCCACTTGGTTCTTGAAGATCCAGTGGGTCTGATGTCTGTATAATACAGTACAGTACAATATATATTGTTCTGTACTGTATTTTACTTACACTGAACAGATCTATGCCTTTCAGCACAGATCTGTTCAGCACCATGGACAGCAGGAGCCTGAGAGGCGTCCTGTTGCCATGGGAACCTTCCCCGTCTGCTCAGTACTGCTCAGAACTTCGCAGACGGGGAAGGGTAAGGAGGGGATCTCTCGGGGGGCTCTCTCCCTCCCCATCGGGGGGCTGCAAAGGCACAGCAGCCCCCCGATGGGAGAGGGAGGGAGCTCCCTGCGCTGTTAACCTTTTCCATACAGCGGTCCGTACGGACCGCTGTATGGAAAGGGTTAAACGGCTGACATCGCATCGCAGATGTCAGCCGTTTATACCAGGGTGCCAGCAAAGTGCTGGCACCCTGGTATCCCCACTAGACACCAACGATTATACAAGGGGAGGCGGGCGGGGGATCGCGATCCCGCCTGCCGCACCGCCCGCCTCCCGCACCGCCCGCAACCCTCCCCCTGCACCTCCCGCCACCATAAAAATCATTCGGGGGTGCAGGGGGGGGTGAATAAAACTTTTTTTTTTAGGCATATAAGTCCTTAAGTACCAGGGCACAAGGGCATACCTGTACGCCCTATGTCCTTAAGAAGTTAAAGGCCATGTACACCTTTGGAGGCTTTTTTTTTTTTATGATTGCATTTTACTTATTGTTGGCTAAAAATCATATTTTCAATTGGCCTTCATTAAAAAATATTTAGGCGTTCGGTCACAAAGGGTGAACTGTTTTTCTAACTGTGCGACTGGTACTTTCACTTTGTGCCGGTCATCTAATAAACCTTATCTCTAAACTACTAAGAGGTCATAAACAAACATTTATTTAAGCCACATTCGTATAAGTAAGATAAGAACTGAGCTATAATGACGGTTTATAAGGGCAAAGAGCAGAGATAAGGAGTCTGTCAGCTCCCCAACTGACTGAGAAGACAGAAAATCTACAGGCAGCTACTACAGCATCTCAGCTATGTACACAAAAAGGGATTCCAGATTTTTAATAAAGGCCAATTGAAAAAAATGATTTTTAGCTCAAAATGAGTACAAAGCAATAATAATAATAAAAAAGAATTGCTCCCAAATGTGTACATAGTTTTTTAAGGTGCTAAGGGCCCTAAGAAGGGGATTAGGTTAGCCACCTCTCCCCTCTCTACACTGAGCACACAACAGTATCAAAACCGAGGGAGAACAGATTCAGGTCCAACATTACCTTTCTCTACTCCAAGGGTGAGAGTGAGCAAAATGTGGGTGTACAGATGGGATGAGGAAACCTAAAACAGGACAGTGGTTCGCTATGTACAGGGTGGGCCATTTATATGGATACACCTTAATAAAATGGGAATGGTTGGTGATATTAACTTCCTGTTTGTGGCACATTAGTATATGTGGGGGGAGGGAAACTTTTCAAGATGGGAGGTGACCATGGTGGCCATTTTGAAGTCGGCCATTTTGAATCCATTTTTTGTTTTTTCAATAGGAAGGTCATGTGACACATCAAACTTATTGGGAATTTCACAAGAAAAACAATGGTGTGCTTGGTATTAACGTCACTTTATTCTTTCATGAGTTATTTACAAGTTTCTAACCACTTATAAAATGTGTTCAATGTGCTGCCCATTGTGTTGGATTGTCAATGCAACCCTCTTCTCCCACTCTTCACACACTGATAGCAACACCGCAGGAGAAATGCTAGCACAGGCTTCCAGTATCCATAGTTTCAGGTGCTGCACATCTTGTATCTTCACAGCATAGACAATTGCCTTCAGATGACCCCAAAGATAAAAGTCTAAGGGGGTCAGATCGGGAGACCTTGGGGGCCATTCAACTGGCCCACGATGACCAATCCACTTTCCAGGAAACTGTTCATCTAGCTGGCACGTTCCCTGAGTTTTTCCCAGCAAGATGGTGCACCACCTCATTATGGGTGTCAGGTCTGAGCATTCCTAGATGAACAGTTTCCTGGAAAGTGGATTGGTCGTCGTGGGCCAGTTGAATGGCCCCCAAGGCCTCCCGATCTGACCCCCTTAGACTTTTATCTTTGGGGTCATCTGAAGGCAATTGTCTATGCTGTGAAGATACGAGATGTGCAGCACCTGAAACTACGGATACTGGAAGCCTGTGCTAGCATTTCTCCTGCGGTGTTGCCATCAGTGTGTGAAGAGTGGGAGAAGAGGGTTGCATTGACAACCCAACACAATGGGCAGCACATTGAACACATTTTATAAGTGGTCAGAAACTTGTAAATAACTCATGAAAGAATAAAGTTACGTTAAAACCAAGAACACCATTGTTTTTCTTGTCAAATTCCCAATAAGTGATGTGTCACATGACCCTCTTCCTATTGAAAAAACAAAAGTTGGATTCAAAATGGCCGACTTCAAAATGGCCGACTTCAAAATGGCCGCCATGGTCACCACCCATCTTGAAAAGTTTCCCCCCTCACATATACTAATGTGCCACAAACAGGAAGTTAATATCACCAACCATTCCCATTTTATTAAGGTGTATCCATATAAATGGCCCACCCTGTATATTGCTATGGTGCCCCTCACTTCTATGTATGCTCCTGAGTTCTTGTACAGCTTGCAGGTCCTAGTGCCCATTTTAATGAAAGCTATGCCTCAATTAAAGGGGTTATTAAAATGAATTGTCAATAAAGTTTATTGAAGCAAACACTGCAAACAGTATATTACGATGAGGAGAACATAGAGTCATTTATGAACACTGCTGTCAAGCACTTCATCTGCATTTTTAGAGTAGAAAGCAGCGGAAAACATTCATGAATCAATCACCGAGCAGCCACATCCACTTGTGACAGCCTGCCCTTCACAAATGAGGAGCATGGAAGAGATATAATTGCATTAGTAAATATCCTCACAGAGTGTGTGTTTTAATAAACTTTATTTACAATAAACATTCAAACCCCTTGGAAATTTACCTCAGATTTTACTTGTGAAATCACAGACTCAGACTTTGCTCGCGGTATTATATAACACAGTTAATTGTCAGGATGCTGATATACCGTAATTTTTCAGGTACGACACAGACGTTTATAGTTGCCGCTCACAAGCTGCTTGCAAGGCAACAGTTAATACCTTTGCAATTATGTAACACAAGCGCCTCTGTCACTACATTGGCCTATCCAATAGAGAGAGTCACATTTTCCAGAGTGCATTCCTTTGCTGTGAAGCCAAGGGCAGGGCGGCCAGAGATGCCACGAGCAGAAAATAGGCAGCAGATTTTTTTCCCCCATTTTATTTTCATTAAAAGTTAAAATCTGACGGGGGACTCATGTATGTATGTAGTGTGCTAGGCATGCATATATGTGTGTGTGTATATATATATATATATATATATATATATATATATATATATATATGTGTGTGTATGTATAAATAATATATCCCACATTTTTTTACAAGGCTCAACTCCTGATGATGATGATGATGATGATTCACACCGTATTCACAGAATTGGAGGGGCCCACCTTGTTCGTCACCTCCCTTACCAGCTCCCTCGGATGATCAGCCCAATTCCCAATTCTAATTTGCTTCAAATCTGCACCAAAACCACACAAAAATCTGCAGTATTTATCAAAGTTTGAGCACTTTATTGCGCAGTTATTGATGCAGTTTTGCTGCAGACTTCACTCTTCCATTACAGGGGTTTTCCCAGATTTTGATACCGATTGGTGTGGGGGTCTGACCCACAGGACCCCGCCAATTAGCTGTTTGAGAAGGCACCGGCGCTCCTATGAGCGCCACGGCCTTCTTGCAGTTTACCAAGCACAGCGCCATACATTGCATAGTGGCTACGCTCAACCCCATTAATTTCACAGTATAAAATAAAAATAAAAAAAAGGTGAAATCCACAAAAAAGCTGTATTACACTGTGGGTTTTTTGCACAAAATCTGTGTGGAAAAAACGTGCGTAATTTTCACCATGTGGAGGTATCCTTACAGGTTCTTGTCATCTACGGGAAAGGAGCCAAAATTAGCTGTGGCCAACTTAGAGATTCTATAGCAGTTGTAAATGTGTCCTGCCCCTTTATATAGAGTTTATTTTTTATATATCTACATGTATATCAATATATACATATAGTTGGATTTCGCTCTGGTAGATAGGGTAAGCGGGCGCAGTACAGAGGCAAAATACAAGTTCTTAACTCAAAACGTCAGTGTTTATTCACAATTGAGGCAATTGCACAGAACAGCACGCAACTTTGCAGTCTTGGTGTTAATTCACAAACAATGGAAAGTTCACATAACACAAGTCACCTTGCTGGCAATTCTGCCCCCAGTAGTCCCCAGCAGGCTTTAGGGGTCCAGTTTCCCCAGCATGCGGCTCTCAGCTTTCCGAAGAGAGTCCACTACAGCCTGCACTTTGGGTAGTTGACTTTCCCAGTCGGTACTGCAGATGACAATATCGTCCAGGTAAGCAGAAGCGTACCGCCGATGTGGACGAAGCACAATGTCCATTAGTCTCTGAAAAGTGGCGGGGGCACCCTGCAGACCAAAGGATAAGACCGTATATTGATACAGCCCCTCAGGCGTGATGAAGGCAATTTTCTCTTTGGCAGCCTCCGTTAAGGGCACCAGTACCCTTTTGTGAGGTCCAAAACAGAAAAATGCCGGGCTTGTCCTAACCTCTTGATGAGCTCACCCACCCAGGGCATGGGATATGCATCGAATTTGGAAACCTGGTTAAGTTTTCGAAAGTCGTTACAAAACCGTAACGTCCCGTCCGGCTTTGGTATCAATACTATAGGACTGGCAAACTCACTTTTTGACTTCTCAATGACGTCTAGCTGCAACATTAGCTGCATTCCTCCGATATGGCTTGCCGCTGAGCCTCGGGTACCCGGTATGATTTTAAATCGGACTTTTGTCTGAGGCTCAGTGACAATATCATGCTGGATTACGGAAGTGCGTCCAGGGAGGTCTGAGAACACATCCGTGTTCCGACTAACGAACTTCCTGGCCTCCTGAGTCTGTTTAGAGGAGAGACTGTCATCAATTTTTACTGTGGCAGCCGCCTCTCTTGCATCAGACAGAGTGGCCGGTACCTCTTCTCGTAGAAACCCGTCTTCGGTACAGGTTTCCCTATCTTTCCACGGTTTGAGTAAATTCACATGGTAAACCTGCTCCAGCTTCTGCCGCCCCGACTGGTGTACCTTGTAGTTTCCATCTCCAATTTTCTCGAGTACCTCCTAGTGCCCCTGCCACCTAGCCAGGAAATTACTGTCCACAGTCGGCACCAGAACCAAAACCCGATCACCCGGGTTAAATATCCGGACCCGAGCCTGGCGATTATAGACCCGACTCGCTGAGCTGCCTCCATATGCTCCCTAACAAGAGGCAACACTGTCTCTATCCGATCTTGCATCTGGGTAACATACTCAATTACACTTTTATGTGGAGTGGGTTGTTGTTACCACGCCTCTTTGACCACATCCAAGAGACCATGAGGGTGTCTGC
Organism: Bufo bufo; assembly: GCF_905171765.1. Classification (NCBI taxonomy): domain Eukaryota; kingdom Metazoa; phylum Chordata; class Amphibia; order Anura; family Bufonidae; genus Bufo; species Bufo bufo. The sequence continues at coordinate 116,403,085 of NC_053393.1, read as the reverse complement.
CATATAGCAGTTTGAAGGGCGAGAACACAGTAGAGGCCTGGGGTACCTCTCGCACTGTGAACATGAGATAGGGCAGAAGGAGGTCCCAGTCCTTCCCATCTTTAGACACTACCTTTTTCAACATATATTTTAATGTTTGGTTAAACCGTTCTACCAGACCGTCCGTTTGCGGATGGTAAACGGACATCCGTAGTTGTTTTGTGTGCAGCAACTTACAGAGTTCCGTCATCACCTTGGACATAAAAGGGGTTACTTGGTCGGTCAGAACTTCTTTAGGTAGTCCTACTCGGGAAAACATCTCCATTAACTTGGGTACCGAGAGGCGTAGTCTAGAATGACTAAGATGTGTTGATGCCCTCTGGCAGACTTCGGTACTGGGCCTATGAGGTCCATAGCTATTTGGTCAAACGGTACTTTGATAATTGGGAGAGGTACTAGGGGACTATGGAAATGTGGCTGGAGGCTAGTTATCTGGCAGGTCGGGCAAGACTTACAAAACTCTTCCACTTCTTTGAATATGCTGGGCCAGTAAAACCGCTGCAGAATACGATCCTGAGTTTTCTGCAGCTTCAGGTGACCCCCGAGAACGTGTTGGTGGGCTAGATCTAACACAAGCTTGCGATAAGCCTTGGGGACCACCAACTGTTCAATGGGTGGGGAAACACTGACTCTGCCCCAGGTTTTGTGGTTCACCATCTACTATTAATACATTTTCCCAGGCGCGGGATAGGGTTGGGTCCCGACATTGGGAAGTACCAAAATTATCCCCGGAGACATTGGAGGTCTGCCAATTCAGGACTCGACGGCAAGTCCTCCATGTCTCCCACCATCACACTCAGCGGGGTTGTCTCCCCCTCTTCCACCGAAGTGACGGTCACCCCTACCGCTGGCCCTTCCGACTCAGGTTCCCAGGGTTCTGGTCTCCCCCCTGAAGTCGGGCCACTCTGCTAGGGTTATCCCTGTCTCATGGGTATCAGTCACTCTCATAGCAGGCCACAGTGCCGGGAAGTCTCTTTCTATTATAAGTTCGTAGTGTAAATTTGGGGCAACTGCCACTTTGAGTCCATCTGCCAGCCCCTGTGATTAGAGACACCAGGGCGGTGGGATAGTCTTTTAAGTCTCCATGGATGCACATGACCCCGACTTTCCGGCCAGTATACTCCGCTGACCGTACCAGGGGGGCCCTTACTAGGGACACCAGACACCCCGAGTCCAGCAGAGCCTCTGCTGGAGTGTCTCTTACCTCCACCTGGCAAAGGTGGTTTAGAGCTTTTGGGGTACCTGCTGCAAACAGCTTCCTGGCATATAGCGACTGACGGTAGCCATAGTTAGTATCCATGGGTTCCACCTGATGGGGACAGTCAGCTCTTACATTGCCCGGCTTCTGACACCGCCAGCAGACTATCGGAGCCAGGTCCGTAGAGGGTACACACCGGGTGGGTTTGGTTGGTACAAGTCGCCGGGTCTGGGATGGAGATTTACGGGGTTTGACTGCCCCCCTCCCAAAAGAACCCCCTGTAACAGTCTTAGTAGCCTCGTAGCGCTGCACCAGGTCCATTTCTAGGGTGTTGCCAGGAGACACCTTGCCGATCCAGTACTGGAGAGGGGGTGGCAGAGCCCTCCAGAACATATCAGCCAATAGTCTATCCAGCATAGCCGTGGGACTCAGCACATCAGGCTGTAGCCACTTTTGCAAGAGGTGGAGTAAGTCATAATACTGGGTCCTCGCAGGCGCAGCCGGCCTAAACCCCCACTGATGTACCCGCTGGGGCCAGACCAACACATTCACCCAGTCTTGCCAAAATCTCACCCTTTACTTTTTGGTAGTCGCTTGATCGTCCGGCAAGTCGAAATACACCCGCTGGGAATCGGATGCCAGGAACGGAGCGTCGACCTCAGTCCACTGGTCACGGGGTAGCTTTTCCCTGATGGCCGCTTTCTCATACATCGCCAGGTAGGTTTCGATGTCGTCTGTGGGGGTCATCTTAGGAATCGCGGCACAGACTGCTTTCTGGGCATCGTGGACGCTCGCTGTTGCTCCTGCTGTCTGCAAAGCCATCACGTGTTGTAGCAGCAACTGGTTAGTCTCCTGATGCTGCTTATTAGCCTTGCGTTGCTGTATGTTTGTCTCTCCCTGCTGCAGATTAACCTCCATGAGGGCCTTCACAACAGCCTCCATTTTGTCGTGGGGCACTGGTTGTAATACAGCTGGTTTAAAGGGGTTGTCTGGGTTAAGAGCTGAACCCGGACATACCCTTATTTTCACCCAGGCAGCCCCCCTGAGGCTAGCATCAGAGCATCTCATGGTCCAATGCGCTCCCTTACCCTGCTCCGATGCTCAAGTCAGGGGGGCTGCCTTGGTGAAAATGGAGGTATGTCCGGGTTCAGCTCTAAACCCGGACAACCCCTTTAATGTATGACATACAACCGTGCCTGAAAAATGCTGAAACCAAAAAGATCGGCGTTCACGCCAGCCTCGCTGCTCTTGCCCGCATCCTCCACCAATTGTGGGGTTTCGCTGGTAGATTGGGTAAGCGGGCGCAGTGCAGAGGCAAAAATACAAGTTCTTAACTCAAAACGTGTTTATTCACACTTGAGGCATTTGCACAAAACAGCACGTAACTTTGCAGTCTTGGTGTTAATTCACACACAATGGAAAGTTCATATAACACAAGTCACCTTGCTGGCAGTTCTGCCTCCAGTAGTCCACAGCAGGCTTTAGGAGGCCTATTTCCCCAGCATGCGGCTCTCAGCCCTCCAGCACGGCACAAAGCCTCAGATCCCAAAAACAAAGACATCTCTGCTGAACCCAGCTGCCTATTTAATGACAGCCAGGTGCTGCCAAAACTCTGGTCCGGTATTTGACCTCACCTGGCTGGAGACCAGCCCAGCCGCATTTGCTGGGAGGAAAATACCTGCCTTGCAGACACAACCCCTCACTGTTTCACACGAAGTTATGGAGAGGCCGGCGCTTCTTCATAACTTCGGCGCATCCACCGCCAGTTTAAAGCTTTGTTAAAACCGGCGTTTTAAATGTGCCCTATAACCCAAAGGAGCACTCCTGCATAGAGTCAAGCGAAGTTCATTCAGTGCATCGTTTCCGTCCGCTTCCTGGTGCTACATACGGTAAGTACAGACAGGCAAGATAAATCTAATACACATATCTATCTACACACACAATAGTAATCAGTATGCACACTGCACATCTTAGATCAGGCTTGGGTGCATTTTGCCTGGACGCAGGGTTGTCCAAACATCCTAGACACACACATGAATTATGCAGAATAGCTGGACTACATTATAGTGAGGTTTCTGTGGAACGGCATGAAAAGAGGCTTAGAAAGGATGCGCTTTGTGATGGGTGATTGAATGTGTGGTCACTGGGCCAAATAAGTTTTCTCCTGATGATCATCTGGATTAGAATGGGAAAACTAAATCCAATTACTAGAGATGTGTCCACAACACAAGCATGAGAATATTGTCATTTAGGGTATATGCACACAGCAGTGTAGTTTATGTGGCTTTCTGCATGGATTCCCATGCGGTTTTTGCCGTAAAAGCTGCATGTTATACTTGAAAATTATGTCACAGATGTTGACGCGGATTTCTTCAGATATCGCCCTTTTCAATGCACTAAATATCTGCACAAACAACTGACATCCTGCAGATATCAAAATCCATACTGTAGATCAATTTCCACATGCAAAATTTCCACACTGTATATGAGATTTTGAAAATCTCCTCTACTTAGCTGGTACTGTATTACGCTGCAGATTTTCCACACAAAAATCCATGTGGAAGATCCACACGTAATATGCATCATGTATGTGGATGCGGTCTTCTGCTACCAGCGGTCCACAATGAGTAGGAGCCAGTTCCATGCTCTTACATGATAACTATGTACTAGGATTCAAGGCCACTACTATTCACAATACTCAATCTATGTAATGTACACAAAATCTAAATCCAAAAAGAAAAACAAAACTGCAGTCTGCAATATTTAGAGCCGTTCACCAATTGTGTAGGATACTATTTATTTTCAATACCTCTTGGCTGGCATGGCTATCCATCAATAGTTTGCGGCAAAATAAAATGATGAACGTCTTTTAGTCCAATTTACAAACTCCTCTCGGCCCTGGCCAACTTTTCTAAATTAACGTATAAAAAAAAATGTCTAAAATTACTAATATAAGTTTTCCCATTGTGTATGTACATCAACCATCCATAATATAAAGCCATTGACAGGTGAAGTGCATAGCACTCACTATAGGACAGTGACAAGGGGTGAGACATATTAGGCGGCAAGTGAAGAGTAAGGATCTTCGAGACCTTGGCAACGGCCAAATTGTAATAGCTAGACGACTGGGTTTAGAGAATCTCCGAGATGGCATTTTGGGATGTTCCAGGAAGGCAATGGTTAGTACCTAACAAAAGTGATCCAAGGAAGAACAACCGGTGAACTGGTGACTGGGTCATGGGCACCAATTAATGGAGTTCAAAGGTTGGACCATCTGGTCCAATCCCACAGAAAAGCTACTCTTGTAGTTATTGCTGAAAAAGTTAAAGGTGTATTTGCCCACAAGTTCTGGAGATAGGCGCAGGTCCCAGAGGTGAGACCTACATCTTTCAGATATATCCTGTGGAAATGCCATACATGTCTAAAGTGGGAATAACCCTTTAATGCTGGACACTTTTTCTAGTCTTGTGGAGTCCATTCCTTGATGAGCGAAAGCTGTTTTGTCAGCAGGATGGGGACCTACACAATATTTTGGTGGATCAGCATCTTAGATCGTTAATTCAGTATCTTTGGACAAAAGTATGCAGTACAAACTGTCCAATACAGACAAAAAACAATAAAAACAAACAAACAAAAAAAATAATAATAAAAAGGAAAAGAAATGCATATAGGATTTACAGCTAAGGCCTAACACAGCAAAACGCCATTACTTTCTGCAGAAACAGGCCATTTCTTTAAAAGATGCATTCATTATGATGATACTGGCCTGGGCAATGTACAGAAAGTGAATAAATAGTCAAATCCGGGTTTGATTATACAAATCTAATGCAGAAATAGGCAAAATATCTCACATTAACCACTTGGATCTGCTTTTCTGCCCACACAAAATAAATAAAGCTACAAAAACCTTACAACTAAAAATATTAGTTGAATTTTTAACAACAGCAGTTACAGCGTCAATGCCAGCACGCCGAATCCTTAAACAAACGGTGACCCATCAGAACCAAAATAGGCAAACAATTATATCGGCTTGAACTTCCAATGAATATACAAGTCCCCGAGCTCCAACTAAATTATTTCTGGCAGAATTAAAAAAAAATAAAAAATAGGAACAAGAAAAAAAAAAAAAGCATTTGATCAGCATCTTAACAAAGCAATGCAGTATCAGATAACCTGGTGGACAGGGCACAATACCCTCATTGTGCATGGCACTGCTGCCAGTCTAAACATACACATTCATCGACTGAGCAGTAAAGCATCAAAATGAGGAACAATATTCACGTATGTAAATACGAGATGCGGCAGATGGTTGACACTGACGACGTGGTTTGGTATCACAGCCAAGATCCCACCAAACATAGTGCACCTACCTGGACACCTACCCTAAGCACCTTCATCATACTCTGCCCCCTGTCTCTTGTTAATGGATGAGCTGAATGACACAGACACCAATGCAGTGGAAGACACCCCTCAAGCAGCAGGTGACTGGCAGGAAGATGTATTTACGTTACTGCAGGGGTT